>NC_081850.1:66855354-67559354 GCF_963259705.1 Myotis daubentonii | reverse complement strand
GTCTTCGCTCTGTGCCTGTGTATGCAAATTAACCACCATCTTTGTTGGGTTAATTTGCATATCACTCTGATTGGCTGGTGGGCATAGCGGAGGTATGGTCAATTTGCATGTTTCTCTTTTATTAGTGTAGATAGTGTCCATTAGATTCTAGCAGCCAATGGTTTGGCATTCAAAGTCCTGAGCCAGCACGTGCCACACAACTGAAAACAGGAAAAGAGGAAAGAAGAGAAGGAATGTAATACAGTGAGCATCTACCTCTATGTGCCAGGAACCACAGTAGGTGCTTTCTCATGCATTATATTTTATTATTCATTTATTTAATCCTAAAGTAGATGCAATCAATGCCATTTTAGGGGAGAAAACATTAGTTTAGAAAGGTTAAGTAACTGAGTTAGAGGCTTAAACACCTGCTGAAGCTCTGGTTCCAACTGGAGCCCAACCCTGGTTTCCACTATTCCAAAGACACCTACTAAAATGGCTAAGTTTCTAGCTCCCAAGGTGGCAGCAGCATCACCATCATGAAAACAGCTACTGTTCACTGATCATTTATGATGTGCCAGGTATGATGCTAAGTGATATCTCCTGTAATCCCTACAACTATTCTGTTTTCTGACGAGAAATGGACCCCACAGTTTGGAGAGGCACAGTTCCTGACTCAGTTCAACATCTCACAAGCGACGGGACCAGGATTCAAACCCACTTTGACTCCAAAGTCTCTGCATTCAGCCTCTCCTACAAGAAACTGGGATTTGCAAAGACAGAGCTTCTTCCAACATAGGACACTGAAACTGCATATGATTCTACCAGGACACCAACTCAAAATCTTTACACCTGATTAAAACAAATAAAGGGGAGCTTTGGCCCTGGGGAAAAAATCACACTGCCTCAGGTCTGTGGTCTTAGCCCTAACCAGCCAGCCTACAGACACTGTCTCCAAGGGCCATGTTTTGATTACAGTTCACCAAGAGATACTCTGGATGCTGTCACAATCTCATTTGGAGCTACCCACAACAAACACACGTGAGGACCGGAGGGGTTCAGGCTGAACTACCCTGAAATTAAAACTCGCTCCTGTCATAGCACACTGGGTTAGCAGCTGGGTGGCAGGTACAACTTTAATTAGATTTTTGGGCTTTAGCCAGCAAATGCATTCCCACAGAGCTAAGTGCCCAGGTACTGAAGCACACACTTGTCAGAGTAGCGGGTGACAGAAGAGAGCATTATGTGACAATCTGGGGAATATGGCTAAACCAATGTCTAATATACGTTGCTTCTACAGGAGAAGAAAAGGACTAGGACTTGCTCTTCTCTCCCACACACCCTGAATAGCACACAGAACGCCTGAGCCAGAGATAGCAAATCTAAAATAAAGATGGACCACTCTATCACCTTCACCAAATGCACACACACACACAAACAAGCACACACACACACACGCATGCACACACTAAAAGGAAAGCCTTATGTCTCTGAAACCAAGCAATGTAGCAGAGTCAGAGATGTGAGGACAAGGATGTGGAAATCCAAGAAGCCCGCCTGTCAGACCCCAGAAACTAGGGAACTTTAAACATCACAGTAAGGACACTGACTTGGGCATCCTGGGGTTTTTTTGTTTGCTTTTGCGAAGGCCTGCTGAATTTCTTCAAAGGGATATGAGTCCCTCTGGTGACAAGGAGAAATAATACAATAAAAGGAATATATCTGTAAGGCCCTCAATTCTTGACCTCCCTTGTTGTAAAAACACTTCCAAAGTAAAAACCAAACTTGTATTCCCCACAGCCTACCCACAGTGCCTGCACGACTGCAAGTACTCAGGAAGTGTCCCCTGAATAAACAAATGAACAAACTGCACATAACAACACATGCTGAGTCAACTGGCACTGGGTCACTGCAATCGCAGGCAATTAAAACAAACGAGAAATGACTCTCAGGGCCAAACTTGTCAGCGTTCGTACACAATAAGACACAGTGAATTCATATGCCTCTATTCAGACAGGCATTGTCTCCCCCTGAAATGCTTAAAAGCAGGCAGTGAGACGGCAATCAATGTTTTTGGCATGAGCAAAGGATGGTTTGAGCACATCCAAAAGAGAGCTGATGGCTTACCATTGGAAAGAATTCAGGGAATGCTATAAAATCTAGGACTGCAGAGTAGGGGGCCACTGCAAAGCTTGGAGTCAGGGCACATCTATAAACAGGGCCGCAGTATTTCCCACGGACTTTGTAGTTGTCCAAGACACGAGAATAACGGGAAATACCCACACATAGTCCCAGGGACTGAAAACCTTAACTTAATGCTTACAAGCTTACCAACTTGGATGACACTGACCTGGCCCTGTGCAAAATTGCTTTTATTGAATGGGGCATTGTCAAAGATTCTGTGTACTGCTCAGAGAACTCTTTATAAAACCCACCAGAGGCAATACTTCCCTCAGGCCTGAGTGCTGGCAAAGCTGTCCTTTTATCTTAACATGTTCATCTTACAGACACTGGAGACCTTGTAACTAAATTTCCCTTTTTACTTCTGCTGCCAGGAGCTACCAGCTGAAGTTAAGTCCCCCTCTTCAGTACTGTGGCGGGTATCACAACCTGCATTTCTACTTACTGATTCCATTTCACCAGTCACCTTATTTTTCCTTCACCCTAATGCCTTTATTTTCATTTTTAATTTCATGACTATCCATAAACCTCTGAAAATGTTTTTAAAAGAAGTTACAATTTTTGAAGCTTCAAATAACCAGAACACTTTAAGCTGGATATTCTTGTTTCTCCCAAAACAACATACACTCTCACACCTCTGTACCTTCAACTTCCGTGCAGAACCCCCTGCTCTCCCTTGACTATCTAACAACCTTAAACTTGAACCTCAGAACCAGTTCAGAAGTGACTTTCCCCAGAGCCTGCTCTGATCCTGCAAGCACTTCCTTCCTCCGTGCTCCCGTGGCACTTGGTATCTCAGTATGGAACTGTCCCCACGCCAAGTTGAGGGCCTGCTAACTATGTGAATGTTCCTTTCCTTTGCCAGGGCAGAAACACGACAAAGTCTGGTTCTCTGTTTGTTTGTTTGTTTGTTTCAATCCAAAGCACCAGCAGTAGCAGCTGGTGAGTGGAGGGCTCCAGTGAACAGAACAAGCTGATGGGACATGCGAGGCCGGTGGTTGTGCTCTGCCTCTGCATGCACCTAGCACCTTAAGGCAAAATCACCACCCCAAGATGTCTCCCCAGACTCTGCAAGCCAGTGACCCCAAGATCAGGCCTAAAACATTCATATGAGATGGACACAACCAAATTCTTAGAATATAACCAGAAGTTAAATAGAGATACCTGTCATGCAATACATACACAAAAGGAAAGAAACCAGAGCCATATGACCTTGTCAGAAACATATGTATGACGTAGAAAAGTAGTCACGAGATGCTCAGAAGCTGAGTCACAGACACGCTCACCTGAGGAAAGCACTGAGAGTGCACAGCTGTGGTTCTGGTCTGCCCAGTGCCATGAAACAAAACAGTGCTTTCGCTCATGCCCCTCCAAACAAACACATGGTTCCAGGGGAAGCTGACAACGATGGCATACGCGCACTTCTGACAAAGAAGAATGGGCAGGGGACCCAAGCTGGCCTCTCAGTATCTCACTCCTCTGGCCACCCTGACGGAGACAGCGGGGATAGTGGAGTGTGAGCCCCCCTTCCTCTATGTAATGAACTGGGAAAATGGGATCCTGGCAGGGCTGGCAGGGATGGGTCCAACACTTGGACCTGGAGGAAGTGGATGCAAGAAAAAGAAGCCACTCTCTCTCACCCTGGCCAGTTTCTCAGTGGCTAGGGTGCTGGCCCCAGCACTGAAAGGTCGCAGGTTTGATTCCTGGTCAAGAGCACCTGCCTAGGTTGCAGATTTGATCCATAGCCCTGGTCGAGGTGGGTGCGGGAGGCAACTAATCCCTGTGTCTTTCTCTCGTCAATGTTTCTCTCACTCAATGGTTCTCTCTCTCTTTTCCCCTCCCCCTCCTTTCCACTCCCTCTAAAAATCATTGGAAAAATTATCCTCAGGTGACAATTAACAAAATAAAGACGTCAGCTCTCAGAGAGACAGAGACCAGGTCCTGGCAGTGTCCCAATCATCCATCCCTCCAGCAATTTAGTTACAAGGCAATAAATGTCCCTTTTTGCCTAAGAATGCTGCTTTTCATCAACAGCAGCCCAATATTATTTTAGAAACACCAGAGTTTACATAAATAAGTGAATTTTGGGACCAACAATGTCTGACAATAGAGAGATAGTTAAATACCCTTTTGATATAGTTTTCTAGCTATTTATTGCCAAGAGTAAGTTATAGTGTAAAAAAATTACATATTTCACATATGCATATACACACACACACACACACACACACACACACATATGTTTCCCCATCCAAATTTTATTGAATATTTTTATGATGGCAGTGAAGGAGAAAGAAAACAAACTACTTTAAACTGAAAGAAACAAAAAGAAACCTGTTATGCCACAGGTTTTGTTAACCTAAAAATGTTGTGAGGGATATAAAAATTGACTATGAAAACTGCACCTCTGTAAAAGGACCCTCTGGCCAGTCTCATCCTTACCTCATCCACAAAGGCACACTGCTCAGATCTCACTCTTTTCAATCAACTCAAGTATCCTCTCCTCCCAGAAGGCCTCCCTGACTACTCCATTCTGCAAGGATCTTTTGCACTGACTATATAAACTACATTAATTAGCTCTGGATTTCAAACTACTTTGCATTTTGTCATGTATAACATTTTCAGCTCACTTAGAAAAATAAAACTTTCAGAGGCCATGCCTTGTATTTCCATCAGCATCTACACTAGGTATATTTGGTGTTCAATAACACTGAATAAATACAGGGAACAGGTCTTTTAATAACACGCAACAAACTGGTACTCTCCAATATTGCTGGTGGCAACATAAACTGGAACAGCCTTTTGGACAAATAATTTGTCAGCATGATTAACTAGTGTATAATATTTGTACCAATTATCTCATTCCTCAGAATCTATCTAGGAATTTCAAGAGAAAATGCCTTAATGATCAAAGATGTTCACTGTAGCATTACTTAAACAGCTAAAATGTCCAAGAGAGGAGGAAATTATTAAGTAATCATGTGAAATCTATTCAGTGAGGGGTATGCACCATTCAACCTAATGACTCTGGAATCTATACAACATGGGAGATGTCATAACAGGGAAAGTAACCTGAGGAGATGTCCATGATAAGGGAAGTGACATGGGGACATGCCCAGGTGACCAAAGAACACTGACAGAGTATTTAGCCTCTGATTAGATTGGGGATCCAGCTGTACTAGCACGGAAGGGTGATCTTGAAAAACAAGAGTTACTTCATTGGAATGGTAGGTGACGATTTCTTAATTATCTAAATTTCCATTATTGCTCTCTAATGTTCATTAAAGTTTTTGTTAAACTATACAAACATTGCATTTCAATTCTTGCATCAGCATTAACATCAAGATTTCAAATTATGGATCTTGGTGTCCCTGCCAACAGCAGTCCCCAGAGAACTAACCTCTGATACCTATAGTCTCTCTTCTGAGCTCTCTACTCTGATTCTTCCTGCCCCAGCTTCCCGTGCAGGTAATCCCATTAGCCTGAGCGCCTGGGACCTGAGTGCCACTAACCACTCCAATCCGACCCTCTCCTACCTGACGGCACCAAGGCTTGTGTATCTGGATATGACTCTCAGGATGCTGAATACTTAAGTTTAAATACAATAAAAATTCTAAAAGATAAATTATTTTCTTCTTCCAAGTTCAGAGATTTCTTTTTTTATGCTAACACCCAATGCTGAATAGAATAGCCTTTTAAAAAATCACTCAAATTGTAGCACATCCAGGCGATGAAATATGCTTGTACACACACACACACACACACAAACGTTTTTGAAGAACATTCATAACATGGCAACACACCAAAGAGAGAACACAGAACTTAAAAAACTGACACAAAACTGCATTTTCAGCTTGATACCAATGCCTGGGGAGTGGGGGGAGAAAGAGTATACAGGGAATGAAACATCAACTAGTTAAGACATCAACTGGTCATTTCTAGGTGATCAGATGAGTGAAGTTATTTTCTTCTTTAAATTTTTCAAATTTTCTAAGTTTTCTGCAGTGAATCTCCCTAAAACCATGAACATGGGACAGCCCCAGCCCGCTGCACTGCCCGCTATTTCAGAAGGGAACGGGGTGCTCACATGGATGGTGCAGTCTCTCTTGCTCTTCTCTCGATGGGCTGCTTCCAGATCCTTTTCTAGTCTCTCCTTCTCCTGCTGCAAGTCGCTCAACTCCTGGGTGACTTTCTTAATGTTCCTACGCAGTCTGTGGTTCTCTGTACTCTTGGTGAGGTTTTCTGAGTGCAACTCAGCCAAAAGGGCTGCCTTTTCCAACAGAGCAGCTTCATAATCTTCAGATCCCTAGAAGACGGGGGTTGGGGGGGAGACAGCTAATTTTCATAGCTCATTAAACAAACCAAGAAATCTGTGCTCCTTTTTCACCTTGCAGGGAGGGGATTAATATAAACATCATTCAGGACCTAGAGCACAAATAATATGAAGATTTTGAAATAACTTAGGGTAATGTTTATATTATGGTGTTGATGTTAAAGGGAAGGGGGAAGCTACAACTGTGTAAAAAAATAACTTTAAGACTAGAAGGAAAAGTACAGAAAGTTAACAGGAACTTTCATGGGGTGGAAACACAGTTGACTTTTTTCCTTCACCACTCTGTATTTTCAAATGTTCTAAGGTTAGTGAGTATGTAACTTTTATAATGATTTTTTTCCCTTTGAAATATAAGAACTTTTTTTGGTAAAGTTTTATTTTTTTTAATTTATCTTTATTGTTGAAAGTATTACACATGTCCCCTTTTTTTCCCCATTGACCCCCCTCTACACCACACCCACTCCCCCGCCCCCACAAGGCCTTCATCACACTATTGCTGGTATCCCTGGGTTATACAGATATGCATATAAATTCTTTGGTTAATCTATCCCCCACCCCCACCCCACCTCTGCCTTCCCTTTGAGGTTCATCAGTCTGTTCCATGCTTCTATGTCACTGGATCTTTTTTGTTCATCAGTTTATTTTGTTCATTAGATAATAATTTTTTAAAACAATGTATTTTATATATTTATTTATTTATTTTTAATTCTCACTGAGGACACGACTAGAGAGAGGAAGGGGGGGAGAGGGAGAGAGAGAAACATTGATATGAGAAATATTGATCAGCTGACTTCCATATGTGCCCCAACTGGGAATTGATCAACCCCTTTCAGTGCACAGGACAATGCTCAACCAAGTGAGCCACTCTGGCCGGGCCAGTTTAAGTAGAATGATGGTTCTATTATTAGAGACCACTGAGTTTTCCTCCATTCCTTTCAGCTATGAAGTCCTGACCTCAGCAGGAGAAAGGATCAAAGAGAGAACTTCTTCACCCTGAACACTTACTTACCTGGACTTTCTGAGTCTCTGGTTTCTGGCGGGCCTCTTTGACTTTAGCAAAGGCAGCATTGAGCTCTTCGATTTCAGAGTTAAGTTCTTCAACCTGGGTAAAAATAAGGACTAGCAGCCAACTGTGCAACTGGGCTCCTCCTATCTCCCACAGCCCAACTGCTTTAACTGCTCGACTGTGCTTATAATCAAGGGCTTTGTAATCAGAAAAAGCCTGAAGTCAGAAAAGTGGGATTTCTAGTTTGGCTGTTTACTAGCTAGATGACTCAAGGCACAAAACTTAATCTCTTTGAGACTCAATTCCCTTACCTATAAAATGAAGATACCACCGCTCACCCAACCTAGCACTGTTGATGAGGTAATGTGCAGTGGTGCTAAAACCATGTTTGGCTCATACTGTCACTATAATTATTATTGTCATATAGATGAGCCACCCAACAACCTAGCCTGGCTACTCCCATCTACCCAGAGACAGCCAATAGCTACCAAGTTACACCTGGACTTTGCCAGCACCCAGAACTGCTCCACCACTGGGCCCTGAACTCCAACACAAACTACAGCTACTATTACTAAGAACCAACTCTCTGCTGCATCTGACAGTGGTGATTACTCAAACTCATTCTCTCCTTTAGCTTCTTCAGCACCAGTTTCCTGGTTGGCTTCATTTTCTACAGCCATTCCTTCTTCCGTCTTCTTTGTGCATTCCTCTTCCTGTACCTTCAATTCTGATGTCCCCTGTGGCCCAATCCTCAGCCTTCTTTCCCGCTGTACACTCTCCTTGGATAAGGTGATCAGCTCTCAGAATTTTAACTCACATCTGCTGAAGAGGGACTCTCCGATCTATACCTTCAGGCCTAATGAGCTCTCTCTCCAAGCTTTAGACTTGCAGATCTATCGACTCCTGGACATCTCACCTGGATGGTCCACAGACTCCTCAAAGTCCATACTTTCTAAAAGTCTCATCACTTCCATCACTACCTCCCATCCCACCATCATCCTCCATTTTCCATGCTGAGTTGGTGGCAAGACCATCTCTCTAGTGGTGCCAGCCAGAAGTCATCCTGGTTTGGTCCTTCTCTCTATTCCTACGTCTGACCATCATATTTCCCCAAATTTACTTCTAATCTTTAATTAATTAATTATTTCATTTTTATATTGTTTTTTTTAATTTTTATTTTATTTTATTTTTCAATTACAGTTGACATTCAATATTATTTTATATTCGTGTCAGCTATACAGCATAGTCATATACTTTTAATTAATTGTTTCTCATTTTATTTCCTGAATTAGCCCCACCCCACCACTCTTGCTTGCTGTGACCACTGCTCTAATGCAGCCTTTCTGAATTAGGTGGCTCTCATCTTGGCTAATGGCCTCCCTGCATTTATTCTCTCCCTCCTACAACCCACTCTCTGGATACAGGCAGAGAACTGGCTAAAATGCAAATGTGATCACACCTATCTCACTTAAGAGTCTTCAGTGGAGTGTCACCCAAGCAATGAATCATGAATAGATCCACCACCACCACTGGTCCCTAGCAACCTCTCCAGCCTCTTCTCTCATCTCACTTAAGTTCTGCACTTGATGCTCTGATGACCTCAAACTGATTTTGGTTCCACAAAAACATATCAGGCTCTTTCCCCACTGAATGCCTGACCAATGTTCTCCCCTCTGTATGAAATGGCCTCCTCTTTTCTGTCCTCCTTCCCAACCAACACCTACTCATCCTTTAAGATTCAGCTCATGCCCTGACCGGTTTGGCTCAGTGGATAGAGCGTCGGCCTGTGGACTCAAGTGTCCCAGGTTCAATTCCGGTCAAGGGCATGTGCCTTGGTTGCGGGCACATCCCCAGTGGGGGGCGTGCAGGAGGCGGCTGATCGATGTTTCTCTCTCGTCGATGTTTCTAACTCTCTATCCCTCTCCCTTCCTCTCTGTAAAAAATCAATAAAAAATATTAAAAAAAAAAAGATTCAGCTCAAATACCTGCTCCTCGAAGCACCAGTCCCCCTAATCTGGATGGGGACCCCTTTGTTCCACCTCACAGGCCTGCACCTTCAATCACACCTTCATTGTCTTTCTTCCCCACAAGGCTTGTGGGCACAGCTAGATTTTGCTTCTCTGTTTCTGTGCCTCCAACTGAGACACAAGATTGCTACACCAATGACAAGAAAAAGCACAGAATCACCAGCCACCACCTTGGGTCACAAAGACAACAGCCCACGTACCTATCTAACTACCTTGGCCTTGCCCCCGCAAAACTCCTGTATCTCCATTTTCTGTTGTCTTTCAAAAGATTAGACCTGCACTGTCCCATACGGTAGCCACAAGTCACCTGTGGCTACTGGGCACTTGAAATGTGGTTAGTCTGACTTGAGATGTGCTGTAAGCATATCTGGACTTCAGATTTTTTAAAATGTTAAAGCCCTAAGCAGGTTTGACTCAGTGGATAGAGCATCAGCCTGCAGACCAAAGAGACCCAGGTTTGATTCCGGTCAAGGGCATGTACCTTGGTTGCAGGCTCCTCCCCGGCCCAGGCCCTGGTCTGGAGGCAACCAATCGATGTGTTTCTCTCACATCAATGTTACTCGCTGTCTTTCCCTCTCTCTTCCACTCTCCCTAAAAATCAATGGAATATCCTCAGGTGAGGATTAACAAAAAATAAAAAAATAAATGTTAAATACCTCTTTATTTATTTTGTTCTGTTGACTGGATGTTGAAATGATATTTGTCATATATATTAGCAAATATATTTGCTTCTTTTTACTTCTTTTAATGTGGCTACTAGTAAATTAAAATTACATATGTAACTCACATATTTGCATTGGACAGTGCTGGATTAGACATTCCAAAAGAACGTCTAATCGACTACAGGATCCCTACCCCACTTTCTACAGTCATCTCAGCTCTTTCACAAACTTTTTCCTTAAAGCTAAAAATTCAGGGAAGGACAGGCCAGTCACAGAAGCTAATAAAGAAAAATCTCACTTGAGATCTAGCAGACATACCTCTTTTTCCTTTGACTTTAATGCCATGGTTAGACCCTGAATGGCTTTATCCCTCTTTAAACTATTTTGCTTTTCTGTAGCAATTTCTCTTTCCTTCTCTCTCAGGTCCTCCTGAAGTGCCTAAATTAGATTAGAAAAAGATTCACTAAGTTGATGTGTTCCAACCAAAATGCACAGTATATATCTTTAAGAGCACACTCAAATGCAGTTATTCTATCTTATTCTGTGACTCTGTGATTAATGTTTCCAAGTAGAGCTGAACGTAGTGGCATCAGCTCCAAGTTACTGTATTACCGCTCAAGGCAACCGGGCTGGGTGAAAGGCAGGGGAGCAGATCAGTTAAGAAATGACAGCTATTCCTACAGGAAGGACTCCAATGCCTTCTGGAAGTTGAATACAGTCACATCAGAGTCTTTGAAATCATACCAGTTATTTGGGGGGAAATAACAGATCATTAATATCATTCCTTAATGCTACAAAAGCTAGCAGAGAATTTGGTTTGATGGAGACTGAACATATACATTTATAGTCTGAGTTCATTTCTAAAGATACTCACTGCTGCCTCCCTCCCAGGCTGTCGTGAGGATCAAATGAGATAATGGATGTGAAAGCACTTTCTAAGTCGGCAGGTGCTACACAAATGCCAGCTGCTGAGACTAAGGGACCATGGAGCAAGGGCTTTGGAGTGAGACTGGCAAGTCTGAATCCCTGCTATACTCCAAGCTACATGACCTTGGGTAGGGACCTCACCGCTCTGAGCCTCACATGTCATATCTGCAAGATGGGCATGCCTGCTTCACAGAGTTATTACAAAGACTGAGAACCCCTCCCCACAGTGCCTAAAGCTTGACTGGCAGACAGTAGCATTCAATGAGTGACAGCTATTGCCACACAGAATTATCTACTGGACTCAGAATAAAAAAAGAGGCAAGGATAAATCTTCAACACATTTTTAAAACTGTATCATCATACCTGGATCCTCTCTTCAAAGCGATTTCTCTCCGTCTGGCGCTCCACTTGTGCAGCCTACGAAAAGACATTAATTGGTGCCCAGAAGGGACCCATAATCCAATAGCTTCCCCCGAACAATTAGAATGAGCACCTCATTTACTTGCTGTTCCCTTGCTGTGAAACTCACCCAAAGTCCCACCCAAGTGAAGAAAAATGTAAAGATGACCACCAGCCCCATAGAGAGTAAACCAAGGGGCGACTGGACAATGAAAAGGGCCTTCGAAAGGACAGGGCCAAGGAAGTGAGACAGGGTTCAAAGAAGCAGGAGACAAAGAAGCAGCCTGAAACTCATAGGTGAGGCTAAGGAAGTCACAGCATGTTAGGGGAAAAGGAGACCCTGCTCCCTAACGAAGCCAAGACTTCCATGAGCATCCAGAATGTCTCTAAGTGAACATACCACATGCAGCAGCACCCGTGGTCCCACAGGAATGGGAAGGCCTGACTAGGCCTACCTGCCCTTCCAGGTCCTGCCCACCCTCTTCAAAAGAGCTTGCTGTGGAGGCCACCTAGTGCAGGGAGGGGTCCCGGGAGGCTTTGGGATCGGTGCTAGTAACCCACCTCTTAGAGCCTAGGAAAATATAACAACTCTGAGCCGAACCTGTTTCTAAACTCAATGAGGGACCGTGACCCCAGCCTCGGAAGGTGTGCAGGCGGATGAGATGAAGGGCACACGGCGTCCCCTTGTGTGCAGCACACCCGACAGGGCAGCTGCCTGTCCCCACTGCCTCACAGTTGCAGACCACTGTTGGCCTTCAGCTGCCTCTAACCACAAAAGGTGAAATGAGAAAGTAACACAATTTTATCCTAAGAAAATCCAAAGGATGAAAATAAGATCAAGTCCCCAGACAACAGCAAATGAACACATAATAAAACAGAGGCAAGCAGGTATGGACTGGTGTTTTAACCAACTCTGTGAACACAAAGCTGGAGGGGAAAAATATGCCAGGCCCCTGACAGGAAGTTTCTGCTGATCTCAGCTGACAGGGCGATGATATTCAGAAGCAGACTGTGGGTGGCCAGGGGCCTGCATGTGTGTCCCATGGCCCGTGCAGTCTGGTGTGCTAACTAAAGCCCCCTCCACGTCCTGTGGCCTCACCACGGTTTCTCTCTCCTTTTCAGCCCTGCAAGCAGCAGAAAGCCCTCGGAGCTCTCCAGATGACACATTCTCAGCAGCAGGCACCATCTGAGATTTCTCCTCTCTCAGGCGCTGAATTAAAGCTTCTTTGCTCTTCAAAGACAGCCTCAACTCCTCAATCAGTCTAAAAGAGAACAGATTTCAATATTAATTCGACACTGCTCTCTCAGCTCAGTGGAGCAGGAGGAGGTAGGAAATGGGGCCAGACATCTTCAAAGTAGACATGTCCAGTGACTGAACATGAACGAAATAGCATTTGCAGGTCGGAGACTAAGGGCCAGAATCCGTGTGACATTAACTGTCCCCTCACTTCCAGCCTGGCCCCGGGCGATCCACCCTCCGAGCTACTGGACTATGGTCTGACTGAGTCACACCCCTGCTCAACCATTCAACGGTCCCCACCACTGACAGCTGTGGATTACTAAATTTTTCCAGCCAAGAAATCTTCTCTCCAAAAGAAATCTGGCACTGAAGGCTAAACAAACATGACCAATAAAGCAGAAATATTCTGGTAAATGTGAAAAACAAAGAACTTCTCTCCGAGGCATCTCAGGGCAAAGTTGAAAACATACTGACGTTCAAGATGAAGAACGAACTCCTGGGCAGCAGTCAAGCCCGAGCTTTTAGGGGCGAGATCAGAGGCCCTGCTGAAGCTTCGGCATCACCTCTCACAGGAAACCCCCCCACCCCCACTCCCCCTCATCGCCCTCGGGAGCCACACTTCCAGATCTCTCCAGAAGCCAGGCTGTGCTGGGCCTCTAGACCAGGGGTGGGCAACCCCTGGCACGCGTGCCAAACATGGCACGCCAGTAACTTTTGCTGGCACACGAAACCCTCTCTTATAATCTTCCATTTACAATTTTTTTCTTAATATCGACTTTTTTATTTTTCAGATAAATTCAGTGTAGGTGCATCTTAGATAAATAAATAATTTTACATAACAAGTTATCTTAAAGACCATAGACATGGATTGACGAGAGAGGGAAAAAGCAATTTCTATGCCTCTGCCTTAACTCTCCCTGCCTTCCTAGATCTAACCAATGTTTTGGTTTCATCCACATACACTTGGGAATCTTTGTTCTCAGTGATGAATTTTGTTAAGTCTCGTAATAGGAGTAGCCTGACAGATGACAGTAGTAGCTTGTGCCTATCTCTGCAGGTCACAAAATATAAACCTGATGTAAAATCTCTGTCATCAGTGATGCAGCAGCAAAAGTCCCACTGATAATATCAAAAGGAGTCATAAAGTTTTCTGTCGGACTATCAGTGTACATGTATACATTAAAAAATAAATGTATTTTTCATCATCATATACTGTGTTCTTGTCGCTCGAATGAATTTTATTATTTCTTCAAGGTTCTTCACATACGTATACCTTAAGAGATATCAAGTAGGCGTAACATGTTCTCAAAAAATTAGGGTTGGCACGCAGAAGAATTTTGAGTCAGAGATTTTGCTAGTTTTGGCACCCACTCACAAAAAAGTTGCCCACCCCTGCTCTAGACCTTTGTTCCCACGGCTCCTGTACCTAGAATGCCCTTCACAACTCCACAACCACCTCCACCTGCTAGACACCCTTCATACACCCGACTTCATTAGGCATTATTCTCGGGGAAGCTTTGCCAGTCGACACCCCAAGAGCCCCCTTAGGTCGAGCTGAGCACACCCTTCTGGAGGCCCCAAATTCCCTCTATTAACTGCACTCTGACAACAGTCAAATTATTTCAGCTCTAAGCCTGCATCTCCTCAGCTATAAAATGGAGATAACTTGTTTATGTGGGAGGGAGATAAGCTTTTTAAAAGGGCCCTCCACAGCTCTAGGCATATGGCAGAACTCAACAAGTGACAGTTGCTATAATTAGTACTATTTTTTAGCATTCAATGATTAGCATTTTGTCAAAAGACCTTAAGAGTGTTTGTAGCTAAGCCTAAAAAGCAACTTACTGTGGCAGAAAGAGGATAGGTGCCCGGGTGCAGGTGAGGAGGGAGCCAAAAGCAGCTTGAGCATCTGGCGCACTGTCTGAACATCGTGTGTCCCCAAAAATGTTGACATTAGGAGGTGTCATTTGGGACGCATTTGGGAGAAAACAAGGTCATGACAGTGGAGCTCTCATAAATTGGAGTGATGCCTTATTAAGGAAGCTCTAGAGAGATCCCTTGGTCTCTCTGCCAGGTGGGGACACAACGAGAAAGAGGACCTAAAGGGGCCCCTCACCTAACCACGCTGCACCCTGACCTTGGACTTCCAGCATCCACAACTGTAAGAAATAAAGGTATTATTTATAAGCGATCCAGTGTGTATTATTTTGTTATGGCACCAAATGGACTAAGACAACTGGATACAGCAAGAACTGGCAGCGTCAATACAACACCCCCCAAAACTAGGAAAGAGAAGTAAGAGTGCCCTCTAGGGGCTCAACTCTGAAATCATCACATAATCCACTGGAGAGGTAAAGGCACCAAACTGTACTCTAAAATGCATGTGTTGCGTTGTGTGTACCTTCCACCTCGATAAAACTCTTTTTTTAGGTCCTTACAGCAAGGTGCAGCTAGGGATGGAAATGAGCGGGGCAGGCCTGCGGGGACTGCGGCCAAGCAGGAGCGCCAGGCCACCTGAGGGAGCGGCCACACCCCAGCAATACCATGGCCCATCCTCCCACACCTCCCAGGTTTTTGAGAGAATCTGGAAATTCAGACTCTTACATAAAATTAGATGTTTTTAGTTAAACTCTAAAAAAACACACAAACAGATAAAACATCCAAAGGCCAAACTTGACTGTAGGGCTCTTCACTGTCAACTACCTTAAAGATACAGACTAACTTCAAGGTCAGATTGAAGGAAATCAAGTAGCTAAAGTGCACACCTTTGAAAAGGGTGGTGGGGGCCCAGAAAGACAAGGACATCCTCATGAGGGCCCTGCCCAAAGGCGGGCCAATCTGTGTGGCCGGTCTGGATCCACCTCACCAGGGCATGACGGAGACCCTTATTCCAATTCTTCGCTCAGCACTCACCTTCTCATATGGATTTAGCTTCCTAGACAGGCCTGCCTTCAGGGAGGAAACACTGACCTTAGACCCAGGAGAGCTCCACCAGAGAGGGCCGTGCCCAGAGCGAGCAGGAACCCTGAGTAGGCATCTGGCTGCTCTTAGGTCTCTGGGAATGTGGCTGGGACACACCTACCCCTGGGACAGACGCATTCGCAGTGCTGACAACTCAGGTTTCTGTGCCTATGTAGCCAGACTCTAGGAAACCCCAGGAAGACAAAGCCTTTCACAAGGCCCTGACCTGGAGACCCCACCGCTTGGGCTGGTAAGAACTCAATAAGCATTAATTCTTCCCAAATTCCCTTTTCCAAACAGATGAGAATCCAAGTCTCATCGGGGACCACTTTCCTCTGTAATTACCTTGAAATGAGCCAGACTCCACACCTTTGCACTTGCCGCTCCCTCGTGTGGCAAGGCTTCCTCACCCAACTCCCAGCACTCCTCCTCTGAGAAGCCTTCCCTGCTCCTCACCCAAGCAGAGCTCCCTCCCCTCTGTCACAGCACAGAACCCTGAACTTACCTCCAGCACCATCTTCCCTTTACATCTGTCCCCTCCTACACTTGGGAATTCCCTATAAGGAAGACAGTGCTCCCCTTTGCATTCCTGGCACACAACCCAGGCCATGCTCAGTAGGTGGCTAATGAATGAATGTTTGTCTCCTCTAATCTGGGCCTTGATCTGTATTCCCAAGTACCACCTGGACTCTCCTCTTGGCTAGCACAATCCTTCAACCCAACATGTCCCAACTGAAAGCTCATCTTCCCACCCCCTCTACCCAAAAACATCTCTTTCTCCCTTTCAGTCCCACACTCAGCCAACTGCAATACCATCCCACCATTGCTCATCTGGGTGAGGGAGTATCTCGGCAGCCGTTTCCCTCAGCCTCAAATCCAATAAGCCACCAAGCCCTTCAAGCCAACACGTGATTGATTCTACCTTCTAAATATCTCTCTTATTCTTCTCCACCCCTAATTCTGACACCTTAGTCCAAATGGCACACATTTTATTCCTGGACCATCAAAGAGCTCTGTACTTGGTGTGGATTGTTTTGGCCCCTTGCACTGTACAAACCTGGGCCCTCAGGCCACATTAAAAGATATGCCAGAAAAAATTATATATATATATGCCAGAAACGGGTCACAGAAAATGCACTGGTATTTACTGTGGGGATGTAGACATTAACTGTTCCCTACAAGAAGATCCACAAGTGTCTAAACAATGTCAAGTAAAACTAGACGTCTCCTGAGTTACTAACTTGTTTTATTTTATGAATCATGTGAATCTTCCGTCCATCAAGATTGTTTTTCCTACTATCCATTGACTACCAAGAAGCTTAGAGCCAAAACTGAATGCTAAATTTAGTACCTGAGTAGCAAATTCCAGCATGAATTTCTACCTACTACCTCTCTCTCTGTCCTCACATTCCTGGTTTCCTTACTGTGGGGAACCAGTAGGAAAGGGGTGGGAAAGGACTGCCAGATAAATGACTGTCAGGGTATCACAGGGACAAGAGCCAGACCTGTCTTTCTCTTCCAGGACCAGAGCCATGTCCAAGTCCCCCTCGTGCATCTTCTTCATCTCTGAAAGCTTGTTTTCCAAACTCAACCGAAGAGCCTTCTCCGTTTCTGTCCCTGCAAAGGCCTTTTCCAGTTCTGCTTGGGCGGCTTTCACATCCTAGAGTTAAATTAAATGCATTTGATGCAATTTTTCAATACAATTGGGAACACTTTGAAAGGAAATTGGATTAAAATATAAATATTTATGACTTTTTCTCCGGCACATTTCCCCTCCCTGAATTGTACTCTACATGGGGAGAATCAGTAATAAATACATTTGCCAGCCATCTTTCCTTCTTGTATCCTGAAGAGTAATAGGCATTTCCAATGGAAAAGACTCAACTATATAAGAACTGTTGTGGTTTTGAAAAATCAGATCAATATTTACAGCTCAATGAGAACAAGGAGTAACGTACCTCTCAATACTTAAACATACATAAATTCCAGAGTCACCACAATCTCCACACAAATTCATTCCACACCCCACCGCCCCCCCTCCCCCCAGTTTTTTTGTGGGGGTTTTTCAGATAATGACGATATAATTCTAAGTACATTTTCTCCATCTCCAAAGTGATTTAGGTGGTAAAAAACTCTATGTTCTTCCTGAGCACTCACAGAGGCTGACGAGGAAATTATCTAAATCATGCAGGCAGCGTCTGTGTTAGGGGAACAGGCCCTGCTGCTCATGAAAGTGACCCGGAGTCGATGGGCATCTCTGACTGCTCATGCCAACTGCCTCTGACTGCACCACAAAGATGAAAGTCAAATCAAACTAGGTTCAAAACCCAGCTCCCACTTATTTGCTGTGTGACCTTGGATAGTCACTTAACCTCTCTGAGACCCAGCTTCCTAATGACCATCTCGTCAGAGAATTGTTGTGAGGCTCTGTCAAGTGCCTGCTGCATCACGGGAAACTCGAAAAATGTGACTTCCTCCTCCCCACCTTTTCCCTCCTGGGCCTCCTGAACGCTGTCTCCCCAAGAGGCATGCCTGTCAATCTCAATGACAGCTGGGAAAAATCATTTCCCAATATTTTGAGACAACAAACAACGAAGCCTATTATTCAGTGGGAGCTTACTCAATGCCAGGCTTCACAAGAAGCTCTGTTTATATTTTCTTTGATTCTCACTCAAGCCTAAACACTGACATATAGAGACACATTACTGCAGTTTACAATGCACGCTCTGCAGCCAGACCACCAGGCACTTCCTGCCTGTGTCACCGTAAGCAAGTGACTCAGCCACTCGGCCGGTGTCATCATGTTCTTCTTTCTGTTGTTAAAGGATGATACAGCATTTACCTCCTAGGTTTGCTGAGGGGATTACCTAAGTCAATATATGTAAAACGCTGAGAAGGGTGCTCACGTGTGGGAAGCCCTCCACCAATGGTTAGTACTGCTGTTGTTATTGCAATTACCAGCCAAGCAGGTATCACTAGCCTCGTTTTACAGAGGCAAAGGCTCCGGGAAGGCAAATGCTTTATCCAAGGTGACAAAGCTAGTAAGTGACAGCACAGGGACTGCACCCAGCACTGTCAGTTACACTGGCAGCCCAACACACTGGGAGGCACTTACTGGGAAAAATAAGATGAATGAGCAAGATTAGGTTAAGTCTCTTAAAAGTCTCACTATCATCTTGTTTGTTTGTTTTAATCCTTACCCAAGGATATTTTTCCATTGATTTTTTAGAGAGTGGAAGAGAGAGGGGAAGACAGAGAGAAATATCGATGTGAGAGAAATACATTGACTGGTTGCCTCCCGCACGCACCCCAAGGAGGGCCCAGGCAAGGGAGGAGCCTGCAGCCAAGGTACATGCCCTTGACCGGAATTAAACCCGGGACCCTGGGGTCCACAAGCCGACTGAGTCAAATGGGCTAGGGCAGTCTCACAGTCATCTTAACTAAAATTCAGAACTTGGGCTCAGAGCCCCTTCTTTTGGTCCCAGCTCTACTACTAATGACGAGGACTACTTTCTCCCCTTCTCTGAGCCTATTTCCTCATCCATATGATCGACCTAATATCTATACACGCTCATGAACAAGGGCTGAACTGAACATCATGACTGAAAAAGGCCATTGTTAGCTGCAAATTACAGTACAAATGTATTCACTCTTTGTATCCAGAAACGCTTTTTGGTGCTATTTCTCCTCCTACCTGCTTAGAAAAATCAGGGTTGCAGGTAGAAAAAGTGAGCTGAAATAACAGACTTCAAAGACCAAGAACGAAATAATTAGTTTACTTAATATTAGCTTTAATGGAGGAAACCTGTTTAATACCTAGGAAGCATCTGACTGGAATCAGGAGGAGGAGCTACATACAGAGCCTCCAGACAGGTCCTCAGTCAACACCGGTGGATGGTGGCGTGGAGGCTGGACACGCGGGGTGGGGCTGCATGGACACACAATGACCTACAAGTCAGAAAATCTGGTTCCAGGCTTAGCTAATGTTGGGTGAGTGGCTTCCCTCTCTGGGCCTCAGTTTCCTCCTCAGTGAAATAAAGGCACTAAACTAGATAATAAGAAGAGTGGTGTGGCAAGAACACGGGGTTTAGCGACAGCAGTCTACATTTAAATGCAGGATTAAACTTGGACTGGTTAGCATTTCTCTCCATATCTCAGTGTCCTCATCTATAGGAATAAAACAATAATGGCCAGTTTGCAGGGTGAAAGGGTATAAATTCTTTATGCCAAGCATCTCTGATGGAGCTGGAACCCCAGAGATATTCAATGAGGATGGTTCTCATGTCTGCGCAAGTTTATGAGGAAAGAAACACAATTCTGCCCAGTCCGTTATTAACCCACTGAAAGAAACACACTCTCCACAGGGTCTCCAGACTTGCCTCTTCCAAAAGGAGTATCCTTTTGGTTAGGAGATCTTCGACCTGCTGCACCTTCTTCTGAGCATCCTCTTTCGCCCGCCGAACTTCTGAGCCGCCTCCTGCAGCGAGGCTCTCAACTGCTTTGCTGCAAAATGAGGCAAATAAGAGTGGCAGTCAGGTAGTGATTTTAATCACCCCAAGAAACAACAAATTCCCCCATGGGCCTGTGCTGAGCTTCTTTTATATTTTAATTAATATTTGTAACTCAAAAACACTGACCATACAATATATAAATGTACTAAATCAACATGTTGTACCCCTTAAACTTGCACAATGTTAAATGTCAATTATGAGTCAATAAAAATACAAATTTAAAAACAAAGTAAGCATCATCTATATATCATCACGATTTTATTGCTTAACACACTAAAACACCTTTTGTGTCAATAAATACAAATGTGTATCATTTGACTACATAATAATTTGCTATATGAAATGTACTATATTTAATCAACCCCTATTTTTAAAACACTTAAATTGCTTCTGATTTTATATATTTGTCCAATAACACTTACAAAGCTCTGAGAACAGTGGCCAAAGTACTCAACAAAAGTATTCAACATATGTCAGTGTTATTGTTTATTATTACTAGTATAAGCAATGTTGTGATGAAAAAGCATCCTTGTATGTAAACTATCCAGTGATTTCCTTAGGGTCAATTCCTAGAAAGGGAATTACAGGGTCAAAGTGTAAGTATTCTTTTAAGACTTTTTTGACAGCTGTTGCCAAGTTTCCCACCAGGAAACTTCCAACAAAGCACACCTCCACCAGTGTTAGGAAAGGTGGAAAGCTAACTTGACAAACCAATGTACACAGAAAGTATGTAACAAAATGAATCTGAGGGGTAAAGGTTGGTATGCTTCAGCAGGAGGGGAAGCATTTTATTTTATTTTTAAATTTTATTTATTAATTTTTGAGAGAGAGAGAGAAAGACAGAGAGAGACACAAAGAGAAACATCAATTTGTTGTTCCATTTATTTATGGATTCACTGGTTGATTGTTGCAAGTGTCCCGATCAGAACTGAACCCACAACCTTGGCATATCAGGACGATGCTCTAACCAACTGAGCTACCTGGCTGGGGCTTGGAGGAAAAGCATTTTAAATACAGCACACTGCTATGTGTGAGCACTAGCTACTACTTAGGGCATGAGGAGAAGAGAGCACGCAAGCAGCCCACACTCCGTGTTACTCTAACATGAAATGCAGACTTCACATCACTGTGGCACCACGGAATAAACATTCTGTCCTCCTGACAGGCAGTGGTGGGAATGGCACACCGAAATCAGACAGAGGACCACAACCACTGACGCCTTTCATCTGCTTCTCCCCAGAAGAAAAACAGTGTCAGATATGAATTTGGGAGACCTGTACTCAGAGCAGCTCTATTGGGTTTCTAAAATGATTGTGGGTTTCCAGAAGGCAGAATAATATAAGGAAATGGCTCCACCTAAAGCTGGTTTCTCAGAAAACGGCAATAGGACAAATCCAGTCACCACCAGCCTCCCAAGCCCTGCGTTAGGGGGATGTAAGGCTTTTCCGACCAAGAGCCATGTGACCAGACATGCACATGCACGGGCCATGTGAATTTTTGACTGAGAACAATGGAATGTCAAGAGGGCCATACTTGCTGTCCAAGCCTCAGACACGAACTGCCTGCAAATAAAGGCTTTATTCATATCTTGTTTCCTTTCACCAACGAGCCTTCACAAGGCCCCAGTGTCACGATATCATTTTAATGGAATTCAATGTGGATAACTGGGAAGAAAGAACACGGGCTCAGAAGCAGAACAGATCTGCTTCCAAATTTGTACTCTATTATGGCCTCAGTGTGACTCTGGGTAAATTACCTCTTTCACCTCAGTTTCCTCATTTGAAAAATGAGGTGATGCCCTCTTAGAATTAATGTGCTGGCACATGCGGCGGCCAAAGCACGGGGCTCCTTCCTCTCTGATCTGAGTGCTGCAGGACAGCCTGTGGTCCCCGCGGCCACCGCAGCGCTGCCTCTGCTAAGATGCTGAGCAGCCTCATTCTACCCTCCGGTGGTGCCCCAGCTGAGAACAGATTGTCCACTGGCCTGAACTAAGACCAAAGCTGCCACTTCCTGATGAATGCCACCAAGCGCCCTGAGCCCCGTCCCTCAGCTCACGTCTGGACCAGCACTGTAGGGAGTTCACATGACTCACAATCATTTCTGCCACTTCTCAAGAGGGCATTCTACATGGCTGCAAGAATTCTGGGCTAAAGGGGAGGAAATGGGGGACAGTTGTAATAGTGTCAAGAATAATTAAAAAAAAAAAAAAAAAGAATTCTAGAAAAGAAGCTTTTCCTTCCTGAGCCTTGGATACCGAATTTTCCAGTCCTCAATTTCCTCGAACCACCACAAATGTTTTAGCCCTTGGGCTTCATAAAGCCTCCTCTAGCAAATGGCTCCATTACCCCTCCCTTACCCTCCACTCACCCAGCGGGTGCAAATATACTGGCTCCCTCCTGTCCGCCCAGATCAAACCTTAGTGTTTTACAGTCAGCATCACACACATTGTCAAAAGGCTGACTACAATTTTTAACAAGTAACGGCATTATTCAGTTTGTTTGCATTTTAGTTATACCAATAAAATATACACCCAATAATAAATGTTCCAACTTTTCATTTATCATCTTTGTATTTTACAGTTACTGTAGCAATAAAATTTATACTCAGCAGTATGGTGCAATTTTCCTCTACTAATGGAATTATTATTTTTGTTTGTGTTTTAAAGCTACAGAGATAAAATTCACTCCTGCCAATATGTCTGCTTTTGGTTTTAATGTCCCCTTATGGTAACTGAGAAATAGAACAATGGAAAATCAGCGAACATATATGTTTACTTCACAGCGAGGCAGAGTGGGCTCCAGAGCCAGATCAGCCCCAGCTCTGTTGCCAACTTGGGCAAGTTCCCTCACTCCCCTGAGCCCCGTTTCCTCTTAGCTCAAATGGGAATACTGGCTGCCTCACAGAACTGCTGTAAAGTCAGATGCAAAAAGCATGTCAAGTGCCAGGCACAGGGTTAGGGGCTAAGAAGGATCTCAATAAATGTTAGTTCCCTCCCTCTATCCTTTCCTTCCTCATAGAATTTGGGCCAACAGACAAGACAGAGAGCAAGACCTAAGGAGAGGAAAGGATGAGGAAAGTGGTCTAATCCAGCTTTCCACCCAGTACAAAAGAGAACTTCTATAAACACCACCCTCACTACTCTTGTTAACCATCAACATTTCCTCTTTCTGTTCTAATTATAGTTCTTTGGAGAAAAACAGGGGCTTTTCCCATATCTACCCCCCCACACACACACACACACCCATTAAAACAACCATAAAACTCAAAAAGGGAGTTGAGGGCGTTAATAAAAAGCTATTTTTCCATCAACAAGGTTGTATCACATATACACTGCCAAGTGCCGGGCAGGTAGAGGTCAAGGGAAAGGCCAGTGAGCAGGTCTGTGGTAGACAGTGTGCGTATCCTATGGCAGGTCATCTGCACAAAAGCTCTAGGATGTAGGAACGACTGAGAAGCCAAGGCTCAGAGACCACAGTCCTACCTATTGGTAGAGCCAACCCAGAGCCCGCCCTTTCCACTGCCCCGTACTCCACCAAGGAAGAGGCCTTTGGCTTAGATGTAGAATCATGTTGAAGAAATGAGAAACACACATGAACATTAAAAAGAATCTGAAACCTCGTGCTGGACCAGAAGTCACAAACGTGAGTTCTAAGCCAACTCTGATCTTTCTGGCTGAGGGATGTTAGTCATGGCCCTTCCCTTCTCCAAACTGAAATTCCCTCCTCTCTCATGAGGCTTTCCTCAAGATTTGATGAGCTCTCAGGATAACGATGGAATGCAAATAGATGTGAAAGTGTTTTCTACACTGAAAAGTGCTATCCACATATGGGATTGTCATTATATGCCCGAGAAGTTTGTGAAGAGACCGATGTGGGCTGAGGCAGCCACATGGGATTCAACAGAAACCTGTATTAAGGGTGGACAACAGCAAAGGCACAGGGGCTGGGAGGGCTGGGCAGGGAAGAGGTCTGCCAGGGCAACGGTAGAGTAGCAGGAACAGGAACCCTTTCTAGTATCTGTGAACTGTGTTTGAGATTAAAAATTGGTGGAGAGAAAGCTGGAGCAGCTAGTCACTGTGACATTCTTAAACAGAGCTAGTGATCTGATCCCTAACCTATCCTTGCCAGCTCCCTTCCCATCCACCAAGTCCTGTTCATTTTGCTTCCTAAGTGTCTTTCCAATCCACCATCTACCTCCGTCACTAATCTGTCACCTACACTACTGTACTAGCCTTCTCACTCTTCCACTCCCTCTTCCTCTACCAAACATTTCCCATTCAGCATCCAGAGCGACCTTTTAGAAAACAAAACTCTGATTGTATCAGTTGCTTAAAACCCATGATTGCTTTTTCCTTTGATTTTAGGATAACGACCAAAATCTCTAATCAGGCCTCCAGACACTGCAAGATGAGGCTGAGCCCCCTAGGCAGATCCTATTTCCTCAGACCTGCACATTTCTTTCCCTTTAAACATGTTTCACCACCCTTTCACCTGGTTAATTCCTATTGACCTCTCAGACCTCATCTCAAATGCTGCTTCCTCAGGGTCTCTTCCCTGCTATCTATCTATATATACAAAAGACTAAGCAACCGGCCGACCGGCCCGTAGCTATGACATGCACTGACCACCACGGGGACAGACGCTCAATGCAAGAGCTGCCGAGCCACAGCAACTTTGCCGAGTGCCCTCTTGCACTCCGGGACCCCTCAGGGGATGTCAGGCTGCTGGTTTCAGCCCGATCCCCACAGACCAGGCCAAGGGACTCCACTGGTGCACGAATCCATGCACCAGGCCTCTCATAGACATATACTTAGGTATCTACTCCCGCTGCTCTAAGTTCTCACAGCTCATTTTATTTTTCTCACGGCTCTTCTCCCAGTTTGCATTGATATATTTATTACTGAAGTATTTGATCCCCATCAGTCACACTAGAATGTAAGCCCCATGTGTCTGTCTGGCTCACCACTGCATCCCCAGGAGCTGAGGCCAGTGCAGCACAGAACAGCTGCTTAAGAAATAATTTCTGAATAAACTGGTAAATAAGATCAGACCAAAGGGCCTTAAACACTAGTTTGGGCAGTTAGGAGAATCTTTGCATACAAAGCACTCCGCCTTGCATGCTGGAATGAGGAGTGTGCATAGCCTTGGTGAGTCTGGGCTTCCACATGTACATGCTTGACTAAAAACAAGTCCAAGTCAAGACCTGCAGCAGGCAGGGCACTGAGTATAAAACAAACCGAATTCTACTACTGACTTCCAGGCTTCGTAAAGTTGATTTGACTCCCTGCCTAGAGAATGGTGAGCGATGTGCCTCTAAAAAAACTACAACAAAAATAAAAAATGTGTTAACCTGGTTTATTCATTTATTCATTCATTCATTCATTCCCTCAGAAAATACTACACATGCGAGGTCAAGCCAGGGCCTTCAGAACCCCTTTAAGCCTGTAGGGCAGTGGTCGGCAAACTCTTTAGTCAACAGAGCCAAATATCAACAGTACAACGATTGAAATTTCTTTTGAGAACCAAATTTTTTAAACTTAAACTATATAGGTAGGTCCATTGTTATTAACTTAATTAGAGTACTCCTAAGGCTTAGGAAGAGCCACACTCAAGGGGCCAAAGAGCCACAGTTTGCCGACCACGGCTCTAGGGTTTTTACAGAGATGAATGAGTTAATGATACACTTTAAGATCTGGATGGATCTCACAAATATATTGCTGAGGAAAAGGACCAGACATATATGGGTGCATGCATAGTATATGATTCCATTTCTAAAAAGTTCAAAAGGGGCAGAACTAAAGGTGACACTACTGGTCAGCAAAGTGGTCCTCTTTGTGGCAGAAAGGTAAGTTCCCAGAGCACAAAGGGGACTTCTAGGGGGCTGGTGATGTGCTGGCTTCTGATCAGGATGGTGGCCCCACAGGTGTGTCTGCTTAGTGAAAATTCATTCTGCTTCATGGACAAGATCTGTTCATTTTCCTATAAATTTTAAGTTTGTTGAAAAATAACTAAATAAAAATGAAACCTCCTCAGAGCCCAGCTGGAGAACAAGTGGCTTAGAAAGCACAAGGTTCTATTTCACTGACCCACTTAGCCGCCACCATCAGAACCCCTGGGCTACCCGCAAGCTTATGACAGGATGACAGGTACTCACGAGGCTTTGATGAGCAGCTGCTCTCTCTCTTGGAGCTCACGCTTCAGACTTTCTACTTCCACCTTGAGCTCGATATTCTTTCAGACGAGATTAGGGGGGAAAAAGAAACAGTGTAAAAACACAGGACAAACGAATGTCTACCATGGGGAAATGGCTTTCGGCGTGGACTGACTACGCCATGCTCATAATAGACAGCCGTTAGATTCAAAATCTCATTAGCCTCAGGGCACTGGGAAAAGGGAATTATTAAACACTGGTGGTCTCCAAAGAAAGCCCCGGATTTCTCAAGACTTGGAACAATTATGTAAATTTTCCAAGCTTCTAACAGCCAGAGCACTCAAACATTGAGGCATAAATGTCATACAAGAGAGGCCGATTTAAAAATTGTTTGCCCTCCACCAAGCAAATTTACAAGCAATTTCGCAGTTTGCCTTTACCATTCTAAGGCAATTACTTCTGGTTGTTTACCATCATGCATGTCCTGGTTGTAGAAGTGGAAACATTTTACAGCTTAAAAAAAAATAAAGCATGTGGCTGGATAAATGGGAATTCGTCATTGCCTATCTTCTTTCAATCTAAGATTTCAGGGTATTCACTTACAAAAGAGCCACAACCACACAGGGCAAGCTGTCAGTAAGGGACACCACAATGTTCTCCAACCAACCCTCTTCCTCTTAATTGACTGGAAGGAAGGGAGTCACACATGGCCTTGGACTCATCATTCACATGAGAATCCAAAGACAGAGTCTTTGGCAAGTGGATCACAACGTGAGATAGTTGGGGCAGTGGATGCCTTCTCAAACCAGTCCACAAATGTATCCCAGACGGAATATTAGATGAATTTACATAGTAGAAACAGGGATATGGGTGCACGGTTTGCAGAGAACTGCTATAAATCTAGGTTTCCTTTGAAATCTTGCTCCTGTTTTATTTTAGTAAGTCGTGCCAATTTTACATTCTACTCCACAAAACATGTTCATCATTTTAAATAAAAATAACACATCCAGCCCAACTGGTGTGGCTCAGTGGTTGAGTGTCATCCCATGAACCAAGAGGTCACCAGTTCAATTCCCAGTAGGGGGACATGCCCAGGTTATGGACTCAGTCCCCAGCAGCTGATCAATGATTTTCTCATCATTGATGTTTCTCTCTCTCCTTCCCCCTTCCTCTGTCTAAAATTAATAAAAATATTTTTTAAAAACATAAAACTTCCAGTAAAATTTATAATCTCAGAGGACATCCCTCCCTCCTTCCAGCCAAATAGCTGTAGGATATACCCAGGTTGAGAAGTCAGCCAGAAAGGCAAGGTCATGGGCTTGAGACCAGAAGGACGTGGGTTCAAATTCTGCCTCCACTCTTCACCAAGAGGAAACTATAGTAGTCAGTAAATGCTCATGTATTCATTCCTTCACTTCATAGACATTCACCAGTCCCTGTGATGGGCCAAGCACTGGACTAAGCACTGAGGACCCTGGTATACAAGCCAGACACAGCCTGCCTTCATGCTAACGTCAAACAGAAACTTGGAAGTGTGAGCCTTTAACTGTCTGCAGAAGCATAAGCCCAGAATGTGAGGATGTAAGGTTTCTCCTCTCAGTTCCCCATGTGGCAAATGAAAATCAATAAGCCACCTGACATGGGAAATTTTAGGATTAAGCGAGCTAACGAATGAGAGCAGCCTAAAGACAAGGCTCAGAATGTATTATTGTCTTCAACGCCAAACAACAGGAACTAAAGAAGTCATCCATACAGCAGAACTTTTTCCAGAAGAAAGTGATCTTTGATAAAGGACACTGAGTGGCAGTGCACAATGTTTTCACTGCGGTTTTGTGAAAAAAACAGAAACACCCTTCAACTGAGGATTCCTTGCCAGTCTCAGAAGGGCAGAGAACTGTGTAAGAGCTGATAGCACAGATTCTGAGTGCTATACTTTCTGATGAATCAACTGGCACTCCAGCCTAGCGAATTTAAAAGAACAGAGAGCTAATGTGTCCACTAGACTATTTTTCACAAGCCCAACACCTTAAGTTATAAACTTATATACATGGAAATCATTATTTTGAAACCAGAAATCAAGATACCTTATTAGCATAAAATGAAATATCATTATAAAAAAAGAACAGCCTGGTCAGGTGGCTTGGTTAATTGGAGTATCATCCTGTGCACTAAAGGGTTGAGGCTTCAATTCCCAGTCAGGGCACATGCCTAGGTTGTGGGTCAATCCTCAGTCAGGATGCATATGGGAGACGACTGATTGATGTTTCTCTCTCACATTAATGTTTCTCTCTCTCTCTCTCTCTTCTCTCTCTCTCTCCCTCTCTTCCTCCCCTCCCCCCCCTCCCCGTTCCTCTCTCTAGATTCAATGGAAAATATGTCCTCAGGTGAGGATTAGAAACAATTTTTTAAAGAAGACAGAGGCTCTTAAGCCACTATTAAGAAAAGATATCCAAGATATTGTTAAGGAAAAATGCAAGATACAGAACAGAACATGCTTGCATTTATATAAAAGGGGGTTTATATATACACGCGCACACACACACACACACACACACACACACACACACACTTGCTTTTCTAGACATAAAATATCTTTGCCTGAGGAAATAACACTATTGGTTAGACCTAGGGGACTAGAAGACAGGGTAGAAGAAAATCTTTCAGTGTATACCTTTTATGCTTTTTAAATTTTGAACCATGTACACCTAAATAAAAACTTAAATTGCAATAAAACTGCAATAACATCAGGTCATCGAAGCAGACAATGGAAAAGAATAGCTGAAAGAGCGTGGTACAATGAGGTAGGCAGAGCTGGGTTCAAACCCACCGCACATAGTAGCTATGACATCAAGCCAGTCACTGATCTTCCCCGAGCTTCAGTGTCCTCTCCTGCCAAGGGCTGTCTTGAGCATTAACATACGGTGATGATGTACAAAGGCCCAGGACAGTGCCTGACCTTGCAAAGACAATTAACACGATTTGGCTTCTTATCACCCTACACGTTCTGAGACAGATGATAACCATGCTTACATATAAAATGTTTTAGGCTACTGGTTTGTCTTTAACATTTTGATTGCATCACCACTTCCTTCCAGAAAGGGGGACGCCCTCATTGTCTTTCCACCCCACAATGAAGGGAAAACACTGTGTCCTAAGGGACAAGGGAGCTTTTCAGTTCTTGAAAAGCCTCAGAAGTACAGTACAATCCTTCTTCAAGACAAGCCCATTTAAGTTCATCCACTGAAACTCAAGCAGAGTTCCTTTTCCTCCTTCAAAAGTTCCCACTGGTGCAAACTTCAGAAGAGAAAAAATGGAATAATTCCCAGGCCAAGGGCTAATCTACTGGAGAAAGCCAAGAAATGGGCACTGAAATATTGTTTGTACTCATGCCTTTTCAAGAAAGCCAAGTTCTTTTTTCAACTTTCAGAACCAAGGTCTGTTTTCAGGCAGAGGCCTGCAGGCCAAGACTTCAGATGGAAATTGATGTTTTTTCTGACAGTTAGTTATAAGCAAGCACATAAAGCACACAGAAGAGTCACATCACAGAAACACTGACAATCCTAACTCTCAGCTCCCCATGGAAGCCTCCATGAGACAATGATGGTAACTGCCAGCACTGACTGCGTGCTGGGGCTTTTCACCTGTCCCCTCATTTTAATCCACACTAATAACCCTACGACACAGTGATTATCACTCCCTGCTGGACCAAGCCCAGAGAGCTGAAATGACTTGCCTACAGTTAGGCAAATTAGTTGATAACAATAAGATGCAATTCCACAGACATTCTATCATTTCACTGTCTTTGTCTAAATTATAAATAAATTTTAAAAGGCAACTGAGATATAGAAAATCAGAAGTCCAATTTTAGGAAGAGAAAAAGACTCCTTTAAAATTAATCTTGTATCTCTTTGCTTAATATTAAGGTCATCCTATTATCTTTATGCTCCTTATAATCAATTCAAACGAAATGAAGGCAGCTCCACCTACTCCTGCTAACTCTGAGCATAAACATTAATCAAATTGCTGCTTGGAGGACTTTGAGGAAAGACACCAGGATGGCAGCGAGAAGTAGGACACTCACAGTTTTATAGATGTGTTCTGTGGGGCCATGAAATTCCTGTTGCATTCGTTCTTCAAGGAAATAGATGCGAAGCTTTAGGTTAAAGTTTTCTTTCTTCAGTTCAGTGATTTGCTAGAAAATAAGCACAGATGGGTTATCAAAATAAGGTCAAAGGGATGTTACCTACATTAATTCTCAGAGCTCCCGAGGCTACAAATGGATTCAAATGTTACATACTAGAGAAAGCTTACCTTTGCTATAATTGTACCAACCCAGTACTAAGTGGTTCCCTCTAACCAAATTTAGGACAATCTGAACATCAGAATAAATAATGACCAAGTAAAGAAAGAATTCAAGATTTCACACTGACAATAAGTAAAGAAAGGAAGGAAAAGAAGAGAGGAATCTGTTATTTAGAATATAAATCCAGTTAATAAATGTAGAATAATAGGAACAGAAAATCACCATTACACAACCACTATAGTAATAATTGACTCAGGTGAGACTCATTAATGCTAAAAAATTTAGATGAAAGATCACTGGACAGCATGATATTCATTCACACGGTCTCAAGATATCACCCCACAGATGGTTTATTAATTACAAAAGGAAACGGTACATTTAAAATTAAGAAACCTATCAGACACCACATTAATCAAGAGTATATACAGCCCTGGCCGGTGTGGCTCAGTTGGTTAAACGTCATCTGATGCACCAAAGGGTTACTGGTTCAATTCCCGGTCAGGGCACATGCCCAGGTTGGGGGCTTGATCTGAGGTCCAAATGCATCTGGGTGCGCGTAGGAGGCAGCCAATCAATGTTTCATTCTCTCTCCTTCTCTCTTCCTCTCTATTTCAAATCAATAAAAACTAATTTTTTAAAAGAGTATATACAGTTGTCCCTCAGTATCCACAGAGGATGGGTTCCAGGAACTCCCATGGAAACCAAAATCAGTAAATGCTCTCATCATTTACATAAAATGGTGTACTATTTGAATATAACCTATATTTTAAAAAATATTTTCAACCAAAGTATTTTTAGTTGGTTGAATCCAGATGCAAAACACACAAATATGGAGGGCCAACTGTAGTTAAAATCACCCTGATAAGACAAACTGACATCTCGTGCCTCCTGAAATAAATCACTGAAAGGAAGCAATTTCACTTAAAATACTTCTGCCCTGAATCTAATCAAAAGTTGTTGATCAGACACATCCAAATTGAAGGACTTTCTGCAAAACAACAGGCCTGGACTCTTCAAAAATCTTAATGACATTTGTGGAATATAATGAACATTATAAACTGATGAACAAAAATAGATACAGAGACAAAGAAGCATCGAACAGACTGTCAAACTTCAGTGGGAAGGCAGGGGAGGGGTTGGAGGTGGGGATAAGAGATCAACCAAAGGATGTGTATGCATGCATATAAGCATAACCAATGGACACAGACACTAGGGGGTGGGGGCATATAGCGGGGAGGGGGGGGGGGGCTGGGGGTTAGCCGGGGGGAGGTCAATGGGGGAAAAAGGAGACATACGTAATACTGTATGTAATACTTTAAACAATAAAATAAAACTTTTAAAAAATCTTAATGACAATCTTAAGTAAAAAATGGTTAGGGAACTCTTCCAAATAAATGAAGTACTGCCCGGCAGGTGTGGCTCTGTGGTTGAGCATCAACCTATGAACCAGGAGGTCACAGTTTGATTCCGTCAAGGCATGTGCCCAGGTTGCAGGCTCGATCCCCAGTGGGGGCTAGCAGATGGCAGCCGATAAGTGCTTCTCTCTCATCATTGACATTTCTATCTATCTCTCCCTCTCCCTTTCTCTCTGAAATCAATAAAAATATTTTTTTTTAAAGCAGGCACATAGTGCAATATATAGACCTTGTAACATAGAAACCTACCCCTGAAACCTGCATGTTCACGTTGACCAATGTGACCCCAATAAATTAAATAAATAAATGGAAGTAATACAGGCATGACAACTAAGTACAACGAAATTATACAGTGAATCTTGAACTTAAAAGATAAAGCTATGTGAAGATAACTGAGGAAATATGAATAACAACTTTATATTAGATAATAGTGTGATTTTGTAAGAGAATGTCCTAAGAAATACATGCTGAAGTCCTTACGGGTACTATCAAGATGTCTGCAACTAACTCTCTAATGAATGAAAAGAAAGGAATCCACCATTGTTGCAACTAATAAATGAATTCAGTCAAGTTGCAGGATACAAAATTAATATTCAGAAATATGTTGTGTTTCTATACACAAATAATGAACCATCAGAAATTAAGATAACAACCCCATTTATAATTGCATCATAAAGAATAAAATACCTAGGAATAAATTTAACCAAGGAGGTAAAAGACTTGTACACTGAAAACTATAAGACACTGATGAAAGAAACTGAACAAGACTCAAGAAAATGGAAGGCTATACCATGCTCATGGATTTGAAGAATCAATATCACTAAAATGTCCACAGTACCCAAAGCAATCTATAGATTCAATGCAATCCCTATCAAAATGTCAATGTCATTTTTGACAGAATAGAACAAAGAATCCTAAAATTTATCACAAAGGACCCTGAATAGACAAAGCAATCTTGAGAAAAGAATTACCAAGTTGGAGGTATTATGCTCCCTGATTTCAAACTATACTATAGAGCGATAATAGTCAAAATAGACACATAGATCAATGGGATAGAATAGAGAGCCCAGAAACAAACTCACACTTATATGGTCAATTAATCTATGACAAAAAAGGCAAGGTAAAATTATATAATTTTTAGAAGAATACATAGGGGCAAATCTTTGAAACCTAGGGCTCAGTAGAATTATCTACACTAATAAAAGAGAAAAATGGTAATTGGCGTACGACGATACCCTTTTCATTGGCTAATCAGGGCTATATGCAAATTAACTGCCAACAAGATGGCGGTTAATTTGCATATGTAGGCACAATGCAGGGAGGCGAAAGGGAAAGCAGGAAGAAGCCCCCTGCCACTGACAGTGATCAGAAACCCAGGGGGGAGCTAAGAGCTGGGGGGCAGGGCAAAGGCAGCCCTGGGGCCGCCTTTGCCCTGCCCCCCAGCCATGATCGGAGAATCAGGTGCCTTTTCCGCCCTGGCCAGTGATAGCAGGAAGTAGGGGTGGAGCCAGCGATGGGAGCTGGGCACGGTCGCAGCTGGCAGTCCCAGGAGCTAGGGGCCCCTTGCCTGGGCCTAAAGCGAAGCCCACGATCGCAGGGCCACTGCAGCTGTGGGTCCCCGCTGCCCGGGCCGGACGCCTAGGCCAGAGGCGTCAGGCCTGGGCAAGGGGCCGATCCTGCGATTGGAGGGTGATGGGGGTCAACGCCTGAGGGCTCCCAGTATGTGAGAGGGGGCAGGCTGGGCTGAGGGACACTCCCCCCCACACACACACCCAGTGCACGAATTTCGTGCACCGGGCCCCTAGTTAGATATAACAGAGAAGGCATCATCCATCAAAAAAAATATTTAATCAATAAATTGGGCTTCATCAAAATTTAAAACTTTTTCTCTCAAAAAAAGAATGAAAAGACAAGCTACACATTAGGACAAATATTTACAAATCACATATTCAACATAGAAACTGTAACCAGAACATGAATAACTCTCAAAATGTAACTGTAAGCAAACAACCCAATTTTAGCCATTAGGAAAATGCAAATTAAAACTACAAAACTACTATGCACCTACTAGCCTAGCTAAAAAAAAAAAAAAGTTATAATTGATAATATCAAATGCTGATGAGGATGGGAAGCAAATGGGGTTCTCATACTCTGCTGATGAGAATGCAAAATGGCACAACCCATCTGGTTAACAGTTTGGAAAACTATACTCGTCACATGACTCAGCAATTCCATCCCGAGATATTTACCCTAAAGCAGTGGTCGGCAAATTGTGGCTCGCTGCCACATGCGGCTCTTTGGCCCCTTGAGTGTGGCTCTTCCACAAAATACCACGTGCGGGCATGCACATACAGTGCGATTGAAACTTCGTGGCCCATGCGCAGAAGTCGGTATTTTGTGGAAGAGCCACACTCAAGGGGCCAAAGAGCCGCATGTGGCTCCGCAGTTTGCCGACCACTGCCCTAAAGAAATGAGAACCTATGTTCACACACAAACCTGTATGTGAATGTTTACTGCAGCTTCATTAACAATCACCAAAATACAAATGTTCTTCAAAGGGTGAAAGACTAAATAGTATGCATCCATATGATGGAGTAATACTTGGCTACTGTGACACACACAACATGAATATATTTCAAAGACATTACACTGAGGAAAAGAAGCTAGCCTCAAAAGATTACAAACTGTATGATTCCATTTATGTGACATCTGGAAAAAGCAAAATTATAGGGGCGAAGGACAGAACATAATAGCTGCTAGAGGTTTGGGGTAAAGAGAAGGTTTGACCACAAAGAGGCATGTGGGCATTATGGAACTAATTCTATATTGTGATTGTGGTGATGGTCACATGAACCGAGAAGAGTATACACATATTAAAAAATTATAACTATATACACTTACATATTATATCTTCATTATGACAGAGGTTACAAGAGAGTAAGTATACTCATCCAGCACATCCAACTCTCATCCAAAACTCAAAATGGGTAAATTTTATGTAAATTATATCTCAATAAGTTTAATTTAAAATAACAAAAAAGAAATATAACAGAATATTAATAGCTGTACTAGAATGCCTAATATCTCCACACATATCACTCAGGTTTTTTTCCAGCACTTTAAAAAACAATTGGTAATAGTATATAATGCTTTTTTTAATAAACATACTTTTATGACTGGATAAAAGAAAATGATAAGCATACTCTGTATTATATTTTCAAGCTGTCTGCCCGTGGCCCTCTTGTTAACAATTTTGTGGCTAACAAGAACAGCACAAGAAACAATTGGTAGGTTCATTAAAGCCTCCTTTTAAATGTTGGAAGGAAACAGCACATAAAACATTCATTCAAACAAAAAAGTCTACCCTGCCAGCTGCATCCTATAAAGAGAAACCTTATTCTTGTTACTCAGCTACCAATAAAATATTTATGGAGCTTGCTCAGAATGCCCACATTGTACACACTGCTGAAATTCTTAACACCACTTGAAAAAATATTTGTCCTATTCATAGGTAAAGACATTTTCTTAAAAAACAGGAGAAAGGTCAATAAGCCTCAGAAGCTCATTGCCCATGCCGGACTGGCCCAGAAGACATACAGGCACTATCTATTCAACAACAATGCCAGTCTAGTTCTCTGCACTTTCCTCATCAAGTTTTCTCTGACCACCCCCGCCAGGCTGAACTGGGAACCCTTCTAAATATTTCCATATACCCTCCACTTTCTTTATCATAACAGTTATCACAGGGCTTTGTACGAGCTGGTTATTTGCCTTTCTACCCTTACCATCTCTAAGACATCAGGAACTATATCTTCATGTGCATTCTAGTCTAAAACATAAGAGACGGTTTTACTAAATACCCAATGGCTGAATGGGTGAACACACACATTTAAGACTTTCTTGAAGAAGTGCAATGCAAGAAGGCATCAGAGTCAGACAGATCTGGTTCACGTCACTCCACTGTGTTTTTCTCCACTTTCAGACAAGATCTCCCTGCCATGGCCACAAAGCGCTGTATGACCCGGCTCCGGCCTGTCTCTCTAGGCTCACTGTATACATCCTCTCCTTGCTCAGTGTTGCAGCCTCACTGGCCGCCTTTCTGGGCTTCAGATAAGCCCAGCCCATCTGTCTGTCTGCACAGCTCTTCCACAGCACTTGCCAGGGTGGCTCAGTCTCATCTTTTCCATCTCAGCTCAAATGTCAACAATTCAAAGGGGCCTTTCCTAACTTTCCAATCTAAAGTGGTCCCCATCTCTATCACCTCCACCAAGTCATGCTCTGACACCTAATTCTTATTTTCTTGCCGGAACTTTTCACAATCTGTATTCACCTTATTTACTAACACATTTATTATTTATTATGCTTATTACATGAATACTATAATGAAAATTCGTGCACTGAATGGGGGGGGGGGGGTCCTCTCCACCCAGCCTGTGCCCTCTCGCAGTCCAGGAGCCCTCAGGGGATGTCTGACTGACGGCTTAGCCGCAGTCTAGCCTCCCTCTGAGGGAGGCAACGGGCAGGCAGATTAGGGGACGGCACCAGTGGCAAGCGGCCAGCCCCACCCCCCCATCACCCCTCCACCGCCGGTCGCCACCACCCACCAATCACAGCCCACCAATAGCTGTCCTCTCTCTGCTCACTGGCACACACCTTGGCTGGCCTGGCACCGCCCGTTCACCAGCTCCTACCCCCTGCCAAACGGTCATTCCACTGTTCAGTCAATTTGCATATTAGGCTTTTATTATATAGGATAATCCACTTCTTGAGGGCATGGACCTTACCTATTTATGGCCCTGAGGTTTTAGCACAGTCCCTAGAACACAGCAGAGTTCAACTAACATTTGCTAAATGAATGAATAAATTAATAAATAAATGAAATCCTTACTACCTTACTAGCTGTATGACTTTAGTCATGTTCATTTTCCCCTTTGCCTCAGTTCCTTTATCTATACAAATGGGATTATAATAATGCCCATTTCGGAGAGCTATTATAAGGATTAGAAGAAATTAATTTCATTGCTCAATATTATGCCCAGCACAGCATAAGAACTTAAAACATTTTAATAGTCTTCTCATTTTTCCTTCTCCCTTTATGAGATCAAGTTCAAAAAATTTTTTTAAACTTGAGCTGGAAAAACTGAAAACAGCTTACCATACAGTAGGAATAAAAACCTCAAAATAGAAAACCCACCAAATATGACTCAGAAATCTAATGCTCAAAAGTAAGCTAATGCAAGGGCTGTGCTTGCCACATTCCCGCCTTCAGAAGCCCAGTGTTGTTGTGGAAGTGCAGCCTCTGCAAGGGGCAACATCCAGCATGGTCACGGGTGGTGCTTTCTGAAGCTGGACAGGGCCCCACTTTGAAAGAGCTGCTACTCAGTCCTTCTGGCTTCCTCCCACTCTCACTCCCTATCAAGAGCCTTGGCTAAGTCTAAAGCTTCACCAAACAGGGAAAAACGAAAATCAACCACGTGAAAAAGAATCAGAGCAACTCCAAACAGGCCCTCCTTCACTGAAATCTAAGCGAGACCTCACTCTGGCTTACAAGAGCCCGGGCCTCCAAAGCTGAAGTTCACCCATCAGATCACCTTTCAATTCAAGGCAGCTGGGCTAGGAGCAAGGCCCTAGGGTCAGCAGAATGAACTGAACCTCCAATGCTGCCACCTATGAGCCATGTGACCTTGGAAACATTACTTACCATCTTTGTTGGGTCATCTATAAAATGAGGATAAAAATCAATGACCTCACGGGGGGGTGTGACAACCGAATGAGTTAAAGCACCTGCAGAGCCTGGCACTAGCAAACAGGAAACAAAGGCTGGCTTTCAAAAGGAATCCGTTTCCACTCAAGCCCTCGTTAAGCAGATCTTTGGGTCACCAACAATTTTGTTATCCTCTTTAAAAATCCAAAAGGTGTTAGACCACTCACCTGTACATCACAAAAAACATGGACTCTTACTGTCCAGAATTCATCTCTGGTAAACAATACCATGTGTATGATGGTTTTGCCAGTAGCAGCTAAGTGAGGTTAGGAAAATAAGGACACTCTGGAATTAGTTTCTGATTCCAATACTCTCCCTAGTCCTCAAATCATCAAGAAAACTATTCTTGGCAAACATCTATTTATTAACAATTAGTACAGTGGGGCCTTGACTTACAAGTTTAATTTGTTCCGTGACGGAGCTCGTAACTCAAATTACTCATATGTCAAATCTTAAAGTGAACGAGTGAGACACGTGATGCTGGGCTGATGTCGTGGCATTCACTGTGACGTTCGCTGAGCCAACTAGCGGTGGGGTATCTGAAGCTGGCTCGTAACCCAAATTTTAGCTCGCAACTCAAAGCAAAAAATCGGCCGAGAGACAGCTCATATCTGGAAAAACTCGTTAGTCGGGACACTCGTAAGTCAAGGCCCCACTGTACTGTAGCAGTAACAGAATTTTAAAACTGAACCTCAAACAATACTTGGAATACAATGAAATCAACTTATGAGATCAATTTCTGTTATATTCTTTTCAGCTTTCACTCATGAATTTTTTATCTATACATTTTTATCCTATATAATAAAAGGGTAATATGCAAATTGACACTAACAGCAGAATGACCAGAATGACCGCTGGACGAGTCACTATGAGGTGCACTGACCACCCCTTGGTCCATTTCCCCGGCCGTCAGGCACCTATCACCTGATGGCAAACAGGGAACCGGAGATGGGTGGCGGCAGGGGGCAGGGCCAGCTGCGGGCAGCTGGGGAAGATGGCCCTGATAGCAGGCCAGGCCTAGGGACCGTACCTGCACACGAATTTCGTGCACCAGGCCTCTAGTCTATAATAAAAGTGTAATATGCTAATTAGACCAGACAGCCGAACAACCTTCTGGACATCCTTCCAGACGACCTTCTGCAAGGGGCAAGTCCCTTGCACGAATTTCGTGCATCGAGCCTCTAGTATATTATGATATAAGTGAATTTCGATATTCCACTGCTTTCCCCTAATGTCTTACACTGTTGTTGAAGAATTACACAATTATCATTTGAAATGACTGCACTGAATTCTACTGAACTGATTCACTGTCGATTATTTCACATTTCTCTACTGAGCATCTATGCCGTCAATGTGATCTAGTAGAGAGCATTCAAGCTTTATAATCAAGAAGACCGGGCTTGAATTCTGCCTGCTTTGAGTTTCTCAATCACACCAAGCTCATGGGCAAGTCATTTAATCTCTCCAATCTCAGCTTCCTCATCTGTGAAATACCTTCATCACAAACTTACTGCAAGAAGCCAAAGAAATAACAAATGTAAAATCATTCCTTTGTTCCCAACTTTTCACAATTATATGCCATGTGGCAACAAACACCTTACCCACAGAGCTTTTTCCTTCTACTGGGTTGTTTCCTGAGGATAAGTTTTCCCAAAATGGATTAGTGGGCTCAAGAGTAATATTTTTTATGACAAAATGGGGCAGGGGTGGGGATGAAGGGAGCTATTCCCTGGTATAATAAGTAACTCACAACATAGAGGTTACAGAGCAAATCTGAAGATGTGAACCTCCTACCATTCCTCATATAAAACACTAAATTTGACTAAATGCCTCAACTAAGACCAAGAATTTTCAACAAAAAGGAACAAGGGCCGGGGTACAAGAACACCAGCACCCCAGGGCAGCTGAGTATGAGACATGACAGCAGAATTTACCCTAAGAAAATAATCACATAACTGTCAAAATATGTGTGCATAAGGATATTCATCACAGCTCTGTTTGTAATAGTGAAAAATTAGAAATATGAACATCTCACAATAAAAGATCATATAGATTACTGTTTAATCCATCCCTTTTAATAAGTCTTTATGAACTTTAGACAGTCATTAAATAATACTATCCATCAGTAGTATGAACAGAGGTGGAAAGCTACCCGTCATTCCCTGTCAAGAAGGTCACAGAAAAAGCCAGAATTAAACTCTTCTATATACGAATAAAAATTTCTACTGGACTAACTGGATAGGTGGAACCAGAATCTGGGTCCAATAAGACAGGCCCCCACTGAAGACCAAAATGATTTGCCAGCAACCATAGGTCTGCCACAGAGGTGACTATACCTTCAGCTTTATTTAATAAAGGTACTAATGGATTACCAGTTTAAAGACCCAAAAGAAGGCAAGTGGTTTTCACATGGCAGAGTGAGGCCTTGCACAGAAGAGCAGAGTGGCCCAAGTTCAAAGCCTGAAGAAGTCCCTCCCACTCTCTGGGCTTCAAAGTCCTCATGTGTCAAATGAAGGGACTCCTGGCATTCCCCTAGCTCTGAAATTCTGCCTTTCTTCTAAACATCTCGTGACCCCATCCCTTAGCTTCAGCATCATCCTGTTTTCCATGAGACCACACAGAGCAGCCTTTTAACTGGCCATCTTGCCCCCAACCTTGCTCCTTCCTGCAGTCACCCTTCTGGGTGTTTTGAGAGCGTAATTTGGTCATTTTCCTCCTGGATTAAAAGTCATCATTGGCTCCCCTTCATCTTCAGGACAAAATCAAACAAAGCAGTGTCACAGACAGAATCTGACCCCTGCCAGCTTCAATGGCCTCACTTCTCTCAGGCCCCTTCACAGAGGCTCCTTCCAGCAAAGGGAACTTAGAGATCTCTAAACTCATCACACCCACCATGCCTCTCTCTACACTTGCCCATGTGAGTCCTTGTGTCTGGATGCTCCCCCAGTTCTCTTGCCTTGGCTAATCCCTCCCTGTCTCTGAAGACCCAACTCAAGGAACACCTCTTCCAGGGAGGCTGCCCTGAACCCCCAGGTCAGGTTCGGGGCCCATCCTCTGTGCCCCACAGCACCCTGTATTTACCTCTATCACTGCACTGTTTTCCTCTCCATCTCCCCAACTAGACTGTGAGCCTCTTGACAGGGAAATGTACCCGGTATTAACCTACTGCAAATTCCCGGTCCCTAGCCCAGCCTGGCATAGGGCATATATCTGAAAATATTCATTAATGAACAGATGAACTCTGAGCAAAACCAGAAGGAGGCCTATGTCTTGCTAGATACTAGCTAACAGACCCTGATGTTCAGGTACCTGTTATCTGAGACTAGAAGAGGAATCATAAGTTTCCCCTTTAAATCAAAACTATTCCTGCCTCCTCTTTAATATGCATGCTGACTTTAAAATTAGCTTGAGATGCCAAGAGCATTTCCTATAAGCATCCCGCAGAAAGTTCAGACTACCTCAGCATAGAGGTCATGCATTGGGTAGCTCAGGCCAGATGAAAATCTTCAGTGACTTATAAAGACCTAAAAGGGAAACGTGGAGAACAGTGTGGTCATTTCAATTTCAACTGAAGAATTCGCTCCTAAAAATGCTACAGTAAAAAATATTAATGCCATAAAAACCTAACAGCAGCCAAAGGAGCACAGTCATAAAAAAAAAACACACACACACATAAATTCTAAAACACTGGCATGGAAGGCTCTCCTTCACCTTCAAGAAAAATGGTATTTAGGTCATCAAGAGCACACTTGAGCAAGAGAAACTTCAGTCACATGCAGAGCAGGGGGGAAAATCACAATAATATATATATATACCAATAACTATAAGAGGAGCAACAGCTGACACAGGATGAACTCGGTAGGCACATGTGCTTCCACTACGAAATAGAAACTGTTAAATGACTGGCCCAAGGTCACCCAGCAGAAGTGGGTGAGCAGGCAGTCTGGCTCCAGAGGCTGTGGTCCTTAGAGAACAGCTTTCCATGTCACACCTCTGGGTCTCAGTTTCTCCTACATATAATAAAGAGGACTGATTCATCCCACATCAAAAGGCAGACAATAAAGCGTGAAACAAAAATTCTAAGATTCTATTAAATTTTTCCATCTAGAAATAAAATTCAAAACTGTGCCCTTCATAAATTAAATAACTATATCTTACAAAGCTGCTTTAATATTAATGTAATATATATGAAGAGCCTAACACATAAGTGCCCAGCTCAGAACAAGAGCTCAATAAGCAGTAGCTAGTATTACTCTACGATAAACCAGGAATCACCATTTAATATTAGAGCACATTTTAATTATACACAATGTGAAATAATCAAATCTCATTCGTTTGAGGCCCCAGACCCCACGGCATAGATCATGTTGTACAGTTGAAATTATAACAACTCCAAGCTTAGAAATTACTTGTTTCCATTAGAGATCTGACAAGTCATTTCTTCAATTGGTCACTGGTGGTTTGCAGATAACTATTAGCAGTAATGAGTATTCTAAATTAAATCTAGAAACAGTACTGCTCTGTTCTGTACAGACAACTGGGGAGAGAGAAACACAATTGGGGAACGTCCTTCTCTCTGTGTCCTCCGTCTTCTCTCTGATAAATATCTCTTTTATCTTGTACAGTATGGGTTCCATTTGGTTACAAATGAAGATGGTCTAATTCTTCCTATGATAAATGAGAGCGCTGAACAGGTAACTTGTTAAGAAGATTTGGAATTGGGAAAATATCCTTATTTTCCTGTTACTTAACAACAACACCCCCTCACCCCCCCCCCCACACACACACACACACACATACACTAACAAATGAAAGACACGGTGCCAAAAGACATTAAGTACAGGAGACAGATCTATCACCACGTAATCCATCCTCAGACAGCACTGGGTCCAGGCTGCTCACTTTCATTCAACAGCAACAAAGATGAAGCCTACAAAATGCAAGGAGTCCCCCCAATGTGGTGAAAAGAATAATGGCTTTGGAGTCATTAAAAACCTGGATTCAAATCCCAGCTCTGCTGCTTAAATATTATGTGATTCCTTATCTGTAAAATGGGGATAATACAAAATACCTCACAGAGTTGTAGCAAAAATTAAATGGGGACCATATATAAGGCGTCTGACATCATAAAAAAGCCCTTGACAAATATGAGCTCCTCTCAACTGTGCAAGAGGGTAATAACCTCACAGTCGGGGCACCAGAATACACCACCTTCCCCCAGGTTGGAAATTGCTGATCCTGTTAGAACCCATAACTGGACACATATTCAAGGGCCGATTGCCTAGGTATGCAACAGTCTCACAGAGACACGGCATTCCTCCAACCCTGGCATTACCCAACTTAGACACCTGTCAAGAAATACGGCTCCCTCCTGGGTCTACTTAGACAGGGGCAGCAGGCATGATTTGTTAGGGCTGGTAACTTGGCGTCTCCACTTACATTTTCAAAGTCCTTCATGTTCCGTGCTCTTGTGGGAGACACCGTTTCTTCTGACACCTTTGGGAGCACTATAAAAAGGTAAAGTAGACAAAACATCATGGTATGCAAATCACCCAGCATCCCTATTAGGGGACAGAGCCCAGAGAAAAAAAACGTAAATAGCTTCCACAGTGTATTCTGCTGGTACTTTCTGTCTGCTGTGATTTACTGAGTTGAGTCCAGGGAAAGCTCTAAACCATTAGATTTCAAATATTTACAAATTACTTAAACTAGCCCCAATGTAACAATGTATATGTCAGAGGATGAACCAGAAAATGCACTGGGCATGTGGCAAAGCAGCAACGTCCTGATATGTACTTCCTTACTGACTGTCATAAAATTATTCTGCTGACCAGGATGATATCTCACATGTCAGCAACTAAAACAAAGCATATCCAACTAACTTGAGAGCAGGGGTCAGCAAAATGTTTAAGACAGCAGACGACAAATATTTTAGGCTTTGTAGGTCATATATGAAACCTAAACTATTTTACAAATATAAGACAGTTACATTACTAACTCTTCTGTTGCAGCACAAAAAGAACCACAGACAATTCATAAACCAATAAAGAAGCTGTTCCAATAAAAGCTTATTTTCAAAAGCAGGCTGTGGGTCGGAAACTGCCAAGCCCTGCTTTGGAATGATTAAAGACTTTGCCAATACCCAAATTTTTCCACAGCTTCTTTAATTCACCAAACATTTATTACACCCCTACTCTGTGCCAAGCACCATACTAGGTGTTGGGGAAACAACAGCGAAGGAGACACTGATGCTGGGCCCGAGAGAGAGCCAATCTAGTGAGCAAGACAGAGACGGACACAAACTATTATGCTGCACAAAGGGCGTGGCACTGTTTAGCTGCTGAGTAGATGGGTGTTGAGAATGAAAGCATTCTTCCAACAAATACGCATGGCAGGCCTCTGCTCTGCTAGGCCTCATTCTAGACGTGGCTATATTAGGAAACGAACAAACAAACGGAGCTGATATTCTGGAAAGAAGAAATAGATAAAAAAATAATAGGGCAATTACACAGTATGTTAAAATGTGATAAAAACTGTGGAGAAAAATAAAGTGGATAAGGATGAGAAATACCAAGGGTGGGGTAAGGGTTGCAATTTTAAGTAAGGTGGTCAAATTAGGGAAGGTCTCACTGGGCAGGCTTGAGGGAAGGGCGAAGGGAGAAGTCTGAGAGGGGAGCATGTCTAGTGGGTCTGAGGACCAGCCGTGATGCCAATGGACTAAGAGGGGCAGAAAGGAGGTGAGCAAAGTACCGGGGGACAGGCTGTGGATGGCCTTGTAGGCTCTTCTCAGGACTCCGAGAGCCAACAGAGGATTCTGAGCTAAGGAGTAACACGATGGGACTCTGGCTTCCACAGGCTCCCTCTGGCTGCCTCACTGAGAACAGACTGAAAGGAGCTGAGGAACAAGACCAGTTAGGAGAATGCGGGCACAGTCTACGCCAGAGATCACAGTGGCTTAGACCAGGGTGGCAGAAGTTACCTAATTCTGGGTATTTTTAAAGCAGCCGACACAAATCAATGAAATAAAATTAAACATGTACGTTTCAGAAAGGAAAGCACACCTAAGTCAGCCTGCGGAGAGCCAGGGAAGGCAATGAGCTTCAAGCTCAGTCTTAAAGAGGCAGCGGGCAGATGAGGGAACAAAAGGAAAAGCAGCGTCCCATGCAAAGGCCCAGAGGTGGGAGTGGGCATGGTGTCTGAGCCATTCATTCTTCAAGTCTTTGCTCCAATATCAGTTTCTTGGGAAACTCTTGCCTGACCCAACTCCTCCAGTTCCAGGGTAAATTCCCTCTTACCTCTCTCACAGCACCTTATACTTCTCCGCTCGTTACATCTGTCATATGATTTATCATAGCTATTCTTTATTTAATTGTCTGTCTTCTCGGCTTGACTGTAACCTGTTCAAGGTTGACTGCCAGTGCACAGCCCAGAGCCTGACATGAAGCAGACGTACACATGGGCTGCATTAAGGAGCAGGCCTACCAATTTTCTGCTTCTAACTACCTGTGGGCAGGGAAAGCAGAAGCCAGAATTACTGGATTTGTGTTAAAAGTTAACATATTTTGAAGGGAAACCTAAGGGTGGCCTATAAGCTAAAGTATTCTCCAGAAATAAACCCTGTGACATTTATATGACCTGCTCTAAAAACTTCTCCCTTTTGCACATATCTCATCACTTTGGAGAAGAGAATAAAATGAAAATCAAAATATCTCTCTGAGATATTTCAACAAATCAAATTATTAGCACTTCTCACAGATACATACAATAGCTTGCCCTTTTTTCAGAAACAAAAATTATGAAGAATGCTTAGCAAAATCCACACTGCAAAGTGGAAAGTCTCCTCATAATGGGCTCCACCACAATAGACTGCTTATTTACTCGGCACCGTCTCCCGTGGTCTAACCAGCTATTTGTCTCCAAAGGGCAGGCCTGGGTAGGAATGCTGGGCCTCTGCTGGCAGATGGGACCCAGCAGCCTGCCAGGAAGGCCTTGGCACACGAAGTTCAGATAGGAGCTCTCCTCAGCCTCCAGCCACTCAGCAGTGGGACCAACAGACCTTCCTTGTCTGACTAGTCACCAATTCAACATCCAGCCTCCACACAGTCATTCATTTTAGAAAACACAGACTGAATCCTACAAGCGTGGTAGCAAAAAGGAAAGCTCGCCCTGGCCGATGTGCTCCATGGTTAGAGCACCGTCCCATGCACCGTAGGGTCAAGGATTCAATTCTTGGTCAGGGCACATATCCAAGTTGTGGGTTCGATCCCCAGTCAGAGCATGTGCATGAGGCAACCGATCAATGTTTCTCTCTCTTCCTCTTCCTTCCTCTCTCTCTAGAATCAATGAAAAACATGTCCTCGGGTGAGGATTTAAAAAAAAAAAAAAAAAGAAAGAAAGAAAACTCATGAAATACAGCCTGAAGGACATCAATTCCTCTAATCCCATGTTTATGAAAGGAGGTGAATAATAAATCAATACATATATAAAATACTGAGCACCTACTCTGAGCACCTAGCCAGGCCAGAGTAGGCTCTGGGCCCAGAGACATCAGAGCCCAGTCTCAGGCTCAAGGCCTCAGGGCCCTCATGGTCTGGTGTCTACATGCCTTGTTCTTACTCAAGAGAATACCCAGTTTTGTGTACTTACCTCCATTTCCCAAACCAGCAATGGGGCTGATACCTTCCAGGTCATCTGGTAACTTGGGGACAAGGCCACTAAGAGAAAACATGTGCACAAGAGATGAGTTAGTGTTTGAACACAGGGAGACCGTTAAGACAGTCTGCACATGACAATCACCAGGCCGCGGCCACGGAGGGGCACACAGCTGAGCCACCTGGGAGGCATGCAGTGCAGAGGTTAAGAACTCAATAGCTGAGTGACCTTCAGTAATGTTGGTTGGTCATTCATTCATTCATTCACTCATACAAGTATTCTGTGTGCCATAAATGTAGCAGGGGCAGAGGCACTGAGCCAAATATAAGCGAGTTAAGTTTCTGAGTCTCACTCAATCTGTTACATGGGAATACCTCTAGCTATAAAGATTAAATGAGTGAATGTCTATGAACACTCAGCACATAGTAAACACTCAGCAAGTGGCATATGTTGTTTTTGTCATACTCTTATTAATATACCTATCACAACCAAAAATTAAGCTTCCAAGAATCAGGCACCAATTCAGATGCTTTAAGAACATCACATAAAAATACAAAATTCACTGATCCAAGAAGTTTTACTAGGTGAATTATAAAAATAGGGTCAGTGAAGACCTGGAGACATTGTCAGAAAACTAAGCCATAATAGGAGGAGTGGTTTAACACAAAGGATATTACCCTGGATTCTATCCTAAGCTCTGCCACATGCCCCTCCAGGCTTTGCTTCTTTCATCTGTGAAAGGAGAACAGCAGCCATTTCAGAGAGTAGCTGACAATTAAACAAGACACAGTGCCCAGCAAGGTATCTTCAAATTGGAGGCACCCCACAAACGGAAGCAAAATACCACTGTCACCTAGAAACATACTGTGCTTCATAATTTACTGACATGGGAGCTACCCAGTTCCCTGAGGGTCCATGTATTTTTCAAAGGAAGGCGCTAAGATCCAGGTAACTCAGTGGCCTATCCAGGGTGGCATGGTAGTTAAGTAGAGATCCAAGTCCAGAATCCAAGCCTCTTGTGTCCAGTCCACAATGACGCATCCCTGCCCCACGCTGTAACCTAGGACTTGATGGAAGCCCAGCTTGGCTTCTTGGCAGATTGTTCTTTCCAGATCTCTAAATCAGAATCCATTCTGTTCCAAAGACAATTCTGCCTGATCACCCAACATAAAGCTGGCATACACCTCCAAGAAGAGCACCAAGCAAAAGAAGAAAAAAAATGGGTGTCATAAAATTCAACATCAAGAGAATGATTTACACAAAATGTGTCTACTATAACGACAACTGAAAAAATCTATAGATTCAATGCACTCCCCATTAAAATACCAACGGCATAGTTCACAGACCTAAACAAACTCTCCAAAAATTCATATGGAATAAAAAAAGACCCCAAAGAGCAGCAGCAATCCTGAGAAAGAAGAACAAATTAGGAGGGATCTCAATACAAATTTCAAGCTGTATTACAAAGCCACTATTCTCAAAACAGCCTGGTACTGGCACAAGAACAGACATATAGACCAATGGAACAGAACAGAGAACCCAGAAATCGACCCAAGCCATTATGCTCAATTAATATTTGACAAAGGAGGCAAGAGCATACAAGGGAGTCAAGACAGTCTCTTCAATAAATGGTGTTCGGAAAATTGGTCAGATACATGCAAAAAAATGAAACTAGACCACCAACTTACAACATAAACAAAAATAAACTCAAAATGGATAAAGGACTTAAACGTAAGATGGGAAACCATAAAAATCTTAGAAGACTGCACAGGCAGCAAAATATCAGATATATGTGGTAACAATATCTTTACAGATACAGCTCCTAGGGCAATGGTGACTAAGGAGAAAATAAACAAATGGGACTACATCAAAATAAAAAGCTTCTGCACAGCAAAAGAAACCATCAGCAAAACAACAAGAAAGCCCACTGCATGGGAGAACATATTTGCCAATGTTATCACCTGCAGGGAGCAGCTATAGGGTTAAGCCTCAGACTGACCTGTGGCAGGGCCACAAACAAGTCCCAGCTTGGAGAGCAAGCTCTCCTAGCACAATTAAGCTTGACCTTACAGTCCTCCCTAGTTCCTTCCTAGGTAGCTAATGGGTTGTGGGAGGTGCAGCAAGTGCTGCCAAAACAAGATGAAACTCCCAAGAACATTGTAAACATGTTGACCACTTCTCTTGTTTTGATTTGTGTGCTCTGACTATAAAATAAAGACTGGCCGTGGCACTGTGTCTCCATCAGAGAAGCAGCGTCTGAGACCCAGCTGTATTCTCTTGTCTGTCTTCTTTAATCCTTCACCGCCCCTCCTCAGGCTCACCAAACCTGCCAGTGATGGACACGACACAATCACCGATAAGGGTTTAATCTCCAAAATTTACAGGGAACTCATACAATTTAACAAAAGGAAGATAAAACAATTCAATAAAAAAATGGGCAAAGAACCTAACTAGACACTTTTTGAAAGGGGACATACAGAAGGCCAACAGACATATGAAAATATGCTCAAAGTCACTAATCATCCGAGAGATGCAAATCAAAATGACAATGAGATACCATCTCACACCTGTTAGAATGGCTATCATCAAGAAATCAACAAATGACAAGTGCTGGAGAGGATGTGGAGAAAAAGGGACCCTCATGCACTGCTGGTGGGAATGCAGACTGGTGCAGCCACTGTGGAAAACAGTATGGCATTTCCTCAAAAAATTAAAAATTGGACTCCCATTTGACCCAGTTATCCCACTTCTAGGAATATATCCCAAGAAATCAGACGCACCAATCAAAAAAGATATATGCACCCTTAAGTTCATAGCAGCACAATTTACTATAGCTAAGATTTGGAAACAGCCTAAGTGCCCATCAGTAAATGAATGGATTAAAAAACTGTGGTACATCTACACAGTGGAATACTACGCTGCTGTAAAAAAGAAGGAACTCTTACCATTTGCAACAGCATGGATGGAACTGGAGAGCATTATGCTAAACGAAATAAGCCAGTCGGAGAAAGATAAATATCACATGATCTCACTCATTTATGGAATATAATAAACAACATAAACTGATGAACAAAAATAGGTCCAGAAACAGAGAAGCACCAAACAGACCATCAAACTTCAGAGGGAAGGCAGGGTAGTAGGGGGAGGCGGTAAGAGATCAATCAAAGGACTTGTATGCATGCAGATAAGCATAACCAATAGACACAGACACTAGGGGGTGAGGGAATGTGCTGGGGGGTGGGAGTGGCCGGGGAGAGGTCAATGGGGGAAAAAGGAGATATATGTAATACTTTAATCAATAAAGAATTTTTTAAAAGAAAGAATTTAAAGACAACTGATAAAAACCTTTAGAATATGTCCTCAGTTATTTAAAAAAAATACATATATACTAAAGTCACCACTAATCCTTCTTGGAAATTAGGTGGGCTATAAATATATAACAAGACAAGGGAAATATTTAAAATCATCATTTGTGGAAATGAGAGATACTTGCCTCCTTTAATTTTCTAAAATTCTCAATTTCCTCTAATAAGCATCACTAGAAGGACAAATCCATTTTCTAAACTGAATTTTCTTAAAAGTTAAAATCAAGTTCAATCAGCACCTTTCACAGATGGTGGCCCAATGGCCCACTAGTTACTGGTTAAGCTCATCCTACAGTCTAGTCTCTACATTCCCAATCTGGGGTTCTCCCCACCACAGCCATTGAATGACTCCCACTGACTAAACTGGCCCATCAATTACTCAAACCAAGATCAATCATGGTTGACAAAGCCAAAGAATTTAGTTTAGCCAAGTTTCCCAACTCTTAGAAGAAACCACTATGTAACCCAAAAATTCCTGTCTGGTTCTTGCCAACTTTCCACTTGGGCTTTACCTAATCCTTTTTTTAAAAAAATAATCACTTTCCAAGGATATGTTCTTTCTGTTTGCTTGTTTGTTTGTTTTGTTATTTTAGAAAAGGAGTTGGGGTAGAGAGAGAGTAACATCAATGTGAGAAACATCAATCAGCTGCTTCCAGCGCCCACTCCAACCGAGATCAAACCCGCACCTGGGTATGTGCCCTGACCAGGAATCAAACCCGAAACCTTTTAGTGTATGGGACAACACTCCAACCACCTGACCACTTTTAAATGCTATGAGTCTGTCATCTGCATACTCCAGTCAGTTCCAGCTGCCCCTCCAGTTCTAAGTAGCTCCCTCTTCCCATTCGGATAACTCATTTTTAGCCTAAGAAGTAAGGCTGGGGCTTCAGGGAGCCCCACAGGGAAAAAAAGGAGGGGCGGGGCTTTTTTATGCTAGCAAAAAATAGAGAGCTTAGATATGGTTTTATCATGGTACAGATGGGGGAGACTAAGGCCCAGAAGGGGGAAGGAACTTATTTGCTTAAAATCACAAAGCGGAGACAAAATCCAGCAAAATCCAGCAATCCTACCCTGTAGGGCACCCACACTAGCAAGGCACCACATGTGATGAGCCTCCCATTTAAGGCTCATCACAGCCCTTTTGTGGTAGGTGGTAGTTTTTAAATGTTGCCATTTTTTAAAATGAGGAAACAGAGGCCCAGAAAAGTTAGTAACATTTACTCAGTGTTGGAAAGGCCAAGCTACCCAGATTTCAAACCCCAAGCTCTTAACCTCTATACCCCTAACACCTTCCTCAGGGGGCTGTGGCGAGGTCCGAATGAACAGAGGCAGAGGACTTTCAGTGCTCACTCCATCAGTGCAGAGCCATCAGGACTGCTGTTTGTCAACTATTTGTTGAGTGAATGAATGGACACTCCCCTGAGCTTCACCATCTCATCCTCCTATCTTACCCTACAGCCACTCAATAGGAGTGATCTCTGTCTGTGTCTGTATATGGCAGCAACAATTGTCCACTCCCCACACAGACACAAGGCCTAGGCATTTCATTGGTAAAGTGTTATGAGTGCCAAGGATGGGGCTGGACATCGCTTTCAGAAAACAATTACAAGTGCACTTTTGTTTGCCCTTCAACAATTCATTTGTCATTCTTTGTTACTTATCCTTAGAGAGGAAATATATAAATACAAAAGTATAGATAAGCTAAAGTTCTCTTCAACTACTCCTCACTCCCATCTCAGTCCCCTCCTAAGAGGTACCCATGCTGCCACAAGACATGTATTCTTCCAGATCTTAATCTATGCATTCACATACAAAGAGACATAGTTTTATTTTGTGGTTTAAACATAAATAAATACAATCAAATTTTATGTGTTATTCTGCAGCATCTTTTCTTCACTTAATGTGTCCTAAAGATATTTTCATGGCAGTACAAATAGATCTCCCTCAATGTTTTTAACTCCCGCAAAGCATTCTACAACACTCTTTTTCCAAAACTTACTGCGTACCACCCATAGAAGGAAACATATTACCCTTAATTCTTGTAATGTTTTCTATTCTGTTCTATTCCATTTTATAAAATTCTGATTGCAACCTACTAAGTTGAATTTCATGAGCTGTCATGGGTCACAGTCTGAAAGACACGCTTGAAAGGATCTGTATTTACACAATCCCCTGAGGATAATTCAGTTTGTTTCTAAGTTTTTCCTTTTACAATGCATACAGGACTCCTTGTGCACATGCATGAGGATTTCTTGTGCATAGATAACAAGAAGTGGAACTGCTGGACCAAAAAATATTCATATTTTTGAGTGGGCAAAGGATTTGAAAATATACAAATGGCTAATAAGCACATGAAAAAATGCTGAACATCATTGTCATTAGGAAAATGCAAATCAATACCACAATGTGATACCATATCATACCTCCATGGATGGCTACAATAAAAGAGACAGACAATAGCGAGTGTTGGTGAGGCTATGAAGAAATAAGGACCCTCATACACTGCCTTGTCCCAAAGTTACCAGATGACCTGGCAGACATCAGCCACTTTGGAAAAGAGTTGGACAGTTCCTCAAAATGTTAAATACAATGTTACCATATGACCCAGCAATTTCACTTCCAGGTATATACCTAGAAAGAAATGAAAACATATGTCCATATAAAAACTTTTATAAAAATAAATGTTTATAACAATATTATTTATAATAGCCAAAAAAAAAGCAGAAACAACCCAATGTCACAAACCAATGAATGAATAAACAAAATATGCTACATGCATACAATGGACTATTATTCAGCCATAAAAAGGAATGAAATGCTGATACCTGCTACAAGTCAGAATGATAATATATGGGAATACTGAATTAATATTAGAGGGGCCAGGGAAAACAGGACAATCCGGGTGAGAGGTCATACCATAATATATGGGGGGCTGTGGAAGTAAGATGAAGACAAAGAGACATGATGGACTACCACTGGATCCAATTAAGCAGGAGCTGCAAAGGGCCTGGCTCTGGCTTATGCATAGTAGATTCTCAATAAGCAAAGAAACTATTTGTCAAGTTCTGTCCAAGATAGGACTTGATTACACCTGCTGTCCAGGCATAAATATTAATTGTGCCATCTCCCTCTGCAAAGAGCCCAGGTTTGCACAACAAATAATATAATCACCCTTTCAATTAGGGTCTGTTGACTAAAAGTAGCATCCTGTCCCTAGCAGACCTGGATAGACAGCCATTGTCTCAGTCGGGCTCTCCTCGGCATCCTTCCAGCGCCCTCCAACCAGGGACCCAGGACAACCACAGGCTCTCTCAGGCCCTCCCATGGGCGGAGATACTGGCCCCATCAGCAATGTGGAGTCCAACTGCCTCTTGGAACAGGTCCATCGGGGGGCCACTCTCAACCATTATTGATATTGATGATGATGATGATGATGATGATGACGGCAGCTCAATCATTTTTTAGGCACTGATATGACCACTAGCCCCATTTCACAGATGGGAAAGTAGGCTAAGCCACCCTCCCAAGGTCACCCAGCTAAAAGGACCTGGATGTTTTTTAATCTTCGTTGTTCAAAGTATTGCCTATGTCCCCCATTTTCCCCCATGACCCCTCCTAGCCCGCCTCCGCCCCCACCCCCAGGACTTGAATTTGGACCCAATTCTGTTCAACTCCAGCCAAGGTTCTTAACCACTGCACTCCATTGCCTCAGTCTTGGTGGCCCCATAAGCGAAGTCCCCATGAAAGCGAACCCCCAAACCAGAATGCTCCCAGTCCTGCCCGCAGCAGCTCCCACGGACGTGCACTCCGAGAGGCACCCTCCCTCCTGCCCCGCACACCCTCTTCCAAGATCCGCCCGCAATACGAAGGGCGAGTGTGGGGCCGGTCGGGACCCCCGGGACCCCGCACTCAGTATCGACGGGTGGGTCCCCAAAGAGACCCCCTCCCAGAAACGCACCCCACACCTGACCAGGTCCAGAAACACCCTCAAGAGCGAACCCCATCAGCGGGCACCCGACCCCGTTATCGCGAATCCCTCAAACCCGGGCCGCACCTGCAGCCGCTGAGCGTCCCGGGGAGGGTGACGTCCTCTTCCAACACCGAGTCCATCATGGACACAGAGCAGGTGGTGGCATTGGTGTCCGTGGCGGCCTCGACCCTGGTTTCTCCTGCGGTCGCGACCCGCCCGGCTCTCCAGGTCCCCGCCCCCTCCAATCCAGCTCTTGTTCGGACTCCGGCGGCGCCGCTGGAATTCAAACCGCAGCCGCCGCCATCTTTCCCGGCGCCTCTTCCTACGGAAACGAGGCGGGACCAACGCGGCGCGCGCCGTGAAGCCGGGCAGGGAAGCGCGGGCGGGCGCCATCTTAACTAAGGGCAGGACGCCCGCACTTGGGCCAGCAAAGCTAAGGAAAGAGGGGCCTGTGGTGGCCATATTTGATGAGGGCAGCCTGGCCGAGGCCCGGGAAGGCGCCATCTTTGTTGAGGGCAAAGGTCGGCTTCGGTCCGTTAATTTAAGCGGGAGCCGGGCATCAGGCCACTCGCGGACCTTCAGATTTCATAACCGCCTCTGTGCTTTTCTAGAATAGTGACCACGAACCTTACAGTCTGTTCTTCCAAGTTTCTTTTTTCCGCCTTCAATTGAAACTCAACAGACAAGCCAGTGCCGCCTCCCTTTAGAAAAATCCTACCTGTGGAATCCCAACTCAAGTAGCAAGCGCATTCCTATGAGCCCAGTGGTCAGCAACACTTCCTCTCCAGTCTCTCCTAGTGACCATTACCTTTAGGTCTCAAACGCACTTGAGATCTGTAAACTGAGGCCCCGCAAGACTAGGCCACTCGCCCGGAGTCCTGCACAATAAACTGTGAATGGAGCCAGGCCGGCCCCGGCCCCTGCATCAGGGCTCTGCCTATCCTCGCTGCCTCCTCTAAGGCACAGGGCCTCCCTGGGCGCCTGGGTGACGGCGCAGAGGGTGGCCAGTGAACCCCACCTTCATCTCCCATCTCGAGGTTCATACCTCCCTCTGCAGGCTGACAGGAGGGTCCTGGATGAAAATAACGTGGAAAGATGGGTTGATGGTGGCTTTCCCTGTTATCGTGTATATTGGTAAGTCCAGCCTCGGCCTCGGTTTCCTCATTCTCCACTTTAAGTGTTCCTTTCCAAAGGAGGCCTTCTCTAATCCTCTCATCTAAATCAAGCCCTTCCTTGAATTCTTAGCCCCTCTGCTTTTCCTCTGGGGCGCTTACTGCATTTTGCAAGGACAGATTTCTGGAAAGGGGGGGGGGGGGATGTTTGTTTTCCAATGTTGTCCTCTTGCACTAGACTGGCAGCTCCATGAGGCAGAGACTATATTCTGAATTGTTTCCTGCTTTATCCCCGACACCTATCACAGTGCCTCCACCCAGCAGGTGTTTAAAAATATATGTTGAATGATTCAATCCATCTGGGAAATGGAGCCAAAACCTATCCTGCAAGGATGTGAAGATGACCTAAGATACCTATAATAGTTCAGTCAGCGTCCTACATATTCCTATTCTGTGTGTGTGTGTGTGTGTGTGTGTGTGTGTGTGTTTCTTCATGAAACCTATAAAGCACATCGTCCTGTGCCTGTTCCTCTTCCCGTCCCAGATCTTCAACCTCCTCAGAATCAGCAATAAAATGACATCCTGAAGGACAGAGTGGGCAGGAGCCCACGTCTCCAGGAAAGGAGCAGTGCTTGACGCCGTGGAACCAACAGTTCCTGACAGTGCTAAGTCCAAGCAATGAGACGAGTGTGTCCAAAAGCAGGGAAGCTGGTTCTGCCACGGACTCCCTGTGACCTTTGGCCGTCCACTCCTCTTCTCTGGGCCTCAGTTTCTACAGCGATAAAATAAGAGGGTGGGACTGGATGGATGTCTCAGGACCTCACAGCTCCGGAGGCCATTTCTTTGTGTGTTTTTCAAAGCGACTAATGCACAACCAACTCTGTTCTGGCGAGGGAGGCTGAGTTATACAACCATCATTTCTCAAATGAAGGAACTAACTTTCCATGCAGCAGATGAAAGCTCTTGAGAAAGGAAACAAGGAAGAGGACTCACACATCCTGAACATCTCTTTCCTGCCACTTTGGACAGGCACATCACATGCACCGCCTCATTGAACTCTCGCCACCACCCCTGGAGGAGGTCTACTGTGAACCCCACTTCACTTACACAGGAGAAGACTGAGGCTGAAAGAGGTAAAGATGACTTTCTCAGGTCTCTCTAAACGTCAATGTCCTCATTGTTTCAGGCAGCCTGTCTTCCCTGTTTGTTCCCTTTTCTCCACTTTAGAATTTAAGGTTCAGAGGTGAGACATTTCAGGGATGTGTTCAGCAGACTCCTTGGGCAACTGCTTCAAGGTGGCCGTGAGGGAAACCTTAGTGTGGAGTCTGATTGCAGACTGGAAGTCTGGGTACCAGAATTCTGACTCTGGAGAGTCCTCTAACTTCCTGTGACCTGGAGTACCTTCCCTTTGCTTCTCCTTGATTTTTCCATGTGTAAAACAGGGCAGACAGTGCTGAGCTCACACACTTGCATTATCTAATTAGATACTTTGGGAACAATAATAAAGAAATACGAGCCTGTGACGCGTTGTCCTTATGATTAAGCCATTGCCCCATTCAAGAAAATGACCATGTTCCTGAATTGTATGCTAAACCCTTTGGTGAACCTGGAAACTGAAAATAGAATCAGTCGTACAAAGGACAGGCTATTTGGGAAGTTGTTTTTCCTGTTTTCATGGTCAGGGATAACGCCCTTTGCCCTGTCTCTGTCTCCCCACAGCTTTTCTTTCTGCCAAGCCTAGAGGTGACGTCATTACCACCAGCTGTCTGGGCTATCTGGCGCCATCTCCTTGACAACAGCCACCCAGCCACAAAGCTGGCATTATTATTTCCTTGGGCAAGGTCATATCGAATGGCGGTGAGGAAGTAGCTTGCAGCCAGATGTTTCTCATTAGGATACAACCCTCCTAAAGTTTTAGCAGCTCAAACATCTCATCAAGACACATGAGCTGCCATTACTAACAGCAAGAATAACTTTTTATAGGATAAATACATGCACATTGCTACTTTGCATTGTTTCATTTTATCCTCATGCTGCTGTGAAGTAGATTGGAATTATTGCCCTGCTCTACAGATGAGGAAACTAAGGCTCAGAGAGAGGAGAGATTTGCCAAAGGCCACCTTTTCCCTTTCTCTCTTTTTTAGCTTTTCATTTAGAAATAACTTCAGACTTAGGGAAAAAGTTGCAAAGTTCCTTGTATTGCCTTCACCTAGCTTCCTAAAATATTGACACCTTACATAACCATACCACAATTGTCAAAACTAAGAAATTCACTGAGACAATATGATTACTACAGACCTTATTTAAAGTTCATCAGTTTCCCATTAGTGCCCTTTGTCTGGCCGAGGATTCCACACTGCATTTAGTTGTCATGTCTCCTTACTGTTCTCTAATCTGTGACAGTTCCTCTGTCTGCTTCTTTCATGGCATTGACATTTCATAAAAGTTCTTGCCAGCTATTTGATAGAATGTTTCTTAATTCAGGGTAATGTGGTGTGTTTTTTCGTGATTCAGTTGAGGTTATGCACTTCTTGGCAACACAAAAATGATGCTGTGCCTTTCTCAGGGTATCGGGAGGCAGATGGTGTTAATATGTCTCATTAATTGGTGATGTTAATGCTAATCTCTTGGCTAAGGTGGTATCTGCCAAGATTCTTCCTGGTAAAATTACTATCTACACTAATAAAAGAGAAGCATGCAAATTGGTGTCACTCTGCTACTCTCACAAACCAATCAGAGCGACTATGCAAATTAACCCAACAAAGATGGTGGATAATTTGCATATGCAGGCATGGAGCGAAGACTGAAAGCTCTGGCCAGAGTGAAGACTGAAGACTAAAGACTGAAGACTGAAGAGGCTTGGCGTCTCTGCTGTGGCCGGACCAAAGGCCTGGGTCCCAGGTGCCAGAGGAAAACCAGTGCCATCAGCCAGGGGAAGGAAGGCCTATTGCGCAAAATTTTGTGCAACGGGCTTCTAGTTTCCTTATAATTAACAAGAATCTTGGAGGTGATATTTGAGACTATGTAAATAGCCTGTTTTTAATCAAACTTTCACCCACTAATTTTATCATCTATTAATAATTCTTACTCAAAACAATGATTATGGTGGTATTTGCCAGTTGGTGATTTCCTATTTTTATCATGCCTTCTATATTTATCAGTTGGATTTCTAATGTAAGGAAGAGCTTTCTCTTCTCCCCCATTTATTCAGTTGTTAATTTAAATGCATATGGAATTGTGGATATTTGCTTTGTTTTGTGGGTTATAACCTACTAGAGGCCCGATGCACGAAATTTGTCCACCGCGGGGGTCCCCTCAGCCAAGCCTGCACCCTCTCCAATCCGGGAACCCTTGGGGGATGTCCGGCTGATGGTTTAGGCCAGGGGTGGGCAAACTTTTTAACTCAAGGGCCACAATGGGTTCTTAAACTGGACTGGAGGGCTGGAACAAAAGCATGGATGGAGTGTTTGTGTGAACTAATATAAATTCAAAGTAAACATCATTACATAAAAGGGTACGGTCTTTTTTTTCAATAGTTTTATTCATTTCAAACGGGCCGGATCCGGCCTGTGGGCCGTAGTTTGCCCACGGCTGGTTTAGGCTCAATCCCAGGGAACGGGCCTAAACCGTCAGTTGGACATCCCTCTCACAGTTCTGGACCGCTGGCTCCTAATTGCTCACCTGCCTGCCAGCCTGGTCGCCCCTAACTGACCTCACCCTGCTAGCCAGGTCACCCCCAATTGCCCCCACCCTGCCAGCCTGGTCACTCCTAACTGCCCCCCCCCTCCGCCGACCTGGTCGCCCCCAACATCCCCCCCCCAACTGGCCTAGTCGCCCCTCACTGCCCCCCTGCCACCCTGGTCTCCCCTAACTGCCCCCCCCCCCCCGCTGGCCTGGTCAAATTAATTCAAAGTCCAGACTTTTCTCAAGATTGGGAGAAGAGTGAGAATTGCCCCCTATCAAGGGGCCAGCATGTATATTATTGGGCTGGACAGAGTAACACACATCAACACGATATCACCTTAGACCTGCCAGTTCAACTTTCTGGGCTTACTTTCTTTCTTTTTTTAAATATATTTTATTGATTTCAGAGAGGGAGAGAGAGATAGAGACATTAACGATGAGAGAGAATCAGTTTGACTGCCTCCTGCACACCCCACACTGGGGACTGAGCCCACAACTTGGGCATGTGCCCTGACCAGAATCAAGCCCGGGACCCTTCAGTCCGCAGGCCAATGCTCTATCCACTGAGCCATGCCGGCCTGGCAAGGGCTTACTTTCTTATTTGTAAACTCAGTACATTAGACTACAAAACTGACACCCCCTTCAGCACTGACATTCTGTGAATAACTGATATGAGCTACCATGCATTGAGCTCTTTCTATGTGCCAGGCACTGTGTTAAACTTTGCATTCAATCCTTACAATAACCATATAAAATAGGGATCAATTTTGCTCCAGTTTTACAGTTTACAAAACTGAGTCTCAGGGAGGAGAGATATTTTCCTGGCCATACAGCAGCTCAGAGTGTCAAAGACTATTGGAAAATTCCTTTACCTTCTTTCACCCAATAACCCCCACTCCCTTCTGACAGCTGTTGCTCTGTTCCATGCATCCATGCCTCTGTTTCTATTTTGTTCATTAGGTTCTACATATAAGTGAGATCATATGGTGTTGGTCTTTTTGTGACTGGCTTATTTCACTTAGCATAATAACCTCCAGGTCCATCCATGCTGTTACAAAAGGTACGATTTCCTTCTTTTTTACAGCCACATAATATTCCATTGCGCAAATGTACCACTGTTTTTCAATCCTCACCCAAGGATATGTTTTTATTGATTTTTAGAGAAAGAGGAAGAGAGAGAGAGAGAGAGAGAGAGAGAGAGAGAGAGAGAGAGAGAGAGAGAGAAAGAGAGAGATCCATGTACTATAGCTTTTTTTAGCCATACATCTACTTGGGCTGTTTCCAGATCTTGGCTATTGTAAATAACGCTGCAATATGACACATAAGCATAGACAACAGTGTGGTGATGGCCAGAGGGAAGGGGGGCCAGGGGCTGGATGGAGGTGGGCAAAGGTGGGGGGGAATGGGGACATCTGTAATTGTGTCAACGTTAAAAATAAAGTTAAAACAAAAGACTATTGGGAAAACTCTCCAAAGGTGCCAGGAAGAGCTTTTGAGCACCCTTCCCAGCTGCACATTTGAATATGTAGAACAGCAGTAGCTGTAGGCAAAGAAGGGTAATTGAATTAATTAACTGTCTGGACTTTTTGCAAATTAAAAGCACTGATGTCTTTTTTTTAAATATGTATTTTTAATTGATTTTTTTTTTTGAGAGAGAGGAAGGGAGAGGGAGAGAGGGGAAGAGAGAGAGAGAGAGAGAGAGAGAGAGAGAGAGAGAGAGAGAGAGAGAGACATCAATCTGCTGCCTCCTGCACACCCCCTACCCAGAGCCACACAGGCTAGGACAAAGCACTGATGTCTTGATTGTGACTTGTAGGAGAGGGTGGTAAACTTGCCTCTCCCTTATATGCAGTTGAGCGAGCAGGTTCCTAGGGAAAGACCACAAGTAAGTGGCCACCGCACCTACTTCCTCAATTTCCTTCCTCTTCTGAGCTATCTTTCCTTCCCAGTGCTTTCCTTTTGCTATGTGCTTCCATTTCTTTTCAAAGAAATCTATACCAAATGTGTCTGGCAGACATTCAGAAGTAGTAGCCAAAGATTGCTTGAACAAATTGCTGCAACTTCAGTAACATGACTTTTTTGTAGTTTCATTCTAGCTTGAGGAGATCGGGCGTGTTGCTCTCCTTTTCAGTACTGGGATCATCTCAGTGCCTTTTTTTTTTTTTTAAGCTTTCATTGAAGGTCTCTCTTTTTATTGAAAAGGCAGAGTAGAAGAGAAATATCATTCATTGTAGACCTGGCATGTGCTGGGGTGCTTCACATATAAGATTTCATTTAACCTCAATGCAACCCCCAAGAGTTCAGCACCGTTATTCTTTTACAGGTAGGGACAGTAGGATTAAGAGCCATCTATTAACTTGCCCAAGATCCTATGGTTGTAAAGCCTGCACTGGACTTCACATTTCTCTGCTTCCAAACTTGATGCTCTCTGTTCTGCAAACTATTGTTTTTAGAAGTCAGTTAAAGAGGTTTTCTGTATTCCCAGAGTGCCTCCTTTAATTAGGTAGTAGTAGCTAAGTAATCCATGTTGTTGGTTGCTGAGAAACTTAGCAAAACTGGGTGTCAATTGCTAATGTAACCTTTAGCCCAGGGTTGCTGATGTACTTCTACCTCCTGCTGAGTGTACTTAACTGATACTTGAACCCTTACTTTAATGTTTTAACTGTCTCTTTTAACACAGCAAGGTGAGGTACAGATTATAAGTAAATGAAGTGAATTCTTCATGCAGAACCAATACCTGTTAACATTGCTACCTTTTCATTTTTACTGAAGGAAATTCAAAATGTCACTGTTGCCAAACTCTGATCCTTACTACAGAATTTAAAGGCCTCTCCATTTCACAAGATTCCTTTGGGGATTAACGGCTCATTGGAGTCTATACAATTTGCTTAATTACCCCAAAATTATTATCTCAACTAAACAGAGTCTTAATAGACAACCATTAATGTTTTTATCCTTGTCTGGAAGAATCTCATCTGTTGGTAGAAATAGCTTCTTAAAATGAAGCTGGATAGTCCCCTAGCTATGGTGATAAAAAATAACAATGGCTCATTTAGAAAATGTTTGGGGGAAATTAAAAAGCTGAGCTATGGCCTGTTAGTTCTGAAGCTACTGAACATAAAAGCAGGAAGGGGAAGGCACCAAAAGCATCCACATAGCAGACTAAGTCTGCCTCCTACCCAGCACATGCCACAGTATTTGAGGATACTCAATCCAGTCTGTGGGCGAGATCTCTCTGCACTGAAGGAATGAGTTTCATCGGCACCATTCCACTAAAGGAAATTTTGTGCTGTTTGTTCCTAGGGTCACTCAAAAACATCCCTACGTACAAGTGTTGCCCAAAACAACAGTATATTTGTTTTTTTGGTTAGCCTTTGTCTAATTCAAAGCCTACAAACTGCAGTGCAGTCTTCACCATATTTACCAGTGCAAAAACGACAACACAGCTAATTCAATCACTCGTTCATTCACTAATATTTATTGAGCTCTTTTTGGTACCAGGGCCTGTACTTGGCCTTGGAATTAAAAGATGAAGATAACTTGATAGCAGAGAGTTTCTTCTTTTTCTTCTCCTTCTTCCTCTTCCCTTCTCTTCCCCAGTTCCCCTTCTCCTTCCCCTTTTTTTCTCCTTCTCCTCCCCCCTCCTTATCCTTCTTCCGTTTCTTCTTTTCTTCTTCATCATCATCATTTTTATCATGAATGAATACTGGATTTTGTCAAACGCTATCTTTTGTATAAACTGAGATGATTATCATATGATTTTTCTTTTTCAGTCTGTGTGAATTGCATTAATTTTCGAATATTACACCAATCTTGCATTCATGGGGTAAACCCCAGTACTGTCTTTTTTGTATGTGGTTGTAGTTAGCTTACATTTTTTTAAGAATATTTGGGTTTGTGTTCATGAGAGATATTGATCTGTAGTTTTCTTTTCTTTTAATATCTTTGTCTAGTTTCGGTATCAGAGTAATTAATGCTAATCCCATAGAATAAATTAGGAAATATTGTCTCTTTTTAATTTCTCAGGAAGTTTGTGTTTAATTGGTATTATTTCTTTAAGTGTTTCATAGAATTCACTAGTGAAGCTAACCACACTTAGAGTTTTCTTTGTGGAAGGTTGTTAAATACAAATACAGTTTCTTTAATAGACATAGGGCTAAATAGGTTATCTTTTTTTTTTTAAGTAAGAATCTGTACATTTCACCTAAGTCATCAAATGTATTGGCTGAACCTCCCTTATTATCCTTTTAATGTCTGTAGAAGCCATAGTTATAATGCCACTCTCATTCTTGATATTGTTTGGGGGGGGGGGGGGCGTGTATTCTCCCTTTTAAACTTTTTCCTGATTATTTGGCTGGAAGTTTATAAATTTTATTGAATTTCTCAAAGACCAACTTTTAGTTCCATTGATTTTCTCCCATTTTCTTTTGCATTTATTTTGGCCCTTATCTTTATTATTTCTTATCTTCTGCTTGTTTGGGTTTGTTTTGCTTTTTCTTCTCTAGTTTTTTAATATAGAAGCTTAGGTCATTGACTTGAGATCTTTCCTCTTTTCTAAGAGAAACATTCAGTGCTCTCTGACTTTATCTCTAAGCACTGCTTCAGCTGCATTCCACAAATTTGAAATGTTGTATTTTCATTTTAATTCAGTTCAAAGTACTTTCTAATTTTTTAGTTCTTCTTTGACCTATGTGTTATTCAGAAGTATGCTGGTTTTTAAATATTTCAGAATTTCCCAGATATATTTCTGTTACTAATTTCTCATTTAATTCCATGTGGTAAGAAAACATATTTTGTAATATATTTTTAAATTTGTTCAGACATTTTATGGATAAGTGTATGCTCTATTGGTAAATGTTCCATGTGCAGTTAAAAATAATGTATACCCTGCTATTGTTGGGTGACTGTTCTATGTCAATTAGGTCAATTTGGTGATAATGTTGTTCAAGTGTTCTATATCCTTACTGGTTTTCTGTCTACTTGTTCTATATGTTATTGAGAGAGGGGTTGCAATCTCCAACTATAATTATGGTTTTGCCTATTTCTCTTTTCAGTACTAACAATTTTTGCTTCATGTATTCAGAAGCTCTTTCACTAAGTGCATAAACATTCAGGATTACTATGTCCTCCTGATTTATTTCTTTACCATTATGAAATAAAATGTAGTGGTTTTGTTTTGTCTCTTTAGTACAGATATCACCAAATTATGGCATTTCCTTCCAAACATTTTCTGTATTTTCCAACATAGTTCAAAATTACATTGTATGCACCAATTTAGATCTTAAAATTTTTGGTATGTTACATATATAGCAGAGTATATATGTGTATAAATATGCATAGAGTTTTAAAAAATACAATGAAAAACCCACGTACACACACACTACTTAAGAAAGAATAGTACCAATGCCTTTGAAGTCATCTGTGCATCACTCTCTTTCTTCCAAAAAGTTATCTTCACTTTTGTATTAATCATTCACTTATTTTTCTTTAGTTTTCCCACTTATGTATTTTTAAATAACATTTCCCATTTTAGCCATTATATAAAAGAAATTATATTATATATTCCCTATGAATTATTTGCTCAACATTGTTTTTGAGATTCATCCATATTAATGTATATAGTTGTAACTCATTCATTTTTGACTAATGCATAAAATTCTGTTCAAAGGATATGGATAGACCACAACTAATACATTCTTCAACTGACAGACAGTTGGGTGTTTCAAATTATTATCCTGCTGTAACAAATGATACAATGAAGAATGTGAGTTGTGAATCCTGGTGCACATGTTCAAAATATCCTGTTTTCGTCACTTAAGTTTGTTTCTGTTTTTAATCATTCTTTCTTATTCTTTTTAATATCTGTATGTTATCTCAACAAGTGTATGCTCTGTTGTTAAACACCTAGAGTTTGTCCCATTTTTTTTAACTTTATATACAACTTTGGGGGGGAAATACATTTTTTGCACAGAATTCTGGGTTTTTTTTAGGTCATTTCATTAAAAAGGATTCCCAGATGTGGATTTCTTGAATCAAGGCAGAACCGATTTTTATTCAGTGGAAGGGTTAGGGTTTTTATTGCTGAAATACACAAAGTCATCCCCTTCCAGGTAATTGTTATCCCTTTGGGATCATAGATCCTTTGGAGACTATGATTAAGGGTATGGACCTGTTCAGAGACACACACACACATACACACACACACACACACACACACACACACACACACACTGTATTCACAAACCAAACAGCATACAATCTCAACAGTTTCTCAGACCCTCTGAAGCGCATATGCTGACATCTCTATTAAATTAAAAATATTGTCTTGCCCTGCCAGTGTGGTTCAATGGATTGAGCATTGTCATATGCACTAAGAGGTCCTTTGTTCAATTCCCAGTCAGGGCAAATGCCCAGGTTGCCAGTTCAATCCCCAGTAAGGGGCGTACAGGAAGCAGCCGATTGACGTTTCTCTCTCATTGATGTTTCTCCCTCTCCCTTCTTCTCTCTCTAAAGTCAATCAAAACATATTTAAAATTATATTGTCTTACCCACTGAATATGATTTTCTTATAATACTTCACCAAATAAGTCCACATACCAACTCTTATATCTGTCAAGTACCTTTTGTTTTATACCATCATTTACTGAGCACCCACATGTGCCAGCACTATACCAGATACTAGAGACAGGAGAATAATTAATTGCCCCTGGCTTCAAGGAATAGAGTCTATTGGAGAAGACATAAAATAACAAGTATTTACAGTAAAATATGTACAATAAGAAAGGTATTCATTAGACAAAGTGGAGATACCAATTATGGATTGATCAACTTTCTTTTACCAAGGGTTTGCAAAGAATGAAGTATTCTCTAGGACAGTGATGGTGAACCTATGACACGTGTGTCAGAGGTGACACGAGAACTCATTTTTTTGGTTGATTTTTCTTTGTTAAATGGCATTTACATATATAAAATAAATATCAAAAATATAAATCTTTGTTTTACTATGGTTGCAAATATCAAAAAATTTCTATATGTGACACGGCACCAGAGTTAAGTTAGGGTTTTTCAAAATGCTGACATGCTGAGCTCAGAATGTTTGTCATCACTGCTCTAGGACAAGCATGTCAAACGCAAAGGCTAACACGAGCCAAATAAATGAGGCATGTGGCCCGCCGGCCGCTTGCTCTAGGATGCTATAGATCAGTGGTTCTCAACCTGTGGGTCGTGACCCCTTTGGAGGTCGAATGACCCTTTCACAGGGGTCGCCTAAGACCATCAGAAAACACATATATAATTACACTAGAGGCCCAGTGCACAAAAATTTGTGCACTCAGAGGGGTCCCTCAGCCCAGCCTGTGCCCTCTCCCAGTCTGGGACCCCTCAGGGGATGACCACCTTCTGGCTTAGGCCCGCTCCCCAGGGGATTGGGCCTAAGTTGGCAGTCAGACATCCCTCCAGCAGCCTGGCAGCCCTCGGGGGATGTCCACTTGTCAGGGGGAGCAGGCCTAAGCTGCAGTCGGACATCCTTAGCGCTGCTGAGGAGGCGGGAGAGGCTCCCACTACCACTGCTGTACTGGCAGCCATCAGCCTGGCTTGTGGCTGAGCAGAGCTCCCCCTGTGGGAGCTCACTGACCACCAGGGGGCAGCTCCTGCATTGAGCATCTGACCCCTGGTGGTCAGTGTGTGTCATAGTGACCAGTCATTCCAGTGGTTCTGCTGTTAGGGTCAATTTGCATATTATCCTTTTATTATATAGGATATTGTTTTGTGATTAATCACTACGCTTTAATTATGTTCAATTTGTAACAATGAAAATACATACTGCATATCAGATATTTACATTACAATTCATAACAGTAGCAAAATTACAGTTATGAAGTAGCAACAAAAATAAGTTTATGGTTGGGGGTCAACACAACATGAGGAACTGCATTAAAGGGTCACAGTATTAGGAAGGTTGAGAACCACTGCTAGAGATAGAAGAAACAGCACCAGCAAAGACAGAGACATTATATAACCTAGCATATATAGAAAATTATACATGAATTTTAACATGGTTGGGTTAGAATGGTAGTGAACATTAGGAGAGGTTAAGGCTCTTCCTTATTTGGGATAGAGACTAAGAAAAACAACACTGATGTATAAGACTTTAGCAAATGATCTAACAACACAAAGGAAACCACAAAAGAAGATTTCCTCCCAAATACTTCCTTTATTACTCAAACCTACTCTTGCTACATACAAAGGGAAGACTTTGCCTATTTTTTTCTGCAGCTATCTGAAGTTTGGTGTTCAACATACAAGGTTTAAAACCTACCTATTAATACATACTGGCAACACATTTTAAATTTAACATTGTTTGAGGCTTTCATTTGGTTAGCAGAAGTATTAGGAAGCCTGTACAATAAGTATGACAATAATTTCTTCATAAATTTATCTTGAAAAACGAACATAGGTAAAATTATAACTTTTAAACATTCACTGAATGCTGCTTTTTAGCTTGTCAATTAACACTCCTAATACTATCTCATGAAAAATATTTTGTTTTGAATTTAGCTTAAACTATTTGTGATTAAGCATAACTGTTACTCTGAAGTTACTGATTTAATTATAGTGAGTCATGTGTAATTTTATATCCCTATGGAAAATGAATACAACCAATTTTGACAATGCCATCTAGTAAATATCTTTATCTGATGGACTTTCATCAAAAGTATGACTACAATACCATAAAAGTGTGTTTTTCCTCTTGTAGTAAATTTATAGATTTACTTCCTCTTGAAATTTTAAGTTGCTTAGATTTCTGCCATGCTTATTCTGTTTTCTTAAAACAACACCCAATTCATGTACATCATATATCTACATGTATAGAACCCTAGGTATAAATTATAAAATGGGATTATAAATAAAACTCATTTTCCTGTGTGACTAGAAAAGAAAAACAGGGCTATAAAGTTTAAATATCAACAAGTGATGTTGAATAAACCAGTTGAAGTTTATAAACCTGTCAGCACAAAGAAAGGCCTTAGTTTTTCTTCTTTTTCAAATACTCCCTTGGGTCTCCAAATGGCATCCAAGTAAACACCCCTAAACTATATAAAAATAGAGGATCTCCAAGGGTATTTTAAAATAATAAAAAGATGTACTCTCATTATCAGTTATCTAATAAACACACAGAACATGGTTGTAGCCCTTCAAATTTATCCTAAAAGGAATCCAAAAGGAGCAAGTTTTTTTCCTCTAACATTTCCATGGAAATCCCAATGGATCTGAGGGGACAAGCAAAAGCACAAACAAGCCCTAGCCAGTTTGGCTCAGTGGATAGAGAGTTGGCCTGCGGACTGGAGAGTCCCAGGGTTCGATTCCAGTGAATGGCACATGCCAGGGTGAGGCTCAGTCCCCAGTGGGGGTGTGAAGGAGGCAGCCAATCAATGATTCTGTCTCATCCTTGATGTTTCTCTCTCCCTCTCCCTCTCCCTTCCTCTCTGAAACATATATAATTTTTAAAAAGCACAAACAAGAATATACGTTAACATATGGGTTTTCCCCCTCAGGGTGTGTTGTTTTGGTTTGTTCTAAGAAGGGGAATTTTCTTCAATGTGGCACTTTTTTCCCAAGTGGAAAACATTCTTTTTAAAAATATATACTTTTCTTGATTTCAGAGAGAAAGGGAGAGGGAGAGAGAGATAGAAACATCAAGGATGAGAGAGAATCCTTGATCTGCTGCCTCCTATATGTCCCACACTGGGAATTGAGCCCCAACCCGGGCATGTGCCCTGACCGAGTATCGAACTGTGACCTCCTAGTTCATAGGTCAAAGCTCAACCACTGAGCAACACTCGCCAGATGGAAGCATTCTTTAAAAGGAATTCTTAAAACAAAAAGCATAGTTAACAAGTGAATGGTTTAAGATTTTCATGACATGGTTTGAAAATAAATGATCTGTGACATATATCAAAGGATTTCCAACCACTGACCACATAAAAAAGTAAAACAACAAGTCTACAATAGGTACAAATTATATACATTTATTTTTTAATAATTTTAAATAACACTCTTGTATAAATTCTTTTATATATTCAAATCATACACAAATTTAGAAATGCATCATGAAGCCTAGTACAACATACGTATGAGAACACATTTTTAAAATTTGTGTTAGAATTTTAGTGACATAAATACAAGTTTAATGTTTCAGAAACATTCTCTAATTGCTTGGGCTGAAATTTAATGTATTACAGAGTGCTTGTGCCTAGCATTAAAATTTAACTTTAAATCGTTTAGTTTTTGCATTAACTTAAATCTGGAGCCCTGGGCTCACATTCCAGGGCTGCTGTCGCAGTTACTGCGCGTAGGACAGATTCCCAACTGCTTTTGAAAAAGCATCATTCAGCCACTGACATTTTAATGATCCATAACCCGTAGTCCATTTGATATTTGACTTCTTCAGATGAATCAGCATGTTCTTCCTGCTTTTCCCCTTGGCATAGTCACGGCTCAGGGTTAAAGAGAAAACTTGCATTCATCTTCCATTATTACTCCCCTGCACTTACCAAATTCATTTTAGCTCCCAAACTCCTTACTATCAAGATCATAACAGACCCAAGCTTCTTCATGGATAAAGCCAGAAATGCTTTCCTTACTCTAATAGGTTACATTGGGTTGCTTTTTACTTCTCTAAACTTTTGTCAGAGAGCTTTCCTTGAGATGTGTAAATTCAACTCCTATTCATATACTTCAAAATGTATGAACCAGAGAATGTTCATTACAAGTGGTGTTACGTTCCCCACGTGTCCTACAAAAAAGTATAGGACCAATGTAAATAATCTAATAACCCAATCCCAATTGAGACTGTCAGGAGGAAGTACTGTTGTCAGCAGGAAGTAACTTTCTGCCTCCAAAACAACCAACTCATCTGACCAAAATGAAACCGGGGTCAGTGAGTATTGCTTTAATGGTCAATTTTCTTGGGAATATTGGGCTAGAAAGTAGTCATATAATTTGATGCTTCTATAAATCCTCTTCCCCCCCCAAATCTTCCATTCCATGTCTACTCTTTTATCCTCTCTTAAAATTCAGGTATCCCTAAGAGTAACACATTAAGTCCATAGGACCTTAGTATAAATGAGGTTTAGTTTTTTTGTCATTTTTCTCTATAACTGGAGAAATTCTTAATAAAAGACCTCTGGGAGTTAGAGGATAGAGGTGAGGGTGGGGAGGGAATAAGAAGACAAACATACTTAACAACACTTAGAGCATCTAACTGTCAGAAACGTTTAAGTGCTTGTTAAAATGAATTAATGAAGATAAAAGTATTACTCAATAGCAGTATGTTATTTATCCATTATATTCAACTAGCCTTATTTGAAAATAAACACATTTCTAATCTCTAGACAAAAACTCTTCCAGTACTAGTCTTTCTAAAGGACTGATGGGATCCTCGTGCTGAATGCCATAGTTCATAGGATGGATCATGCCTTTAGAGAAATGAATATTGTGTAATGCATTCCATGATAGTTTTCTAGTCTGATTTTGGTGATAGATCACTTCATGATTGACTTAAATTTTAAAGCAAAATTATTTCCACCAGAAAAAAGAGGGGACATGAAATATTACTTAAAAATGTTTAAGTCCTTCATTTTATTCCATTGGGAAACATTAAAAACATGATCTAGGACTGTTCATAAGTTTAAAGGTAAACATTCTTTGTGATTTGTTTTTGCAATTCCTTCTAAGGTCTGTTTCAAGGAATCTCTACATGACCAGAATCTGGACTGTTTGGCTTTGGTTCATGCCCCAATAAACACTCCTTTCTCTGTTGGGTTAACTTCTGTTTATCAAATGTTTATTTCTTGCCATCATTAATCCCTGGCATTGAGGGGTGGTAATCCGGGGAAAGGCAGGTAGGTATGCCACTTTGCAAAATTTCTTCAAATGTGCAGTGCACAGTCTATACACACATTGTGTGGCAACTGCTTGGGAATGCAGGTTTTCGCTCCCCGTTTGGAAGGATTAATTCACTTTAATGAAGCACAAACAGGTATTTTTATTTTCTTATCACCAATACTAGCTTCAGATAGTAATCTTCCTGTGTTCTTTCCACAAAGTCCTTCATAGGTGTATGCCCTGGATGGCACCTTGTACTTAAAAAATTAGAAACATTCACAGATGGGACTCTTCTTTCCAGCTTTCTCATGTCTGTGGTTAGGCAATTTCTGCATCAGCATGTAGTTGAAAGAATACGTGCTTCAAATTTAGGAGTCCTAATTCCAAGTATAATAGTGTGTAGTCTCGAACAAGACATTTAACCTCATCTGTAAAATGGGGACAGCAATTACTTCCTCAGGGGGCTATTGTGAACAACAAAAGAAACACATATGCAAAGATGCTTTGCAAATGGCAAAGGGCTATAGAAATAACTTATTTTAATGTAATGTAACATAACATAATCTCTACTCTCATGAGCAATGGCCATATAAATATCCAGAGCACCTCAAGTTACCAGAAGTAGATTATCTGCCTTTACATCCTCCAATGCATCATCTCCAAACCCTGAGAACTACTCAGTGGTGTCCTACAGAGGGATGGCCAAATTCCAGGTTTTCCTCTGGGGAAGTTGGCAAAGTTGTCAATTTAGATTTCCTAAGTCTAATAAATCTACTCTTTTTTAACCACTTGGACAATTTTCTGTTCTGCTTAATAAATATCTTCAGTTATCTCCTGCCTGCTTTTTCTGACTTTAATCCACAAACTGCCTATATAACAGATGAGAGCAACAGTGATGGCCTCTGGAAAAAACTGCCCCTAAAAACAAGGACTAACCATATCTACTCAACTACAGTACTACCCTCACCTAGACAAGAAGATAGGCGAACTGTAGCCCTGCAGAGAGATGGTACATTCCTCATGGTATATGAGTGATAGGCTATGTTCAATTGTAGGAGATTTTTTTTTGAGCTGGGGAAGATAAATATAAATATTTCACAGGCATGAAAATGGGACGCCAAGTAATATGATGGCTTTTCTTTTGGAACTTAAATATTTATAATTCCTTTGGAAAACTATATTTTACATTAAAAAGCATTTTAATGAGGCTATGTTCCACATTAATCTATATAAAATATAGAGTGGCTAATGTCTAATTAGGTGAGTAGCTTGGAGAGTACAGCCTGTGTTCCAGCTAACAATCACTGACTTCAAAATCTATTGCTTGAATCTGTAAGTCAAAGAACACATAATTCTATGTTTAGAATGAGAAAGGGAAAGAAAGATTAGAAACATTCAACCTTTTAAAAATTTCAACGATGTCCAAAGAGGGAATAAGAATGACTGATGCTCACCAGAGTCCCAGCTCTAGCAATATTGCCATCTATTTTACATTATTTTAACCAATCCCCATATTTTCTTTTTACAACGCCATTAACTGCTGTACAAATACATTCTAGATGATAAAATATGACATGATTTTTTTACAAATAGATACAAATACAATGTTGACCAGATATGCTACATTAAATATATACACCTTATTTCTCTAGAGGCAGGAATATTCCTTATTTTTAGATAATTCATCATTTACACTGAGACCCTAAGGAGGACTATTAGCTTCCTGCTTCCAGATATTGCCTTCCTCTCTGTACCATTAGAAGCTTATCTTGTGCCTTAATCCTATCATTGAGCAAGAATTCTGGAAGGAAAAATGGAACCCTTCTAAAGACCTTGTTGGGACTTTTCTGCTCCTATTTTAGAAACAATCAAGATTGTGTATTGTGATACAGCCCAGACATTAGCTTTTCCTCAATGATGTCTTTCAGTACAGTAAGTGAATATTGTCCCTGAACCTCCTTTTAAAAAAAAGTGTTTCAGGAATGGAGATGAAGTCTTCCAGTAGTCCTCTCCCCCTCCACATCCATCATCCTGTTTCCGCTGGTTGAGTGAACACTCCCGAAGAGTCTATCTGGAGGTCAATGCAATTAGGGCTGCACTATGGGGTTCAGCCTTTCTATACTCCCATGTGGTTTGTACAAAAATATACTTTACTTCAAGTCCTTATTGACAGTGACTGCTTTAAATCTTCATGGTAAACTAAAAGTAATAGGCTAAGTGCATTATGAATTTGTACCTGAAGACTTCGATGCACTATATGCCTTTGCTTTCTCAGCAAACTCTACCTAGGCTTTGTCATGCCCAGGGGCTGATGCTGTCTTAGTGAGCACTGTGGTCTAACAATTCAGGAGAACAGGTCTAGCTCCTTAGGCTTTGTAATTATGCATGGATGTTGTCAGAGTCAGTTGCCCATTGGGAGCCACTTCATTGCCATCATCTTCCAACAATCCTGACACGTCTGCATTGGGAATGCTGTCATGGTAGCTGCTGAAACTGATATTGTCTTCTTTCAGCTCGATGGTCCAAAAGGGGGCATTGAGTTTCCGGTTTTGGTACTCCCGGTACATATATACAGCCCCCACAAATCCCATCAGCAGCACCACCACAATGATGATGACAGTCAAAATGATGATGTTAAATTGGGTCCATGAAACATCAGCTAAAGCTGACGTGCTGTTTTCAGCAGAGCTTACTGAAAAGATAGTTTGCAAGGTGGTGGGGGTAAATGTACTATTTATAACAGGGGTGGGCACTGATGTGGTCAAAGAGGCATTGGAAACCAAAATGGTAGAACCTTCAGGTGTTGGAACAATAACTTCTGAAAATAAAAACAGAGAATGAAATGTAAAAGACAAAATTATCTAGTTTTAAGAAACAATAAAAGAAATACATGGGAGTGGAAGTTGATATGGCATGTTGACATGATAGTCTTCTTTAAGGTCATGCAAGTTAAAAATAACTTTTAGAGAAATATAGTGAAAAGAATCAAGATTTAGAAAGCTTTATTATTATATGCATGGCTAATATTTAAAATGTATAATATCTATAGTAAAATATTTGGGGAAATTCTAATGTTGGAATTTTCCATCTTTCTTTACTCTTGGATAGATTCATACAAATTCCTACAAAGACAGTAAATATGTCACTACTGAGTTCTAAATCACTTGGTTAAAAGTGACAGGGATAGATGACAATCATTTGAACTACAATAAGTTCAGCATGTCTGATGGCATTTCATAAGGGCAAACTTCTGTTCAAAGCAGACAAAAATGAAATGGGGAGGGGGGGACTGTATTTCTAGTTACTTCTGAATAACACAATTTAAATGCCCAAAGTTAATGTCAGTCAAGAGAAAAAAGAAACTTCCTTTAATTTCATGTGTAGTAATTCTTTCTTGTGTAGATTTTAGCTATTTTATAATTAACATACTACACTTTATACTTCTAATGCAGCATAGCTCAGTGGAAATACCAAAGGCTCTAGAATTAAGTAGAAGTTTGTGGTTATAGGTAAGTCAGTTAATCTTTTTAAAACTGAGATTCCTTATCTATAAATGGAAATAATAATATCTACTTGGCAAAGTTATTGGGTAAGATTAAATGAGATAACATACTATATAACATTGTTATTTTTTAATGTTTACAGTGCTTGGCACATAGTAGTCATTCAACAAAATAATTACTTTTATCTTTATAATTCATCACCATAATCATCCACATCAATTTATCCTAAAAAGAGGCATGTTTTACATTATTTAATAACTAATAATCACCACAGTCCTGACAGCTAACTGTAGACAAGGTATGCCTCCAAGTGGGAAAGAGAAATGAGTGACAGGATCTCCAGGCTAGTGCTGAGGTTCAATCTGAGTTTCATAGCCTGGATCACAAGAGGATAAGGATATCAAGAAAATGGCAGAAGGGCAACCCTTGCCACAGGCTAAGTGTCCATCAGCCCAATATTCAACATCTGTCAGAATATCAAAGGGTAGTTTGTAGAAGAACATGGTCTAATCTCTCTGTGACCTAGTAAAGCCTAAATATTCTTAACTCATCCTGAATTTCTAATCATTAATTTGTATCAAAACCTTCCTGAACCTCCCTATAAGAAACATTTTGCCATTTGAGTAACCTTTTCTTTTAAAAATCAAAAGGAATATTATTACTATTTCCTCCATTACACATGGGAAAACTTAGGCCCAAAGTTAGGATAGATGCTAAAACAAACTCATTTTTCTCAGCTGGAACTTCTAACTAGATTAGCGGTCCCTATTTAAAAAGACCTTTGTTGATTATTGGAGGTGATGAGAATACAGGAAGTAAAGGATAAAAAAAAAATGATAGGACTTTTAAATTATTAACATAAAAATAAAAGTAGATGAATAGAAAATGTGAAAACACTGCAATGACTTGGTCTTGGTCCTCAAATTTCTGGAGTTGATTTTGGAGTATCAGGAGAGCAGCAGGAATAGAAGGAATTCTCTTTAGGCAAATATCTATCAAAATCTATTTCCAGAAAACTCCTCTTGTGGGATTAGAAGGTTTTATAAAGCAAAAGGTAGCTGTCCTGAAATTTTCAATGCTAGGCTTAGATATTAAATTTACAACCTTAGGTGAAGTTTACCTTTCTTGATGCAATTTTCTTCCAGGTCTCGAACATAACCTTCTAGGCAGTTCTCACACAAAAACCCAGTGGTGTTATGGAGGCAGTTGATGCACTCTCCACTCTCGGGCTTGCAAATCTTTGGAGTTTTAATTGGGTCCACGTGGCCATGACATTGGCACTTCATACAGATGCTGTCATAATTGTAATAGCCATTTTCACATTTATTGCAGTTCTGGCCTGTGTAACCCTCTTTACACTGGACACATTTAGGTTCCAATTCACCCAATTCTAAAACAGAGAAAACACCAAAATAATTTAGTCCAGTCTCAAGCTCCAATTGAAAATGCAAAACAATTACTAGTTCTCAAAATGGGTTATAAGCTTTCCCTACTACCTCCTCTCAAACTTAAGAGACACATGGAATCAAACTAAAAATCTACACAATTATTTATTAATTGTCCAATTTATTGTGAGAATGATGGGGCCACAGAAAACCTATTCAGTAGAGAACAAAAGAAATATGCTTACATAAGAAATCTAAATAATTACAGTGAATAGGCACTCAATTTTTTATTCTTTCCTCTTTAGTCATGACAGATTAAATAAAATATGCTTTTAACAAAAATTTCCTCATTCCTCTCTCAAGTCTCATTTCACATATGTATTTGGATTTAACTGCAAATTCCTTGAAAGGAAATTTTTGCTGTTTTTATAACTCCCTTTCACCTGCAGCACCCAGCACTTTATGAACACATTTTATACCTATTGATAACTGATTCACTCCTTTTGCTTCTAAAAATAAAGATTTAGAGAAAGGCCTTACTTATGATACAACTGCCTGTAGATGTCACTGCTGAACAAGGGCAGCGAAAACATTCTTTAGTGGCATTGGGACTCTGGTAAAATCCTTCTTTGCATTCTTCACAGTGGTCCCCTTTGCTATTTCCCCGGCAGTTTAAACAAGCACCTAAAAGAAGTAAATTATTTTAAGAAGTTAAAGATTTACTCTGATAGCACAGTAACTTTATATAAATCATACCTGCAACCAAAATATCTTAAGAGATAACAAGAAAAAGTTATCCAATAGAGATTGGACAGAGTTCAGTTTCTACCCCGTCTTACTTCTACATTGGCCAGGTCTGCAAGTTTGCTGCCCCCTACCAGATTGTAAACTCTTTAGGGAAAGGTGATGAGAGTTGCAATAAGCCCTTGTTGATTGATTGCCTACATCAGGGGTCCTCAAACTTTTTAAATAGGGGGCCAGTTCACGGTCCCTCAGACCGTTGGAGGGCAGGACTATAGTTTTAAAAAAAACTATGAACAAATTCCTATGCACACTGCACATATCTTATTTTGAAGTAAAAAAACAAAACAGGAACAAATACAATATTTGTATTTGCATGTGGCCCGTGGGCCATAGTTTGAGGACCCCTACTGAAAGTAGGCTAGCTATTTATAAAGAAAAAATAAAAACAATCTAAAAATCATTGAAAGAAAATAGATAAAACTATACTATTTGAATCACTGGGATACTGAATTAAATAAGTGAACTAAACCTATATGTTATAAAGATGAATAAATCTTAAAAATAATGTCGATTGAAAAAAGCAAATTGCAGAATGATATATAGGGAAGGAGAGTACTTACTTTTTTTGTTTAAGTGTTTTTATTGCTTTCAGAGAGAGGAAGGGAGAAGGAAAGAGAGACAGAAACATCAATGATAAGAATCATCGATCAGCTGCCTCCTGCATGCCCCCCACCGGGGATGTAGCCCAAAACCAGGGCATGTGCCCTGACCAGGAATTGAACCGTGACCTCCTGGTTCATGGGTCGATGTTCAACCACTGACTGAGCCATGCCAGCTGGGCTGAACTTCTTCAACTTTGATTATTTTTATTGTTATTGTCATTAGGAGAGATGGTTCCTTTCTCACTAAACTCAGAGACAAAATTTTGAAAACATACATTGCCACATGCAAAAAGACTTTTCCTCAATTATTTCACCATTTCATAGTTTATATATAAACCTGTCAAAAATATAGCAAGTACTGATCATGTCTACAGGCAGAAGGCAAACTTTAACCTGTCAAACAGAAAGAAGGTCAAGCTCATATGAACAAGAAAGAGAGTACCAAGAGATAAGGTCAAAGAGAAAGGCAGGGGCCCCTGTTAAGTCACGGAGCAGCAGGTCAGCGAGGGGGCCAAGGGCTGAGTGGGTTCTTGGGGCTCCCAGAGGCCTCCTCTAGCATCTACGTCCATACACCCCGAAAGCTCCCGATCTTGTCTGATCTCGGAAGCTAAGCAGGTTCGGGCGTGGACTTGGATGGGAGACCGCCTGGGAATCCCGGGTGCTGTATGCTTTGTGTGTGTGTGTGTGTGTGTGTGTGTGCCCCAATCCTCCCTTTGTCGGTGTGAGGGGGGGGGGCGGGGGGAGACCTCTCCCAGGGGCTACTCTGGGAACTAACCCCATCCCAAATCAGGGAATGGTATCTCCCACCTTACAGACAGCACCCCTGGATTGGAGGGGGTGCGTCTGTTACATGTTTGAATTTTATTCCAAGAGGCCTTAAGCATGGGAGTGATATTATCTGGTTGTTAGGTGGAGACTGGACTGTGGTAGGGTGAGGGTTAGGGGATGAGAGAACAAAAGAGGAGGCAGAGATCAGATGAGTGTCAAAGTAGTTCAGAGAGAGGACAGTGGCTTACACAAGGATGACAGCAGTGATCATGAACAGTGGTCAGACTCTGGGTGTTAATGTTGAATGTCAAGCAAAGAGAACTTGCTGATGGATTGGATATTTGCAATAGGAAAAGAAAGAAATAAAATATAACTCCTAGGCTTTTGGACTCAGCAACTGGGTGAATGGTGCCAGTCACCAAAATCAAGAACACTAAGAGTAAAGCAGATTGACTTATAGGGTAAAATAGAGATTTTTTTGGATGTGTTAGGATTATGGTGCCAATTAAAGCCTTCAAGTAGAAATGTCAAAAGTATTGTTAGATCTTTGAGTGTGAAGATCAAGAAAGAAATGTAAATCTGGTCATCAGCACATGTGTAGATGACATTTAAATTAAATCCAGGGGGCTGAATGAGATCGTTTAGAGAGCATATAAATGGAAAAGATAAGAATGCCAAGGGCTGAGCTCTGAGGCACTCCAGTGCTTACAGCGGAACAGAGCCAACTGCGATGGGGAAAAAGAGCCCGAAAAGTGTGATATCCTAAAGTGAAGAAAGTCATTGAGGAGTGAAGGAGTGTTCAACTCAGTCAAGCTGCCATGGAACACTATGAATACATGAAGGAGCTGAATTCTTAAAAAGTACATAATATGAACAGAAAGTTCTAGTTTAAAAAATGGTCCCCCCACCTCCATTTTAAGGAAAACATGTGCTCAATAAAGAAAATCTAGAAAAATATAGTAGAATAGAAAGACAAAATAATTACCCAAAGAACTGTGTCAGTAAGATTTTGAAAGGTTACTTGACATCTCCATATACAGAGGTTTGGATTTTGCTTTTTAAATAATCTAAACGTATCCCACATGTCATTTTTATACCCTGCTTCTTTCACTCTCATGTTGTTATATATCATTCTTTAAAACATTTTAATGACAACATAATAACAGTTTCCATTTATTGATTGCTTATAATGAGCCAGGCACTGCATTAAGAGTTTTATAAGTATACTAGAGGCCTGATGCATGGAATTCATGCAAGTGACTCTGCTCTTGCAGCCCCGGCTGCCTTGGCCGGCCCTCGTAGCCTTGGCTTTGTCCAGAAGGCCGTCTGGACAGTTGTTTGCTGTTTGGTCTAATTAGCATATTAGCTCTTTATTATATAGGATTGCATTGAATCTTCACAACCCATGAAGCAATTACTGTCATTATCCCAAATTTCTAGATTAAAAAAAAAAAAAAAAAAAAAACAGGCTAAGAAACTTGCACAGGTAGATTTCACTTTCTGTGCTCTTAACCATGTATTGCCTAGATAACATAATTTGCTTCATTCCCTGTTAGAAATAGGATGGTCTAATTTTTTAGCATTATAACTACCACTTTGATGAACATCGTTGAACATAAAATTTTTTATGAATTTAGAATTATTTTCTTAGAATAGATTCCTAGAAACAGAACTACTGAATCAAGAAAGAATTTTAAGACTTTTGATACACATTGTCAAACTGCTTTCCAAATTTCCCCCCAATATACCTTATCACAAAAAGGTTACTTTAAAGTCTACTTCAATATAAAATACAAGGTATAGAGAAAGACTAGAGTGAGGAAAAATAAAGACTATGAAAACATCATAAGTGGCCACCAGAGGGCAACCATAACACAGCACTCCGGGGGAAAAAAAAATCGCATTTTAGACGAAAGACTAATTTTATATTAAGCTTACAGTTTTAAATCAAGTATTGGCGATGCTTCACATTGGATTCCATTTGTATTATATTTCAAAACAGAGAAATCATTTATTTCTATTATTACTAACTGCTTTTAGAAATCATAACCATGAAAAGGATTTCTTTGGCCTTAAATTATCTCCAGAGCAAGGACAGGTTGGAATTTACTTAACATTAAAGACAGCTAGCTTATTGCTGCAAGGAAAATAATTAGTTACAACCAGCAATGTGGACTGTTTTCTGGTCCCGCAAAAGGTCTAGGGAGCAATTTAAATCAACTCAGGGCCGAAACCGGTTTGGCTCAGTGGATAGAGCGTCAGCCTGTGGACTGAAGGGTCCCAGGTTCGATTCCAGTCAGGGGCATATACCTGGGTTGCGGGCACATCCCCAGTGGGAGATGTGCAGGAGGCAGCTGATCAATTTTTCTCTCTCATCAATGTTTCTAACTCTCTATCTCTCTCCCTTCCTCTCTGTAAAAAAAACCCCAATAAAATACATTAAAAAAATAAATAAATAATAAAAATAAATCAACTCAATATGATAAAGCATTTCTGCCATTACCCAGGATTGGAACTCATGTATTATATGTATTTCCATTTACTTGTTCATTTATTTTTAAAAAATGTTAGTACTTACTATGTGCCAAGTTACATGCTAAAGATAGTGTACAATGGTGAACAAAACTGATGTGGAACTTACAATGTAGTGACTAAGCCTTATGTGACTCATAATCACAAATAAATATATAATTATGAACTGTGATAAGTGCCATCAAAAAATACAAGTGTGTATAAATGGGAATTGTCATTTATCCTGGAGCATCAGGAACTGCTTTCTAATGCAGTAACCTTTAACCAAAGGCCTGAAGGCAGGATATGATTTATTAAGGTAAAGGGTCCAGGGTTGGGGATAGAGGTGTATTAGAAAGGCCATTCTAAGCATCCTGAATTTTTGTTGGGGAAAAGAAGATTTCAAAATTAAAGACCAGAAATATTCATTGTCTTTAGTTTTTTAATACTTTAAGTTTGCCTAAATGTGGTTTTCTTGTTCTTATACTGCCTAGGAGCCTGGCCAGCGTGGCTCAGTGGTTGAGCATCGACCCATGAACTATGAGGTCATAGTTCGATTCCCAATCCAATAGAAATTGAGATGGATTGAGGATGATTCACAATCTCAGTATGAGTCAGTTCACCAATGGTTCATCACAATTCTTGGTCGTGGCCCTCTAAGACTTTTAATTGAGAACCTAACAGGCCTGAGTCTTCTCTACCCTAAAAGACTGCAACAGATACAGCACTTCCCATCAGGTCCTACTCGCACCTTCAAAATCTGACAATGTCTTGAGAGAGAGACGGCTGTATGTTGTAGCCAGTCCTCTTTAAAGAGATTTTTGTCTCCTAAGCACTATAAGACTGAGATGTCTTTCTACCTTTTCGGCTAGCCTTCTATCTCCTACACAGTCAGCTAAGGTCCTAAGAGAAAAATGGCCTTGTGTTTAGAGCTCCTCTAGTTTCCAATCCAACACACAAGCCCCAAATGACTGCCAAAATCTCTTCTTGTGTCTCTTTCCTCAAAAAGCATTCCTTTGCTTGGGCTAACCTCTGTTCCTTAGCCTTTGCCCAGAATCAGCAAATGTCCCCTAGAAAGGAAATGGCTATGATCATCAGCTCATGTAGAAAGAGTTCTACACTTTCTGGAATTTTAGTTCATATCATCCTCTTTGTTTCCACAGCTCTCCAACCAATAAGATTTTTGAAATTTATTTGTATGTTTTTTTCAAGTTTTTGTTGCAGGAGTTTGGCTTGCTATACATCCCACTTAAAGGAGAAAGACCCTTACAAACTATTTAGAAAGAATCAACCTATACATGAAGGACCTCAAAATAAAAATAACAATGGACTGATTTTAAAAAAAGATACGGAAAGAGTGTGTACCTGTGAGGGCATCACAACTGGTAGATCGATTATTGCATTGGCAGGGCAAGCAGCCACTCCTACTAAAGCCATAATATCCATCTTGGCATCGATCACATGCAGAGCCGGTGACACCCACTTTACACTGGCATTTCCCAGAACTGCAAATAAAAGCAAAGACAATAAGCAAAGTAAATCAGTTTAAAATTGTGTTGCTAACATCCCATCATACGAGGATCTTAATGTAGAAATTATTTCAACTAGAAGTATTGGCCTTGTGTTTAGGGCTCTTCTAAATAGTATGACTTTTGGCTGTACCCCACATATTTTTCCATAAATATTCTATTAATGTAGTACTAATACTAATAATTTGTGACAACTTAATCCTCTACATTTAGGAAGTTTAAAATAAATGATAAAGGAGCCATGGAGAATATAAGTCCCAGAGGTTAGAAATCGTTGTTCATTAAGTACTGGGGCATAGAACTGATACCACTGCTACATCTCATTCCTAAATCATTCCACAGTTCCACCAGCATCCACACTGCCCAATCTGGAGATGAAAAGAAAAACTACCTAGCCTTCACCCAACCCTAGCTTCTGGATGAAGAATATGAAGACCAGGATCTTAATGAAAGTATCAACTAATATCCATTTAGATGCTGGAAACTTGATATAATTTTCTACTTTAGGTACAGGCTATATATTAAAATATTTCTGGTAATTTAACTGGAATTCACAGTTATGTAAAATGACTATATGGTGACATCTATCACTTTCTGGATTAAATCCATATAAAAATTATAGATGATCAAACCCAAAGGTCTAAAAATCTAAAGAAAAATAGTTTATTTAGTATCCCAACTCTTCCCATTAATCTATTTACTTTTTCTTAGATGATCATTACATTAATATCACCTCTTTCCAATCAGTGAAACTTAAACCTCTGTTGTCATTTTCAAGTCCTCTCTACCTCATGTTCTTATAATCACTCACTCAAATCCAATATTTCACTAATTTATGTCAAATTTTCTTTCAAAATATCTCTTGGTATTGTTATTTCCTCTACAAACATTTCTCTTAGAATGTCTTTCCTTCTCCACCTCTCAAAAATTTCCTATCAGGCTCATCTTTTTCTATGCAACTTTTCTCCAAAGAGATCTTTTGGCTTCCTGACTTCACATTCTCTGCACCATAAATTTTAACCTTAACTATGGTCTGTTCTATATTCATATATATATTCATATATATATATTCATATATATATATACATATATATATATATATGAAGCAAGACATATATATATATCTTGCTTCTCTAATTACATTGTTAAAGACCTGAGGCAAAGACTGTATCATGCAGGGGTTTTTTATTATCCTCAAGACATAGCACAAGCCTATGGATAGTGTACTATAACTATTTTCATTTCATACATCTTACTTGGTAAGTTTGCTGAGTCCAGGGACTGTACTTAGCCATCTTAATATCCTCAGAGTCTAGTACAGTACCTAGTTTGTTGTAGGCACCTAATATATACTTGACAAATAAATGGACAAGAAATACACAAACTGAATTTTAGAGCTTAAATACTGGAAGGGAAAAAGGTGATGGGCTACAGTAGTTACCTTTCAGAACAGCTAAGATTCTTCCCTTTTTTCCAACAGTATAACCCTTCTTTATGTGATCATTCTGTATCTCAAATTTTCAGGCTGCATCTGAGTAGATTTTGGCACCAGTGATATTGAATGGGAGACAATCCAAGGTAGAACTGCTTCTCAATATAATTTTTTTTAGAAATTCAGCTCCTAATAATGAGTCCCATGGTGTTGTTAGTTTTAGTTCAGGAGCCCAAGCTCAGATTGTTAGTACTTACACATATCATCAGTTAAAGTTATCCCCTACTATTTTCCATATTCCTATTTCTGTAGTAAAAACAGAAGTTCTAAATTTGAGAGTTATTGGAACTTTGGGTTAAACTTTGCAGAATGGAAGTAAAGCAACTTTCAACTCTGTGAATTCTACTTGTAGCATACAAACCTAAGAATTATCGTTTTATGTGAGATAATATATAAATAAATAGAAGCCTGGCTTCCAAAATCAGATCTACATGGAATGTTTTTAGGGTTTTCCTCAAACAAAACCAGTCCAGAAGGGAAAGAAAGCCAGGCTTCTATTTATAACAGATCTTAAAGTCTTGTATCCTGAGAAGTATCCTATCAACATCTTTCTATCTTAAAGCTGCCTAGTATATTGGATTGGTTATTCAATTTCTTGACTAACAAATAATTTACAGAAAATGTAAAATGGAAGCATCTGAAAGCAGGCGTGATGATTATGATGATGATAAAAACAATGCGCCATCGTTCACTGAGGGACTATGTCAATTATATATTCTCTCTAATCCTCAAAATAACTCTACTGGGTGAAGGTCATAATCCTCATCTTACTATTGAGGAAATGCAGACAATTTAAAATTATTGTCCACACCTAGAAATTATTTATACAAAGACAGATTACCCCCCTATACCATGCTACTTATCCTTCCCTAAGTTTGACTCTAAATTTCTACAAGAAATTTGCCTGCCAAGCAACTTGACACCCCTTGAGTATCAAGCTTCATTATGTAGATTCCAAGCACCACAATTCACCATTTATTTAAGTTCTAATCCCAGTGAGCTGTTTCTACCTTACCCAGGATAAACCTCCATCTCTTTTCTCACTGCCAGTAAATTTTAGGACTTCCTAAACAAAAGCTAAGAGGTCTTAATGCTTGAAGAGAAACTGCCTAGCAAAGTCCAAGGTTCTCAGAAGATAAATCCCAAAAATTGTGATGCTTAGTTAAAGCTTAATTAAAATTTGTACTGATCATAGTATAGAAGATGAGCATTGTTTTTAAAATGCTATAGAAATTGATTATTAACAACCATGTCTCTTAAGTAACTTTGCAAAAAATTTAAAGAGAAAAGAAACACCCCCCACATATATGTGTGTGTGTGTGTATATAGATATAAATATAGATACAGTCTCATACAAAACTATCCCAAGTTACTTAAAGATCTAGTAACATAAATGTGTGTTCATCAAAATGAACTTCAGGAATATCTTATGACTCAACAAGAAGCAACCAGTCAACTTAGGTCTTGCTATATTGTCAGAAAATTATAAAGGATATAATGTACCTTTCAGAGAATGGCTCACAACAGTTCACTAGTTCACTAGCCAAATTCCAAAGCTTTTAAAACATTAACCAAAATAGGCTTGCTTCTCATTTCTCTACAGACATTAGATTATTCAATATATAGAAGAATAGTTATTTTTAATGACAGTGTTTGCCCAATCCACCACCTATAAGAAAAAGGTATAATCTTAGAATACCTAATAATATATTAATAATTAATTAATATTATTGCTAATTAATAATATATTACTATTATAAGGTACAGCCAGTGTTCTCAAAGCAGATGCTATTCTTTTAAGTGGATTTCCCTTTTGTAGTTCTGCTCTGGGCACTCGGAAGACTAATTTAAGCAGGCATCTTTCTCCCTGTAGTATATGCTCCTTAGCTGATGATTTTTTTAAAAATCCATGAATGGCTTTAAGAATCTTGATAAAACAGTTAAATAGTCTAGACACTATGCTTCACTTTTCTTGAGTAGATTTCAGAACAACAGGAAAGGAGATGCTTTTTTCTCTCTTTTTAAAAACATATACAGAATGGAGTGGGGAAGTTTAATTGTGAGGCTGCTCTAGTAGGCTTTTCCACCATGCTACTCATGGCCCATGGCCAAGCTCTGCATGTATAAGAATTAAATCACTCAGCAAATATAAAGCTTCGCCTGTGTGACTTCTTTTATAGAATAAAGCCTTTACAACACCCCCTTTCATGGTATCCCTCTGTTAAAAACTGCTGAATGCTTTTTGAAGCAAAGGTCAATGGTATAAATGCAAAGAAGAAAAAAAAGTGGGTCTGTTAACAAACCACTTATGCTTATCCATAGGTTTGAAATGAAAGAACCAAAAACTCACGTATTCATACCTAGAGAATAAGAGCAAACTGGAGTTTGAATAGAAGTCAGAAATCTATACTACTGAAATAAACTAACAAAGAATTTAAGATAGAATTGCTCATCTGATGTCACTCTTTATAGATATGAGTTAGCTGCTAGTAAAGTATAACATGGTATAGAGAATGATATCAGAAAAAAATAATATATAATTAATTATAAAGTAAACACAAGCATTGTGGAACTAAGCTGCACTAAGTATAACTACAAATATACTACACATATCTTACATTATCCCAAATGGAATTCTCAGATTTTCTTATGGTGTAAGTGCTTAGAGACTTTATCACAGTGATAGGTATGAGCAACTATTATTTAAGGTTTGAACACTTAAAAATTATTTCTTAATATGTAAACAAGTAATGTTTTCTGAAGTGAAATGCTTAATATTTCAAAAGGAAATTCAATGTGTATCATCTCAAGATAGGGTACATATTTATATCATACAAGCATTAACCAAAATGTCTTTTTAAAGATTTTGTTTTGTTTAAGATGAATGGGTGGAGAATCTTCAGAATTTCCATTGTTTTATCATCACACTGGCTAGGGTGGGAAGGGTGGGACACAGGAAGGGAGGTATCAGGGTCTATGGAAAATTCATAGCCTAAGGAGATAGGGAGAGCAAATTCCAGTTCTGCTAGTAACTAGCTGGGATCAAGTATTTATTCCATCTTGGACTCAGCATTCTCATTTGTAAAATGAAGGCAATTATACCAAACTCTGTATGATTATTGTGAGAATTAAAGATTGCATATTACATATGTCTGGCACATAATCAGTACTCAAAAATGAAAGGAATATGAGGATAATAACAATGTCCTAGAGCTTGAATTTTTTTCCTGAGAATTGTAAGGAGAATGGGTTAGGTCAGGATCTCTAGTAGGCAAGATAGACAGACTAAGTTATTTACTTTTCAAATTCTGTTAACACAAACTTAGAAAAATTGAAAGAATTTATATGGTAATTACTAGATTGAAGCCAATGTGGGTAGGAAAAGAAAGCATATTATTGAACACATGGTAGAAAAAGTTTTGGGGAAGAGAATTAAAAATTGAGAAGGGCAAGGATCAGCAACTCCTACATTAGGCAGGACCAAAGCCAGGGAGACCTGATGTGCTTTTGTGCCAACTAGCTAAATGATTCAACTTTTTTTTTAAATTGTCATATGTTTTGGCATGTTTTGTTATTAAAAAAAAAAAAACATTGTCTATTTTCTTCCTAATATTTACAAGCTATGAAATGTATGTATGGCATTCCTTTAGCTATCATGTTATTAATTTTAACTCAAGCAGTCACAAAATAACCAAAGATACAGTTCTAATTAGGGGAAATTAATTTATTAAGAAGCTTTGCTTTTCCTCTTTCCTCCTTCCTCAGACAGTTTACATATTGGCAGTCTGACAAAGAACGAGAAATAGAAAAAATAGATAATCAAATGCATCATTATTTTCTCCCTCTTTTTAAATAAGTAAATTTAGTTTAGGGAGAGACTGAAAGTACTAAAATTACTGAACTTAGAGCCTGAAATTATTAGTAAATTGTGGATTACAAGCGCTCTCAATAATTTAAAAATAATATTAACAGAGAGCTAACTCTGGTTGGGTGGCTCAGTTGGTTGGAGCATAGTCCTGTACACCAACAGGTGGTAGGTTCGATTCCCCATCAGGGCACATACCTAGGTTGCAGGTTCAGTCCCCAGTAGGGACACAAATGGGAGGCAACCGATCGATGTTTCACTCTCACATCCATGTTTCTCTCTCTCTCTTCCTTTTCCTCTCTCTCTCAAATCAATAATTAAAAAAAAAAAGACAGCTAGAAAACATTTTTCTAACCAGAAAAAGCTTTTACATCAGAAAATAAATTCTTAATTTCATGTCTGTGTCATATTATAAAGGTAATGAAAGAAATAATTTTTCCTCTTTTGTTATGAAATAAACTCAATAATTAAACATTTTGGCAAAAGACTATCTGCACTTAGTGTTCTTCTATCTACAATCATGGAAAAGACCATTGTGCAATGAGCAAAGCTCCTTTTCTGGAGGGGAAAAAAGATAGCTTTATTAGTTGAAAACACTGGGCCATTATGCTAAACATTCCTTATATTTTTTTAAAGCAAATAGTCTAAAATATGTTTAGAGGAAATCCATATTCAGACAGAAAGTCTCAATACTCAAAAAGGATATTACCTAAGTACAAAAATATTTTTTGATAGCTGATCTTACCAAAATCAAATTTAAACGTTTACTTAAAAAGTCAGAAGTAAAACTTAATGGCAAAGAAAAATAAAAAGTGTCATATTTCCCAAACCACAATTTGGGAAGATTTAGTTAATTTAACTAGGAAAGTTATTTCTTACTTCCGTAAGTGTTTTTTCTTTTTTTATGGAAGAAATACAGCCATAAGCATTCTCAAACCCACACGATTACTCCGTTATTTGATTTGAGATTTCTGCATTTCAAAAGTTCATTTTGGAAAGAGAAAAAGCATGAAGTCCAGTATAATCTTCTTGAAAAGAAGATGCTTCTCAAATATGTTAACATTTTTATTCTTTTGTAACCACTGCAAAAGTTTCGCTAAATGAAACGGTAATTATTAATACTTGATTTGTATACATGCTATGTCACAAAAATTAACTCAGAGTGCCTAGAATTTAGAACTAATTTTTTCACAGAAATGGCAGCATAAGGGGTGGCTTAGTTTCCAGAAGAGCAAACAAAAACAAAATGTTTATACTGATAGTGCTGAGGACCAAGTCCTTTAAACCCAAGTCCTATGCCTTTGAGTTCTGAACCCTTAGGTGATGGAATGGTCAGAAGGCAATATTAACATTTACTGAGTTCATACTATGGAGTTATAAATAAAATACATAGCACAAAACTTATATATTTAAAAATAAAACTTCTTAAACTTGATGGTATCTCAGATCTCTATGAGAATCTATTGAATGTTATTATATGTTACAGACCGCCTCCACAGAAATATGTACATATTCACCATAACATTTCACATGCTTCCCTCCTCTTAGGTTAAGAACTTCTGATCTTGAGCATAGGAGCATATACTAACCCAGAAATGAAAACCATGGGATTTTAATGTAACAGAAAGAACATGGGATGTGGTTTCAGAAGACCTTGAATTGACTCTTCTCATCACTCTGATATTTAATAAATATCCAAGCTTGGGCTCATTATGTAACCTTTCAATTAATATTTCTCATCTTTAATTTGATAGGTAATCATCCTTATCTACCTCTTGGGATTGTTGTTACCAAATAAGAAAATGTACAGGAGAAAAGAATACTGTTAATTGTAAATGACTTTGTAAGTAGGTATTAACATTCCCTGGAAACTACTGAATTTATAAACACAGGTGCAAGTTTGGAAAACCCCAATTATTGAAACATATGAGATAAATAATACCAGAGAATTCACTTAATACATAAAGAACCAAAATAATGAAATTAACAATTTTTAACCTAGTCCTATATACTTTGAATGACAAAGTAATCATGGCTGAAGCAGTTATGTACCTTTTCATAGGAAATCCAGAGAAACTTCAAGTTAAAATATATCTCTCTCTGGGATTAAAAAATTTAGATATTTTGAGTGGAAACCAAGTCCAAGGAGAAAAAGGATGAATAGTCCCATATTTCTCTCTCTACCCTCTAGGAAACATTTCTTGCTATGAAAAGAACCATCTGAGATGGAAAGAGTCATGCTGATTTAATTTTCTTTCAAGGGACACAGGAGAAGACAAAGCCTTCTTTGTGGCAACAAGCATCCTTGTATTTCAGCCTAAGTCTAACATAAGTTTGAGAAGCTCTTCTTTTAAAACTTTAGAGAAAAAAGATATTTAAAACATTAAAATAGGCTGTGAATTTGATTGAATATTCTAATCACAATGTCATACATCTAAAATGGCAGATATCTATGCCACCAGAATAAGTGTATTTCCTTATCCTGATTCCTCTTCTGGACCTCAGGCCAAGAATTATCCAGAAACAACTTCGTCCTCATAAGAATATAGTAATATTATCCATATTCCCTTGACTAACTGCTCCAAATAACAATTCTATTAACTTTTTATTTAGAAATAATACTAGATTTAAAGAAAAGTTGTAAAGATAGTACAGACAGTTGTATATCCTTCACCCAACTTTCGCTTACGTTAACTTATCATATAAACATGGTATATTCATTAAAACTAAAAATTATTAACAGTGCTATAATTTTTAATACTTTTAACTAAACTATAGACTATTATATTTAGTCTAATTTTTATACTACTGTCCTTTTTCTATTCCATGATCCAATCAGCATATCACCTTATATTTGCTTGCCTTGTCTCCTTAGCCTCCAATCTGACAGCTTCTCAGCTTTCCTTGTCTCTTATGATCTTGAAGCTTCTGAAGAGTATTGGTCAGATATTTTGTAAAATGTTTACCAATTTGAGTTTCTTTGATGTCCTGTCACAATTAGACTGAGGTTATATTGAGGAAGAATATGACAGAGATAATGTGCCCTTCTCATTGCATTTTATTAGGGATTATATGATAACTATATAACTTATTACTGATTATGTTATGATCTTGATCATGCAAATGAGAATTTTTCATGTTAGGAATCTGTCTATATGAGACCTAAACTTAGTATGGTTATCATGCTTATTTAGAAAATAAGTAGAAGTTCAGCCACTCAATTAATAAACCCTAGGACCTACTAAAGGCAGTCTAGTCAGACAGGCATTGGTTTGAGCCTGTTTCTGCCACTTACTAGTCTGTTGGGGAGCAAATTATTGAAGTCTCAGTTTCTTCATCTGTAAAATAATACCACTTCAATCAGTTGCTATTTTATTCTTATAACATAGTACATATAGCCCTAACCGGTTTGGCTCAGTGGATAGAGCGTCGGCCTGCGGACTGAAAGGTCCCAGGTTCGATTCCAGTCAGGGGCATGTACCTTAGTTGTGGGCACATCCCCAGTAGGAGGTGTGCAGGAGGCAGTTGATCGATGTTTCTCTCTCATCGATGTTTCTAACTCTCTATCCCTCTCCCTTCCTCTCTGTAAAAAATCAATAAAATATATTTTTTTAAAGATAGTACATATAAAGCATTTAGTCTGGTACATAATAAACATTCAATAAATGTTAATGCTGTTCATTCTGGACTAGATAGTGGCAGTAGTAATGTTAGTGTATTGACCACGTTGTGTGACATTTTCATCTTAGAAGGAAGTCAAACTACAGATCAGAAAAACACTATATGTTTGTAAGATTTTAAAAACTTTTTTTTTAAATATATTTTATTGATTTTTTACAGAGAGGAAGGGAGAGAGATAGAGAGTTAGAAACATCGATGAGAGAGAAACATCGATCAGCTGCCTCCTGCACATCTCCTACTGGGGATATGCCCGCAACCCAGGTACATGCCCTTGACCAGAATCGAACCTGGGACCTTTCAGTCCGCAGGCCGACGCTCTATCCACTGAGCTAAACCGGTTTCGGCAGATTTTAAAAACTTTTAAGTGTAGTAAAATGTCCTAGCAGAGAGATATTTAACTTGAGATTAAATTTGTAGTTTCTTTCTTTTTTAGCAAGAGAAGTTTATAATGGCTTTGCCATTTGGGCAGGGATAGAAAAAAAACCTGGAAGTAGGTCTTCCTGACTGGGTGAAGAATCATTTAAGTTAGGTTTCCCTTAGCTATGTAAGTACTAGAGGCCTGGTGCAAGAATTCGTGCATGGGTGGTGTCCCTCAGCTTGGCCAGTGATTCGGGCCTAGAGGGCTGGCCTGCCATGGGGAGGGACCACAGGAGGTTGGCTGGCCATATGAGGTTGGCTGTGGGAGCACACTGACCACCAGGGGGCAGCTCCTGTTTTGAGCATCTGCCCCTTGGTGGTCAGTGTGCATCATAGCGACCTGTTGACTGGTCGCCTAGTCATTTGGTCGTTCGGTCACTTAAGCTTTTATATATATAGAAGATATAGTGAACAAGCCCCACTGTTCATAGAGAAGGGTTTAATGAGACCTTTTGAATACTGGAAGAAGGGGGGGTTAGGAATTTGTTAGGTAAAATATTCTATAAAATGTCCTTGATCAGTACTCTTGGAGCTGGCTTGGACAGTGGAATGTGGCTGTACGTATAAAACTGAAGGAGATGATTGTTAAGATCTATAACTTTGGAGTCCCAATTTAGAGCATTTTTTTTTAAGAACTGTCATTAAGGGAGTGGATTTATCCTCCCTTAAAGAATTGTTGCTGCCAATGATTCTGGACCAATAAAAACTTCATCAGAATAGTGAGCAAGCATCATCTGTCAGGTTGTTCAACCCAGGCCTCAACCCAGCAATTTTATGAAGGAGTGGCAAACGACAATCTCAGTGAACTAATCAGAATCACGTTCCCTTAATACTTAGCATGAGAGGAAGATTGACTCATAGAGTTATTTTAAAAAATTTAATTAATTGGTGGAGAATGGGTTGCCTCAAAAGGAGGGCACTGGATTTATGCTGAGGTATATGAATATCAGAGGAATTGACTGGGGAAAAACAGGTATGCCTAAATTTGAACACTATTTGTAGAAAAGTTTGTCAGTTATATAAGCTTTCGACTTCCCCATATCTATTATGTTTGTTACCCAAACAGGCCTTATTATAAAGATGAATAGTTTAAAAACTCTTAAAAAATAAAGGGCCCTTGAATTAATTTTAGCGACACAGAAAGAACATGAGTATGGGGACACTGCTTGACATTCAGCAGCAAAGCTTATGGAGGCATAAAAATACCAGGGGATACAGTGGGTGGGAGCAACTACTGAAGCAGAGGAAAACAAATTAAATTTCTGCAGCCTGCAACAAAGGAAGAATGGTAACCCCAGGGAGAGAGTATGGGCCTGAGAAGGAACCCTAGGACTGAGCAAATCCTCAAATTCAACTTAGAAATACAAACTACCTTTAGATTTGTGTGTATGTATTAATGTAAAAATCACAAACTTTCCAGAGAATTATGCACAGAAACACTGCATAACACCATTCTCATTATTCTCCATTCCTTTCAATATTCTACCCATTCTCACTATTATTACTCTAATTTTGACCCTCACTACTTTTCATTCTGTCTCTAATCTTCTCCTATTTACCCCCATCCATTCTACTACTGCTGGAACACAGTGCTCACCGTTCTTCTGCCTAAAAATTGCTTTGTGAATAAAATCCAAATAATTTGTCTGGCCCTTAAGGCCGTCTGTGACCTGACCCCAGCAGGATTTGTCAAATTTATCTCCTTTACCCCTACTTCTCTTACACCTTACATCCTGTGTAAGCACATCTCTGAGACGTTAATCTTGCTGTTTCCTATTCTGTAGTGACTTTCCCACTTCTGTCTAAATCCTTTCCTTTCTTCAAAACTAACTTCAAAAGCTATCTCCTCAATGAAATCATCTCTGATTTTTCCAGCTATAAATGATATCTCCCAGTTTCTTAATCCCCTTGACTTTTTATCTTAATGTTTTATGATGTGGGTCAGTTTTGTATATATTTCTTATTGACCTTACTAGATCAGAAGCTCCTTTGGTCTTCCATTGTCCTGTTTATCCAGCACAAAATGTGTTGAACAAATAAACACCCTGGTACTAAATATAGCATTTGTATGAACTTGGTTATTTGTACTATTAACATATGCATAACTACAGATTTGAGGGAGCTATCCAGAAGAAGCATGATATTTTAATATTATCAGTAACAAAACTTTAACTTTAAAATATTTCTTTTAAAAATTTCAAACTGACCTAGAAGTGGCTTAATAGAAATGAAAAGAGGAGAAGAGTCTGTAAAATGGTTTAGGGAAAGTAACATGTTCCATCAACAGCAACTACATCAATTCACTGAGATATGTTAATGTTCACAAAGGTCACCGAGAGCTGGTGGGGGAAAAGTACGGCGATGTTTGTTTTTGTTTTATTTTCTCATTCATTTGATTAAAGCTGATATCTAAGTAATAATTAGAAGACCAGGAGGACAGATCATGTCCTGTATTGAATGGAGGATTTAAGATAGAAATGCACTGAAAAACGCACAGAGCTTTCCAAACTGTAATAGCATTATGTACACTTAAACCTCAATACACTCAGTGCCTTTTTCAGAATAAGCCCCTGTCTGGCCATTTATTAACATTCAAGTTTTAGTCTAATTTGTTTTACTATAAATTTAACATGATACTTGGTATAATGTGCTTAACATAAACCATGTGGTACTGTACAAAATTTGTTGAAACAAATGAATCACGATAGGTCAGAGGCTGAGTAGAGTTTGCTGCTTTTGATCAAGATGGTTAAAATTCTTCAAGGAAAAAAATATTAAAGTGTACCAAAAAAAAGTTAATTTAAACTATAGATTGGTATGATTGCAACAATAACAATAGGGGTATAAAATAAAGTTATTTTAAAATTAAAGCTATGAGGCTTTGTTCTGTTTTCCTATAAAACAGCATGAAAAATGCGAGTTAAAATTTCTTGACTTTGGTACACTTTGTATATGCAACTGTTTACCAGACATCTCTATCTGAGTTTCCCATAGTCACTGAATGAGCATGTCCGAAAATTAACATCATCATCATGTCCCTCCAACTTGCTTATTTACCTATATTCTTTATTCAGTTAATGAAATATTTTTTCACTCATGTGCCCATGTGAGAAAGAAATATGGGAGCTATTTCTCTGCCTGTCTTATTCTATACATACATCAACTATCTAATCTTGTAGATTTTATCTTCCAAATATTTCTTACATTGGTTGTATGCTTTCCAGCACCATTGCCGGTCAATGCTTTACATCAGGCCTTTAATCTCTCTTGCTGGGATTATTATAATAGCCTTCTAGCTGGTCTCCTTGCCTGAGTTCTCTGTCTCTATCCACCAGACTTCTGATAGAGTAATTTTTCTAAAAAGCAAATCTGATGTCACTCTTACTCAATATTCTTCACTGGATAAAGTAACTTGCATGGCACACAGCAGGTCCTTCATGGCCTCGCCCTATTTATTCTTCATTCATTCAAGCTGTTAATTCATCAAGTATTTACTGAGACTACTTTGTGCAAGGCGTTAGTGATACAACAGTGAACAAAAAGGCAAGTCTTATGTCTTAGCATTCCCCACTCTCCTTCAATTCCTCCTCTCCACCATTATCAAGTACTAGAGGCCCGGTGCACGAAATTCCTGCACAGTTAGGGTCCCTAGGCCTGGCCGGTGATCAGGGCCAATCTGTGGGGCAACCAGCGGGGCGATCTGGGGGGGGCGGTGCTGCTGGCACCCGCCTTGGCTGGCCTGGGGCCTGCAGGCTGGGGGCAGCTCCTGCATTGAGCGTCTGCCCCCTGGTGATCAGTGCACATCATAGAGACCAGTCATTCCGCCGGTCGGTCTATTTGCATATTAGGCTTTTATTATATAGGATTCCTTGCCTTCAAGAAATAGTGAGCCTCTTGCAATCTACTAAAGATGCCTTAATTCTTTCATACAAACTTCTACTCATCCTTCAAGTCTCAATTTAGATGTAACTTCCTCTCTCAAGACCTCTCTGAATTGCTTATACACTTTATAAATATTCATATTTTATTTGCATTTCTATCTTTTCTCTGACAGTAAGTTTCTTAAACACAGGATTAATGTCTTTGGACACATAATTGGCAAATGCAATGTCTTTATTCAATGGAACAAGTGAATAAAATGACAAAGCTTTCCTCAATAACTAATTGTATACCTAGTGATCAAATAAATTTTTCTTGATCTCCCAGAATTACAGGCAAAGTAATAAATAAGAGTTTATACAAGTAGCTGTTATTCTCAATTATTACACAAAATATGATTTTCAGAGCCCCATATGAATGTGAGCCTTGGAGGTTTTGTCATCTTTATACTTGATGTTTATTTCAGCATAAGTTTACTTCATTAGTAAAATTCTGCCCTCTGTCCTGGGGCACAGTCCCATAATTAAAAGTGCAAAATACTGCCGTGGCTGGTTGCCCAGTGGTTAGAGCGTCGGCCTGAAGACCAAAGGATTGCATGTTTGATTCCCAGTCAGGGACACATACCTTGGTTGCAGGCTTGATCCCGGACCCGACTGGGGCGTGTGGGAGGCAACCAATCGATGTATCTCTCTCATTGATGTTTCTCTCTCCCCCTCCTTCTCTCTCTGCCTCCCTCTCTCACCCTCCCTCCCTCCTTCCTCCCTTCCACTCTTTTTGAAAATCAATGAGAAAAATATCCTCAGGTGAAGATTTTTTTCAAAAGTACAAAGTAGTAAATATTTCAAAATACACTGTATAGCAGCAACCACAGATTTTATGAAAAGTATATTAAACCACTACAGAATTTCTTTGCTATCTTACAGTCTAAAATAATGCACCTTAACATACTATGAATACATTTTTAAAAATCTCAAATATGTATATAATTGTCTAGATATAAAGTCAGCCCTGAAATATTTTAAGAACTGTATTAAGAGACTCGGGCTCTCACTAGACATACTGCTCTTTGAGATAAAATGCTATGTGATTTCTTCATTCGTTTATTAAACATATATCCAAATGTAAATCATGAAAACATTAGAAATGAATTCCAAAAGCAAAATTGAAAAGTTAATATATTATAAACCAACTCTGTCCCAGTTAAACAGGTTGGAACACCAATGGTGATGTGAGGGGGTGGCCATCTGTCAGAACATAAAGGACTTTGTTTTTGTACACAAAAACATTGCTCAACCCACAGCTGGTGCCTGTAGCCAAATTCTACGCTCACTGGGACAACTCCCACTAAAATATATTGGCATAAAGAATATGGAAATGAATTTTTAAAAAGCCAGCTGTTTGTTCCCAGGGTATTAGATGTATGAGAGAAATCAGTCAGAATTGAGTCCATTTTTCTACTTCTATTTATTTTTAAAAAGGGAACAGGGAGTTTACAACAGGAAAGAATTTGAGTAGGTGTTAGGAGATCAGATTTTTTTCAACTCTCTGTATAATCTTATAAAATTCATTTGAATTCACTTTTTTTTCCCTCTTGATACAGTTGTCTTCTCCTCTCTCTAACTTCCCAAATCATAACTTGGAAAGTACATGTTAGTTCCTACCTTCTCTTGAAAGCCTTTACTTATTAGTTCAGCTTATTCCTGTTCCTTTCCCACTATAAACTACTCTACTTAGAAACTTAGCATTGTTTTGTATTGGTTTTAGCGTCTTTGCATCCTTTATTGGTCTTGCATAAATTATACATTTCTTCACAAAAGCAGAAGCAATACTGTTTTCACTCCAAAGTTTTTAGTCCTCTTTTGTAAGTCATAAATCCTATTCCTCACTTCTTTTTTATTAAAACAGTTTTGACACAAAGAGATGGTAATATAATAGATATTGTAACTGATAATTATTCATTGAAGGGCTAATCCTCTGATGCTCTCAATTTCTACTACGCTAAAATGGATTGGTTTTCACCAAGGAGTTATTCATATAGCATGACCATCACATTGAAGTCAGGGTCTGATTATCAGAGTACAACCATAAGAAATTCCTATAGCCTGGCCAGTGTGGCTCAGCAGTTGAGCATCGACCCAGGAAACAAGAGGTCGCCGGTTTGCTTAGCAGGTCATGGGTTCAATCCCCAGTGGGGACCGTGCAGGAGACAGCCAATTGATGATGTCCTCTCTCATAGATGCTTCTATCTCTCTATCTGTCTCCCTTCCTCTATCTCTAAAAACCAATAAAAATGTACTTAAAAAGAAATTCCTATAAAATGTCAAATAGTTCACTCCATAGCATTGAAGTTTCTTACAATACTCACTCTCTTTGCTCAGTATCTGAGATTTTGAAAAAGGCTGTGCCGGCATAATGAATAGGAATACATAATCTAGATCTAGATTGAAAATGTTTCAATCCCGCCGGAACCGGTTTGGCTCAGTGGATAGAGCGTCGGCCTGCGGACTGAAAGGTCCCAGGTTCGATTCCGGTCAAGGGCATGTACCTGGGTTGCGGGCACATCCCCAGTAGGAGATGTGCAGGAGGCAGCTGATCGATGTTTCTAACTCTCTATCTCTCTCCCTTCCTCTCTGTAAAAAATCAATAAAATATATTTAAAAAAAAAAAAAGAAAATGTTTCAATCCCAACTCTTTTGCTTACCGGCTATTACCTTGTAAGTGAAACTAATTATCTAACTTACAATTCTTTTCCTGTGCAAGTGAGAATAATAACAATAGTGTTGACCTGATATGGCTGCTCTGAGAAGTTAATTACTACTAGATGCAAAGAGGTTGGGATAGTGCCTAGCACATGTTCAATTAATTTTACCTATTACTGTTTTTCTAAAATATAGAATACCCAATATTAAAAGTTTAATAGGTTTCTTTATGAAAATGGAAGAAAATATATCCATTAGAATAAATAATTTCTTCTTTAACCTACCAGAAAAACCCAAATACCTCAATCCCTACTCATAGCCAAGTCTGGTTGACTTAATCCTCCTCATTTGTGAATCACCAATTCTATTCCTTGCTTTTTTTAAAAAATAGATTCAACTTCTAGGAAGTTATAGAGCTGAATCCATGTGCTAGTCACAATGTAAGTGGGTACACACACACACACACTTCTCACAAAAATCCTTTATGTTGTATGTATTAATCTTATTTTACAGATGAAAACACTGAGGCCTACAGAGGTCAAACATCTTAGTAAAGGTTATATAGTTAGTAAGTGGCTAAACCAAGAATGGATCAAAATCTATTAATTTCAGATTCCACTTCCTTCCTACTACACCTCACATATTTGCCTACAATTTCCTTTCTCCTTTAACTCACCTGTATATAATTAATAGCATAACACAACACAGAGAGGTGTTTCCTCATAGTTTACCATATGTTCTTGCCAAAGCACATAGTTCTGCAACTTCCCTTTCTGTTCCTCTAATCTCAGGTCAATTTAACTTCCTTTCTGGTAGTAAGAAATGTGGTGCTTCGAGATAGATTTAGAGCTCCCATGTCTTCCTTCTAAAAATTTCTTTTAAGTACAGGCTTAGAAGTAAACATTTTTCTATCTCTCCAGAAGTACTCAAAGCAAATGTGTTTGCAGAATCTTATTTTAACAACTAGAGGCCTGGTGCATGGATTTGTGCATGGTGGGGTCCCTCGGCCTGGCTGTGGGGATCAGTCTGAAACCAGCTCTCCGACATCCCCTGAGGGGTCCCGGATTGCGAGAGGGTGGTTTTCAGTTGACGTACCCCAGAATCGGGCTCCCTCCTCTCTAGTTCTGGGTGTGTCACCCAAGAACCACCACTGCCAAGTGATCACAGTTCAGCAGCTCCTGCATTGAGCATCTGCCCCCTGGTGGTCAGTGCACGTCATAGCTACTGGCCGGTGGGTTGCATACACACACACACACACACACACAAACACACACACAAACACACACACACACACTCTAGTGGCCCGGTGCACGAAATTCGTGCACGGGGGGAGAGGGTTCCCTCAGCCCAGCCTGCACCCTCTCCAATTGGACATCCCTCTCACAATCTGGACCTCTGGCTCCTAACCGCTCACCTGCCTGCCTGCCTGATTGCCCCTAACCCCTCTGCCTGCCTGCTTGATCACCCCTAACCTCTCTGCCTGCCTGCCTGGTCGCCCCCAACTGCCCTTCCCTGCAGGCCTGATCTTGCCCCCAACTGCCCTCCCCTGCCGATCTGATCACCCCTAATTGCCTCTGCCTTGGCCCCCATGAACATGGTTTTGTCCACGAAGTCAGACGTCTGGAAGATGGCCAGTTGACCTGGTCTAATTAGCATATTACCCTTTTATTAGTATAGATAGTAGTGAATAGGTCATTAGATACCGGAAGGAACAAATCTCATCTTTTAAAATGATAAGAAATGTGAACCTTCTGAATATAACTTGTGTAGGCATGTTTTGGGGGAGTAAAGGAAGCAATGGTGAGCAATTATTATGTTCTCAACCTCAATAGAGGAATTAACAGTTTTCTCATTATAAAAGCCATATGGTACGGTGATAAGGACACTGAACTTAGAAGACCTAACTTGGAATTCTTTCTCTGCCACTTACAACCTTTGTGATTTAATAACATACATAAAAGGAGTTGCTGTGAGGATTGAAGCAAATAATTATATAACATAACTAGCATCCTAAATTTGTTATTGTTGAACTTGAAATCATAAACTTCTTAACCAAGTTCACGTCTATACTTTGAAGTACAATATGATACAATATTGTACAATAGTACACTATGATTTAGAAAGCATACAAAATATCTACTGCTAAGTATAAAGAACCTTTTCTGCTACAGAGCTAAAACTTCTTTAAAAATATTCCCTCATTAAGCTAACAATATTCCTTTCAAATTAAAACAAACCAGAATTTATTAAGTGATGTGTGTTAGGAATTTTATATAAATTCTACTCATTTGGCCTTCACAACAACCTTGAGAACAAACTGAGACTTGGAGAAATGAAATAACTTGTCAAAAACACACAGCTCCTAAGTGGCAGCAGATCTTGGATCCATACCCAGGTTAGATTGATTCTAAAGCTTGTGCCCTTTTTTTACATAACATCACCTCTTTGACTTTCTGACATGGGTCCACGAAAAGCTACAAGTCTCATACAAAGTCAAAGAATAATTATTTTCAGTGTAGGGAAGGCAAATCCTCAGATTTGTTCTACTAGATTAAGTCACCTCCAAATAACAGACTATTTTAAAGTTAAGTTTCAGACAATTCCTGCTTAATCTAGTTTTGGTCCCCAAAAATGTGCTGGTACATAAAGTGAACTCGGTCTTTTTCCCACTAGCTAAAGAAATTAATATATTATCAAGTTTAAGCCTTAGATGTGCAAAGACACTGTTCTAGAATTTTGTTAAGAGAAAAAAACAAATCAAAGAATACATTTCCTGAATCTCTAATGGTATGTTAATAAACAGAATTGTTTCCACTGGAAATGCCTGAACTTACTGCTTCCATAAAGCAGACTGCTTTCTCCATTATTTTTCCCATGAAGTTTAGAGAAACTATCACAAAGCAAAATTGGTGACTCGGGTGCTTCTGAAGAACTAAATCTGTCAGTTAGAAGCTTTGTAATCTTGGCATTAAATATGCCATAATATATATAAAATGAGGTGATAAAAGTCTGTGAAATATTTTGTAAGTCTATGGCCACTCTCCCTCTTCTTTTAAACCAGTCTGGTCCTTGAGAGCAGGAGCATTATTATTATTATTAATCAAATAAAATTAACTTTGCCTCTATCTTCTGCTGCTTACCTGTTGCAGAGTATGCTGAGGGCTCCATGTGGGCTACATTCACATGGCAGACAGAGCCCAGAAGTGTGATTCAGGTAAAAGCCCTCCTTGCAGGTTTCACAGTGAACCCCCTGATACCCTGGCAGACACTCGCACTGCCCTGTGGTCTGGTTGCAGCGATTCACATCCAGGCTTCCAACCACAGAGCAGTTACATACATATTCTGCAAAGGAGAGAAGGAAAGAGACATTATTAACTAAGATTTAATGCTTTCTTAATAAAATGAACTCTATTTTTCTTAATGTTCATAACAACTTTGTATGGATAGATAAAACTAATTCTAGTTCAAATCCACTTTTTATTCTACTTAGTTCATTTAAATTGGGAAATATATACAGTAAAGTACATGAAACTATGTATCATTCATATTTATAAAACTGACATTTCAATTTCCTTTCCAGTACTCTTCATCTTCTAGCTCTTTGACCTTACAATCCAATGTGTGTGGGTCTGTATATTACTAGTTTTTCTGGATTGTAAATCGCCAAAGGCAGGGCCTAAGTTTATCCACCAGGCACATGTTGGAAATAACAACATATTAAATAATAAATAATCCCATTGTATAGCTGAAAAAGCCTAAGGCTCAAATCGTTAACTATAGTAACTTACATAGATCAGACAAGATTGTGCTACAGCTGGAATCATAAGTTAATATGTTCTTCCTAGGAAGAAATTAACAGAGAATTGAAACTTTAAGTTGAGAAAATGATAAGATAAATCCCAGATGAGAAAGTTTATAGGGTCATCTTGATCGGTGGGTTAAAACCAATCAAAATTTGAATCTCTTTCTCAAGTTAAAAGATTTAGAAAATAAACATTTTCTTTAGATACATTTCAAACAGTTCTTTAGATGAAATTATTTAAAAGTCCTTGGTGTTAGCCTTTTAATTCAGATACATTTAAGGTCAGTTAGGATTTGGTTTGTGCTATTATTTATACTCATTTTATCAGGAAGAAAGCATTTTCAGCATAGTTTGACACAATATTAACATGGGACTTTGCAAACATGCAAAAACTTATAGTTAAAATAAACTGCAGATAAAACTTTGTACATATTTTAGGAATAGCCCCCATTCCAAAACAGCTATGAACCTAGGTTTTAAAAGCCCAGAGAAATCTATGATACAAATTATACTTCTGAATAGATAAGGTACTATATAAAATGGCTTTATTCTGACAAAAGTTTAGCTCAAAAAAATCTTTAATGTAATTTTTGGTGATTTCTTAAAAGTTACTAGATAACTGAAAATCCAGAGTTTTAAATAGAAAGTTATAAAGGAGTTTATTTTTCTATTCTAGAAAAGGAAATTAACCTTCAAAATAATTTATGTCATCAGAAGCAGTTTATTCACACAAGTCAAAACAAAGGATTCCACACAGATATTCCCACGTGGCTAACTCCATACCTCCCACATTTCTTCAGTTCCTAACCTTTAGTGTTAGCTTATCTCCCTTTTCTTTCCACCTCTTCTAATTTGTAAATTTACCAAATGAATAAATATATATGGGTGATTATTTTATGTATATGTCAAGCTTGAGTAGTGAGTTAGTTACAAACCTAGAGTTAAGTTCAGATTTCTTCAGCCCCAAACTTCAGAAAGGAATATGCCTCATATCTCAATCAATATTCTTATTTTTATTAGCTATATAAGCATGACATTTCTTTGACAGTTACATTTTCACATTATTTCTACTCTGTGTGTGTGTGTGTGTGTGTGTGTGTGTGTGTGTGTGTGTGTGTGTGTGGTTTTTGTAAATAAGGAAGCCATGTTTAGTGGTCTGTAAACCTGCCAATGACAACTTCATGGCAAGACCTTCACTCCACCAAAAATGACTAGAATGCTTAAAATAACACTTTTCTTCCAAAATATGGCAGAACTTCAACATGCATCCAAATTCCTCCTGCTGAACCAATTTCACCACAAGTTACCTAACCAAATTATACTAGTAGGGGCAAAACTAGCTAAAAAAAAAAAAAAAGTTTGTTTAACTCTATAATAAAGACTGAGAATTTTGCTCTGACCAGTGTGGCTCAGTTGGTTGGAGTGTCATCCCATGGACCAAAGGGTCGCAGGTTCGATTCCCAATGAGGACACATACCCAGATTTCAGGTTCAATCCCTGGTCAGAGCACATACAGGAGGCAACTGATTGAAGTTTCTCTTTCATCTCTCTTTCTCTCTCTCTCTCTCTCTCTCTCTCTCTCTCTCTCTCTCTCTCTCTCTCTCTCTCTCTCTCCCTCTCTCTCTCTCTTTCCTCCTCCCTTCCCCCTTCCTTTTTGTCTAAAATCAATAAAAACACATCCTCGGGTGAGGATCTAAAAAAAAAAAAAAAAAGATTGACAATTTTATCCTATTATTTCCTTACTAATGTACGTTCATCTGAAACCTGAATCAGTATTCCCAATGAATAATTAGTAGTATTTTTTTAAAGAACTCAATTAATCTAAGAACTCTGAGGCAAAACTAAGGTTTTTCTTCAGTAAAGTTTTAATGGATAAATCTTCGATATTAACCAAGTTCATTAGTTATTTCTAAGGAGCTAATTCAAGCTCTTCATTATCCCCTGAACATATTCTTTCTAGTCCCATCTTTGAACCTTTGCTCATTCTGTTCCTCTTGAAATATTCTCTCCTCTCCACATATTGAAACCTATTTCAAGAATAGCTGAAATTTACTCCTCCATACACTCAATCTCTATTGTTTTTATTGTGAATCCATAACATCTACCACTTACAACTCTCATATGACAATAAAGTGAAGGAGTTTTGAGCACAGTCTGTAGAGGCAGACAGCTGCAGGTTAAATCTAGTTCTCTCACTTACTAATTTTATGACCTTAAGCAAGTTAGCTAACCTTGTGCCTTTCATTTCTCATATGTAAAAAGGGCATAATATAGTACCTATAACATTTAGCCCCAACATCTAAGCTGGAAGTAATTTGGAATTCTGCAATAATTAATACAATTGCTGGTAGAAATGAATACCTAATAAAATAAACACAAATCAGACGTCAGATTCATAGGCCACATAGCTTTGTTGTACCCTGTGGATAAGATCTGAAAGCCCAGTTTTTAAACTGTTTAAAAACAGAAATATAAAGGCCCAAAGAAAAGACAATACACTCATGTTTTTATCTGAGAACTTAAACTTATGGGATAATTTTGATATAAAAGTATTCAAAGTAATTATTGCATTTAAATTTAAAGTTGTGGGCCATCTATAAGTAGAGAATAAAATGGTATCCCACATATACCTCTATACATTACTAATATGGGTTCCTATAAATACAATGACAAAAACAGAAAGGTTTAGGACGTGGTTTCAGACAGAATGAAAAAGAGCATTTATTCCTAACAGTAGTAAGTGAATGACCACCTGAGTGCCAGGAAGAGAGCCGATGTATCAAGACAAAAACACACTATCATGTTAACATTCTTCTCCAAATTAACCAAAGGAAAGGAAGCTGAAGCAAAGCCCAGGAAGATGTGCATCTTTCCTGTTTGGAGCTTAGAATCCAAGGCCCTATCCCAGGGATTGACCTCAAATGAAATGACTCAAGTTAAATAAATAGCCTAAGCAACAGTAATAAATGTAAAGTACCATGAACATCCATTTCATGTATCAGGAAAACTTGCTAACTTGTAAGTAGAATAGTATCTCAGAGCCTTCACAGTTCTTAATATTCATATGGAACCAGATAGGAGTTAATTCAGAAACAATGCAATTTACTAGGAGGTTGGCAAAATGAAAAGAAATAAAATTTCAATTGATAGAAGCAGTGGGAGGACCTATAGCCAAAGAAAAGAGATGAAGTGCTGATTTTTTTTTACAATATATTTTTTATTGATTTCAGAGAGGAAGGGAGAGAGATAAAGACATAGAAACATCAATGATGAGAATCACTGATTGGCTGCCTCCTGCACGCCCCCCACTGGGGGGGATTGAGCCCACAACCCAGGCATGTGCCCTTGGCCAGAATCGAACCTGGGACCCTTTAGTCCACAGGCCAACACTCTATCCACTGAGCCAAACCAGCCAGGGCGAAGTGCTGATTTTTTAATGAAGTAGAACCATAGACACCAGAGCAGCACAAAGGAGTCTGTAACATGACTAATGAATGATAATGAGAATGAAACTATATGAAGAGGACACAAAAAAGTAATCACAGACAAGTCTCAATAAAATGCCAAAAGCTCATTTGGTTGCCTAAGAGTAAATATGGAATAAACTCTCTGTCATTTCAGTAGCAGTTTTCCTTTCAATGTTCTATAATTCTTAGGAAAACTATAGAGAAGAATGTTAATGTGTAGAAAGCAAATATTAGCAGAGAGACTGAAACCTTTGGCAACATTTTTTCTTTTTGTTTGGCTTCTGAAGAGCAATGAAACACAGTGATTTGAACCCTGAAGAAGAATAAGAAAATAAAATTTGGTGCCAAACTGTTTGAAAATAGACATAAAGACCCAAAGGAAAGACAATACATTTGTGTTTTTCTCTGAGAACTTGAATTTATAGGATGTTTTTTATGTAAAAGTATCCAAAGTAATCCTTGCATTTAAATCACACTCTGTACTTTTTCAAATATTCCCTACCAAGGACCAAGAGATGAAAATTTTAAGCACCTAAAAAATATAATAGAGTAATTTTGTTTAGAAGTCCCACAAGCCCCCCAACCCACCCCATGCACAAACAACTGTTCTTGTAAGATATTATCTCCTTGAACATACTAAAGACCTCTTCTGGACCTTTCATACACCTGGCAGGCTTCTCTCTGTGTCAGACTTAAACCACCTTATGTCCCTGCTCAGTAAAAAGTCCATCATATCTTCTAGAAAATTTTAATTGTGTTTTTTTTTAAATATATTTTATTGATTTTTTACAGAGAGGAAGGGAGAGAGATAGAGAGTTAGAAACATCGATGAGAGAGAAACATCGATCAGCTGCCTCCTGCACACTCCCCACCAGGGATGTGCCCGCAACCAAGGCACATGCCCTTGACCGGAATCGAACCTGGGACCCCTCAGTCCACAGGCCGACGCTCTATCCACTGAGCCAAACCTGTTACTGCTTTAATTGTGTTTTTGTACCTGCAATTACTTTGATGAGAATAAGCTGACGTTAGAAAAATTTTAATTGTGATAGTATGTTCTAATTAATGTGTCCTTGGTCTTCCTGTACCTCTTTCTGGAGTCCTTTCTGGGAGATGTAATGAACTATGATGTCTGGAGACTCAAGCAGTTTGGTACAATACTGTGTTTAATCTTTTACAGATAAGAACAAACTTTAAGGCAGTAAATAAAAGATTTGAATAAGAAGATGAAAAAATTGTATCCTCAGTCAATTCATGATGCAAATCTTATAGAACAAAGAAATGTAAATTGATAATAGCATTGTTGCTGAAGTAAAATGATTACAAAATAAGTATTACATAGATACTGGAAAAATACTTGTAAATATAACTAACACAGACCACTCACAAAAATCTAGTTCAAGAATATAGCCTGAAATTCTATCTATAGCTTCTTGCAAAATTATAGAAATTCTTTTGAAAAATTTAATTTCTGACTCTTTTTCATTCCTTCAACAATGACTTCACTCTTGTTTTTCAATATCTTCAAATATTGAAAGAATAAAAAAATTGGTCCATGCTACTCCAAAACTTTTCATTCTTCCCAATATTCAGAAGACATATATAAAATGTAATATAATATTAAAGGCATCTTCTGGCCCTAACCAGTTTGGCTCAGTGGATAGAGCGTCGGCCTGCGGACTCAAGGGTCCCAGGTTCGATTCCGGTCAAGGGCATGTGCCTTGGTTGCGGGCACATCCCCGGTAGGGAGTGTGCAGGAGGCAGCTGATCGGCGTTTCTCTCTTATCGATGTTTCTGACTCTCTGTCCCTCCCCCTTCCTCTCTGTAAAAAATCAATAAAATATATTAAAAATAAAGGCATCTTCTGTTCAATCTCAAAGTAGCAAAAACTAAAAGATATGAATTTAAAATGTATTAAGGTTCAGTACTTAATCTTATATCCAAATTCAAAACATTAAAAACTCAGTAAATTTAAGCTTATCTGAAAATATTTTAAAAACATTATCAATATAAGCTATAAGCAAAGTATTCTAAAGTATACTTTTTGTTCTTAAATTATTTAATATCTGTAAGAGGTGTTTTTCTCAAGCACCACCAGTTTTCAAATTGTTCCAAATACTCCTTAATCTAGGGGAAGGATTTATGCTCAGGACTTCAAAATATCTAGAAACTTTACATTTTATTTGCATACCATACGTTAGTATCATCAGCAGGAAAACATAATTACTTTGTTTGTCAATATTAGTAGGCCATCTATAATTATGAAGAAAGTCAGTGTCTTGGGCTTATTATTAAGCCCAAGGAATAAGCTGATTCCAGAATATAAAATACTAGAGGCCTAATGCACGAAATTTTTGCATGGGTAGGGTCCCTAGGCCTGGCCTGTGATCAGAGCCAATCTGTGGGGCAACTGGTGGGACTATCGGGGGCCCCCCACTGGCACTCACCTGGTGCCACCCACTTGCCAGCCCCGCCCCCCGCCGCCACTGGTGAGGGAGGTGACTGGCAGGGTGATGCGGGGGGCGGGGGGGGCGGCACTGCCCCCCATCCGCTTGCCAGTCAGCGCCGCACCCCACCGCCACAGCCACCAGTCACCTCCCTCTGCGGGGCAACCAGCTGTGCAATTGGAGGCCCCCACTGGCACCCGCCTTGGCTGACCTGGGGCCTGCAGGCTGGGGGCAGCTCCTGCATTGAGCATCTGCCCCTGGCGGTCAGTGAGCATCATAGCGACCTGCCATTCCACCAGCTGTTCCACCGTTCAGTTGATTTGCATATTAGACTTTTATTATATAGGATTTAGGGAGCTTTATGAACTGAGGTCATATAACAGAGATCATGTCATCACCCATCATACTGGAACAATTGTTACCATTTACCACTGTACCCTCAAGCCAAAGGAAAACATAACTTTCTACAGAATAACTGTCTACTCCTATACCTTCTCCCTTTCCCTCTTCCTTTTTCTCTATCAATTGTGGTCTATTGTTTGTATATTAAATGAGATAAAGAATACAATGCAAAGTAAGTATACAATCCTATCTAATAATAGACAAACATGGTAATTAACTGTACCTTCGCTACCATCGCCATTGGCTGATCAGCGTGATATGCAAATTAACCACCAACAAAGATGGCGGCTAATTTGCATACTGCAGGCAGGGCGGGACACCAGGAGCCGCCATCCAGGCCCCTGTGTGAAACCCCAGGAGCCCCTAGGAGCCGCCGGAAAGCCAGGCCGCAGGCAAGGTGGCCCCCTGGGACCCAGGAGCCGCCTTGCCTTCGGCCCGTGATCGTGATCGTGATCATGATCATGATCGGAAAGCTGGGCCGCAGGCAAGGCGGCCCCCCGGGACCCAGGAGCCCATCAGCGAGGTCTGCAGGTGAAGCAGTGATCAAGCTATGAGGGGGAGTGTGGGGGGCGAAAGGAGCTACAGGAGCAGCTCTGGCCGGAGACTGAAGACTCCAGCCAGAGCAAGGAGCAAAGACTAAAGGCTCCAGACGCAGCTAAGACTGTATCCAGAGCGAAGATAGAAGGCAGTGGCCAGAGTGAAGGTCTGGGTCCCGGGTGCCAGAGGGAAACTGGTGCTGGCAGCCAGGGAAAAGAAGGCCTATTGCACGAATCTTCGTGCAACGGGCCTCTAGTATAATAATAAATACTACTTTTAATATTTGGACACATATTATACTTTAGTATGTTTATCAGAAAAGCATATATCTAAGGCTCTGATAAATACTTTTTTATTTATTCAAATTCTAAGTGCAATATAGATATCAGATAATAAGAGTGTTAGAACCATGATCTGACTTACAAAAGTAGAAGTTCTCTTCTCTATACACAACACAATCATTAGAACAACATCCACTGAATGGAAGTCAAAGAACAAACTTCACATTAAGAGATAAGGAGTACCCACTTATTAGAATGCCTAAAATTAATAAAACAAAAAAACCTGACGATATCAAGTGTTGACAAGGATACTTTCAAAAATTACTGTTGTGAATGCAAAGTAGTACACACTTTGGAAAATACTTTGACAATTCTATATAATAAAAGCCTAATATGCTAAGTGTCTGACTGTTCGACCAGTTGCTATGACACGCATTGACCACCAGGAGGCAGACGCTCTGACCAGTAGGTTAGCCTGCTGCTGGGGTCTGGCAGATCAAGATTTGGCAAGCTGGGCCAGACACGCCCTTGAGCCCTCCCGCAGTCCCTCCCCAGCCCTGATCGTGCACCAGTGGGGTCCCTTGGCCTGGCCTGCCCCCTCTCGCAATCTGGGATCCCTCAGGGGATGTCAGAGAGCCGGTTTCAGCCCGATCCCCACAGGCCAGGCTGAGGGACCCCACCCTCTAGTTTCTTATAAAGCTAAATATACTTTACAATATGACCCAGTAATTCCACTCCTAGATATTTATCCAAGAACAATGAAAACCTATGTTTACATAAAAACTGGTATACAAATTCTTATAGTAGCTATATTCATAATCATCCAAATCTAGAAACAAACCGAATGTCCTTCAACTGGTGAATTGGTACATCCTTACAATGTAATACTACTCAGCAATAAAAAGGAATGGACCACTGATAGGCACGAGTATAGAAGATATCAAATGCATTATGTTGAATGAAAGAAGCCAGACTCAAAAAACTACATATTGTATGATTCCATTTACATGATATTCTGATAAAGGCAAAACTATAAGAGCAGAAAATAGATCAGGGGTTTGCCAGGAATTGGAAGTAGGAAGAAGGGCTAACTACAAAAAAGGAAGCACAGGGAATTTTGAGGAGTAATGAAACTGTTTTGCATCTTGAATGTGCATTTGTCAGAACTAATAGAACTGAATATCAAATGAGTAAATTTTATCAGATGTAAATTTCATTACAAACAAAAACTTTTTAAAAAAGCAATGAAGTTTTACTAGATTCTTAAATTTTGCTAAAAGGAAGCCATGATATGCCACAAGCAACTACTTTAGCTGGACTGTAGCACTAAAGTCAACGTGGCACCCAACTAATAAACTTTTTCAAAGCTAATGTTACAATTAAGATAGCAAGAATTGACTAACGCTTTATCTGATTACTAGAGGCCCGGTGCACATTGTAAGGAAATTAATTAGAAGAAATATTTTAATACCGCTATTCACCCTTTCTCTATAATAGAACTGTCAACTAAGTTCACGATCGACAATAACAGATGGAAACACATGCATGCGATTGGCACCAGCAAGAGCTTTATATATATAGATAAACTTGCTTAATTAGACCTGCTTTCTGATTTAGCTAAACTTTTTCTAGCCAAGTGAAGCATCCCAAGTTCTCTTTCAGGTAACTGTCAGAAACACAGCAGTAAATATCAATACAAAGCAGATTATTATTGTAGATCATGCAGGGAGAACGAAGGGTAAAATATTTAACTACAGCAGTGTTTGACTATATCCTGTGCAGTGAGAAAACCTGAAGTCATTTTCAAGGTTCACCATTTCTTACTTCTTTTCAGTCGGGTCAAGTTTCTAAGCTTCCTAAATCGTTTTCCGGCTAATGAAAAGAAAATAGGATTCCACCGAGTCTCCTATCTACCTACTCCAGGACTTCTGTGAGGAATGAGATAAGGCACGGGAAAATGCCTCACAGACATCTGGTTAAAGTGTAAAATGTTTCTACCTGGCTATAAAGCAAGGTGTTCCTGGGCTGAAGAAACTGCAAGGAGGCTAATCACTAGGGAGAGGAAGACAGGAGTTGCTATGTGATATCACTACCTGGAGCCCACAGCCACCGTTGCCAGGCTGGACTGGGTTGGGCTGTGGGCCGCATTTTGCACCATGGGGTCTCGGCAGCGTTGGTGGGTGATATGGTGGGCTGTCACTCAGGGGTGGTGGCAGGGCCTGTGCCCCATTTGGGGGAAGCCGAGGGTTGCTTTGTCAGCACCAGGTCCATGGTGCTGTTTCTCTGTAAATGGCCAGTGTGCGACACGGCAGCTCCTGCGTTAAGCGTCTGCCCCCTGGTGATCAGTACACATCATAGCAACCAGTTGGATGGACGGTCAGACACTTTAGCATATTAACCTTTTATATATATATAGATTGCATAAGAAGTTGTGGAATGTTTTAGGATTTAAAATGCTATTTAACTAAAAGAAGCAGAATCTTTCTCCTTTAGCTCTAGCTTAAGTCATGTTGTAATTGCTCCAATGTAGAATGAGGGAGAATAGGAGAAAATGAGAGCTAAAGATGTATAGGATTTCCAGCTGTTTTTTCAAATACAATCATTTATTTCCTTGAGATTCATCATTAAAAACCCTACTCTATTTAAACAAAGGCCAGGAAAATGCATGTATGACAACTCTGAATCTAGCCTGCCTATCCAACCTAGAACTTCACCCTTTTTAACAAAACTAGGATAGCATCTACAAAAATAACATCTCTCTTGATTTTCAAATTGAAAAGGAGAAATAATTATATCAGAATCAAGAGTAATAATACTTTATTCAAATCTCATTCTGGACATCAAAAGAACAGAAAGTAACAACAATGAAATATGCTATCTTGACTATAGGCCTGTTGTCCTAAGTGCATGGTATCTTTATTTCAAAAATGTACTTTTTATTAGGTCCATATTTCTCTTTGTAGGTTTAGAATATAGGAATCTTAGAAAGGCCTCATTCTAAGGAAGAGGAATTATCAATACAGAGTTTTTATTTTTATAAAAGGTTTTACTCTAGTGTAACAGTAATACTCAAATTACATTTCACATTTATGTTATGTCAGGGCTGGGTCACAAATCTTTACAAAGCTGGGAACTTAATTTTAAAGCTGATGAGATTTTTGAGTTAAACCAGACTTTGAAGAAATTTGGAAAGTTTTAAAACCTTCACTTTTAAAGAAAAGCTTTATGCTTTACCTTTTAAAATAAAAATGTATCCACTAAAATTCCAAATCACAATTCACTACTGCAAAACATTTCTTCTACTTTATGGTAGACATGAAAAGGGGGGAATAACATGACACCGGTTTCGTAGAAATTTTTTCTGTCTCGAACTTAAGGACCATGTTGTTAGTGCTTGTCTCTGGCTCATTGCCACTTTTCCACAATTCAAAGAAATTCATCTAATTAATGAGACAAGATGACAAGTTCTGGGAAAGGTTATAATAACTAGCATTTACTACTACTATTAAAAAAGTTATTGAGTGTATACTATGTGTACATCAAACATCACACTAGAAAGTTTATACATATGGTATTCTTTAGTCTTCACCACAATCCTGTGAGTTAGGTACTTAAATAAGGAAAATTACTCTCAGAAAGGTCAAACAAATCACTCAACTAACCAGTACTGGAGAACAGTTTGGAACCCAAACTGAGTAACTCCAAAGTCCACATCTTTTCACCACAACAAGCTTCTGCCTATGAAAACAAGTAGAAAAAAACCCTAGACAGAGCCAAGATGCCTTAAAATCAGAATTTGCTGCTAACTAACTATCCAGCACTGTGACCTTCAATAAGTCTAATGCTCTGAGTTTCAGTGCCTCAATCTATAAAACGTGAATGATTCTTGTCCTCTGTCTCTATGAAGTACTTAGGTATAAAGCTAACATAATATGTGTGTGATCTTTATGCTAAAAACTCCAAAACCCTGATGAAAGAAACCAAAAAAGACCTAAGTAAATGGAGAGGCATACTGTAACAATTAGATCTACAGATTCAATGACCCCAATCAAAATCCCAGCAGGGTTTTTTTGGGTAGATATTCACAAGCTAACTCCAAAATAAATATGAAAAAGCAAAGAAACTTCAATAGCAAAGAATAACAAAGTTGGAGGACTCTCCATAACTGATTTCAAGACTTACTATAAAGCTACAGTAATCAAGACAATGTGTTATTGGTAAAAGAATGGACAAAATGGCCCTGGCCAGTGTGGCTCACTTGGTTGGGCATTGGTTGTCCCATGCACCAAAAGGTTGCCTGTTTGATTCCCGGTCTGGGCACATGCCTGGGTTGTGGGCTCAATCCCCGGGAGGTGGCGTGCAGGAGACAGCCAGTCAATGTTTCTCTCTCTCCCTTCCTCTCTCTCTAGAAATGAATTTAAAAAAAAAAAGAATAGATACAATGGTCAATGGAACAGAACAGAGAGTGCAAGAAGAGACCCTTACAAATATCAACTAATTTTTTGACAAGGTGCAAAGGTAATTCAACAGGAATATGATATTGTTTTTCAATAAATGGTGTTAAAACAGTTAAAACATCCATGTGCAAAAAATTGAATCTCAGCTTAATCTCACACCTTGTACAAAAATAAACTCAAAATATATCACTGCCCCAAATGCAAAATGCAAAACTATAACACTTGTAGAAAAAAACACAGGAGAAAATTTAATTAACTTTGGGTTAGGCAAAAGACTTTTAGATACAATTCATTTAAAAAATTATAAAGCGGACTTTATTAAAATAATAGCATTTGCTCTTTAAAAGACTACTAAAAGAATGTAAATATAGCTACTGACTGGGAGATTTTTCGCAAATCACATTTTTGTCAAAGACTTATATAAAGAATATACAAAAAAAACTCTCAAATTTCAACAATAAGAAAACTGAAACTTTTAAATGAGGGGAAGGTCTGAACACACACTTCACCAAAGAAAATGAATGTATGAAAAATAAAAATTGAAAAGATGTTCAAATCCTTTATTAGGAAAATGCAAATTAAGCCATAAATAAATAGCTAACTGAATGACCAAATCACCTAATAGAATGACCAAATTTTTAAAAAACTGGCAATACCAAGTACTAAAAAGGATGCTTAGCAAATAGAACTCTTACATATTGCTAATAGGAATGCTTGGAAAACAATCTGGCAGTTTCTTATAAAGTTAAATTTACACCTACTGTATGACCCAGCAATCCACTCCTGGGTATCTACCCAAGAGAAATGAAAACTTATGTCCATACATAAGTGTTGGTAAATGTTTATAGCACTTTTATTCATAATCACTAAAAGTTGAAAATAACCACCTTCAATTGGTGAATTGTTAAATAAACTTTGGTTTATTCTTTTCATATCATATTAATATATTTTTAATACTTTTTATTGATTTCAGAGAGGAAAGGAGAGGGAGAGAGATAGAAAGATCAATGATGAGAGAGAATCATTGATCAGCTGCCTCCTATATGCCCCACACTGGGGATTGAGCCTGCAACCTAGGTATGTGCCCTGTCCAGGAATTGAATTGTGATCTCCAGGCTCATAGGTCAATGCTCAACCATTGAGCCATGCTGGCTGGACTTACATTAATGTATTTTTTCACATCAGAATCTGTTTCTGATTTATTAAGTTGATCTATGCTTATACCAGTACAATATTAAAGTTTTAATAACTGCAGCTTTATCACCTTTCACTAATGTATTACTCTTCTTTACATTTTCTTTTAGTTGTTCATACTTATGTTTCCATCAGAACTCTGTTGGCAGTAGAAACCAAGATGGTGGCATAGGTAAACACCTGAAATTGCTGCCTCACACAACCATTTCAAAAATACAACTAAAAGACAAAACGGACATCATCCAGAACTACAGGAAGGCTGGCTGAGTGGAAACTCTGCAACTAGAAGGAAAGAGAAAAGCATACTGAGACTCAGAGGAGGTGCGGAAGTAAAGTGCAGAGGTACGGAGGCGCACGTGGAAAAGGCAGGCAACTGAGGACACAGTTGTTTTTTTCAATCGGGAGGGAGTCTCAAGCTCCCGACTGCTCTGGACTCCAGTTCCAGGCAAGTCTCTGGGGACCCAGACTCATACGGGGAGAAACTGGACTGTATGGCATCAATCGGATCTCGAGGGAGGCTTTCTCTCAGAGGTGCTTGCAGCCATTTCTGCGGGACACTGAGACGTGGGGCCTCTTAGGGTAGGACTGAGGAGCAGCCATAGCTGCTTGCTCCGCCCTGTTGATCCCCTGAGACCCCACCCAACCCAAGCTGTGCACAGAGGCTTTTGCATATGAAAGGCCTGGCCCTTTGCAATCTGAAAATTACCTAACAAACTGCAGCTGGGTCAGAGAGACCCAGAACTTCCAAAAGAAGGCCCAAGGCCCCACAACAGCTTGCATTGCTTTACAGCTGGGCCTCATCTGGGCACCTCCAAACCCCAAACAAAGAAGAGGAATCTGCAGATCTCTCCGTAGCTCCTGTTGGGTAGCCTCAGGCAGAGGCTAAATTAGCACCTCCTTAGAGATCCAAGAGCCAGTGTAGTGTACCCAGTGGTCAGAGTGGGACCATCCAGATTACAACTTCTCAGATCCATAAGGGACACACTCAGGGGGCAGTCTCAGTGAGCACCAAAGCCCCACTGAAACAAGTCTTTCCCCAGAAGGGTGTCTCCAGCACAGTTCTCCCACTGCAGACACAGCTGATTCTCACAGCGAGTTGGCCTGGAGGTCAATTCCTCCCAGTGATACCTACAACAATCAAGGCTTAACTACAAGAAGACTACACACAAAGCCCACAAAGGGGTACACCAAGAGTGTCCACCTCAGGTAATTGGGGAGGCTGAGCCACTGGGCCCTATAGGACACCTAGCACAGAAAGCCACTCTATCAACACAGGGAAGCAGCCAAAATGCGGAGACAAAGAAACAGGTCACAAATGACAGAAATGGAGGAAAGCAAACTACTGGATAGAGAGTTCAAAACCATGGTTATAAGGTTTTTCAAGAATTTTCTAGAAACCGCTGATAAATTTAGTGAGACCCTCAAGAAATCTAGTGAGACCCTCAATGTTGTGATAAAGGACCAACTAGAAATTAAGCATACACTGACTGAAATAAAGAATATTATACAGACTCCCAACAGCAGACCAGAGGAGCGCAAGAATCAAGTCAAAGATTTGAAATACGAAGAAGCAAAAAACACCCAACTGGAAAAGAAAAAAGAATCCAAAAAATATGAAGATAGTGTAAGGAGCCTCTGGGACAGCTTCAAGCGTACCAACATCCAAATTATAGGGGTGCCAGAAGATGAGAGAGAGCAAGATATTGAAAACCTATTTGAAGAAATAATGGCCGAAACCGGTTTGGCTCAGTGGATAGAGCGTCAGCCTGCGGACTGAGAGGTCCCGGGTTCAATTCCGGTCAAGGGCATGTACCTGGGTTGCGGGCACATCCCCGGTGGGGGATGTGCAAGAGGCAGCTGATCGATGTTTCTCTCTCATCGATATTTCTAACTCTCTCTATCTCTCTCCCTTCCTCTCTGTGAAAAATCAATAAAATATATTTAAAAAAAAAAAAGAAAGAAAGAATGACAGAAAACTTCCCCTACCTGGTGAAAGAAAGAGACTTACAAGTCCAGGAAGCGCAGAGAACCCCAAACAAAAGGAATCCAAAGAGGACCACACCAAGACACATCATAATTAAAATGCCAAGAGCAAAAGACAAAGAGAGAATCTTAAAAGCAGCAAGAGAAAGAAACTCAGTTACCTATAAGGGAGTATCCATACGACTGTCAGCTGATTTCTCAACAGAAACTTTGCAGGCCAGAAGGGAGAGGCAAGAAATATTCAAAGTGATGAATACCAAGAACCTACAACTAAGATTACTTTACCCAGCAAAGCTATCATTCAGAATTGAAGGTCAGATAAAGAGCTTCACAGATAAGGAAAAGCTAAAGGAGTTCATCACCACCAAACCAGTATTATATGAAATGCTGAAAGGTATCCTTTAAGAAGAGGAAGAAGAAGAAAAAGGTAAAGATACAAATTATGAACAACAAATACGCATCTATCAACAAGTGAATCTAAAAATCAAGTGAATAAATAATCTGATAAACAGAATTAACTGGTGATTATAATAGAATCAGGGACATAGAAAGGGAGTGGACTGACCATTCTTGCGGGAGAAAGGGGTGTGGGGGATGTGGGGAGAGACTGGACAAAAATCGTGCACCTATGGATGAGGACAGTGGGTGGGGAGTGAGGGCGGAGGGTGGGGTGGGAACTGGGAGGAGGGGAGTTATGGGGGGGAAAAAGAGGAACAAATGTAATAATCTGAACAATAAAGATTTAATTTTTAAAAAAAAGAACTGATAGCTTTATAATATTGAATTTTCCCATGTATGAGCACTGGTATGCTTCTCCATCTATTCAGTCTTCTTTTATATATCTCTCAGTGAAATTTCAAACTAAAAAATATATGTATATGAGTACCATACATATCTTGTTAAGATTATCTCTAAACTTGTCATCATTCATGGTAATGGTTAAAATTGTGATTTTTCCCATTATCTCTTCTAGTTAGTAATACTTATTAACTTAGATTTTGTGGTATACTTACATAGTCATTTTGATGAACTCCTTTATTATTTCTAATGGTTTTTCCCTTGACTCTTCTGAGCAAGACTTCTATTTTTAAGTTACATGGAGTGAGGTCTTCCACTGAAGGTCATATCTTACCTAGCTTACAACAGATATAATTCTGAGTTTTCTCAACGACAACAGTTTGTTGGCAAAATAGAGCAAACTATTTCACACAGCTGCATATCTTAATCCTTAGGTCAGCCTTATTATTGATTATAATAAAAGTAATTACCATTTACTATTACCTATCATGTCTCAGTCTTTGTCAGGCATTTTACTTGCATGAACATTTAGCTTCACAACAACCTTGCAGTGGTTATTTAGAAATAGAAAAACTAGAATTTAAAGAAGCTACGTACTTGCTCAAGACCACAGAGTTACAGTAAAGTAGTTGAGACAGCATTCAAACCCCAGATTTATCTAACTCCAATGCCCTTCATCATTCCACTTCACCACAGAGCTTTCTTCCTTAAAAAGAAGGGAAGAAGTGAAGGGGCAAAAAAGAAAAAAATTCCACCTAGTCCTGTTAAATGCAATTGTTTTATTGTTTGCGTGGGTTGTGTTTTTTTTCTTTTTCTGTTTTCTTTTTAAGCAAGTGACACTGAGTCAAATGATTAACAAACAGTACAGTAGGGGAAAAGACTTGCTCAAGGTACAAAAATTTCTCAACTGGAGACTTAGAACACCTCGCATTTGCTTTTGGCTGGTGAATCTTAATATATTATTTAGAGCGAAAGACACATGCTCATGATTTAATATTTAGGATTTGTTTATTTTATTTAAATGTAGTCTCATAGCTAAAACTTGAAAAATAATTAATTATAATCTTAAAAATTAAAATAAAATGATACTGCTAATTAGCATTTCTAATATCTCTAGAAATTCTGGATATGAACTATGCTAAATTGCCAAACTGCTATCTGAACCTAGGCAAAAAATTTTTCCTTTTGTGCCATTATTTTCCCATTTGCTTGCATTTTTCAAGGCTTTGAAAAAAACTCATTTTGCCATTTACTGAGTTAATGGCTTACTTTTTGAAAGGGCATTTTATTCTGCAAGGCCCCTATCAAATCTAGGGTGTACTAAAAAGAACTAACTGTACACCTGAAATTAATACAAAATAATATTGATTATAAAGTATAATTGAAAAATAAAATTTAAAAAATAAACAAACACTGCCTAAGTGGATTGAAATAAAAATTATTCTAACAAACTTTGAAGTTACATGAGCTTTTTTATTTATAGCAGTTTTCACAGTACCCTTGAGCTCAAGGGGAGATGAGGTGGGAGGAGAAGCAAATACAGAAAATGAATTTGAACAACTTAAAATCTGGCTCCAGGCCACAACAGAAAGAGATCAGTCTATGAGGTCAAGGGACCTGGGTTTAAATACTGAAACCATTGTTTATAAGCTCTTTGATCTTAAATTTCACGCTCTCTTTATAAAGACTTTTCATAAAATAGTGCCTTGCACGTGTTCAATTAATTTTAGCTAATATAACATTCTAAAATATAGAATGTCCAACCACACATATTTGGGGTAATGAAACCTAACTTAGGAGGGTATTCTAAGAAATAGAAAAGACAAGGCAAAGAAAATACTTAGGACAGGACTTTCTCTATCCCCACCCAACTTTTTATTATAAGCCAACATTTTATTTTTTAGCAAAGAAGCATCCTTAAATGTTAATACAGATTACAAAAATCGAGAACTAAAAGGGATCATCAGAGATTTCTGAATGCACTAAAAAAGTATCCTAAATAAATTCATTCATGCCTTAATTTTGTAGCAATAGAACAGAAAATGTAAGAAAAATAAAAGAACTTCAGTTTCAAGTACTGCCAATTGTTTCAAGTAATACTAGATTTGCCTTAGTGTCTCTGTTTACAGAGCACAGCTGAGCAACTTAAAGGCTAGAACTACGTATTTGCTCATCATACTACCTGGAAAATTAATTCAGAGAAAAGGAGTGCATAGAGAGCAGGCGGAAAGGTCAACTTAAAAATACCATTCTAAGATGCCCGGTGATGTAATCTAGAAACTTTCCTAATTTTCAAAAAAACGTAAAGTTGTTCTCAGATATTATTATTTAGCATTCATCCCAGCCAATTCTTAAACATTTTATTAAGTGGATGGTTTGTGGATTACTAGGAATAAATATGTATTTGATCACAAAATTATGCTAAACTATCCTGGGAAAAATACATGGGGTACACAGGGAAGAGTCAGTAAAGAAAAAACTACTTTAGGGTTGCAACGAAGACTGGCAGGAAGTAACAGAAGAAGAAAATACATATTACAAAGGTATACTGGGACTCTGAATTCCAGTGAAGGAGTTCACACCTCATCCTACATGGAATGATTCTCCAAATGAGTACCACCTGCTTCAAAATCACCTGAGGAGCACAGCAAAACACTGATTCCTGGGTCCCATCCTATCCTATATAATAAAAGCCTAATATGCAAATCGACCGAACGGCGGAATAACAGGTGCAACGACCACAAGCGGGTAGATGCTCAACACAGGAGCTGCCCCCAGTCTGCAGGCCCCAGGCCAGCCAGGGTGGGTACCAGCGGGGGTTCCCTGATTGCCCCGCCAGTCGCCTCGCAGAGGGAGGCGACCGGCAGCAGTGGCAGGGGGGTGCGGCCAGTGAGCAGCCAGTGCCAGGCCGGGTAAGGCTGGTGCCAGCAGAGGCCCCCCAATCTCCCCGCCGGTTGCCCCACAGATTGGCCCTGGTTGCCGGCCAGACCTTGGGATCCTACCCGTGCATGAATTTCATGCACCAGGCCTCTAGTACCTACATAATTGAAATCTCTGGTAGAGGTACTCAGAAATATGTTTTGTTTGTTTTTTTACAAGTTTCAAAAGTGATTCTGGTACCCAAAAAGTTCTCTAGCAAAGGGAAATATGAAAGATTCTTGAGCAAAGTAACGATGTGGCCAGAGTTGCCCTTCAAAAGTAAAAACGACAAAAACAAAAATAGCAACAATAGTAATGTCAACAGTATTTATCTCTACTATTTATTATTTGTTCACTTATTTATTTACTTATTACATGCAAGGCACTATTTTATGTACTTTACATGCATGAACATTAAAAAATTTCAAGGAGCCAATAAGGTAGGTACAGGTGAGAGAGGGGATAATATAAAGAAATGGAGGCACAGAGAAATTAAGTAATTTCCCCAAGGTCGATGCCATAAGGCATTCATTTGTGATTAGATTACCTTTAGCAGCAGCATAAATGAAAGATTCAGGGGAGACTGGAGGTGAAGATTTATTGATAAACTATTGTAGCAGTCTAACAGGAAAATCGGAATCTGGGCAGTGTCACTAGTAAAGATTGCTTCTGCAAACATACAGATACCTGTCTGTATATTATACAGTGAAATTAAGTCTATTTGCTTTTTAAATAAATAAATACTGCAAGGTGGAAAATATACCTGTCTGTAGTGCTAAAAGTTTAATAGATTTGGAGTTAAGAGCCAAGTAAAATAGCTGAGCCTTACATTATTCCAAAGAACACTTAACAGAAGTACTTTCTTCTCTTGGAACTGGATAGTGGGCTATCTTTGTGTTCCCTATCTAATTCTCTTACTCCTCAAAACATGTTGACAAATTCTTCCCACTCTCCTGCCATTCTTCACTATTATCAAATACGAAATACACTATAAACATTGTTCTATACTGCAAGCTATGAAGTTCTTTGCTTTATCATCATGACTAAGCCTTTGGGTAACACCTCAAATTCAAAAATAAGGGCATGAGGAGGAAGAAACCCCTCTTCCAACTCCACTGCTCACTTCTGCTCTTGTACACACCATTAGAGGAACTTAATCACTCCTCTTTAAAAACACATGCACATGTGCGCATACACACAACCCCTAAAAAGAAAATCGAAATGGTCATAAGTGGTCTAAACACAGATTGGAAGGCTGCATTTTTTTCAAATAAGAATTTGGGAGCAACAAGATGTTGAAGACCTTGTTCCAGTTAGCAAACAATACAAAACACAACCTTCCTTAGCCAATAATTGCTAAGGCACTACTGGAAGTTAACAATCTCAGAAATTTTCAAGGATCAGTGGTCAATAAACCAAATTAAAAAATAAATTATTTGTCTCTGTCCTCCACTCCGAAGTAATAGTCTTGAAGAAACAAGCAATTTTATTTAGCTAATATATCTAAGGGAAATACACTCTGGCTAAATAAAATTTGTCTCCACATTAGTGGAATTCACCTGTTCTTCCTACTTCACTTCTGACTTCACATATCCTATTCATCACTTTCTATACTATTAAAAGCTATCAACACACTGTCACTGGGATTGCAAAATGGTGCAATTGCTATGCAAAACAGTGTAAAAGTTTCTCAACAAATTAAGAATAGAACTACTATATGAATAAGCTATTCCACTGGGTATTTATCTAAAAAATACAAAAATGCACCCTAACCGGTTTGGCTCAGTAGATAGAGCATCAGCCTGCAGACTCAAGGGTCCCAGGTTCGATTTCAGTCAAGGGCATGTACCTTGGTTGCAGGCACACTGTTTCTCTCCCATCGATGTTTCTAACTCTCTATCCCTCTCCCTCCCTTTCTGTAAAAAAAAAAATCAATAAAATATATTTTTTTAAAAATAAAATAAAAAATGCTAATTCAAAAAGACATATGCATCCCTACATTCATTGCATTATTCACAATAGCCAAGATATGGAAACAACCTAAGTGCCCATCTACAGATGAATGGATAAAGAAGATTTGGTATATATACACAATGGAATACAACTTAGCCATAAAAAAGGATAAAATATCGCCATTTGAGACATGGATGGACCTTGAGGGTATTATGCTAACTAAGTGAGGTAAGTCAGACAGAAAAGGACAAAAAACATAAATTCACTCATATGTAAAATATAAAACAAAACTAAACAGAGAAAAAGAAACAGATGAACAAACAAAACAAAAACAAACTCACAGACACAGATAACACATTGGTGGTTACCAGAGGGGAAGGTGGGTGAGAGGAGGGCCAAATGGGTAAAGGAGGTCAAATGTAAAATGACAGATAGACACTAGACTTTTGATGGTGAGTACATTATAGTGTATAGAGATATCAAATTATAATGTCTACCTGAAATTTATAATAGTATAAATCAATATTACCTCAATTAAATATATATTACATTAAGTGCCCACAAAAATAAAATAAAAATGTAATAAATCAAAAAGAAATTATTTGGCTTCCTTTTCCACTCCTGAAGTAATAGTCTATTTAAAAAAAAATTTCATGGCCAAAAGCTTTTCTGAAAGAAAGGATTTATTGAGCCAAATGCTAGCCAGAAAAGGACCAGGTCCTGGGTCATGCAGTCTGAACCACCAGCAGCAGGGCTAGGTGGAAAAGACAAACATGTCCACTGTCATGGAGTTGAAGAGGCTCTTGCATGAACACAGTTTGGGGGAAGAAGACATAAGTTGTTTTGAAAGGATTTACATTGACTATAGTTAAGGGGGTGGGAGAAGGTGAAGTGGCGCTAGTTCTGAGATAGGTACCAAGTCTATAAAGAAGAAGTGTTTGTTCTTCAGGACTGGTTGTGGGCAGCAGTCCAGAAAGTTCATGTACAAGCAAGAAACGGAGTTGCCTGGCTATTCTCTTTAGATAATCATGGAAAATAGCCACCTGGAAGTTAATTCAAAGTTTCAACATATATTTAGGAATGTAAGCAGTCTTTGTTGGTTTTGCCCTGCAGTTGTTAACTGATTAACCTCTCTTGTCTCTTCCTTCCACCCTTCTGCCTGCTATAATTTAATTTAGGGCATCTCAGATTTTTTTTTTCTTGTCAGTCTTAGAGAAGCAAGCAATGTTAGCTAAAATATCTAACAGAAACTTGTAATCCTCACCAGAGGATATTTTTTCATTGCTTTTCAGAGAAAGTGGAAGGGAAGGAGGAAGGGAAGGAGAGAAAGAGAGAGACTGGTTGCCCCCACATGTGCTCCAACCAGGGGATGAGAGCGAACCTGCAACCCAGGCATGTGACCTGTGACCCTTTGGTGCGAGGGCCAATGCTGTAATCATTGAACTACAGGCCAGGGCAGGCTAAGTGAAATTTATCTCCACACTAGTGGAATTTACCTATTCTTCCTACTTCACTTCTAATTTCATGTATTCCACTCATCACTTTCTATACCATTAAAAGCTATCACCACACTGCTGGTGGGACTTTAAAATGGTGCAACTGCTGTAGAAAACAGTTTAGAGGTTCCTCAAAAAGTTACAAATAGAACTACCATATGACCCACCTTCTGGATTGAAAGCAGGGTCTTGAAGAGGCATTTGTACAAACCCTGTTCAGAGCAGTATCCTATATAATAAAAGCATAATATGCAAATCAACTTAATGGCAGCATGACCAGTTGGCGAGGGGGTGGGACTGGCGGGGGGACCAGCGAGCAGTAGGCACCAGGCCAGCCAAAGCGTGTGCCAGTGGGCAGAGGGAGGGGACGGCGATGGGGGGGAGAAGGGAAGGGGGCGGTGACCAGCGGCAGCAGAGAGGCAACGGGCGGGATGCAGGCTGCTCTCTGGCCAGTGCCCCCTTGATCACCTGCCCTGTTGCCTCCCACAGAGGGAGGCCACCAGCAGTGGCAGTGGCGGGGCAATGTGGGGCAGGGCCCAGCACTGTCCCCTGATCAGCCTGCCTAGTTGCCTCCTGCAGAGGAAGGCCAGACTGCAGCTTAGGCAGGGGAGCGGGCCTAAGCCATCAGTCGGACATTCCCTGAGGGCTCCTGGACTGCGAGAGGGCTCAGGCTAGGCTGAGGGACCCCACCCGCCACCCCAAGTGCACGGATTTTCGTGCACCGGGCTTCTAGTTATTCATAACAACCAAGATGTGGAAGCAACCCAAATGCCCATCAACGGATGAATGAGTACACAAAATGAGAGAGACACATAAAATGGAATAGTATTCAACCTTAAAAAGCAATGAAATTCTGCTACATCTACAACATCGATGAACCTTGAACTTATTATGTTAAACAAAATCAGTCAGTGACAAAAAGACAAATACTAATGATTCTACTTATATGAGGTATCTAAATTAGTCAAATTCATAAAAATAGAGACTAGAATGGTAATTACCAGGGATTGGAGTGGGGAGGGTGTAAAAGGAATTATATTTCATGGGAACATCTTTAAATGCATAGGACCAACTTCAGAATAGTGGCTACATCTGAGTAGGGAAGGAAGAAAACTGGAGAAAGAAGGAGCACTTGGAGCTTTAATCATATCTGGCATTTTATCTCAAAATGGGGAAAAAATCCAAAGCAAATGTGGGAGAAAATTCAGATATTACAAATATGAGAGGTAGGTATACAGTGAATAACACTCTATTACTTTCTACACTTTTTTGGAAGCTTGATATATTTCATCATTTTTTTTAAATATATTTTATTGATTTTTTACAGAGAGGAAGGGAGAGAGATAGAGAGTTACAAACATCGATGAGAGAGAAACATCGACTAGCCGCCTCCTGCACATCTCCTACTGGGGATATGCCTGCAACCCAGGTACATGCCCTCGACCGGAATCGAACCTGGGACCTTTCAGTCCGCAGGCCGACGCTCTATCCACTGGGCCAAACCGGTTTTGGCTATCTCATCATTTTTTATAAGACATAAGCTTCTCCCCATTTACATTTCTCATTAGTAAATATTCTTCTACTCAAACTTATATTACAGTATAGTTACTTATCTACCTGTCCTACCTAGATTCTAGAACAGGGGTGGGGCCAAGGTATTAGGGGTGAGTTAACTTTTATCAAATATAGCAGGCTAATTTTTAAGTTGATAATTTTGTATGGTCCGTGAATGATGTTATAAATATCCAAATGGCCCTTGGCAGAAAAGAGATTCCCCGCCCCTGTTCTAGAACAGGTTTTACATCTGACTTATTTCTAAATGCATCCTCAACCCTCCCCAAAATACACATACATGGCTCTGTGAGAGTCAGATACCAAGTTAGATGATTTAGAGGTCAAACTTAAGTTGAGTGATAGTTACCTGAAGCAATAAAGTAGATAAACAATTTTTGCCTGGGGCATCCAAAATTATGGCCTCAAAACAGGACTATATATAAGTCTGAAAAGTGAAAGATAAAAAAGAAAAATAGCATAGTATTTTAAACAGAACTGAATCAGGAGTACTGAAAGGTTTAAAAACAAAAAGGATGCACATCTAAGGCCATGGATTTATTCATCCACTCAGCAAACGTATTTTGATTCACTATGTGCCACACATTATATTAGGTGCTGGGGATGCAACAGTAAATAACATACACCAAAATCCATGCCCTCATGCCCTTTATATCTCAGCATGAGGGAGACATACAATAACTGACTTAAGTTAAATATCTAGTATGTTAGGAGATAGCTAATGGTAAAGAGGAAAAGCAATGCCGGAAAGGAAAACATGGAGTGCAGGGAAGAGGAAGGACTGCATGTGTGTATGTTGGGGAGTGCAATTTTAGATAGGATGGACAACGGAAGCCTATGTTAAGTGTATGAAAGAGTTTTCCTTTTGCATGTTCTTTATGTGTGCTTCTGGGCAAGGTATGAAGGTTTAAAAGGCACAAAGCAATTTTCTATTAAATAGCAATGAATAAATAAATGAGTGAATGAATATGACTAGAAGATGGGGAGAAAATATTGAGAATATGAAAACAGCATACTATTTTTCTCTCTGAGTTTGTTAGAGAAAAGATTCTTGGTAAAGTCCATGATTATTAATTCACTCAACAAATTAATATTGTGTCAAAATAGGTAGTGCAATTTCTAGATGCTGGAGATAGAATAATGTGGAAGAAAGACGTGATCCCTACCCTCATAACAGCTGACAGTGTCATAGCAAAGAGAAAAACAAAGAAGCAATAATAGTGTGGTAAGTACTAAAATGGAAATATGCACACCATGTTTTGGGAAAAGATGGTGTGCCTATTTGCAAAGGGAGAAACAAGTAAAGTTTTCCAGGAAGAAATCTAAACTGGCACATAAAGAATGAGGAAGTTTAGCCAGGCTAAGAATAGAGGGGAAGAATATCTCAAATGCAAAGGGGTAGCATATGGAATGACATGGAGGTAAGACAGAGCACAGCACATAGAGAACTGAGTCAAGTTCTTTTTGGCTCCAGCATAGAATAGGAGGTAGGAGTGGTGACAGGTGAAGGACTTTTTTAAGAGCAGCTGGGTAGCTATGGAAGAATTTTACACAAGAGAGAATGACATGATCACATCTACATTTCAGAAAGATTATTGATTGCAATGCCAAGAATGGACTGGGAAACAACGAAGGTAAGGAGACCTTTTAGGAGCCTCCAAGCGAATGTGTATGTTACTAAGACCACAGGAAATTTATCATTAGCTGGGCCAGGTAGTAGGTTCATGTTCTTAAAACTTGTTTTTCTACTGTAGCAAAAACAAATCATATGTGCCAATAAATTATCAAAGTCTCTTATCTCAAAGATAGGGAAATTATATAAAATCAAAGACCCTAATAAAACCGGCCCATACAAAAATTATTATTGTAATTGTACTTTACAACCACCTAAAGTAATTATGCTGTTCCCTAAGAGAGCATCTTTATTATACATTATGTCAATATCTGATAACAATTTCATTCCTTCCCCTTCCCAAAACAAGTTCTCTACCCATTTTAACAGCTTCTGAGACCTTGAGATCAATGGGTAAAAGACAAGTACAGCTTTTCAGCTGAATAAACAAAGACAGACAATGAGCGTAATGTAACAAAATGAGTATACCCACTCAGATATTTTCCAAAGTAGGAGTTCATGCCCAGCTTCCTCGGTTGGAAAGCCCAGGGAAATAAACATTCTGGCTATATAACTAAACCAATATCAAAGACATATTCATTAACACCATCATTTCGGAATTGTTCAGTGGACAGTATGTAAAATTTGGGGAAAATTATGAGGTCTGAGGGCTTAAAATTTTTTAATGGTAATAAAAAAGGTAGTTACACTGGGGTATTTTGTTGACAACACCAGACCTGACACATTAAATCAATTTTATTCACTGAGAGAGGCCAGAAAAGCAAATAACTTTCATCAATGCCCTCTAGAACTCATATTGTATATATCAAGTGTACATTAAAAAATGTTATTGTAGTAAAAAATGTGGTTGTAGTCAAAGGCAGAAGAACCACTCAAAATGAAAATTAATTGTTTGTTAGGGTATATTCAAAAAGACTAATGTTTTGTATTAACTATATAACATGTACTATGTTTGACTTAAGTGATGTAATGTTTGAGGCAGCTTCTCTATCCTTTTTTCTCATTCAATATAAGCAGTACATTCCTAACCAGGTCTGCTCAGACACCCAGGGTGCTAGTGAATGGTAGTACAGACTCTTCAGTGACCAAGCAACAATTATCCAGGAATTTGAAAAGAACTTTTTATAATGAAAAGTTCCACTATCAATAGACCATTTGCCTGACTTGTTTTCATAGTTGAAACTGACTCTCTGCTGGAGACCAAAATTTCCCTTGTATTAGCCATATAGTCACTTCACCAGCTTAAAATTAGGATAGAGCAGAGGAGGGGGAAAGTGTTTCTAAGACAACAAAACATGGAAGAAATTAGGTGATCAAAGAGAAAAATGTCCTTGTTATAAAAATAATGTGGGCCATAGGCATTTAAAAAGAAATGTAAATAGTAAGTTTCTTGAACTAAATAAATATTTATGGAATAAGCATGGTTCAAATGACAAATTTCAACACAAATTGTTTGCAGTTTATATGACCATTGACAAATTATTTTTTTTAGTTCATTTACTCACATGTAAAAACTGGATAATCTAGTATAACCAAACCTACTCAAACAATTCGAGTCCATTTATATTGCTGGTTTTCATCCTCAGTTGGGCTATATAAAGTAATTAGCAATGTCAGACGCAACATGAAAATTACCGATTTTCATTACCTCTTCCAAAAAATAATCAAATCTCTAGATTTAATTTTTTTAAAAAGAAAAGATGTTCTGCCTAATCATAAAGAAAGCATTTTGCTGACTCTGTATTTGATGATAATAAGAAATTATTCAAATTTTTTTTGCTTAGGTATGATAACAGCATTGTGGCTAATTAAGAAAAATAGGAGAAGCCTTGGATTTTAGAAATACGTTCTGAAATATTCATAAACAAAAATTATAAAATGTCTGAAATTTATTTCAAAATAAAACAGGAGGCAGGTAAATGGATAGGGGTATGAATGAGGCAGTATTGGCCCGTATGGTTGTCTGGGTGGGTGACAGGTATGAAAGAAGTCATTACACTACCGGTATTCTGTTAATTTTTGTGTATTTTCAAGTTTTTCCATAATAATAAAATTTTTAAGTGTCTATGCTACTTTCACAGACATATTTTCGCAGGTTTTTGTTTATGATAGTAAGGTTATTCATTGATGCCCTGAGCAAAGGGTCAGATTTTAAATATGCATGCTAGGCAAACGCTCTTCGCCAAGATTAATTTGAAAAAAAGTAGGTTGGTTTAAATGCATTTTAACAAAATTTCCTGAATGTTTGGAAAACAGATGAGTTTCTATTTCAAAGACAATTTTAACAACTAACATTTACTGAATTCTTTCCCTGTGCTTTCACTGTTTTAAGTGGTTTAGCAACATTATCTCATAACATGACACTATGAAACAGATTTACAGAAAGGTAAGAGATGGAACTAGGATTTGAATCCAGACAATGACTTTAGAGCCAACACTTTTAGGTACTAAGGACTGAATACTTTGAGGCTCAACAATATTGGTTTTTGTAGTGTTGGAAAGAAGTAAGAGAAGAGAAGAAAAAAACTACTTCCGGCTCAAAAATATACATGCATTGCCTTGTCAGGGGAAACAATGTATATGGTGGGGGAATGGAAAACATTTGACATTAGGTAGATAGATCAAATACTGAATTATAGCTAGTTACCATTCATTATTACATGACCTTGACTAAATTAAGTATCTTAGTACATTCAGCTTTAATATTCTCACCATAGCAATAATAACAAAATAGTAATTGTGTAAGGTGAAGGATATGTTAACTAACCTTAATTAGGTAAACATTTGCAATATATATGTGTGTATCAAATCAGCACACCGTACATCTTAAACTTACACAATGTTATATGTGACAATGAAGGTGGGAGGAACCTCTCTTATCCTTGGTTTCCTCACCCATACTTTGAAGGTTTGAGGTAAGGATGGAAGGTGAAAATATAATCTACACTAATAAAAGAGAAACATGCAAATTAACCATCACCCGCCACTCCGCTACACCCACCAGCCAATCAGAGCAACTATGCAAATTAACCCAACAAAGATGGTGGTTAATCTGCATACACAGGCGAGGAGTGAAGACTGAAGAGGACTGAAGATGGTGGTGGCCATGGAGCTGGAGCGAGCAGGAGGCTTGGGTTGCTCCTGGTGACAGAGGAAGCCAAGCTTCCTGCCAGCCCTGTACTCCTCTCAAGGAGTGGCTGGGGGCCTGGGTCGCCAAGGGGACCCAGGCTTCCAGCCCACCCTGGGCTCCACTCGAGGAGTTGGAAAAAAAAAAAAGGAGGGGCTGGCAGCAGCCGGAGCGTAGAAGCCAAGCCTTGCTGCTATGGCCAGACCAAAGGCCTGGGTCCCAGGTGCCAGAGGAAAACCAGTGCCGGCAGCCAGGGGAAGGAAGGCTATTGTGAGAATCTTTGTGCAACGGGCCACTAGTCTATTACATAAGTATCCTAAAGCATTTATATACCAGTCTGTCTTCCATCAGACTGTAAATGCCTAACTCATTCATCATTCTATCCTCAGCTCCTAGCTCAGTACCTGGCACATAGGAAGCATTTAGGTTTGTTCAGTCTAACAGCAGATCCATTAAGAGGTCTAGCATCAATTGCTGGCTTTGTCAAGTCTGTGTGTTATACCAACAAGCAAAATAGGTTTCAAATGTTTGCTTAATAAGAGAGGACAGAAAACTAATTGATGTCCCCCTCCTATTATTATATTATCTTAGCATGTAAACCCTTTAATTCAAAATTAATGCTGGAAAAAATTTAGACAGAGAGCCAGTGGCCTCTAATTATCTTTTCTGGGGATCATTTACTCTTTCAGAAGTGCACTGTAGTTTCCAGACTAATCTAAAACACAAACCTTACCATGTAACTTTGAGGCTTATATTTCTTCATCGCTTTTAGAGGAAATTTCTGAGCATGATATATAAAGTACCTCATTATTTCACAACTGCAGAAAATTCCAGCTTCAACTTTCACCATTCCTTGTTCAATCCTCACATATCCTCTCCTCCCCTACTCAGGCGACTCAGGTCTTCAGTCCCCTGTATAGGCTGTACATGTGCTTTCTTACCTCTGTACTTTTTCACATGCCACTCCCTTTTCCTAACCCTAACCCCTCCCCCACCCCAAGACTCAGCTCAGAGAAAACTTCCTCCAGAAAGCCTTCTCTGACATTATCCTGCACCCCACCCCCCTCCAACACACACACACACACACAAAATAGTCTGGGTGAGGAATCCTCTCTTTGATGTTATAGTATGTGCATACCACTGTGATGGAACTTACCATCCTGTCATCTGATTTTCTGTATCCTATATGTTCTCAAGGACAGAAACCATCTTATTTGTCTCTGGAGCATCTCTCTACCCCAGCTCTAAGTGCATAGCAAGTGATTAACAAAGATCTGATAAACAAAGGAATCTTATTTTGTTAAAATGGAAAGCCTACTGTAAACTTACTGACATATCCTTTTCCCTATTACTTAAGTAAAAATGAGTGCAAAATCTTAAGTTGAACCATCTTACTGAGACACAGTTCAAGGCCCAGTATGAACATACCAAGACAAAAAATATAAAATAAAAAGAGGATCTGAAATCTTGTCTGGTTGGGGAAAAAAAAAAAGAAAAGAAGAAGAAGAAAAAAGAAGCTTGGTTAAGCAATAAGGAAATAGAAAATAATAACTTCCTGACACTTGTGGCTTTAAACCCTGAAGATTACTTAATCACTGATTTTAAGTGTGTGTATTTCTGAGTGACCTATTATATGAGAATATCAACTAAAAGAAATATAGCACAGAAAATCCGCACTTTCTGATAAACTGTTAAAAGTCCTGTTGTTAACAAGAAAGATCATATGTTAAGAGAAATAATTCTCTAAAGCAGTAAGTTTAAGTAAACTTCTTTTTGTTTGCAACAAATGTCTGGAGTCTATTTGGAATTTATCAACAGAAATTTTATGCAAAAGTTAAACAATGATTAATAAGCACAAAAGTATTTTATTAAGTTGAAAAGTTTTTATAGCAATGCAATAGCATTTTTTATATTGTCTCTATTTCTAACAAACTTGTATGTCATCTTTTACACTTATTTGACTGAAATGCTACTAAGTTTTTGGAATTATGCAATTTACCTTTAAATGCCTTCCTAGCTAATATGTAAAATTACTTATCTGATTCATAACAGATACCTGTCTTCCCTTCTGGAAACCAATTCACTGTACAGGTCAATTAGACTAACAAAAAAGTAAAAGTAAAATGGACAGTTATACTAGTATGCGAGGATATGCTTTGCTCTTTCAGGTAAAGTGCATACTTTCTACTACAAATCCAAAGAATTAAAGGAAAACCAACGAGGGTGGTTAAAAAAATCTATGGTATGGGCAGAAAAACAATGACTACAAATCGGAAAAGAGAGTGAAGGTGGCAGAAGTAAAAAGATGCATTAAAATTAACAACAGGGCCGAAACCGGTTTGGCTCAGTGGATAGAGCGTCGGCCTGCGGACTGAAAGGTCCCAGGTTCGATTCCGGTCAAGGGCATGTACCTTGGTTGCGGGCACAACCCCAGTAGGAGATGTGCAGGAGGCAGCTGATCGATGTTTCTCTCTCATCGATGTTTCTAACTCTCTATCTCTCTCCCTTCCTCTCTGTAAAAAATCAATAAAATATATTTAAAAAAATAAAATTAACAACAGAGATTAGATATAATAGAATACATTAAACTCAAACTACTTTTAGCATAGTAATTTACCATGATAGAAAGAGCTTAAAAAATAAGATAGATTTGGGTTTGAATCCCAACTAACTAGTATTTCCTAGCTACATGTCTATTGGGCAAACAACCAGACCTCATCTCAGATTCTGGTTCTCTGTAAAATAGGTTAACAATACAAATTCAGAATTGAAAAAAGTAGAGGTAGTGAAGAATCAAAGAAAATGGAATTAGTGAAAGTGCACAGCTATTCAAAATAAAAAATACAAAGAACAGCTCACATTTAGAAGGCTTACTTGTGTCTGACATTCTAAGTACTTCATATATGTTTTCACTTAATCCTTATAATAACCCTGTAAGGTAAATGCTATTATTAAGCCCATTTTACAGATGAGAAAATTGAGGCACAGCCCAAGGTTGCACAACTAATAAGTAGTAGAGAAAATTACTCAAATCTAAGCAATCTGGATCCAGAGATGATAGTTTCCACTAATAATAATTCTTTGGTTAGCTTGAACAACAAGTTCTCTTTTAAACTGACATAATTGTGCTGTTACCTCCAAAAAGTTAACCTCTAAAAGCTACTGGACTTTAATCTACAGTACATCTCTGCTACTCTACTGCCTTTGTACAAATAATTTCATAATCATGAGACTTCATTTCTTCATTTCAACGCAAAATGTTATTGTCGTACGTTATTATACTTTAAAACAAGATATAAGACATTTTGCCCAACAACCTTTTCTTTCAGGGGTAGATGCAATCTCAGGATATACGTAGCTGGTTATACAAAAGGAGACAACAAAAACAGGTTTTACGTCAAGCAGGTATGGTATTTTGGGCCATTTTTGTAGCTAGTGATTATGATGATAGGTCTGGGAAAGAATTCCAGATTTCCAAATTGCCCTTTTCTGGTTATGCTTCTGGATAGAAGGAAGAGATGACTAGAGATGAAAAAGGCAGTTTCTGGCCTCATACTGTAGTATTCGGTCTAGTTGGAAATTAACACATAGTTCTTAATGATCTTCCTTGTCATACCATTCTCAGAGATAAATAATTTACTATTAAGGAGTATTCATTTATTTAATAAATATTTACTGAGGTCCTACCAGATGCTAGGAATTAATCTAGGCGCTGGGCATATAGTGGGAGAGAGGTGGGGGGGATAGGGAGGGAGGAAAGGAAAAAAGAATGAAGGGAGAGAGGAAGAAAAATCCCTGCACTTATGGAACTTACATTCTAATGGTGGTGAGTGGGGAGGATTTATGTTCAGTTCAACTATTTATTGAGTACTTACTATGTGCTGAACACTGTCCTAGGTAGATGTAAGAGAGTACAAACATCAAAAAGACAGAGTCAATAGGCTACTTGAACACAAGATATAAAGGGGTCAGTTGCATAAGCAAATAATACTTTAAAAATAAGAATCCTTACAAAGTAATAAAAAATAAAATATGTACAGTAATATCCTATATAATAAAAAGGCTAATATGCAAATTGCCCCCTCGACCAGGAGTTCAACCAGGAGTTCGACCAGGGGGCAGGGCCAGCTGGCCAACTACCCGCGGCCCCTCCCCCCGACGTACTAGGCCTCTAGTAATATATAAGGTACAATAGTATAGGAAGCTGCATGGATGTTTTTCAAGGACAAATAAGTGGATCAAGTGAAAGAAAGGGATGTGGTAGACAGCTTAGTGTCATAGTCTAATCTCCTACTATTTCAGAATTCCTTCTTTTTGGGGAAATTATCAATCTTTTAAATTTTGCTATCATACCACAAAAGTTCATAATACCAGATCATTTTTTTCCCTGCTTTCAGGGCATGGGCAAGTGATTGAGGCTTTAACAATCATATGCACCCTCACCTGGCTTGAAATTAGAGACTAATGATCCAAAGCAATGAGCGTGATGCTCTAGGGCAGTGATGGAGAACCTTTTGAGCTCCGTGTGTCAGCATTTTGAAAAACCCTAACTTAACTCTGGTGCCATGTCACATACAGAAATTTTTTGATATTTGCAACCATAGTAAAACAAAGATTTATATTTTTGATATTTATTTTATATATTTAAATGCCATTTAACAAAGAAAAATCAACCAAAAAAATGAGTTCGCGTGTCACCTCTGACATGCGTGTCATAGGTTCGCCATCACTGCTAGTGGCAAAGGGAAAATGGCTATGGTATGATAAGTGGCAGCAGTACTTAGTATTGCAACTATAGCCTCTAATGTTCAGTGGTGGTGTCAGTGGCATATTCAGTGGACTTGTCTGTGACACAACAGGGCATATGTCTAGCTCCATGTCAGGAATTTAATTCCCTGGAGATTCTGTGAACTCTTCAATATCCTTTTAATAAATTCAATTTCTGTTGCTATAATTAAGACCCTTATTAAAGCTGAAGAGAAGGGAATTCCAGGCAGAGGGAGCAGCATAAGCAAAGCTAACTAGAGACCAGTTAGTTTAGTGATGAAGAAAGGAGGCTTTGAAGCTAGACAGATGTGAATTGGAATCAAGGTTCTACATTTTACTAGCTATAAGACCTTGCTCGGTGTACTTAAACTCTCAAAGTCTCAATTTCTGCTTAGTAAAGTGGGGATAATAATACATATTTCTTGTTAGGTTCTTTGAGAATTAAACAAGGTCATGATAATTCATTTAAAGCGCTGAGTATCTGACCCAGATGACTGCCTTATTAACAACAATAAGCATGGTATTTGTGGGAAATAAAAGCAGTTTGTGCTGGAGTTTAGAGCATAAGGAGATGGTAGGAAATTATTACAGAGACAGATTATGAAGACATTTTAAATCATATTAAGAAACTTAAGCATTTTGGGCTGGAATTATTTATGTGGTTAATTAGGAGAATTATATTAAAGTATAATTATATTAAATTATTAACTAGGAGAATGATATGACCAGGCTTTGCACTGTATATATATTCTCCACAGCTAAATTTGCATAGTTCAACCTGACCGCTGCCCTTGTACACATGCAGCATGTTATTGTTGAGTTTGATACTATACAAACTGAAGCTATTTAATTATTTTTAATAAATACAAATCCTCACAATTGTGTATATCATCTGCCAATATATTTTGCAAATATATCTGAAGTAGCTGGGTCTACACTTAAAATAATAGTTTCTCCTTTGTCTGAACTTTGCATAATGAGGGAAGTTTATAAAATGGGGAAAGGAAATACATCCTCAGGTGATTGGCAGAACTATTCATTACATTTGCAAATCTGAGATTCTTCTATGATTTTCATAAAATCAAATGTCACCTGCTACTTTTTTAAAAAAATATACTTTATTGATTTTTTACAGAGAGGAAGGGAGAAGGATAGAGAGTTAGAAACATCAATGAGAGAGAAACATCAATCAGCTGCCTCCTGCACACCCCCTACTGGGGATGTGTCCGCAACCAAGGTACATGCTCTTGACCGGAATCGAACCTGGGACCCTTGAGTCCGCAGGCCGACACTCTATCCACTGAGCCAAACCGGTTAGGGCTCACCTGCTACTTTTTAAAACATACTGACTTGCATCAGCATCTTGAGCTACATTCCCTATTAAGTTAAAGATGAAAGATTTTACTGTCAAGTCAAGAACAATCGATACTACCATTTTGCAGTGTGTGGTATTTCTTGCCAAATGCTAATAAGCATTACAGTCTCTGTTAGACCAATCCTGCTGGCGCTGACTAGACAACCTCATAGTTACTGTTAGGTTCTGCTTAACACTTATCATGGTTGTCTACCTATTTACTTTCAACTAATTTCCACTATTATCTCCTCTCCCTAGCTCCACTCCACAACCATACCTACCTCTGAGAAACACTCTTTGATCAGATTTTGATTTTCACAGTAGCTACTGAAATCAAACCTGAGTCACTGTAATTCAGAATGAGTGCTGAGAAGGACGATGTATAGGCTTGTCGGGGGTGGCTAGGGAAGGCGATAGAAACAGAAGCCCAAATGTGCTCTGTGCCACTGACTGCTTTATTTCATTCCCATCTGCTTTGGCAATGCAGCTCAGTTTAGTCAAAAGAAAAAAGAACACAGACTTTTAAGTCAGACAGAGCTGGGTTTCAATTCTAGGTCAACACTCAAGAACCATATTAGGCTGGTACTATTATACTCAAGTTACATATGATGGTATAGAAGCCCGAGGAGATTATGTGACTTGCACTGTGTATCTGCATGTTGTATTTGGCAGGCTCTCAAAAATATCAATGTGTAACCAATATAAAGTTGAGTGGTCATGTCTTTCTATAGGCCAGTCTTATTTTTACTCTACTGGGTCATTTGTGGCTATGGCCTGATACCTTCAAAAGATCCCAGAAGAGTATACATCTGCCAGAACTGGACAATGGCTGTTTCAGGGATTCCTTGGAGTTCTATCTTTGCATTTGCTTTTTGAAAACAGCTTCCATTTAGTCCAGTTCTGAGCACTACTATTCCTGTGTATCTGCAACATGTCACAGGATAATTCTGGCCACTCTAACCTGGGCCACTCTGACAAGGTAAGATGTGGTCAAGCACATTAGTATTACTCGATACCTTAGCACTACCTGTTAGAAAGGTTAACTTGTTACGATGTGCAAGTCTTCCTGAATACCAATGTTTTGCCAGTCTACAGACGCTGTCAAGAAACCTGGTAAATTTATTAATCTAGAATTGACAAAGTTTTCTCTGCTGTTTTTCAAACACTGTAAGTAGGTAATAAAAACTATTAATAATAACGATAGCTAACTGAGTATTTAGTATGTGCTAATTATTAATCTATGCTGGTTATTAAACACTTCTGAATTGTTTTAAATGCATTAATAACTTAACCCTCTCAATAACACTATTATTCATTATTGCTTTGATTTGAAAGTTATAACCCTTTTTTCACAAATTTCAGAGAACAGAGATCACTGTATGAAATAGATATCTGTTTCCTGAAGGTCAAAGCCATACTTTAGCCCAGCACCTAGGCATTTTTTGGCAATATATGTGCTAGGCAGATGGACACCTTGATTTCTCTCATCGCAGAATTGAAAATACTAAAAGACTGGCTTGGTTTCAGACTGCTTTGGGCTTTCAGAGACCACTTGAACCCAAGAAAAAATCATGCTTGTGCTGGAACAGACACAAGAAAAATAATCACAAGTTTAGTTCTGGCAAGGAGTACCAAGTCTCAAGAAAAGCATCATATGGAGTCTGAGATCTCTATTTAAAATAGATTTATGTTCTTTTTGGTGACGTGACAAATAATTTAAATGTGGTCAATTTTTCCCCATTTTGATCTGTCATATACCTGACTTTTTAGAACCCACACCTGTTTTCATAACAAATAAGTGACCTAATTTATTGCTGTGAGAAATGAAGCAATGCATGCAGTAATAAAATGTTAAATTCAGTCAGTGATTAAAAAGCTTTATGGTATAGTTTTTTTTCTGTAACTATTAGGAGACACCTAATATAGTAGCTTGAACAGAGTAAGCACTCAGAGTTTGATCATTTAAATTACAGTAATAGCACCAAAAGTACTACTTTCAACTTAATTTGAAAAGTGTTCCATTTCACAGTGCTAAGTATTTGAAATATATTACATTAAACAACAATTTCAAAACAATACATCCGAAAAAAACCAAGATGGCGGCATAGGTTAACGCCGGAGATTGCTGCCTCGAACAACCACTTCAAAAAACAGCTAAAGACAGAACGGACATCATCCAGAACCACAGGAAGGCTGGCTGAGTGGAAATTCTACAACTAGGAGGAAAGAGAATATCATACCCAGACTCAGAGGAGGCGCAGTGCTGAAGTGAAATACTGAGGTGTGGAGTGCGCGCAGAGCGGGCTGGTGGCAGAGGGCGTGGTTGTTGTTTTCAATCGGGAGGGAGTTTCAGACTCTGAGCTCCAGATCCAGGTGAGTCTCTAGGGACCCAGACTTAAACAGGAGAAGCGGGACTGTCTGGCTTCGGTCGGAACTCGAAGGCAGCTTTCTCTCCGAGGTTTGCAGCAGTTGCTGGGACTCTGTGAGGCAGAGCCCCTAGGGATGGAACTGAGAGCAGCCATAACTGCTTGCTCCGCCCGCCCTGTAGATCCCCAGGGACCTGCCCCGCCCAAGCCCAACACAGAGCCATTTGCCAAATAGCCTCAGGCAAATGCTAGATTAGCACCGCCCTAGAGATCCAGCACAGAAGCTCTCCCACTGCAGACATAGCGGACTCTCATAGCCAGTTAGCCTGGAGGTCAAATCACCCCCGGTATTGCCGACAACAATCAAGGCTTAAGTACAACAAGACTGCGCACAAAGACCACTAGGGGGTGCACCAAGAAAGCATAAAAAATGCGGAGACAAAGAAACAGGACAAAATTGTCCATGGAGGATATAGAGTTCAGAACCACACTTTTAAGGTCTCTCAAGAACTGTCTAGAAGCCGCCGATAAATGTAGTGAGATCCTCAAGAAATCTAATGAGACCCTCGATGTTGTGATAAAGAACCAACTAGAAATTAAGCATACACTGACTGAAATAAAGAATATTATACAGACACCCAACAGCAGACCAGAGGAGCGCAAGAATCAAGTCAAAGATTCGAAATGCGAAGAAGCAAAAAACACCCAACTGGAAAAGCAAAATGAAAAAAGAATCCGAAAATACGAAGGTAGTGTAAGGAGCCTCTGGGACAGCTTCAAGCGTACCAACATCAGAATTATAGGGGTGCCAGAAGATGAGAGAGAGCAAGATATTGAAAACCTATTTGAAGAAATCATGACAGAAAACTACCCCCACCTGGTGAAAGAAATAGACTTACAGGTCCAGGAAGCGCAGAGAACCCCAAACAAAAGGAATCCAAAGAGGACCACACCAAGACACATCATAATTAAAATGCCAAGAGCAAAAGATAAAGAGAGAATCTTAAAAGCAGCAAGAGAAAGAAACTCAGTTACCTACAAGGGAATACCCATACGACTGTCAGCTGATTTCTCAACAGAAACTTTGCAGGCCAGAAGAGAATGGCAAGAAATATTCAAAGTGATGAATACCAAGAACCTACAACTAAGATTACTTTATCCAGCAAAGCTATCATTCAGAATTGAAGGTCAGATAAAGAGCTTCACAGATAAGGAAAAGCTAAAGGAGTTCACCACCACCAAACCAGTATTATATGAAATGCTGAAAGGTATCCTTTAAGAAGAGGAAGAAGAAGAAAAAGGTAAAGATACAAATTATGAACAACAAACATGCATCTATCAACAAGTGAATCTAAGAATCAAGTGAATAAATAATCTGGTGATCATAATAGAATCAGGGACATAGAAAGGGAATGGACTGACTATTCTTCGGGGGAAAGGGGTGTGGGAGATGCGGGAAGAGACTGGACAAAAATCGTGCACCTATGGATGAGGACAGTGGGTGGGGAGTGAGGGCGGAGGGTGGGGTGGGAACTGGGAGGAGGGGAGTTATGGGGGGGGGAAAAGAGGAACAAATGTAATAATCTGAACAATAAAGACTTAATTAAAATAAATAAATAAATAAATAAATATAAAAATAAAAAACCAATACATCCATACAGAATTACCTCAATGGTAGGGAGGGAGATAAGTATTGATGTAAAAATATTCTGTAGTTACCACTAAAATGTTAACTTTAGTTGTATCTGGGTCTATTTTGTCTTTATATTTCTTTATATTTTCTAAAATAAACATATATTATTTTTGAAATCATAAAAAAGATTAAGTGGAACCCATTCTAAAGAGATCAACTAAAAGTAATACTAAAGATCTACAAAAGCATAAGTGATTTATTTTATGAGTTTAATATGAGATAAGGATTATTTTATTTTCAAGGTAGTACAGGAAGAAAAATAATACTTTAGGATCCCAAATCTTTGGAAAATACCAATACAAATTTGTTAACTACAAAATAACATAAAAATATTTTTGCATAAAGAAGCCCCTTAAAAATGCATGTGTTTACTTCTTTGTTGTGTTTAATCAAAAGCTATCTTGTTCACATTACACTGTAAGCTACATAAACCATGTAATCAGGAAAGAATACCAGAAAACAGTTTGAATTCTATAAAGCCTTTGTGTTGAGAAAAGCCCACCATAATTTACACATATAACTTATCAAAAACCTTGGGAGACTGGAAGTAGCAGGCTTCATGTTATAGTCAGAGAAACTAAGTCACAGAGCCATTTAAAAATGTGCTCAAGAACTCACAAAGTGAATGGAAATAAAAACTGAAATGCAGTTCTTCTGACTGCTATTTCACTGATTAGTTTGCCCGTGGTTGGCAAACTGCGGCTCGTGAGCCACATGCAGCTCTTTGGCCCCTTGAGTGTGGTTCTTCCTAAGCCTTAGGACAGTGATGGCGAACCTTTGAGCTCGGTGTGTCAGCATTTTGAAAAACCTTAACTCTGGTGCCGTGTCACATATAGAAATTTTTTTATATTTGCAACCATAGTAAAACAAAGACATATTTTTGATATTTATTTTATATATTTAAATGCCATTTAACAAAGAAAAATCAACCAAAAAAATGAGTTCGCGTGTCACCTCTGACACGCGTGTCATAGGTTCGCCATCACTGCCTTAGGAGTACCCTAATTAAGTTAATAACAATGTAACTACCTATATAGTTTAAGTTTAAAAATTTTGGCTCTCAAAAGAAATTTCAATCATTGTACTGTTGATATTTGGCTCTGTTGACTAATGAGTTTGCTGACCACTGGTTTGGACCATTCAACTCAGCCTTCATGGGCAAGTTTAAGCAACAAATTAACTTAAAAACTAAAACCAGTTGAACAGGATAGGTTTGCAGGCAACATACCAAGAATTCAGTATAATAATACCCAACAGCTAGATTGCTTTGTGTTTTTGATACACTTTATAACTATTCATTAACTCACACAACATCAATGGATGATGGGGCCATATTGTTAATGCAGATCATATAGAACAGACAAATCAAAAGACAAGGTAGGATTATAATGAATATGAAGTCAAATGAGAAGTCTATGGCAGAAAAAGCCCAATGGGAAGCTTCTTCTAATCAAGCAAGCCTCAATAAACAATAAAATTATACTGGAATATCAATCATCTCCTCTTATCCCCTATTATTTCCATTAACCCTTCCCAAACAACTATTACATCCCTGTAAATGATAGGACTGAAGGGAATCTAAAAGGTACTCAATTCATCCAACTTCCTTCAGAGAGACGAACATCTAAACTTTCCCTAGAATATTTTTGAAGAAATTTCACCTTTAAAGACCGTTTCCAAAATTAAAATGGTCATAGAGAATACAATTTTCTCCTTACAGTTAACTGTTACTCCTAACCTCTTCTTTTTGCTCACATACATCAAGTAAAAGCACTTTTTAAAAAAGATTTTAAAAAATAAATAATTAAAATATAGTAAGAATAAAATTCCTGGTAATATGACAGTTTCTGGGAAGCATGCAAGACTGAAACAAAAGTTTCCAAAGTCAATCTAAAACTAAATAAAGGTTATTTACCATTCTCTAGCCAGGTTGAACACATTCCTACTCCTTATCATTTTCCCTGTGACTAATCAGAATACATTCCTTTTTCTAATTGAATAAATTCCCTTTCCCTCAGAGCTTAGCTGTCTCCCTGGCAAGGATATCATATAGAGCTGCTGGTATATTACCAGAATAAAAGCAATCCCATATGATCTAATTGCAAAACATATGGGCAGACTGAAACCAAACTTTTGAGAGCTCTATATCTTTAAAGGAAGATCTAATCAAAGACCTTCTATTAGCAAAGGCTATGAACCATGACATAAATTCAAAATTTGCACAATTTAAACAAGAACTATTTTAATAAGCTATTTTAATTAATTTTTAAGTGCATGCTTTAAATTCCCTAGACAGAATTAAATGGATAAAGAACCACTTCTGTTTTCATTCTCTTCTAGATCCCAGTTAAACCTTCCCAAAGGTACCAAATCTTAGATGTCATCCCTACCATATGTCTAAGATTTGTCAAGCCTCAGGAAAGTTTCCTTTCTTCCGTATTGTCTTCAGCAATCTCCTCTCTTCAGAACCACAACTCACTGAGACTAAACAACTATCTCTGATGCAAATCAAAATTGCTAAGTCAATGACAGAAATTATAATTAAGTGGCCCTAGGTAATATCAACTAACTTGATGTCATGTAAATAAATGCTTACCAACCTTATCACAACTTTTTTCTATTTTTTATTTATTTTTATGATTCTGAAATTAAAATTAGATATATTCAGAGGAAATTTCAGAAAAATACAAAGAAGATAATTAAAATGACCCATAATCTCATTATTTAGCTTTAGCCACTATGGCAGTGGTCAGCAAACCATGGCTCTTGAGCCACATGTGGCTCTTCGGCCCCTTGAGTGTGGCTCTTCCACAAAATACCACGTGCGGGCGCACACGTACAGACAACATTGTGGAGTGAAAGAAGATGTAGTGTCGAGGATTGAGAAAGGTGTGTTGAGATGGTTTGGACATATAGAGAGGATGAATGAAAGGAGATAGACGAAACAAGTATACAAGACGAGTGTGGAGGGAGAGTTGGAAGGGGTCAACCTCAGCGAACGTACCTCAATCAGATTGAGGACATTTTTAGCAAAGGCCAGTTTAGGAGTACCCTAATTAAGTTAGTAACAATGTACCTACCTATATAGTTTAAGTTTAAAAAATCTGGCTCTCAAAAGAAATTTCAATCGTTGTACTGTTGATATTTGGCTCTGTTAACTAATGAGTTTGCCAACCACTGCACTATGGTATATTAGTATATTGCTACTAAACATAATATAATTATTTTAATGTTTGCATAATAGTTCACAGATTACTATAATTTCATTATCGTAGAAATGTAGAGTAGAAAAATTCCTATTTCAAAAATCTTTACTGAAAGAAACCCAGCATATAAACCAGATGAGAATGGAGCTGACTAAATTGTGGATGGTGATTTGGGGGTGGGAATTGGGGGTGGAGGGCCCAGAAGTAGAACCACTTGACCTCCCAAACACATCCAAGGAACCCTAGGTCTCAAAATAATACAGTTTACTAGTAAAAACCACAAATCTAGTCTAATTCTCTCACTTTACAGATGTAATTACTTGCCCAAGATCAGAACTGGTGAAAGACCTGAGAAATAACTTACAGAAAAGTGCTCCGCTTTTCCAACTTAGCTACTCTTTGTACAAAAGTTAGCAGGTGTTTATTTGTCTATTGCTGTTCTTCCTTTCCTTTAACTGAGAAAAATAGAAGGGACAAAGTTATGTAACAAAATATAAATAAATAATGTAATTTGCTAGATTTCAAGGAACTCCATTTGCCATAAGTAGTAAAGGGGAAAAGAAGGAGAAAAGTTCATTTCTAAACTATAAGGGAAGAGGCCAGGAGATTACATTATTTTCCTTAAGAATACACTGCAACTGTAGTATAGCTACAAACCATTCCTTCTTTTTTACTCATTCAATCATCAACTATTTATTGAGAATCTAATCGATGCTGAACACTTGGAATACAATTGAGAACAAAACAAACAGAAGTCCCTGCCCTCAAGGACTTTATAAACCTGACTAGAGGCCTGGTGCACAGATTCATGTACCGGTGGGGTCCCTCAGCCTGACCTGCACTTTCTCACTATCCAGGACCCCTCAGGGGATGTCGGATAGCCAGTTTCAACCTGATCTCTGCAGGCCTGATCCAGACAGGAGGGAGCCCAACCCCCACAGGCCCGATCCAGACAGGAGGGAGCCCAATCCTGTGCATTGAGCATCTATCCCCTGGTGGTCAGTGCACATCATAGTGACCAGTCAACCAATCATTCGGACGTCTGGTCGCTTAGGTTTTTATATAGATAGGTTTAAGCAAGCTACTTTATAATTCTAAATCTAAATATTTGCCATCCATAAAATAAGGATAATAATATTTAACTACTGCATTGTTTAAGAATTAAATAACATGCCCTAACCGGTTTGGCTCAGTGTAGAGAGCATCGGCCTGCGGACTCAAGGGTCCCGGGTTCTATTCCAGTCAAGGCCATGTACCTTGGTTGCAGGCACATCCCCAGTGGGGAGTGTGCAGGAGGCAGCTGATCGATGTTTCTCTCTCATCGATGTTTCTAAGTCTCTATCCCTCTCCCTTCCTCTCTGTAAAAAAATCAAAAAAATATATTTTTTTAAAAAAAAGAATTAAATAACATGTGTGTAAAAAAAATCCTGGTAAGTAACTGGGCTTGTAATATGTGCTCAATTAATATTAATTACCTTTCCTGATGAAGTGTTAAATATTAAATTAGAAATGAGAGGTGAAAGAGTACCACGTCTCTTTGCCACTGACACACTGATTTGAGGAATTACAACTAAAATAATGTTAAGATAATTCCAAAGAGATTCCTACACTAGGAGAGAAGTAAATCATATTTCAATCTGAAGAAGTGAGATTTACATGAGCCCTCTCAATCAAGTTCTGCAGTTCACTTTTGTTACCTACATCACCATTTACTTTCAATGAATACTGGGCTTTTTCTATAACACTCAGCCCCATATTGTACCTAGGAAATAAAATGTAAAGTAAGCAATCCTTTTTTCCAAATACCATTTTCCATCCTATAAATATGGGTAAGCTAAACCAAAGATTTACATTCACAAGATAAACTTAAAAGACAACAGTTTGAAATACAAAATATCAAATGTGAAACCCACAAAAAACCTGTAAAGATTTTGTCAATACTCACCAATAAAAGTACCAACAGAAAACAGAAGCTTAACCTTTATTCATTCAAGTAATACTCAGAAATTAACAAAATATGGATGTCAAAGTCTTGGAGATTCTAAGAGCACCTTGTAAACTATAAAACACCGCATACTTATTCTTTATTAGAAGCACTTTGTTCACTATTAACTTTAATAAAATCTCTATAGGGGACATTTTGTCATTCAAAAGAGCAAACATTTGTTTCTCAACCAAATTAAACTCTTTATACTGGTATACAGCACCAATCCACCTACTCTCCAAACCAGTTCATATTATTCATTAATAGAAAAAAAATTGCTACTTATTCAAAGTATTTGATTTTTTTTAATTGAGACAGATAACTTCTGTTAAGACAGTTTTTTCTGTATTGTTCCTCAGGAGAATGGGTTAAGGGGAGGGAGATTGGAAGCTGGGCAATAAAGAAGACCCCAGAGCAAAACCAAAACTTTCCTCTCATTTTTTTCTAGTTCCTTTTTTCAAAAAGGGATAGATAAGTAATACCATGTTTTATATACCATATAAATGATGACATTTTCTTTTCAAGTGGGCTTAATAATCTAAATTAAATAGAGTAAAAACAAATTCAAAGGAAGAAAGTCAAAGTCACAGAGAAAGACAGGTTTTGTTCTGAGTGCAAAGTGTTCAACTCTGTGCACCCTGTTACCAGGACATCTTCAAGGACCTTTTGTTCCTCTAGAAAGACTTCTTGGAAGAATTGAGCTTTGAGAAGGCACTGAAGAAGGACAAAGTGGTAAATTGTTACATAGAGAGGATAATTTGGTTCCTTAAAGAGCATGAAAGAATGGATGAGGCTAAGAATAAGAGATAAGAGTGAGAGGAACATATAGGAGTTTAAAGTTAAAAAATAAATTAGCAAGGGGAACGAAAGACTTTTTTTAATGAAGAAAAAGTAATAGGAAAAGATATCACCTGACAATAATAGTGATCTGTGGAACAGTGACATTACCAGAGGGATTATTTTGACACAAATTTATCACATGTACTTAGATACATCTAAGAGGATAATTATTTTGAGTGGACTTTTACTGTGATCCAAACACATATGTATTCAGACATAATCTTTATCTTTTTTTGTCACAATTTTTGAAAATCTCCCTTCAAGGTTACCAGTACAATTAGGGTAATTGTTTCTACTGAAAAACAGATAAACCATAATGTTTTCTTGAAAAAAGACGAAGGGACCACAGAAGAGGTGTCTGTAACATGATCTCAACATTAGTAATAAAGGTTATCATATCATATCTAAAAAAAAAATCAAAATCAAGGCAAAAAAACATAAACTAAAGCTATTTATAACTAAAAATATCATCTAACACTGTCTTTCAGCCAAACACAATCTTATATTTCTATTATCTTCTGATCTATTAAGTGCCCTAAAGCAGTAATCTCTCTACCCATAATTTACCCATCAGTAAAAACAGCACTGTGATACTTTTCTTCCATTCTTTTTATAAGGGTGCCAGGAAGTCTGGAAGTTAACATATACATGTTTAGAAATGCTGAGATGAAAGTAATGCACACTTTAATTTTATGGGTCTTTAAAAAAAATTGAGATAAAAAGACCTAGTCAGATTATATCAATGTGTAAATTTTCAACTAGCCAGAAGGCTTCCTGGGGACATAATTCAGAATAATTGAAACTAATGTTCTGGAGTTTAACTATTATGTTCCAGAAACTAATCAGACTAAGGAATTTCTACAGAAAGCTAGGTATTTAGCCTAGAAATAAGATATAGTGAATTTGAGATGTCTTGGGCCTGGCCCTAAAATGACTACAGTTAAATTTTTCTCTGTCACAGACCATATTAGAATCAAATCAAAGGAAGAATTAGAGCTATAATTTAAAATCACAGTTGTAAAACAGAAAACATGAGGTGAATGAATAGTGCACAATTGAGTAAAGGGAATACATGCCAGAGAACAGTGTGGTGTTTTTTTCAGTTTAGTATCCAAGAACCAATATTTTTAGCAAACGCTTTCCTCTTCTCTACTATGTAGCTCCTCCTTTTTTAATTTTTTTATCCTCACCCAAGGATATGTGTTGTGTTGATTTTTTTTGTTTTAGTGTTTGTTATTGTTTTTTCAGAGAGAGAGAGTGAAACGATGTGAAAGAGCTACATCCATCAGTTGTTTTATATGGCCTAACCGGGGATCAAACCCAAAACCTAGGAATTGAACCCACAACCTTTTATGTGTACAAGATGACGCTGTAGCTACTTCTTTAAATGTCAATAATACAGATTCTGGAACCAGAACAACTTGGTTTGAATCCAGGGTCTGTCACAGCTAGGCTTCTCTAAGCTTCAGATTCCTTATCTACAAAATGAGGATAATAATAACTTGATTACACCTAATTGTTGTGAAGATTAAAAAATCACATATGTGAAGCATTTAGAACATTGCCTGGAACATAGTGAGTACTATATGTGTTTGTAATTACAATAACAGTGGTCCACAATCCCTCAGATCTGATGCTAAATACCAGAAGCTCCAAAAACCAAATTTTTTCTGTAACTCATTTGGCAGCAAAACCTGAGCTGAAAAAAATTCAAGGCTATTTATAGTCTTTATTTATCCTACTTGGTGTGAATATATATGCATTTTGCCACAAATATTTTAATGTGCTTGATTATAGGAGACTGCCCCAGACTTCACTAGGGTGTATTTATTAACTTTCTAAAACCTAAAAAATTCTAAATTGTGAAATACATCCAGCCCCACAAGTTTTGGATAAGATTATGGACTTACATTACCTTTGGAGTCTGAATAATTTCTATTTCCTTAAAATGAATGGCATATTCTTAAATAACTATAAGCAAATAAGACCCTGAGTTTAGCAGTAGAGAATTTTAAGATGAAGAAAACATTTCCCAGTACAGTTAGGAGCATTATCAGAACGTTCCTTTCAAATAAAATCCATTTGTAATAATTTATGTATGTGTCATAGTAATCAGATTTTTCAAACTCTAAACAAGGCCTATTCTCTTAATTTAGATCACAAATAAATTATTAAGAATCTTTGGAGGGGCCTGAACTGGTTTGGCTCAGTGGATAGGGTGTCAGCCTGTGGACTGAAAGGTCCCAGGTTCGATTCTGGTCAAGGGCATGTACCTTGGTTGCAGGCACATCCCCAGCAGGAGGTGTGCAGGAGGCAGCTGATCAATGTTTCTCTCTCATCGATGTTTCTAACTCTCTATCCCTCTCCTATCCTCTCCATAAAAAATCAATAAAATATATTTTTTTTAAAGAATCTTTGGGGGGGGGCATTAATGTGTCCTCAATCATGCATACCACATCATTATAGAACTTTTGAGCTGGAAGAGACGCTTGAGAACTAATCTAAACTATTATTCCTTTCCTTCCAAACTGTTTAACATCCATAAAGTTATTCTCCCCTATGAGGTAAGAATAACCTGCTCTAACTTGTCCTTAGACTCTGGCTATAGGAACACCCTGTAGGTGAATATGAATAAACTGGGTGGGGTACACCAACAGACCTGGGATCTAAAAGGATGACTTGAACCTAGCATAATAAACCTTACATGGTTAGCAAATGCTTCAGCTTATACTTTAAAAAAAAAAAAAAATTCCAAGTCCAGAATAAAGGAAGATTCATCTAGCACATGTTAAAAAAAAAAGAAAAAAGAAAGAAAGAAAGAAAAGAAAAAAGACTTATCTTAATGGACTCAATGAGTCAACAACATAGTGTGGCTGCCAAAAAAGCTACTCTTGATTAGGAATAACTACATCAACCGTGGTATAGCATCCAGAAAGAACGAGGTAACTGCCCTCTCCGCTACAGCTAGTACACATCTGGAGTATTTTGTCCAGCTCTGTGTTCCACACTTTGGAAGAGACACAGAAAGATTTTAAAAGTTCAGAAGTGGGGTGACCAGGATAGTGAGGGAATTTGAAACCATGTCACAAAAAGAACAGTTGAGGGAGCTGAAGGTATTTAGCCCAGACTCAGAGGGAACATGATCACTGTCCCCAAATCCCTGAAGAACTGTCATGACACAGAGAGAGCAGACTTATTCTGTGTGGCTCCAAAGGGCAGAACCAGAACCAGTCTGTGTTAACCACAGGGAGAAATATTTCAGCTAAGTCTATGGAAGTATTTCCTGAAATGTAGAGTCCCATTAGGAGGTAGTGGTAACGTTCTATCTGACCCTAAAGATCCATATTTTTTTCTCCCGTAGTCCCGCATTCAATCTTGGCTGCCACAATCAGACAGAACGTGCAAGGACCCTTTTTTCTTGCATCTGCACTAGAACCTTAGCAGCAGACGGTAACTGCTCCAGCTCTGTCAAATAGACGCATTAAAGGCCCATAACCTTACAAATCAAACATGTGTTATCACCTCAGTCTCTTACTGTTGTTATAACTATTATTCTCTAGTATCACAGCCTCTCCTTTCACCCTATTTAAAATGTCCTACCTAACCAACCAATCAGCCAAATGTTTTGCCAGCTCTGTGGGAGGAAAAGTGCCTACTTACTGGGCAATTAGTTTCAGTTTGCGATCAGAGTCCCTGTAAATAAAAGAGGGCCCAAACTGAGGGGCAGGAAGGAGCTCTCAGCTAGACCTCCATGAAAGAAATTCTTATTAATTCAAAGAGCAACACATAACGTATTATCAAAGGCACTCAGTACTTAGAGGAGCATTAAAATAAAACACCCTGTACAACCATCTTCCCAAATGCCAGGGTATCTAACTTTGTAAGCCAAACCAGGTCTCTCAAATTCAGGTGGAAGTTTTCCTTGTGTCAGAGAGATGTGCTTACTGTTTGAAGTAAACTAGAACCCATGCTCAGATAAAAAGGCTGCACCCGATTATATCACTGTAAAGCTAAAACTGCCTATTAATATGCCCAGTCAGTTCAGCCGCTGAGAATCACAGGCAATCCATAGTGAATTCACAGAAAAGTACAAACTACAGAAAATTTAAAAGACAAGAGTTACCGAAGTTGGGCATCCTCCTAAGACTTTTGTGACCCAAATACCACCACAGACATAGGTATATGTTAGTCCTTGAAAAGCCTTGAACAGTTCAGATCGCAAATATAATCAATCTTGCTTTACTTCATCTAAAATTTATCTGGAGTCTATAAAACTCCAGCCAAAGTATTAGAGAATATAATATATATAATGGACTCAACAAGAACACATTCTTCTCTGTGCTTTTTAAAGTGAAGCCCAGAAGCAAGCTAAGTGTCCATAATAAGAGACTAATTAAGTTATGATACTTTTCTACAACACAAAAGGCAACTGTTAAAAATAAATAAATAAGGTAGATCTCAGTACTAACATGGGGCAGCGAGGGGGGCATGATACATAGTTAAGTGAATAAGCAAGTTGCAAAACAATATATACAGAATTATTTCATTTAAAGTTTTTAAAAACTATTTTATATGAACTTATACACAGAATTTTTTTAATTTTTTAAAATATATATTTTTTTTATTTCAGAGAGGAAGGGAGAGGGAGAATGACTTAGAAACATCAATGATAAGAGAGAATCATCGATTGGCTGCCGCCTGTATGCCCCCCACTGGGGATGGAGCCCACAACCTGAGCAGGTGCCCTGACCGGGAATTGAACTGTGACTTCCTAGTTCATAGATTGATGCTCAACCACTGAGCAATGCCGGCCGAGCTATACCCAGGATTTTCTGAAAACCCTGTGTATAAGGTCATCTATGCCCAGAAAAATGTCTGAAAAGAGATCGAACTATTAACAGTAGTAACCGCTAGGGACTGACTGGAACCTGGAGGCAATAAAGGAATGACTTTCACTTGGTCCTTGGAGGGCCTCTGTTTATTTGTAGTATTTTTTGCAAGTGATGGTTACATTGTGATTTAAAAATAACAACACAAAGATAATGAAAGTAAAATAACATCAATTACACAGACTTATTTATCATATACTGACCCTTCAAAATAAGTGATCTTGCTACTTAAATGCTACTGTGTGCTTCAAATTCCAGAAAGTCTAATTCATCCTTTTTCTATTACACCTTACTCAAACAAATAAAAATCACCACAAGTCCCTACTAGGTTTCTCAAATGTTTTATCACACACACACAGCCTGATCATAAGGATAACTAACACACACGTTACTACCACGCTTAACTCTGCACCAGGAACTGCTCTAAGCACAATAAATGTGTTAACTTATTTACTCTTCACAGCAATCCTATGAAGAGTAAAGTGCTGTACTATTATTATTTTCATTTCACAGGTTAGGATTCAAACCTAAGAACAGGCTCTCCAGAGTTCATACTCTCAACCACTTGCTTCCTGTCTCTCAATAATACGTCAATCTCTCCATACGAAGGCCAAAAAGGATTATATTCCAGCAGGCTAATACACTCCTGAAGCTAGGAGAGATGCAATCTTGGCTTCTTGTGAGTGAATAATCTGCAATGCCAAGCTTGAACTCAAGATTCAAGACTGTATTAAGACTAATAATCATGTGAGAAACTCCGCAAATTCAATTACAGTCCAAAGTCCATACCTGACTCCGCAGTCAATCACGGAGCCTAAGAATTAGGTCAGGGATCCATTAATGTCAAGTACAGCTAGGCAAACGGTTTGGACAAGGTAGGTGTTATTTGTTTAGTTCCAAGCCCATTTTAGATTTTTATTTTTTTTAAAAAAAGGAGAGAATAGAAGTAGTCTCTGACTTTGCTTGAAGACTTCAACCAGCAGGAAGAAGAGCCTTATTTTCCATGTAGACTCAAACAGAAATCAGCATTTATCGGCATCAGCACATTTAACACTCTAGCTTAAGGGAAAGGGAAAAAAGGACGTCCCTGCTTAAATTGTGTATTTGTCCAAACACATTGACCTTGTATCTGAGAGAGAGGGGGAAAAAAATGGTGCAAGGAAGGGATTTAACCTAATTTATTAATGTGCTCAACCTAGATACACACCTGTCCCAAATGACCTCCTGAATCCACTTATTTCGGGGGGTGGGGCGGTGTTACAATATCTCTCTTTTCCTCTTTTGGCCTCAAGTGGTCTGTACTACTATTTGTCAACAAAATGCTCCGGGCGCCCCTTCCACCTGTCACACGCACCTCTGATGTTTATATAAACAAGGAGAAATGAACAAGAAACTGGGGCTTCGGGAGGAACCCCTTAGACTCAGCTTTGGACTCGCTGGCTGACGGGGATATTGTCCTGGCTTTCAAACTTCCCCAATGACCCAGGCAGAGAGGCAGGATGGGCGAACCGAACCCACAAGTTGGTGCCCATTCTGGGCGTCTGACCAAGGCCAGGAAGCCCCGTGTGGAGGGAGGTGCGATGCCTCCCGCCCGCCCAGGGGGACAAAAGACTTTCCAGGCTGGGGGTGGGAGGCAGGCTGGCTGGAGCCTGCCCCCCGCACCCACTTGGGAGTCCGGATCTGGGGAGCCTCAGGGACAAGACACGGTCCCTCCCAGCCCACAGCCCATCCTAGACCCGGGGCTGGGGTCGGGATGGGCAGCCGCTGAGCGGGTCCGGCCGGGCGAGGAAGCGCTGGGACTCACCTGGGGGAGGGGGCGGGGGCGAGGGGGCCTCGGTGGCAGGTGGGGTGGGCGGGACGCGGCTCCGGGGGACGACTGGCGTCGGGGTCGGTGGACGACGGGTCGTGGGCGCCGGAACGGTGGTCGCCGCAGGGGTAGTCGGCGCCGGGCCGGTGGGCGCCGCGAGGGTGGTGGGCGCGGGTCCGGTCGTCGCCCGAGGGGTGGTCGCGGTGCTTTCCGCCGCCGCAGGGGCGGTCGACGAGGGGCCGAGCGGCGCCGGAGAGGTGGTCAGAGCGGGTCCGGCCGTCGCCCGAAGAGGGGGGTTCTCCGGGGACCCGGCTGAAGAGGTCGCCGTCAGGGGTCGGTGGACAGTAGTGCGCGGGGGTCCGGTCCTCGAGGTCTGGGCCGTAGTAGCCGTGGCCTTAGAGAAGGGGTGAGTGGGCTCGCCCTCCAGCCCCGGGCTCGGTGACGCGTCCACCTGCCCCGCGGCCCCGCTGCCACCGGTGACATTCCCCGCCGCGGTTACTGAGGCGGCGGCGGCGGCGGCGGCGGCGGCGCAGCACAACAGGGCGAGGCCGCCCAGGCTCGGCAGGCTCCTCATGGCGCGCTCGGCTCCGCCATTCATTCATTCAGTCATTCGGCCGGTCAGTCATCTTCTCCTCGCTGCACTCGGACCAGGGAAGCCGCCGCAGCCGCCAGCGCCAACGCCACCCGGCGCACCATCGCCACCTCCCTCTGACAGGCGGCCGGCCCCGCGGGCGGGCCCCAGCGCGGAGGGAGCGACCCGGCCGAGCGCGGACAGCCCGCCCTCTCCGATTGGCAGCCCCGTCCGACCAATGGGAGGCCACGCTCTCTCACGTGACACCTCCGCGCCCCAGCCTCTTTGTAGCCTCACGGGCCAATCAGAGGGCGTCAAGAGGAGGGGGCGGTGCTAAGGCTGGAGGAGGGTGGCGCGAGCCCCGCTCCGGCGGATTCGGCTAGCGGCAGCGCGGCTTTGTCTGCCCGAGGAGCGGGGCGCGGGCCTCGGGCACCGGGCCCCGCGGAGCAGACAAAGGACGCGTCCCGCGCGGCAGGCGCCGGGCCAAGTCGTCTGCTCCATTGGGCGGCGAGCGCGACCCGGGGCGGGGATTCGGCTCTCGGGAGCATCCCGCCCTCTCGAACAATGGGGCGCCGCGCCGCACCCGGGTGGGGGACTGGGCTGGAACCCCGGCGATGGGCGAGGGCGACAGCAACAAGGATGTAGAGTGCAGCATTGCCTCTGCTGCCCAAGAGAGCCCGGCCTCGGCCCTGCGAGGTCTGCGCTGCCATTCCCATTTCAGAGATGGGGAAACTGAGGCCCTGGTTGAGGGCCTCGTTTAGCTAAGACCCACGCCCTCCCCAGGCACCTGCTGTGGGCCAAGCTCCGTGCCAGGCAGGCCAGGGCATCTAGAGACCGGAAGGAGCGAGCTTCCTGCACGGGGGAGACGGACTCACACGCACTGTCCCCAAAACCTCGGGGGAAATAGGGCCGAACGGGTGAAACCTCCGCCGCTTGCGAGTGGTTGTGTGCCCAGTGCGCAGTTTTCTCACCTCTAAACTGAGAATGTAACTCCACCCCCACCCTCCGCACGGAAAGCTGCTGTAAGAACTACGTTCTGAAAGGGCTTAACCCCAGTAAACCAGTATTCGTGCGAACTCCTCTCCGTGGACGGGGCTGGGACAAGCCCCTCGCACGGCCCGGTGGTGTCCCGAGAGCCGCCAGCCTGTGGCAGGGGTGGGGTGTGTCTGAGAGCAGAGCTTGACCCCGGGTGACACTCAAACCCTGACAGCCTCGCACCATCGGCCCAGGACCCAGCGCTTTCTGGGGCGCCGCAGCCTCCGCTCGCTCGGCAGCTCAGAGGGAGCCAGGCGGGCGGGTTTGTCATCTGACTGGGCTTCATCCCAGCCCCGCCGCCAGCCCATTCCTGGCCCCGCTAGGTGATGCTTGCCTTTGTGCGTGGCTCCCCATTCGTCATTGGCCTCCAACCAGGGGGGCAGGATGAGATTTGCGTGTGAACCTACATCTATGTTAATGAGGAAATGAATTTATTTACCTGCAGGAGTGGTGGGTAGGGAGAGGATAGGTACATGCTTGTGTATAAAAGCATACACATCCTTGTGAGTCTGTGTGTATGAATATTACATGTATTTGTGTGAGCTTATGATATGGGCGCTATTATCTATTTGTGTATGTTGTGCACTCGGATGTGTCTTATGTGTATTTTCTGTGTTTGTTTCATTTGTGGGTATTTATGAGTGTGTTTTGGTAGGTCTGTCTATGTATGTAAGGGGGAGGAGGGCAAGATGAGAGAGGTAGGTGTGGGTAATCTGGTTTCAGAGCAATATTTAGCAAACACAAAGCAAGATTGTTTTCACTTCTCTCAGGATAAACACGTCATGCCCTCCCAATATTCTCTGGCTGATTCTGCCTCTCCCTCAAACCTCAACCAAAGTACCATATCCTCTAAGACTTTTGTGGTTCTCTGAGTGAGAATTAGTCTCTCCATCCCCATTTTCCCACTGTCCTTTGTTTATTCATTGATTACAACCCTGGTCCATCAATCTATCTCTCCCCTGCCTCTTCCTAAAAGGATTAAGGATGGCTTTCAGAAATATACACAAGATAAGTTGAACTTACCACAGGGCTTTATTACTTCTCCCAGGCATGCAAACGCCTACTACTAAAACCACTAGAACTCGCGACTTATGTCTGTCTCTGTCATTGGGTTACTCTCTCTGCTCTCAGACTCGCAGGGGTAATACATATATGTGAGTGTTAATCCATGCTGGTTAAATTGAATTAAACTGAAAAGTAATCCATGTGCTATGGGAAGAGCTTGTATCTTTAGAGTCAGGCAGATCTGGGTCATGGCTCTGCCAACTGTGCAACCTTAGAAGAAACTTTGCACCGTTTTGCACCTCTCAGTTTCCTCATCTCTAAAATGGGACCAATAAATTCTGTCTTACTTCGCTGAGAGAACGTTTTTACAGAGCCTGGCACATGGAAGATGCTAGATCCGTGTAGGTTCGTCTTTTATGTGCACCAGTGCTGACTGTGAGCCTTGCTGGCTGAAGAACCACAGCAGAAACCTCTGTCCCGTAACTTCCCCATCAGGAGACGTGGCTTGACAGGTGCCCTACCAGGTAGTCCCAAGCGATAGCTGAAAATGCTGGGTTGACCTTCAGCTGTGCTACATCCAAGATTCTCTGGCAGAAGGAGAGAATTGCTGATGCAGCTTCTTTGCCTGGAGAAAGACTAGAAGACCTTGCCGAAGTGATCCAGGCCAGCTCTGGGCCTCACACAGGGATCATCCATGCTTCTACCATGTGTCAGTTACCGTGTAATATGTGCAGAGATATTGTTTTGAAAGGCAACTTAAGTGTATTAATGTTACTCATTCAACATTTAATTCTTAAATTTATTGCTCTGCCTTTAACTCTAAACTGCAAAATGAATTTTAACAATTTTCTTAGGGATAATACTTTACTCTGTGTTTTAAATTCAGAAACACCTTAAGTATCCAACACCAGAAAAAAAGAGTATTGTATCTTCAATTTAATCATATAAAGTCATTGTAAGAGTGGCTAAGAAGACCGTATAACAACTAGTAATACGAGATCATTGATCTCTTACTAGGGGCTAGACATTATATTAAGAGATACACATGAAATATTTTGTTGAATTCTAAGAAAACCCCCAGGAAGTAGATACTGTTATTATCCGAATTTCACAGATAGGGAAACTAGGGCACAGGGAGATTAAGCCACTTGCCCACGCTCACTTAGTAAGGATAGCTGGCTCTAGTGGTTCCCTTAACAACTGTGCTGTAAAGGAAAAATGCTTATGATATGATGTTAAGAAGAAAAGAGAAAATGAAAATTATAGTCATGACTCTGTGTAACTAAATGTCGACTGGCACTTTCTGTTGCTCCAGAATTACAGCTAAGGCTCAGGGCTCTAAAGAGAGCTGTCAACCTAACCATGACCCGTGGGCCCAGGACTAATGAGGGGCCACAGAACAGCAGGGGTCAGGGAGGGCCTTGTCGGAGTCCATGAGCAGCCTGACCTTTCTCCTGTAAGGCAAAGGGCCCCATCTGATTCCTCCTTGTACGCTCAGCACCGAGCACGGTGTCAAATACACAGAAGTGGCTCAAGAAGTGTTTATAGAGCTAAATGGAATCGTATAGTAGGACAGACACTGTTCCAGGAGTTTTGCATTCATAAAGCATTTATTCCCCAAAGGGAGGGCTATCACCGGTACTTAAAAGAAAAGGAAACTGAGCTTCTGAAAGGTTAATAAGGGACTTGCCCAAGATCTGCCCAACTTCAAAGCCCAGGCTCTTCTCTAGACCCCACAGTCCTTTAATGTGGCCACTGTGCAGCACGTAGTAGGAGGCTGATGAACACATACTGAAATATAGTATCCGTGCACACCACACTAGCTCTCCTGCTAGAGCAGAATGGAAGAAAAGAGAAGCTTTGGGAGTAAGAAAAGAAGGCATAATAATATAATAGATGTGGCTCAGCAAAATAACTTCATCTCCCAGATTCCAGTAAAACACGAAAACTTTGCCCCTTCTGGTTTCATTGAGACAGCAGTGCTGACACGGACTATTTCTAATCCTGCCGGAGCCCAGCCACATATCAGATGTGGCTAAATGCAAGGTTTGGCATCAACGTTAGGATTATTAGAGCCACTATTAACAAAGTCTGCCTGGAAAAGGACACTAACAGACAACTCACAGGGAAATACAAGTGGCTAAGAAGCATGAAATACCTGTACTGTACATTAAACTTAAGTAATCAAAGATTTGCAGATTGAGACAATAAATTATCATTGTTTAACCTATTAGCTTGGGAAACATTTAAAACAACTGGTAATGCTTGTTGCTGGCAAGGGAGTGCCTCACGCTGTTGATAGGAATGTAAAGTGATAGAACCTTCCCAGACTAGAAGACCTTGCCAAAGTGATCCAGGCCAGCTCTGTGCCTCACCCAGGGATCATCCATGCTTCTACCATGGGTCCTGAAAAATGCTTGTACTCTTTTGACTCACTTCCCCTTCTAAGAATATATCCAAGGGAAATAAATAAGCAGATGTAAATAAAGATTTACGTACAAAAACGTTCATCAAAGTGTTACTGATAATAGTGAATATTAGAAAAAAATCTAAACTGATAATAAGGAATAGGTTAAATACTTTGTGGCCTATGGACTCCCTAGGTTGGATTCATATACGTCTATAAAAAATGATACTCACGAAGGGAACTCTTTGTGAAAAAAATGGGTTACGCTATACACCTCTTTTAATGATCAAAATCTGGACACACAGCACCCAAGGAGGGCCAGTATGTAGAGCAACATGAACTCTTATTTATAACTTGTGGGAAGGCAAAATGCCACAGCTACTTGGGAAGACTCACCCTATGATCCAGCAGTTATGGTACTTGCCCAAAGGAGCTGAAAATGTATGTGCACGTCAAAACCTGCACACAGATGCTTATAGCAACTTTATGCATAATTGCCAAAACTTGGAAGCAGTCATGATGTCTATTAGTAGGTGAATGGATAAATAAACTGTGGTACATCCAGACAACAGAATATTATTCAATAATAACAAAAATTAGTGGGTACAGCCATTGTTGCTCAGTGGTTGAGGGTCAGCCCATGAACCAGGAGGTCACGGTTTGTTTCCTGGTCAGGCAGAGCACATGCCCAGGTGGCAGGAATCAGGTGTGTGGGAGGCAGCTGATTGATGTTTCTATCTCTCTATCCTTCTCCCTTCCTCTCTCTAAAATAAATAAAAATATATTTAAAAAACAATTAGCTCGCCCTAACCGGTTTGGCTCAGTGGATAGAGTGTCGGCCTGCGGACTGAAGGGTCCCAGGTTTGATTCCAGTCAAGGGCATGTACCCTGGTTGCGGGCACAACCCCAGTAGGGGGTGTGCAGGAGACAACTGATCAATGTTTCTCTCTCATCGATGTTTCTAACTCTCTATCCCTCTCCCTTCTTCTCTGTAAAAAATCAATAAAATATATTTTTAAAAAAACACAAAACAATTAGCTATCAAGCCATGAAAAGACATGAAGGGTCTTAAATGGATATTACTGAGTGAAAGAAGCCAATTTGAAAAGGCTGCATACTGTATGATTCCAATTATATGGCATTCTGGGAAAGGCAAAACTATGGAGACAATAAAAAGATCAGTGGTTGCCAGTTTTTGTGGGAGGGAGAGGGGAGGGATGAATAGGTGGGACACAGGAATTTTAGGGCAGTTAAATTACTCTGAATAAGGCTAAGCGACCATACAACCATCCAACCATCCAACCAGCCAGTAGGTATGACATGCACTGACCATCAGGTGGCAGACACTCAACACAGGAGCTGCCGAGCTGTGGTGACTTGGCAGCAGTGGTTCTTGGGTGATGCACTCCGGAACCAGAGAGGAAGAAGCCCAATTCCGGGGTGCGACACCTGAGAACCATTCTCTCACAATCTGGGACCCCTCAGGGGATGTTGGAGAGCTGGTTTTGGCCCGATCCCCGCAGTCCAGGCCGATGGACCCCATCTGCTGGAGGGACCTGCTCACTCCGCAGATGCCCTTTGAGCCATGGCACCACCCCAGGTGTGGCCAACCGGGGTGTGTCTGGCTCGTCTCACCCAGTCCTGCCCCCCTGGCCACCTTCTAATTAATTTCCTTTCAAAGTGCACGAATCCGTGCACCAGAGCACTAGTATTATAATGATGGATATGTGTATTATACATTCATCTAAACCCACAGAATGTACAACACCAAGAGTGGACAATAATGTACACTATCGACTTTGGGTGAATATGATGTTTCAATATGGTTCATTAATTGTAACAAATCTATTCTCTGGTGAGGATGTTGATGATGAGTAAGGCTATGTATGTGTGGGGGCAGGGGGTATATGTACCTTCCTCTCACTTTTTGCTGTGAACATAAAACTACTCTAAAAATATAGTTTTATTTAAAAATAGGCTTATACTATGATCCCAATTATGTAAAACAATGTGTGAATATATATATTAAGTAGAATACCAAAAGAAAATACACCAAAACATTAACAATTGTCTCTGAATGATTGCATTCATGGGTATTTACATTTTTTCCCCCTTCATACTTGTTTGTTTGCATTTTCCAAATTTTTTTACAATGACTACGTATTGTTTCAAGAATCAGGAATAACCATCAATAGAACTCATTTAGGTCTGGACGTAAGTCTGCCAACCACGTACTTGATCTACCTCCATGGTATCTTTTCAAGATGATGATGAGGAGAAAGCCTTAAGTCATAAATTCACATTAATTGCAAATAGCCTTCCCCATACAATGAAGCTAAATATTGAAATCCTCCTTCAGAGACCTTCTGGCCTAAAAATAAGCTCAGAAAAGCATTTGCTGCAGTTCTTGGAGATCTGCTGCAGGACATCAGTCACAGTGGGCACCCTTGCTCGTCATCAGTGTTGGCTGCAAAGCAAAGAATTTGAACCATTGCGGGGAGGAATGAAGCCAGAGCTTCACAAATAACTCTTTCCCTTAGGTTGCTATAATTGTAAGAAAGGGGACTTACTGACAGGTGCAACAGACACGGAGGTTTCCCAACCATTACCTCAGCTAAGCTTTGCAACCACTCTTGGGGGAAGGTAGTAATAACAGTAATCATGACTAACATTTACTGAGCACTTGTTAAATGCCAGGCACCAATGCTAAACAATTCACACACATTGTTCCCTTTACTCTTACACTATGAAGTAGGAGTGATTGCCTCCACTTTATATGTTAACACACTGCCACCCAAATAAGTCCAATGATTTGCCCAAGGTCACCAAACTATCAATGAAAGGACTAGAATTCATAGCCATTTATTTAGACCTCAAGTCCAGAGTAATGTCCACAACTGCTTACTGAACTTCTTCAACTTTTTTTTTAATTCAATAAGACCAGTCTTCACTTTTCTTTTTCTTTTATCGTTTGTGTTTTTATTGATTTCAGAGAGAGGGAGAGGGAGTAAGGGATAGAAACATCAGTGATGAGAGAGAATCATTGATCAGCTGTTTCCTGAATGCCCCTCACTGGGGATCAAGCCTGCAACCCCAGGCATGTGACACTCGACCACTGAGATACACCAGCCAAGCTAAACTTCTGCAACTTTGATTATTTTTATTGTTATTCTTATTTAGGAGTTTACTAATAAAGTGCTGTGTTCAATCCTGGTCTTTCTAGCTGTATAACCTTGGACAAGTCACTTTAGCTTTGTGTCTCTACTTTCTGTCTCCTCTGCATAATGAAGGCCATAATATCTATCTCATAGGACTCAAGTTCAAACAAAACAATGTATATAAAGTGTTGAGCCAAAGCCTGCCCCACAGTAAATGCTCAAAAGACATTGGGACAGGTCTGATTTTCCTAAACCTCATCTCCTCACAGGCCAGGAAAGTACTATGTCCTTGGGGTTCAGTGCCCAGGACGTCTAGATTCTCAGAGGAGCACCACTCCCCAACCTGCTTCCATGACTTTGCCCTCTTGAAGAGCCCCCTTCACTGGAGTGAGTACCTGTCATTGAAATGTGTACCCAGCTTCTAGGGCTGTGACAGGAATGGCCACTTGACTCCTAAAGTGCCCAGGCCTTTAGGACTACGATGCTCTTTGTTGAACTGTTTTGAAGTAGCCATGCTGATTTCATGCTGGCTTCCTAGGGCTGGAGGGTATGGAAACCCAGTCCTAAAGGAGAAATTGTTTCTCTGGAAAAGACACAGAAAGAGAAAATATCAGAGCTGGGTTCAAACCTGTCCTTGTGCAGATGACAAACCAAGACGCAAAGAAAAGGGCCTTGACAAGGTCCTCACCACACATCAGCAGCAGACCTGACATCAGATGCAAACCCTCTGACTCACGGGCCACCATCAGAACCAAATCGTGTCTTACAGAGGAGGCAGGTGAGGGTCCGCTAGGGACCTACAGTCGGCTAGCTGGAAATCCAAGCGCCTGTCTTCCCAGCCACACACTGCCCTCTGACTTCCCAACCTGGATTCTCATGTCACCGGGCTCCCTCTCCAGGAACTTGCCTCCTGAACTCACAGAAATGGTGTCTTGCTGCCAGCGTTTGATCAGTGGCCAAGGCAGTATTTTAAATGATGGCAATAATCAGGGTCTGCTCTCGGGCATCAGTCAGGAATCGGGAATGGCAAAATCTTCCAAATTAGGCCACGTTAGTGTAAGGGAACTAGAAACAACATCCTTCCCATTCCATCAGGCCTAAATTAGAACAGCCCTGAAGAGGGTCCTGGGAGAGCAAGCCTGCTCTCAGGCCTGTGGGTCTGACTTCCTTTTTCACACAATCGCGGCACTTTTCTTATGACTGTTGAGTGTTTATTAAGTGTGTGCAATGCCTCAAGTGCAGCCTAGAATTTGTAATTGGATGTAATCCTGAGCCACATACTGGCAGCACTACTTCTTTCTTTATTTTGTTTTTAAGATATTTTCACTGATTTCAGAGAGAAAGGGAGAGGGAGGGAGAGATAGAAACATCCATGATGAGAATCACTGATTGGCTGCCTCCTATACGCCCCCCACGAGGGATCAAGCCTGCAACCCAGGCATGTGCCATTGACCCGAATCAAACCTGGGACCCTTCAGTCCGCAGGGCGACGCTCTATCCACTGTGCCAACCCAGCTAGAGAAGCACTACTTCTTTAGAGACAAGAACCTTGGGATGTCTGCCATCTGCTTCCACGCTGGATAATGAGTCTATGAATCAGCTAAGCCGGGCTTCCAACCCCGAGTCTGTCTCCCTTCAAGGTGAAATGGTCCTATGGGAAAAGTCCATAATCTAGTGGGCCCTTACTTCCAGCCTATGTGACCTAGGCAGCAATCAACCTCTCTATACTTCAGCTTTGCCCGCAGTAAAGTGTGCACACATGTTTGGTCTACTCATTCTGTGCTAGGGGAGTCATTCATTCATCAGAAATGTATTAAGAGCTGATCTGGAGATGCTCTGGTGAACAAGACAAAAATAAGTGTAAAAGGAAAAAAGAAGTGTGTCCTGAACATGTGCTTACAATGTATTGAGTGGAATAATCAATTCGCAAATTAATGGGTGAACAAGCAAGGTATTTACCGATTATGGTAAATGTTACAAAAAGATTAAAAGGGTGTTGTGACACCGAATAACTGGGAGACGTTCCTTTAAGGTGATCAGGGAAAGCCTTCTTGAGGATGTAACATTAAACTTGAAATCGGAAGAAGGAGCTGGCTCTGCGAAGACCAGAGGAAGAGCCAATGTGGGACTATGAGGTGGGGAAGAACTGGAAGGGAGACCAGAGCGGAGGAAGCGTACCAGTGACGGAGAGAGTGGTGTGAGATAGGGTGGGACCTAGTTATGCAGAGCTCCGGAGCCATGTCAGTAGGCTAGATTTTCTTCTACCAACAATGAGATGTCAAGGGAGGGTCCTCGGGAGGGAATGAAGGTGGATCACAGGGCGGCAGGACAGGGGCATGGGAACCAGTGAGAAGGCCAGGTTGTTCAGGTGTGAGAAGATGGTGGCCTAGGCTGGCCTAGAGGCAGACTGAGGATATATTTTAGACATAGAATTGTCAAGACTTGTTCTTGGATTGGGTGTGGGTGACGGAAGGAAAGAAATCAAGAATGATTCCTAGATTGATGCATCAATGGGGTCACTCATTCATTCAACAAACATCAATTCAGCACATATATGTTGCAGATAAATAAGGGGGTGAAGTTCAAAGCTTAGGAGAAACCAGAAAATAGGCAAATTTCTACTTTTAAGTAGGTGCAGTCAATGTGAGAGAACATCTACTTCTGTTCAGGAAGAAGGATCAAAGAACTCTCCCTAAGGGAGAGGAATTTGAACTGAGTTTTGAAGGAGCGACAGGAAGATGGAAAAGGCTTTGGGCCATAGAACAGAGTTCTGAAGTAACAACAACAATAATAATAGCGTTGTGGCAGTAGCTGAGATTTGTGAAGTCCTAACAGCGTGCTAGGTACTGTAAGCACACACTAACTCATGTAATCCTCACGTGGGAACTCTGAGGCACAGTTAACCTCTGTCACGTGATTTGCCAAAGGCCACACAATCTTATTCCAGGCTTCAGTCTCCAGAGGCCACACGCTAACCATAACACAGCCTGCCTCTCCGTGGGAGAGATCTGCACCTAAGGGGTGGACAAGGGCAGAAAGTATAGGGTGTAGTAGGGTAGGAGTCGATGAAGGTGAGATAAATGACATGAAAGTATTTTTCAAGCGATAAAGTACCGCCCCCAAGCAGATTATCATCGCTATTATTAAATAACCACCTTCCCCTCTGTGGGAAACAGGCTTCTCAGCAGTGTCTCTGGATGTTTGGCCTTGGAGGACAGTGGCTGCTTGCGGGGAGGGGGGAGGAGGCAGGGGGACATCTCAGGAGAGGATGAGTTCAAGTGAGTCAGACTGTGACTTGGAAAGCAGCAGGTGTGGGTTCCACCCTAGCTCTGCCCTAACTTATTACATGGTTTTGGGTGAGTCGTTTCTCCAGCCCGGTCTTCCCTCTGCAGAAGATGGAAGGAGGGAGGAGTGGGGATTCTAAGGGCTTGTCCAGCCTTCACATTTTGAACAGTTGCTGCTGCTATTGCTGCTCTGCTTCTCTACTGGACAAAAAAGGAATGTCTGCTGGGGGTCCTTTACCAAAGCAAAACGCCACCTTGAATGCAAGTGGCACCTTCCAGAAGCAAGACCCCTGCTGGATGGGCAGCAGATGGCTTTTGTCGCCTGAATCCACAGATCTCCAAGTTAAATACCTCTCATCCCTCCTATCCCTGCCAGGACACTGGTCTCCAGGCCCCTTAACTCCAGCCCTTTCAGTCCTTTTCAGTTCTCCAGGGGGAATCTGAGCAGCACAGCCTTTGAGACATGATGCAGTCAGAAGATGCACGTGCTGTGCGCATCCTAGTGGGTCCTGTTTTGGGTTTTCTGTGAACCAAAACCCTCGGCTTTCTCACATGCACTGCTTCATCTTGTGCCATTGGTTTTGGATCCACTGCCCCAGAGTAAAAGGTGTTCACTTGTGATGCGGCATTGAATCTTTCTCCTCGTCACGTAGGATCTCCACAGTGAGAGGAGACTCCTGGACCTGCAAGAGAACCTTTTCCATCAAAGCACTGCAATCCAAACTCATGGGTGAGACAGAACTTTATAAACTGGAAAGCACTTTCAGACATTATTAATTCACATATTATTCTTTTTTTAAAAAAAATATATTTCTTTATTGATTTCAGAGAGGAAGGGAGAAGGAGAGAGAGACAGAAACATCAATGATGAGAGAGAATCATTGATTGGCTGCCTCCTGCACACCCCCCACTGGGGAACGAGCCTGCAACCTAGGCATGTGCCCTCGGCCCGAATCAAACCTGGGACCCTTCAGTCCGCAGGCTGACGCTCTATCCACTGAGCCAAGCCGGCTAGGGCTCACATATTATTCTTGTTGCACCTCATAAAGTCCCTGAATTAGTTTGGACAGAGGTAGGGTTGCCAGATAAAGTACAAGATGCCAGTAAAATTTGAATTTCAGATACACTGTGACGAATTTTTAAGCATAAATACGTCCCAAATATTTCATGGGACATACTCGTACTTAAACCATTATACCTTGCATATCTGAAATTCAAATTTAACTAAGTATCGTGTACTTTTATTTGCTCCATCTAACAACCCTAGGCAGGGAACATTAACTCCATTTTGCAGAACTAGGGCTCAGAGGGTAAAAAAGATTTATGCAAACTCTCTGAGAACAGGAACCATGTCTGATTCTTTTTTTTACTTTTAGTATTTACTTCTTTATTTTTTAAACAAGACAAGTATATTCCCTTAAAGCCAGTGTATCCATCCTTACAGTGGTATCTACAAGATTTGTTTCATGAAAAGCCTATTCTCCTGAGACTCTATACTGTGTGTTTGTGTAGGTAGATATATATATTGCACAGAGCATTAAGAAGCTAATGATTCACTTTTAATTCCTGATTCCCAGCCTGGAGTTAGCACAGAGACGATGCTTGGGAAAGGTTTATTCAGCTATTGGACTTTTTGAGTCTCTCATTCCTATAGGAATCCTACAGGGTGAAAGAAAAAGCTGGCTCGGGACAGAGCATGGCCCCAGGAACTCAGTCTTAGGTTTCCCTGTTCTCCCTGTGTGGTCGTGCCTCAGGTTAATTCAGATGGGTTTCAGGAAAGCAGCATGGAACTATAAACATCATGCAATTATCACAGGGCATCATGGAGAGGCTCCTTTTCATCGCAGGGAGGTCTGCCCAGGGCTGCCACATCCAGGGAGGTCTTGGCCAAGATGCTTGCTGCCCATGGGGTGCCCACATGGTCAAAGTCAGAGGCACAAAGTCCCTCTCCTGCCCTCAGGATGAGCAGACCAGTCTGGATGCTGGTGGGACTGCCTCCAGGTGACTCTGGACTAGATTCAGCTCACCTCTCTCATGATGGACATCTCAAGCTCTGTTCACGGACAGGTCACAAACTGATGTCACCTGCCCAGCCAGAGCTGTGAATAAACAGATACTCTAGAAGACTTGGGCTGCTGATGGGGGTGAGGGGTCTTGGTTCCTTGCTGGGCTGTCAACTAAGAAGAATGACCTGCTGAAGAATTGGAGCTTGGGCACGAGCACTAGGATTTTCACGTCTAAGGTTCACTGGTAGAATCCTAGAACGTTAAGGTTAGAAGAGAGGCCCTTAAGCCTTGGCCAGTGCAGCTCAGTTGGTTGGAGTGTCATCCTGTACACTGAACGGTTGCAGTTTCAATTCCCAGTCAGGGCACGTACCCAGGTTTCAGGTTTGATCTGGGTCTGGGCACGTATGGGAGGCAACCGATTGCTGTTTCTCTCTCACATCAGTTCCTTCTGTCTCTCTCTCTTCTCTCTCCCTCTGCCATCCTCTCTCTTAGCATGTCCTCAGGTGGGGATTAAAAAACAAAACAAAACAAAAAAACATAAGGCTCTGAGAAGGAAAGGACTTAGTCAAGCCCACACAGTAACCCGGCAGCAGATGCAGGCTGAAGCTCATATTTCTCCTAGGTGCTGCATTCCTGATTCAGACAGCCAGCTTTCAGTTCAAAGCAAAGAGCACGTGGGTCAGATGTGGTCACTAACCGGTGTACTGGCCTGTGAGTCACTGAGCTTTAACTCTGGCATGCCATTGGCATCTTAGCCCAATCTGTCACCCTCTATGCCCTGGAGGCCCTGCTGTCCGCAGGCTGCAGATTAGAAATGAACTGCTCTGGGCCAAGCCCCTGAAACTGGAGATGAACTGGCCCACACAGATCATCTGATCTAGTTCCCCAGCATCTGTGCTGGAAAATAGGTTCAGGAGCCAGTGAGCTCAGTGAGCCAGTGGGTTGGTGGGCAGGCCCCCTGGAGGCAGAGGGCAGCAAGCCACGGAGGGGTGGATGGACAAGGCGTGGAGCTGCCGCAGGCGAACAGCAGCACTACGCTTCTGTCTCCCGTCAGCTCTGTTCAAAAGTGCTCTTCAAATCAAAGTAAAGACTTTCCCTATGAGCTTCTGCCCACTGGGCCCAGCCTGCTCCATCCACAGACTTGGGTAGGAGGTGGTCCAGGTTACAACACAGGTACAACTGCTGAGTTGGGCAGGAACCCCAATCTGCATGCAGCCCAGCCAGGGCTCCCTCTGCTGCCAAGCCCATATGCACATTCCACTGAGGAGCTGAATGAAGACCAGAGAGGGCCACTCTGCCTGGGATTCCTGGATGGGTCCCCTGCAGATGCTGCTGTCTTTCTCAGCTCTGAGCAGAGAACAGAACAGCCCTTGTCCTCATGGAACTTAGGTTCTAACTAAGGAGTCAGACAATATCTGGGGAAATAAGATCATCTTTGGAAATGACAGTGCTAAGAAGAAAACACAGGCTGTTAAGGGGATAGAAAATGACTCAGTAGAATGACCTCTTAGGAAAAGGTGCCCATCAAACTGAGGCCTGAATGAGAACCAGGGGATAGCATGGGAAGATCCAAGGAGAGGGACTCACACATGGCGAGTCTCTCACACAGGAACCAGCTTAGTGTGTTTGAGAAAGAGAAAAGGCAGGATGGGTAGAAGATAGGGAATGAGGGGAAGAGGAGAAGGGGACAGAATCTGTGCGGAGACGGTGGTCTGAGCCGCACTGGGTTTGGCTAAAGACTGAATCATGGTGCTGAGTCCACTGTAGGACAGGAGAGCCACACAGAACAGGAGTCACGGCGTCATGTGTGATGTGAGCTACGCAGGCCAGGCACTCACACACAAGGTGGCTTGGGTGGAGTCACTGGGCAACTCCATGGGAATTTGTGGTCAATTCTCAAAGCTGACAGGAAACATCCATCCCAGGTTTCTGTCCAGGCCAAACAGCCTCAGGACGGCTCTGTGCACTTCCAGGAGAGCCCCCAGGTCTGAGGCGACTAGAGAAGGAAGCCTAGGTGTTGAGTTTTTGTGAAAGGCTAGACTGAGCTGCATCTGCTTCTTGGGGCTCCTTCCCTGCTTTCAGAGTCTTCATGGGGCCCTTCACCTCCTTCCCCACACAGGCCTGTTCACCCTGGGTATGAGCGGACCATGTCCCTGGTGGCCTGTATGGTATTGAGTCAATGACCCAGGTCAAAGGAATGCATCTAGAATTGTGAAATGTCAGTAATGTGCCATCCCTGTGAGTGTGACAGGGAGGGCCTGATGAGTCATCCGCATGATGGCAGGGCCTTGCCTGGATCCAGGTCTTCTAAATCCAGGGTCAATGTAGGGCTCCCTCCACCAGGCTTTCTTACCTGGTTCAGGTATAACATTTACTCCCACCCACCATAGGCACTTGACTCTTGAGAATTTGTGGGAGATTCTAGAGAACACCCATTCTATGCTGACTGCCAAGATACAATTCCTGCAGAGGCGCTCGAGGCAGGGGTGGGGTGGCCCTGAACAAGCTGACAGAGCACTGGGATTGCAGTTGAGGGCATTCTCACAGAGAAGCCCAGCCCTTCCACCCCCTTCCAGAAAATTCTGCCTGGCTCAGCAAATTGTGTTGTCATCTCATTGGCACTGCTTCCGTATTCCTTTTCCATTTCAGAACAGGAGAGAACACGTGTGAGTTGGTTTTATCTTTCTTGAGGATGATCTAACCTTAAATAACAGGGCCAAGGAACTCTATTCCTACCTGTTGACTCCTCACTCTGCTTCTAGGAATTTGTTCTAAAGAAATATTTCTAGAGATATAAAATAGCAGAAAATTGGAACTACCCAAGTGCCAAATGACAGGTGGAGGGGCAAACCCTGCCCCATTCACTTGAAGGAATACTATGACAAGCTTAAAAATGACAATGGAGCATCATCCCAACACGCCAAGGCTGTGGGTTCAATCCCCGGCCATAGACAAGAAGCAACCAATGAATGCACAAATAAGTGGAACAACAAATCAATGTTTCTCTCTCTCTCTCTCTCTAATCAATCAATACATTTTTAATGACAAATATAAAACTAGTCAAGACATGGAAAAGTCTATATGAAAGAATGACCAGTGAAAATATTAGAAACCAAAACTGCACAAGGCTATCTGCTTCTTTCCTGGAGTCCTCTACATGAAAACTGGAAGAGCTCCACAAAGACTCAATACACAATGAAATACTATGCAGCTGCAAAAAACAGGGATCTCTTACCCTTTGGAACAGCAATGGCTGGGCCTGGAGACTATTATGCTAAGCGAAATAAGCCAATCTGAGAAAGACAAATATCACATGATCTCACTTATATGTGGAAACTAATGAACAAAATGAATTGGCCAACAAAATAAGACCTGAAGCATGGAGGCATGGAACGGACTGACATACCTCCATGTGGGGGTGGGAGAGCAAGGAGAGATAAACCAAAGAACTTACATACTTATATGCATAGCCCATGGGCACAGGTAATAGGGTAGGGAAGACCTGAGGGGGGGAGGGGTAGGTAGGGGATGGATTGAGGAGGGTAAAGTGGGGGGGGGGGGGAATGGGAGACATCAGTAATACTGTCAACAACAAAATAAAATTTAAAAAGAAAGAGCGATTCGAATAAGATTTTTATAAAGCCCATCTTTTTGTGGATATTTGTGTGCCCAGGTAATATAAATAAAATCATCCTTACGAAATGCTCTCTAACTTTTAAATATTGTTCAATATCCAATTATGCACTTTCTTCAAAAAACAACACAGTCCTGCCCAGCCGGCATAGCTCAGTGGTTGAGCCTCGACCTGTGAACCAGGAGGTCACGGTTCGATTCCCGGCCAGGGCACATGCCCAGGGGTTGCAGGCTCAATCCCCAGTGGGGGGTATGCAAGAGGTGCTGATCAATGATTCTATCTCATCATTGATGTTTCTATTTCTCTCTCCCTCTCCCTTCTTCTCTGAAATCAATAAAAATTAAAAAAAAGAATAATAACACAATCTTGTGTTGGTGGTTGGGACAGAGAAATGATTATGTGTTTCCTGGGATTCAGAAGAGTGACCACAGTGTCTTAATCAGGCCTCTCCGTTCCCAAGGTTACTCCAGGAATTGAGACCCAGAGGAGAACAGCACATGCACACACCCTAAGGATGGCATGCCCCAGGGTCAGGGTAGAGAGAAGCGGTGCAAGGGGTCACTTTCTCAGACAGCACTTGTCCTGGACCAGGGGAAACCATCCATCTGGCCCAAGTGACCTGTCTTTCTAGAAGACTGCTCTGCTCCCCCAACCAATGGCATTAACTGTATGTCAGGGTTCTTAGTTGCAAACAGCAAAAATCTGCTAGGGATAGTTTAATAATTATTGTTGTCTTCATCATTGGTGTCACTGTTGTATGTGGGCACTGTGCTAGGCTTGGTGGTCAGGGTTTTATATACATTATATCTTTTATATCTAGAACTCTGAAAAGGAGACAATTACTCTCTGTTAAAAAAAAAAAAAATGAAGTAATTCAGGTTTAGGAAGATGGAGAAACTTGCCCCACGGTCACAGACTTCATAGGCGGCAAAGGTGGTTTTCAAAGCTAAAACTGACTGCAAAGCTGCATGTCTCAACCACCAGGTCTTGCTGCCTCTATAGTGAAGCCTCTGCTGGGCTTTGGCAAGAATCCAACAAACTGGTGATGGGGCCTCCATCCTCCGTGGGCCTCTCCTAACCTTCATATTTCAGGGTAATTTCCAGATTGCTGGCTAGAGTGGCTTGTTGACATTTACAAGAGCAGGGCCACGAAGCCGGCTTTCCCGGCAGCTCTCATGAACTGGCAAGAAGCAGAAATGCTCTCATGGCCTCAGGAAACATCTGCAAGTCCTCAAGGAGGCACAGCCTGCCCCTGTATCGCCTTCTAGGACAGGGAGCAGCCTGCCCCTTCAGCAGGGAGAGGACAAACATACTGCTTTTACTTTCCAGGCTGGGTCCCTGCAAATGGAACAATCCACTCCTGCTGAATTTTTAGGATCAGGCTCTGGGGAGCAGAGCCTCTCCTGGGCAGAGGGTCACAGTCCTGAAATCAGAGCCATCACCTGCCTCGGGCAACAGGGAAGACAGTGAACGGCAGCATCTGCGACTCAAGGTGACTGGTGCAGGAGAGGCATGTGGTGCAAGGGGAAAAGTCTGGACTTTGGAGTCAGAAAGAGCTGTTGCTTCACATCCTGGTTGTGCGACTTGAGGCAAATTTCCTAACCACGCTAGGTGGTTTCTTCATCAGTAAGAAATGTAAATTATTATGTTTATTGCATAATTCCCATGAGAATTAAAAGGAATAAATATATCAACACTTAAAATTGCCTCGCACATAGTGGGTGCTCACTAAATGATAACTACCAGTATTAATATGACTAGTATTATTATAAAGATGCAAGTAGGGCCATTTAGAAATGGTGGTGTTAAGGAGAAAACAATAAAAGGCACAAATGAGCTGGGTTTTGACAGGGGAGTAGGAGTTTGTTGGGTGGCTGATGGGCAGAAAGTGTTTTCTAGTTAAAAACAACAGCAAGGGCAGCTTTGTGATGAAGTATGGAAGGCTCAAGCAGCATGAGTAGACCAGGTAGGAACTAATGGAATATTCTCATCATACCCTCAGGGACTAATTGGCCCTTAGTTAGATGACTCTCTAAAATCCCCATCCTTGTGTCCTCAAATAAAGACTGTAAAGGACTCTCAGCATAAAGCATAAACCAGCATTCTTGTAAGCTATGCTCTCTGAGGTGAAGCCGCCTCCACGCCCCTAGCCAGCCAGTCCACAGGGAGCAAATGAAGCTGAGGACGAGCCACCAGGTGCCCAGGCCTCTGACTCATCTTCCCTGGAGTTAGGTAGACTTGGTGTTGACTTTCCTGACCGAATAACCTTGGCAAGCCACTTGTCTCTCTTATCTCTCAGTTTTGCATCTGAAACTACATTGCATAGAAGTCATTGTACATGATCTCAGCGCCCAGGACACAGTAGGTGCTCTCTGCTGTCCAGCCAGAGGGGCAGAGTAAGGGCGGGCCCAATGTATTCCTGGGGAGGCATCACAATCTCAACCACCAAAAACAGAAAAAAACACTTTCACCAAAAGCTCTGCACTTTGCTGTTTTTCAATGAATGACAAATCATGTCGATATAGATTCCTCATTCTTTTTTTCTTATTCACATACCCTAAAGTGCATCATTCAGTGTTTTGTTTTTTTTTTGTATATTCACTACTAGCTAGTGCCAGAGCAATTTTATCACTCCAAAAAGAAACCTCATAGCCATTAGCAATCATTTCCCATTCCTCCCTCCCACCAACCCCCAGTACTACCTATTTTCTGTCTCTATGGATTTCCCTATTCTAGACATTTCATAAAAATGGAATCATATTATATGAGGCTTTCTGGGTCTGACTTCTTTCACTTAGCATAATGTTTTCAAGGTTATCTATGTTGTAGCATGGATTAGAACGTCATTCTTTTTATGGTTAAATAATATTCCATTGCATGAATATTATACCATATTTTGCTTATCTATTCATTGGTTGATGGGCATTTGGATTGTTTCTACTTTTGGGCTATTATGAATAATCCTCATTCTTTTTAATGGTTGCATTGTATTCCATTGATCGGATGGAGCATAGTTTATTTAAGTACTGAAGGATATTTCTGCTCTTTTCCATTTTTTTGCTCATGCAAAATGCTAACACAAAAGAGTGCCACAATATCCTTCTAGTCTTCCATAATATGTACTCAAAACTTACCCCACTTCCTGAGGAAATTATCCATTCGATGGAAAAGTTATATCGACAAAGATATTAATTACAGCAATTTTTACAACACAAAATTGGAACTACTAAATCAGGAGCTAGTTAGATAAATTCTATTATGTGGTGAAATAATGTACAGTCAGGACAAATAATAATTATGAAGGCAATGCAGCATCAAGTGAATTGCTAATGATGGTTTTAAATGAAAAAACAAAACAAAACAAAAACCACCACCAACAAAATGTAAATTGGCATCACTCACCCACACTGGTCCTTACAGTAGTAAGATGTGGAGGGGGAAAGCACACCCAGACCCCCTGTCCTCGACGTCCCATCTCTGCCATGTCACTGTGATCAACAGAAGCTGGGCTTCCTGTAAGGGGCAGGCTGGGACCACTGCCAGACTGTACTGCTGAGGGTGCCATGTGAGGACCCACTCAGAGGAGAGAGGGCTCTCCTCCCAAGTGACAAGGAGGAGCAGCAGTCTCATTGCAACTCCTTAAGTCAGTGATGGCAAACCTTTTGAGCTCGGCGTGTCAGCATTTTGAAAAACCCTAACTTAATTCTGGTGCCATGTCACATATAGAAATTTTTTGATATTTGCAACCATAGTAAAACAAAGACTTATATTTTTGATATTTATTTTATATATTTAAATGCCATTTAACAAAGAAAAATCAACCAAAAAGATGAGTTCAGAGGTGACACGCGTGTCATAGGTTCGCCATCACTGCCTTAAGTGCTCAGAGGGTGGGTCACAGCTGGGCTATGTAACTGTGATGAGAATCATGGGCCAAGGTCATCATGAGGCCATGGACCCAGTCATTCATGAAGGTAATGGGTGACCTGTGGGATGGGTACCTTCTGCACTTGCTTGTGTGCCTGCTCAAGTCTCTTGACAGCATTCAGCATCTTGGACGAAGGCTGACTTCTTTGAGAACTGCCTGATACTGTACTTCCCAGAGTAGGGAAGCAATGTGAATGCATTCAATTGAACCAATCACATGAAACTTTTTTCTTTCAATGTATGCATTCTATTTTTCTACTACAACCATCGTTATTCAAAATGCACAGTGCAGCAAAACCAAAGATGAACATGCAACCTTTAAATATTAATGGGACAGTCAGCCCTAAGGATGTTGGTCGTATGCCTGTAATTGTGATTCTTGTGTTGGGTTCTATCAATACACTTAGATGACATTATACATATAAAACATATAATATAATAAATAGAATATAAGTCATAATAAATAAGAATTTAGATTATATGTATTATTTCCAAATATCCTAAAGTTAAAATGTATAATTTTTGTTAAATCAACACTTATAGGAAGGAATAATAAAGGCCGGTATTCTATGCTGTTCTGGGAAGAGCACAGTGACTCCCATGTGCTGTGCCCCAGACCCTAACCAGCCCCATGAAGTGTGAAATAGTATTCAAAGTGTCCCTAATCTTACAGAGAAGTCTGAGGTTGTAGTTGTTGGGTCACAGCTAAGCTGCTGTCACAAAAAGACTCTAAAAAAATATAATGGGCCAAACATCATCCTCATCCATTAATTTCTCTCTTAAAAAAACGGAACAGCCAGGCCAGGTTGGTGAAGTGATGGCTATAAACAGGAACCAGGCTCCCTGCTGCTCTGCCATCCCCTGGAGGGGATCTCATTTGCTTAATTAAAGTTGGGTTGCTACTCTTGGGAAAGAGAAAAGAGCCAACATCCAACATAAAGAACTGAAGTTAGAGATGACCCAGAAAGTGTGCACATCACTTCCTTTTATACCCTATTAGTCCACCCCCAACCACACCGCCAGCTGCTGCTGCCAGGGAGGCTCGGCAATGTGGTCTCCACTCTGCCCAGGAGGAGGAAGAGGAGGGAATTGGGGGAACAGGCAGCCATTGGCTACAAAGATTGTTTTTAATTTAAGAAAATGTGTAACAACAGAATTATATCATAGTCCCATTAAACAACTACTGACATTTCTGTATGGCCCCTCCCACATTCAATATGTACATGTATTTTTACAAAGATGTAAAAATATGTGTATGCAATTTTATCTGCTACCAGAGCCTAACCGGTATGAAAATTACATTAGGTTAAAACAATGATGTACTGTTTTTCATCTGTGACATTAAACCACAGTAGCCAGCAGGAGGTAGTAGAGAAATGGTCATTTTCAAATGTTACTAATGAGGGTGTCCATTTGTACAACTTTTCTGGAGGGCAGTTTGGTAATAGATCTCAAAAGCTTTACAAATTTAACCCATGGGGGCAATTCAGAGATGTGAGTACAGATTTGCATAAAAGGCTAGCCAACAAAGCTTATCTGTAACAGTAAAAAAATGGAACCAACCTAAACATCCAACAACAGGGAATTGTTTAAATGAATTGTAACCCATCCATCCATACTACACATCAATGAGAATCATGCTTTGGAAGAATATTAATTACATAAGAATTCTGATAATATACTAAGTGAGAAAAGCACATTGCAAAGCAGTATATATGCTCTGATTCCAATTTATTGCTTAACATTATTCAGAGATATAAAAAGGACTCGAATATTCAGCCAAATGTTAACAGTAGTTCTTCTGGGTGAGTGGTCTTAGGAGTGGTGTTTATTTCCTTATTTATTATTTTTAGCATTGTTCAAAAAAATTTTTCCATGAACATATATTACTTTTATAATAAAGGGATTATTTAAAACTTAGAAATTTGACTTATAGAGTCCTATCACATTAGGGCAGAATGAATTCTCGGCAAAAACTCCCTTATATTCCAAATGGGGAAAGTGAGGTTCAGAGAGGGTGAGTTGAACACCATTAGTCAGAACTACTGGTCAGAACTGGGATTTGAACAGGTCTTCTGTCTGCAGGGCTGGTATTCTTTTCATGGTGCCACACTAGAAAGAAGGTTCCTAAAAACAACTTGGCCCCTGGCAACTTACTGGTGTTGAGGTGTATGCAAAAACAAAATGTGCCTGGAAGTCTCTGGAAAACTTAAAATAACACACACACACACACACACACACACACACACACACACACACACCAAACTTCTGAAACAACCAGTGCCGATAAAGAAATGCATACTGGGAATACAAACATTCATCCTGATAGAGATAGGCTATGAGAACTTCATTCATTCATTAAAAAAAAAATTATTGAGCACCTGCTATATGACATTTTTGAGGCACTATATCCTGGTCATCAATGGTGAGCAGACACGATTTTTTTTTTGGTGCTTGCAGTATTTAAATCCTGGTAATGGTTGTTGAACATCTATTTATTTTATACTCTACATTTTCACAGACCTCTTTGTCTGTTGTCTTACACCAACAGTATTAACCCCCACTTAATTGAGTTAGAGTCTAACTGGTATGCACTGTAACTAGGCACTATTTCCAATCTTACAACAACTCTATTGAGAGAGCTATCATTAACCTCGTTTTACAGAGGAGAGAACTGAGAATCAGAGAGGTTAAGTGAATTTCCCAAGGTTACACAGATACTAAATGGCAGAGATGTTTTCCAATGCATGTCTCTCTGCCCTTAAGTCCAGGGTCCTGTTCCCTGCACAGCAACTTCACCCTCCAATACCCACTCATCACAAAACCTAAATAAAGACCTAGACTCAATACATTTGGACCATCCAGACTTACTGAACTTACTGGGATGGTGTTCAGGAATCTTCTGTGTTTAATAAGATCCCCACATACTTTACATATATGCTAAAGTCTAGGAACCACTGCCTTAATTTGTCACCTGGAATCCTACAATTCAATATTCCAAGAAAGGAACTATCCCCAGGCCCCAGGTTGCAAGTATCAATCCTCACATTCCACTAGGGAGCAGTATAAGCCAATGTGTCTAGAGAAGCAGTACTACATTGTTGACGGGAGTGGAATGAATAAGTGATGACATTCATTCATTCACTGGACCAATAGTGAAAGCCTGCCAGGTGCTGGGCCCTGGGCTGGGCCCTGGTGGAGAATTCCTATAATTCTGCTGTTTACAAACGAGGAACGCTGCTTTGGAGCAATGTGTAGATGAGAAAACGGGTTATAATATTTTGCATGTGAACTTTATCTCCCTGCCCCTTGATTCTTTGTTGGCCTCCTGACTCGCTTTACCAAGAGAACCTGGTGGAAGCAACTTGTGAAGTTCTGGAACCTGGACCTTAAAGCCTTGCTGCTTATACCTTTGTCCTCTTGGAAGGTCTCTGTCATCAAGAAGCCCAGGTTGAAAGACCAGGTGGAGAGACCCAGCTGCCCCTGCTCAGGTCCCAGACGTGTGGGTGAGAGAGGCCAGCTACGACCATGCATCAGCAGACCAGCCACCAGCGACTGCAGCAGCCCAAGCAAGCCCAGGGAGCCCCACCAACCCAGTCAACCCACTGAATTGTGAGAAATAATAAATGTCGGTACAAAGACCCCCAAGCAGGAAAAATCTTGGTACACTCAGAATACAGCCTGGAGGCAGTGGCATGGGCTGAATGCAACATGTTCTATTTGAGATCACATTTTAACTTATTTAGAATTCTTTACAGTTCAGTTTTCCCACCACTCAGAACAGGGTAATGCCAACCACTCACATTCACTAAACGGTAACTCCAATGAATTTAGTCCTGAAGTATTAGTCAAAATGTGTCTCAAAAGTTATTTTTCTGGCTCTTGAATCAGCAAACTATTTTCCACTTTTTTGTAGTTCTCATTGTCTTTGGTGTTTTCTTACAATGTTCAGAACCTGATTTTCAGATCTAGACTAATCCTCCAATAATATTAAATGGTTTATAGTCAGTTAAAAATAAATGATGGGGTCCCTAATAAGATAAACTAACACTGGGTGTTTTCTCTCTCTCTCTCTCAAAATTCATTCTGGGGGAATGAAGTGAAATGGAAGGATGGAGCTTTAAAACTTGCAAAACAAAATATAAGGAGTGGCTCTGGAGAGATGTCTGTCTGGGATGGTGGGTGTGCTTGGGAGCGGGAAGAGGGTGCCTACAGCCAAGGGAAAGGCCGATGGAGGGAGCAGAGAGGAGGAAGGCTGCAGGAAAAGCCTGGAAAGTTGGTCATTGCCTAACCCATTGCTGTCTGGGGATAAATACTGCCTGCCCCTTCCCTTCAGAGACCAGCATCACAAGCAGGCCACGTGTTGGCAAGCAAAAAGCCCCCATGAGAAGAAAAGTAAAATGGAGCTAGAGATTACGCCCCAGAGAGACTGCCTCCTTCCAGCGCTGCTGCCTACTGTGAATTTAAGGACAGTCCCTGAGCCGAGGATCAATCCCACCAGAAAAGGTGGGATTAAACCAGAGGGATCAGGAGTGATTGTGTGGGTCCTGGGGTTCTGTGACTGGGGTCTTATCCCCTCCTCTCTCCTTAAACTCGGTGAGAAGGACATAGACTAGAGCCTGGTCCTCAGCCCTTCCCCCAAACACTGCTCTACAGAGGAGTGCCCAGGGGAGCGTGAGCTCACAGACTAAACTAATTAGCCACCTGAGGAGCACAACCACATAACAGGAGGACAAACATCTACAATAGGAAACAAAACAATTGGGATAGACAGGCCACTAATGGGAAGTGAACTTAGGAAAATAAGGATTTGAAAATTAAACCAAGAACAAGAAATCACTGTTTACAATTGTAATGATGTATCATCCTATATAATAAAAGGCTAATATGCAAATAGACCGAATGGCGGAACAACCGGAGCAACTGAACAATCGAACAACCAGTCGCTATGACGTGCACTGACCACCAGGGGGCATGCACGGAACATGACGGGCATCAGCCGTGGTGGGATGGTGGAGCAGGTGAGCAGGGGCGCCAGACCAAGGCGGAGCCCTGGTTGCTGTCATTGGAGCGAGCCTCTGGTGTTACTAAAAATTATTTACTCCTGCACACCACAGTCCCACCCAGCGCTTGCACCCACTGCTGGCACTGCTGCTCACACCCATTGCTGGCACCTGGCGCCAGCCCTGATCACTCGGCGCCATCAGCGGGTGCAAGTGGTGGCTGCCAGCCCCAATAGCCCCTCAGGGCTTCTCCACCTCCCCCTGCTCCTGAGGGGAGATCAGGGCCAGCAGCTGTTTCTCGCACCCACTGCCAGCGACGGCCCCACTCACAACTGCAGCCGACACCAGAGCTGCCGTTCACACCCGCTGCTGGTGCCCAGCGCTGGTCCCAATCACTCGGCACCATCCGAGGGTTCGAGTGGCGGCTGCTGGCCCTATCACCCCTGAGGGCTTTTCCACCTCCCCCTGCTCCTGAGGGGTGATCGGGGCAGCAGCTGCCACTCACACCACTGACAATGCCAGCCCCGCTCGCACCTGCTGCTGGCGCCGGCACCAATCACTCCGCACCTTCAGCGGGTGGAAGCAAGACCGGGACCATCAGTGTGTGGGAGCAGCAGTGGCAGGAGCAGGGCTGCCAGCAGACAGGGGACTGAGGGCCATGATGGGAGGGGCTGGGCAGGGGTGCAGAGGGTGAGCCAAGACCCACTCCTGTGCCTACTGCAGCCTTGTGGCCCACAGTTCCTTTCAAGGTGCACGAATTCGTGCACTGGACTCCTAGTTTAACATAAAATAAGCTGCCCATATTGAAAGTGTCCAATTTGATGAGTTTTGACATAAGTATACATCTATGAAGCCATCACTATAATCAAGATAATGAACATCTCCATCACCAAAGGTTCCTTCTGGTCCTTGTAATCCATCCTTCCCTCTACCTCCATCCCCAGACAGCCACTGATCTGCTGTCACTAGAGGTTCTTTTAACGAAGAGAAGTAGGCATAAATAGACATATAGTTTGCATTCTTTTGTGTATGACTTATTTCACGCAGCAGAATAATCTTGAAATTCATCCATGCTATTGTATGTGTTGTTAGTTTTTCCTTTTTATTGAATAGTAGTCTGTTGTGTGGATATACCTAAATTTGTTTATCTGCTTACAAATAGTGAAATACATTAGTTAAGATACTCTTAAAACCTTTGTACATTCTGAGTTCAGTCCTTCTAAATCACTTTTCAAGTCAAGATTGTCGATGTCTGTGATTTCCTATATATCTTTTATATTATCAAGAGCACTGCTGCCCTGGCTGGTTTGGCTCACTGGATAGAGCGTCGGCCTGGGGACTTAAGGGTCCCAGGTTTGATTCCGGTCAAGGGCGTGTACCTTGGTTGTGGGCGCATCCCCAGTGGGGGGCGTGCAGGAGGCGGCTGATCGATGCTTCTCTCTCATCGATGTTTTTGGCTCTCTATCCCTCTCCCTTCCTCTCTGTAAAAAAATCAATAAAATATATATTTTTTAAAAAAGAGCACTGCTTATAAAGCATTTTTAAAAAATAATTTTATAAAAGAAATGCCTTTATTGCTGAGCTCCAAAGCCAGCTTTGCAATTATATGTGATGCTAACTTTTCTGTACAGTTTTTTTTTGATGTGGTAAAATATATACTAGATAAAATTTGCCATTTAAACCATTTTAAAGTGTACACTTCAGTGGCATTAATCACCTTTGCAATGTTGTGTAATCATCACCATTATCTATTTCTAAAATTTTTCATCGCCCTGAACAGAAATTCTGTATCCAATAAGGAATAGCTCGCCATTCTCTCCTCCCCCAGCCTTGGTAACCTCTGATCTACTTCCTGTCTCTATACATTTGCTTATTCTAGATATTTCATATAAGTAGAATCATATAATGTGTCTTTTGAGTCTGGGTTCTATTCCCTAGCATGTTGAGATTCATCAATGTTGTAGCATGTATTAAAACTTTGTTGATAAAACTGAATAATAAGAACCAAGATGGCGGCATAGGTTAACGCCAGAGTTTGCTGCTTTGAACAACTACTTCAAAAGTGAAACCAAAAAACGGAAGGGACATCACCCAGAACCACAGGAACGCTGGCTGAGTGGAAGTCCTACAACTAGGAGGAAAGAGAAACGCACACGGACACTCAGAGGAGGCGCAGTGCTGAAGTCAAATTCTGAGGTGCGGAGTGCGCGGAGCGGGCTGGCGGCGGAGGGCGCGGTTGGCGTTTTCAATCGGGAGGGAGTCGCAGACTCTGAGCTCCAGATCCAGGCGAGTCTTTAGGGACCCAGACTCAAACGGGAGAAGCGGGACTGTCTGGCTTCGGTCAGAGCAAGTGCAGCTTTCTCTCCCAGCTTTGCAGCGGGTGCTGGGACTCAGAGAGGCAGAGCCCCTGGGGACAGGACTGAGAGCCGCCATAACTGCTCTCTCTGGCCCACCCTGTTGATCCTGTGCGACCCGCCCTACCCAAGCCCTGCACAGAGGCATTTGCCGAATAGCCTCAGGCAAAGGCTAGATTAGCACCTCCCTAGAGGACAGAAGTTCTCTCACTGCTGACACAGCTGATTCTCATAGCCACTTGGCCTGGAGGTCAAACCCTCCCTGGAATTAGCTACAACAATCAAGATTTAACTATAAGACTGCGAACAAAGACCACTAGGGGGTGCACCAAGGAAGCATAACAAAATGCGGAGACAAAGAAACAGGACAAAATTGTCAATGGAAGATATAGAGTTCAGAACCACACTTTTAAGGTCTCTCAAGAACTGTTTAGAAGCTGCCGATAAACTTAATGAGATCTACACGAAAACTAATAAGACCCTCGATCTTATATTGGGGAACCAACTAGAAATTAAGCATACACGGACTGAAATAACGAATATTATACAGACGCCCGACAGCAGGCCAGAGGAGCACAAGAATCAAGTCAATGATTTGAAATGCGAGGAAGCAAAAAACATCCAACCGGAAAAGCAAAATGAAAAAAGAATCCAAAAATGCGAGGATAGTGTAAGGAGCCTCTGGGACAGCTTCAAGCGTACCAACATCAGAATTATAGGGGTGCCAGAAGATGAGAGAGAGCAAGATATTGAAAACCTATTTGAAGAAATAATGACAGAAAACTTCCCCCACCTGGTGAAAGAAATGGACTTACAGGTCCAAGAAGCGCGGAGAACCCCAAACAAAAGGAATCCAAAGAGGACCACACCAAGACACATCATAATTAAAATGCCAAGAGCAAAAGATAAAGAGAGAATCTTAAAAACAGCAAGAGAAAGAAACGCAGCTACCTACAAGGGAATACCCATACGACTGTCAGCTGATTTCTCAACAGAAACTTTGCAGGCCAGAAGGGAGTGGCAAGAAATATTCAAAGTGATGAATACCAAGAACCTACAACCAAGATTACTTTATCCAGCAAAGCTATCATTCAGAATTGAAGGTCAGATAAAGAGCTTCACAGATAAGGAAAAGCTAAAGGAGTTCATCACCACCAAACCAGGATTATATGAAATGCTGAAAGGTATCCTTTAAGAAGAGGAAGAGGAAGAAAAAGGTAAAGATACAAATTATGAACAACAAACATGCATCTATCAACAAGTGAATCTAAGAATCAAGTGAATAAATAATCTGATGAACAGAATGAACTGGTGATTATAATAGAATCAGGGACATAGAAAGGGAATGGACTGACTATTCTTGGGGGGGAAAGGGGTGTGGGAGATGTGGGAAGAGACTGGACAAAAATCGTGCACCTATGGATGAGGACAGTGGGTGGGGAGTGAGGGTGGAGGGTGGGGCAGGAACTGGGAGGAGGGGAGTTATGGGGGGGGGGAAGAGGAACAAATGTAATAATCTGAACAATAAAGATTTAATTTAAAAAAAAAAAGAACTTTGTTTTTGTGGTTGAATAATATTATACCATAGGTATGTATATACCACATTTTGTATTACATTCATCTGTTGACGGTTAGGTTGTTTCCACCTTGTAAATAATGCTGCTAAGAACATACAAGTATCTGTGAGTCTCTGTTTTCACTTCTTTTGGTTTTATATCTAGGAGTGGAATTCCTGGGCCATATGGTCATTCATCAAAGTGTTTTCCATAGAAGCTGTACCATTTCATATTCACACCAGCAATGTCTGAGGATTCCAATTTCTCCAAGCTTGCCAACACTTCTTATCTCTTTAATAATAGCCAGGCTCATGAGTATGAGGTGGTATCTCATCGTGGTTTTAACTTGGTGCGCTTTCACTGCCTACCTATCATTTTGCTCCCTCTTAGCCCTCTTTCTGTGTTAATAACTTTTTTTTTTTTTAAAGTTTACTCGGTGCCACAGGTTCTTTTTTTTTTTTTTTATAGGTATCAAACATTTTTTTTTATTAGTTAAGGTATTACAAATGTGTCCTCATCCCCCCCATTAACCTCCAACCTCCCCCCCTGTGTTAATAACTTTGTATGGAATTTGGCCTTGATACTTTTCTATTGTTTATTTTTATGTGAAATTATTTTTCCTGACTTTTGGAATGAGGCTACATTCAGGAAGGATTTTCAACCTTCACAGAGCCTCCTCCTTTGCTGTTTTTGTGTGGCATTTAAAAATAAGGCAGCTCGCCCAGACCGTGTGGCTCAGTGGTTGAGCGCTGACCTATGAACCAGGAGGTCACTATTCAATTCCCTGTCAGGGCACATGCCCAGGGGTTGCAGGCTCGATCCCCAGTGGGGGGCGTACCGGAGGCAGCCCATCGATGATTCCCTCCCTCATTGATGTTTCTGTCTCTCTCTCCCTCTCCCTGCCTCTCTGAAATCAATAAAAACATATTAAAAAGTAAAATAAATGAAAATAAGGCAGCTTGCTTTCTGTGACTTCTTGCCTCTGGTTCTTATCCTTGGTTAGATCTGGTCCATCTCTTTCCTTGCCTCAAATTCTGGTAGTGTTTTACATGTTTCTATATGGACTATAAAGACCCCCATCAAAGAAACAGTCTCTGCGCACCCCCAACCCATCTCTATCCTGCTCAATTTTTATTTTAGTTCCAGTTTTCCCTGGTATGGAGCCCTGTCCTGGAAGACAGCAGGTCAGTCTCATGAGCTTACCAGGGCTGCCCGGCTACAGCCCTTTCAGGTTTAGGCCCTTGCACCCACCCACAGTTGCAGGAGACAGAACCTCTCCAGCTTCAGTGGGTGTTTTTAAATTGGCTGCCCAACTCTTCAGTGATCACTATTTTGGGTTCTCCTGTTCTCAGGTCCATTACCTATTACCTCTGTTCCTTCCTTCCCTTTTCCTTTTCTTCTTACAGAAATGCTGTTCTTGTGGAAGTGTTTGGTTTGCCCCATTTGCTTTATTTTGGGGTTTATAGGGTTACCTTGTCACCTACTTTTATCGGTATTGTCTGGGTTATTTTGGTTTTGCTGTTTAGTTGGTTTTAGGTGAGGACTCAGAGATTGAAAAACTATGCTGCTACCACCAACAACCTGCGACTTTTGTGCTGAATTTTGTTGCTTAATGATTTGTCTTCAAATTCTGGCAGTGTCTTATATGTTCCTACCTTGATTATAAAGACCCCCATGAGTAGCCATACAATCCTAATACAATCTAAAACAAGAAGGATGAGTTTACGCAGATTGCCTGATGTCTTGCCATGCCATGCCCTATAATAGCTGGGAATAAAGTAGAAGGCAATTCCAGTTTTAGAAAGCCTCCAGAGTGGCCGTAACCTTAAGTGTAAGGAAGTCCCAATGTATTCAAATAGCAACTGAATTCAGGCCAATTCACAGCCAGATGCTATTCCCAAAAGTTCCAGTAGATGGCAGAATGGGTTAGATCAGTGGTTCTCAACCTTCCTAATGCTGCGACCCTTTAATACAGTTCCTCATGTTGTGGTGACCCCCAACCATAAAATTATTTTTGTTGCTACTTCATAACTGTAATTTTGCTACTGTTATGAATCATAATGTAAATATCTGATATGCAGGATGTATTTTCATTGTTACAAATTGAACATAAAGCATAGTGATTAATCACAAAAACAATATGTAATTATATATGTGTTTTCCAATGGTCTTAGGCGACCCCTGTGAAAGGGTCGTTCGACCCCCAACGGGGTCTCAACCCAGAGGTTGAGAACCGCTGGGTTAGATAATAGTAGTGGTTCTCAACCTGAGTGGGCACCACAAGCACCTGCCAGACTCCAGCCTGAGTTTCTGATTGGTTAGGTCTGGAGTGGGGCCCAATATTTTGCATTCCTTCCAAGTTCCCAAGTGATGCCAATGTGCTGGAAGGAAACCACGCCTGGAGAACACTGGATTATGGGAATCAATGTAGACTAATCCACAGCTCATTCATTCACACATCCATCTGGCCCCTCCTTCTGAGTTTACTGTGTACCAGTTCTAGATGATATGGGTATAGAGAATAAGATACAATTCCTGTTCTCAAGACAGTCTTGTGAGGGAGGAAAAGAGAAATGAAAAAATTAATGCTTAGTCGTTTCTTCTAATGCTTACTTGTGTCAGCGTAGGCCCTAGGCCAGGGGTGGGCAAACTTTTTGACTCAAGGGCCATAATGGGTTCTTAAACTGGACCGGAGGGCCGGAAAAAAAGCATGGATGGAGTGTTTGTGTGAACTAATACAAATTCAAAGCAAACATCATTACATAAAAGGGTACGGTCTTTTTTTTTTTTTTTTTTTTTTTTAGTTTTATTCATTTCAAACAGTCCGGATCCAGCCCACGGGCCGTAGTTTGCCCATGGCTGCCCTAAGCTAACACACAACCTTTGAACATGCTTTTGTTTGCTTTACTTATTCCCTCTCATTTAGAGTTCCAGCTTTGTGTCCATAAAGCCTGAATGATCAACTGGCTCCAGAGTGGTCTTACGTGGCTAAATCTGCTGAACTAACAAACTCAGGAATGTTTGCTCTCCTGTGAAACTCTGATGGAAAATCTCCTCCCTGAAATCAGAGAGGCCAGACATATAAACACACCTGACACAGCCCTTCCCTGACTCTGCATTAATGAGTAAAAATAAAACACTAGGATTACTATGTCCTTGGAGTCTCATTTGGTTGCCTTCTTGATGAATCCCTCATTTTAAGATTCAACAGTTAATTTTGGAAAAAATAAACCTTTTAATTCTTGATTCTCCATATTTTCCTTTAAATATTGATCACCTGTGATACATCTTCATTAGGAAAAATTTAAAATATACAGTTTTATATATGCCCAGTGCTATTGATTAGCTCTCTTCTGAAGTGCTAGGTCTTACCAGGATTACTTTAACAGGCAATGCATAATTTGTGACATATTGCATTAATTACTGGGACTTAAATAGGAATTGTTGATAGGTTTGCTTGACACCAATCCTTTTTATGTAATGAAAGAAAATTTCAATGCATGCCTTGTGTTGAATTATTATATCTAAATTAGTGATGCCTAGAGTAATGAAATTGTATTTGAGACTCTTGTCTAAAAGTTTTCCATAGTATCTTAAAATGTAATGAAAATAAATGGGTAAAAGATGAAGACAGAATTCAAAAGAAATATAAATGAGCACACATACAATACCTGTCTTCACATGTTAAAGACATGTCAATTAAAGCAACTTTGAGATACCTTCTTTATATTTACTATATTAGGAAGCATTTTGACAATAATTGCTCAAAAGTGATGGATGTTGTGTTGAAACATGCACACGCCAACCAGCAAGATGACAACATAAGTCCCTTTAATCCATTTGGAAGCCACATGATAAATATGAAGCAAAAGCCACAACATGTTTCTTCTTGGACACAGAGGAGGTTTCTGAGAAATCAGAAATGTTCTTTCTTGACCTGGGCAGTGGTTAGTTGGGTGTTCACTTTATAATTATTCAGTAAACTCTGTGTGTGTGTGTGTGTGTGTGTGTGTGTGTGTGTGTGTTTTATGTGCCCTTTCTTGTAACAAAAATGTTAAGAAAAAAATTTCCTTTGCTTTTACCAATAAGTTCATCTCGGGAACATGTTCAAAGGAAATATGAGCAAAGAACTTCTCTGTAACATTATCTAAATAGCAAAACTGGAAACTATCCACCAAAATATGAATGGTTTAGCAAATTATAGGTAGTAAAGGAGTATTAGAAAGTATTGTGGTAATTGCAAAGACTCAAAGCACATTTCTGACAGCAGAATGCAAAACAACGACTTGCAATCACATAAATCTATACACATGTGCGTAAGGATTAGATGTGAATATTAAAAATCATTACAATAAAGGAACGTTGGGTAATTTTCTCTGTAAATTGGTGTTATCGTTATTTTACCACAAAGAGAACAGAACATGTGGTTAAAATGCAAACAAAGCACAAGGACCTTCCACTGGCAAGGACTACTCATGTCTAATCAAGAGTGATCATCAAACCTTCTGCCCAATGTACACAGAACACTGTAGATGTTTATCAATACGGCAGAACAAGGAGACCCAAGAGAAGAAGAGCTGTGTGTAACTGGTCTTTCATTTTGCTTCAGTGCTGATATTCTCAGAGTCATTTTTTCTCCATAACACATAGCCCCTAAGATAATCCACGAAATTTATTAAAATACCTCATCAAGAACTTATTGAGCATTGGGTAAGAACTCAATCTTACACTGATGCTGGGGAGATAAGGTATTCATCCAAATTGTGAAAAATGTATGGATCAAGGGTGAAAATTAATGCTTTGCCAACTGCAAAAGGTTCTTTGGATGAATTGCCAAATACATTGCACACCTGTCCTAGACAAAGAGGTTGAGTCAGTGGGGGATGGTAGCCAGCAGAGCTTCAAAGGTAGTGGGAGGTCAACCAGGTCCTGAAGGCTGGCCCTAAAGGCTGGCTCCAGGACAGGTGGAGAGGCACAGAGGGCGTTCCCAGGAGGGTGGAGGAAGAGTCAAAGTGCAAAGGCAGGAAAAGAAAGAACAAGAACTGTCTGAAGAGATGAGCTGGGGCTCAGCAATTAGCCACTTTTCCAAGCCTCAGCTTTCTTATTGGTAAAAGAGGAATTAAAATCTGCCGTATAATGGTGCTTTTGAGGAGCAAAGGTACAGGGCCATGTCTGATAACAAGGAGTCCTACAAATTTAAATTAAGAAGAAAGAATGAACCAACTTGGGCATGTGCTGAGTAGCGGGCAAAAGAGGAAGATGATTCCAAGGTCTCGGAACTACGTAATGGTACTTTATTTTTCCTTTCCATTTACATCTACACTTGAGAGTCACCAAAATTCCTTCTTTGCATTTTACTTTTAAACATATTGTTTTCCCTCTTGGATCTCATCCAAAATCATTATAATGTCAGGCTTACACTCTAGTACATGCAGAAAAAGTAAAGGAACAGAGCCACTTCCGATCACAAGAGGCCGTTCCATCTCTAAAAACACATTCTAAAACACGTTCACTTCTGAAAAGTCCCCTCTGAATTGGTTGCAGGGGGGAGGGGGAGTTAAGAAAATAGTCTTAACTACAGAGTGTAATTTTAAGGAAATGCAGTTTTATTATTTTCAAGTACAAATAATAACTTGAGCTTGGCTAACCAAATGTTGCCTAATTGAGGAACCTGTTTTAATGTATAGATATAAATGACTTATAGTTAGCACAATCACTCATGGGTAAAAGAAAGTTCTGATGCATGAAAATAACGTCCTGTCTTATAGAGACACCTTGTACCCCAATCACTCCACTAATTAAGCAATTCTTACTCCCCCTGTCCCACAGACAGTTCAAATATAAACTTCCCCTCATTCCCACTGGATCACAACATACATCAAATTAGGGAAACATGAGTTGATGAAATTGGCCACATTGCCTAGATGCTGGATTGGTGAGACCAGCCTTTTTCAACCTGAGCCTTCTCATCGAGAGTACTACATCTAAATTAGTGAAATATGTCTGTTCATAATGTGAGTACAGGGACTCCAAAAAACTGTTGAGTTTGTTATCATCTGAATAATTTGCCTGGTTTAAAAATGCAAACACAGCCCTAGCCAGTTTGGCTCAGTGGATAGAGCATCGGCCTGCAGACTGAAGGGTCCCAACTTCTATTCTGATCAAGGGCACATGCCTGGGGTTGCGGGCTCAATCCCCAGTAGGGGGTGTGCAGAAGGCAGCCGATCAATGATTCTTTCTCATCATTGATGTTTCTATCTCTCCCTCTCCCTTCCTCTCTGAAATCAATAAAAATATATTTTTTAAAAATGCCAACACATTTTTTTGGAGCACAATCCTGAAGAGAAATAGCTGATTCTTTCAGCTATAATAATTCAATGGGTTTACAATGGTCAGGCCTGTAGCACTAACTTTAAGCAAGGAAACCATCCAGAGAAGTCTGGAAACAACACTGAAACAACTTGACAGCAAAACGCCTTTTTGCAGGAGCATGATCATTCAGCCTGATTAGGCTGATGGGAGTGGCCCAAGACTATTTGGTCACCCACATGAGGGCTGATCCTGAAAAAATTCACAGGGAAGCTCTGGTCAGAGACCCTGCCAAACACCCCTAGTGGGCATTTCTGTTCCTTTTATCAGACACTCCATCTGGGGACTGAGTAATTTTCAACAGTATCTTGGTTGTCTTCAACATCCTGGCAACCACCAGCATAACCAGATACAAAGGCTGAGTAGGACTGACCTAAAAGGGCTTCTCCTCTATCCTGACAACTCCGTGTCCCTAAAGAGAAGGGTGACAGTGTGCCCTACCCCAGGCTGCATCCTGGAGCAGTGATCTGATTCTGCACATTTCCCTGCACAGTAAGGCAGGTGATTCGGTCACCTAGGCCTGCAAAGAGTCCCAGGGAAGGAGGCCCAGAAAGCTAGAAATGATGGTGGGAAGACACACCTCGAGGGTCCCAAGAAGCCAGGGCACGCAATCAAAGCTTCAAGGAGCTAGCTGGCTGGATTTGGCCAAAGCAAGTAAAGCCAGACTCCACTATCCTCAGTTTCTTTTGCTTGGGCAAAATGTCTTATCTAACAGAAACAATTTCTTCATGTCTAAAATAATACTGTTTCCAAATGTATTTCTTTTCTCCCTAAGATATTTTATAAATACAGAGCAGTGGTCATTCTCCTGAGAGCAAATACTAGTATAATCACACAATCCTCAATTACACTTTACACTAAGCGTTTTCAATGGCCAGAATAATTTTTAAACTATGAAAAATTAAGTGCAAACCTTAAAATTGAACAGCAACAGTCCTCACCTTCCACTCAGGAGAAGCTGTCCAAACATGTGAACCTTCCTTTGAACTTCTTCGAAGTGGAGCCCCCTCTCTGAAGGAAGTCTATTTCTCTGTTAGGTGTGAAAGTCAGGTTAGAATCAGTTTTGACAACAATGATGGCTCAAGTAATAGGGCCAGGCCGGATGAAACTAGCTTTCTTTGCAATGGGAACAAAGTTGACTACAAACCTCATGCTCACTCAGCTGTCCCTGGACCCCTGCAACCTGGAGCCTGGGTTGTCATGTGCCTGTATGAACCCGAGAGAAGCCCTTCTCTTCCACCAAACTCGGGGTCACTCAAGATATCCAATGCGCATAAAGAAGGATGGAGTCCATCTGCTCATAACTTTGGAATTTTTCAGAAATGAGAATTTCACAAAAGAAGATGCAAAGGCAAACCCTTGCCTCCGAGCTAAGGAAGCAGACGTCAGTGTGTGTGGAAGGCAGCCCCCTGACTCAGTGAAAGAAAGCTAAGCAACCACAGCTTATCCCTTGACCACTTCTTTCATTGTTGACTCCCCACTTGGTTCGATCTTTTTAAAGGATGAGTTGGTATTCCATTTTTATAAAAGCTGGCAATAGTATGACTAAATCTAGCATCTATAAAGCAATTAAGTAAAATGCCCCGGTACAATAAATGCAGCTGTGAGGAGGACTCGGTTAGGACTCCAACCCCTGCCCAAGGACTGCTGTCAAAATCAGCCCTACTAAGCACCACCTTGGTAACTTCCATATTCACACTGCACACGGAAGGGGAACACACCGTACAAGTTTCAGGTTTATCATTTCCAAAAAAAATATCCCACAAATGACTATTATTATGAATTACTTGCTTTGAAGCTACTGAATATATCTCAAAATGAGGTGGGAGTAGGAATGGTCATGAAATCAGTAATCTGTTATTTGTTTAGCCGCATTAGAGGAAAAAAGTCATTTACCCTCACCACTGCCCAGTCTCCTGAGGCTCCTGCAAAACAGACTCCAGCTGCAATTCCATTTCTTTAGAGAACCAAGCAGAGCTCACACACAACTCAGTATGAGATAGATGAAGATATTGTTCTTTTACCTAATTCCTTTAGTGTCAACATGGATATTAACTAAACCTGTCCTTGAAAATGACCATCAATTCTCTAAACTTCACAGCAGTCAGAGGTCCAATGTCAGGCTCTTGCTAATGCAGATTCTGGGAGAGCTGTGTCCCCACTATAAAGTTTGCTTCATTCTCAGCTCTTCTGGGAACCCCTTTACCCCACCTAAAATGGATATGCTTTATATTATAGTCAGCAAGAAGAATGAATAACTCATGTTCCCAGGCAGAAGCACTCACTGAGGTGCTAGTTCTTGTGTAGTCTTTCCTGTCTGTGAATGAAACATGACCCCTCACTCCTCTATAACACAATAGGACACTTGAATGGTCAGACAATTATGGTAAAACATTTCCATTGCTGAAGCACAGTATTCTTTAACTTTACAGCAATGAGAGGTGGAGGACACCAACTGACAGCCCATAGACACGATTTGTTTAGCACACTGTATTTTAAATTATCTTCAATTAGTTGGAAATGTTTTTTAAAATCAGGAAATTTCCAATAAAATTTTGGATTTCTACTTCCTCCTCAAAAATCAGACCTGCCAACATTGAGCTCATTTATGCCTAACACTTGTGCTGAGTAACTGCCCTATTCAATAAGCTTTCCATGGTTCAGCACAATCCTACCCAGCATGCATCACTCATTTATGTTATCTGCATGTGAGTTTGTGAACCCTAATCTAGGGCAATTCCTTCATTGTAAATCTGATTTAAAAAAAAAAAAAAAAGAGGGCCCAGGGACAGAAAGTTAATCTGCCTGAAGCCACACATCAAGTTGGAGGCAAAAGGGGAAGATACCAGAGCCAAGTACCTTTCTAACATAGCACATTGCCTTTCTATAGAACCACAACTGCTATAAGCATTTCTTCCACCAATTATTTACATCTTCTAAGTGGAATATGTGCATTTTCTACATTCTCCTTTTAGCCATCCTTTTCATATATTTGATTTCCTTATAGATGACAACTTTGTATCAGTAATTTCATTTATATATTATCTCCAACCCCAAAGAAACAAATCAGGAATCAGACAAAACAAAAATGTCAACTTCTGCACAACTTAGCAGATGCAGGACCAGAAAGAATCTTACAAATCACTTAGCTTAACAACTAGCTATACAGACAGGAGAATGGGGCCAGGAAAGTGATATGCCTAGGTAAGGGAGCCAGTCTTCAATCTTTCACTCCACCATGTCACCTCTGTGCAGTCACCTGGGAGACCGAGAACCAGCTTGCTCCAGATATAAACAGAAATGACAGAACTCCCTCACAGCTCAGCTGTGGCTAACCTTGACTCTGCCAAGAACCAGAGATTAGACCACTAGTACATTACAATCAATCAATTTATAGACCTGGATTTGTACCGGAAGACAGATTTTCTTTAGAACTGGTATTTGGTGGAAAGTTTTAAATGTCACAGAACTTGGTGGTCTTTATAACACTGGTTGTTATAAAAGCTAAGCTCCATGTGAGAAATTTGCTGTAAAACATCATAGCACCGTTGCTTCAACTTCAAAAGAAAAAAAGGCAATGGTAAAAAGCTTTAATAATAGACTGAATGTGTTTTTATAGGCAACCAATTAGCATATTAATGAACCATTTAAATTTCTTTACTTAAAACCAATATTCAAGAAAGATGAACCCAAAATGCATACTCTTACTCTGACCAACATAACTAGATACAAATGAAATCGATGTTGTATCCATTAGCATGCTGTGATGTATGTCAGTAAAACGAGCCCTCCCCCACCCAGAGCCCTGGCCCCCTGGCAAACATAGGTAAATGATTGTGCACTGCGTGATGATACCATTAGGTGAGAACTTTGGTTCATGCAGTCGGCTGCCATAGAGGTTGCACTCAAACCCTGCGGCCCCGGCACCCAAAGTCAGTCAGCGGTGGTGGCTCATGGCATCAGCCGGGCTCCTTCCACAACACCAGGTGAATACTGTGATCAGGCATGCTGGTGGCAAAGACCAAGCCCGTGTCATTGTGCCCATCCAGTCCGTTCAGCCAGGAAGCTTCGCCTGCCAGGAAGCTTGAGCCTCTCTTTGACTTCCTGTACTCTGGCAGGGGCCAGCGGCTAATCAGGCTCTCTGTCCGCAAGTCCATGATATATAGGTAGCGGTTGTCAAACAGCAGGGCAAAGACATCTCCAAAACCAAGCAAGGCCAAGTTTGCTATCTCGGGAGTCTTGATAACTCTATAAGGATGAGAATAAGTAACATGAACCAGAAGGCAACTAACTTTGCTTTTGTTTATGCTACTGTAATCTTTTCTGGAGACATTTAAAAGCAATACACAATTCAAGCAAATTTAGAGAGTTAAATGAAAGTTTTTGATAAAAAGGAAAATGCAAGGACAAAAAGTTCAGCCTACTTTAAAACGAGGGGGGGAAGTGGGTAAGAGTTCATAATAATATGATAACACAGGCATGTAAGGAGAAAGGCGGTATTTGATGAACAGTTGTAAAAGCACAAATGCCCATCCAAGCTGGAAAGGATCTCTCGTATTCTCATGTGACATTTTCATTTCCAAGATGTAAAGACTAAAGTCCGGCCAGGATAAATATACTTTGTCTAAAGATTCACAAGTAATCAAGTACTACTAGACAGAACTCAAATGTAAGACTCAATTCTTACCTCTAGGTGAAAAGATTTATTCATCAAATCCTAGAGCACTGGCCTAGGGGCTATTCTCAGCAGGTAGCAAATACATAGGTTCTTCTTTAAAACAGTAGAGACTAGAAATATTAAGTTTCCCAAATAATCCAGAAACATTAATAATGTATTCGTAAGTATTTGCTAGAGAATATGGGGAGTTGGAAGGACAAACTTAACCTTCTCAGGTTCACAGTTGCTAAAACATCAATGACAAAGGTACAAATTTGGAAGGATCTAGGTAAAGGGTAGCACAGAAAAAACCTTAAGTCTCTGTTGTCTATATACTTAGTGAGGTAAAAGATGGACAAGAAAAGTTGACGTTATCTTTACAGGCCGTAGGAAAAGAACTACAAGATGAGGGATCTACAAATTCTGCCCTGGACAGTAAGTTTGGGCCCCATGAGAGGCTAGGTTAGCCTATGTTTTAACAAGGACGCTACCATCTAGTGTTATGTCCAAGAGGTCAACCAGATGGCAGGACCTGGTAACCAGAAAAAGTTACAAACAGCTGAAGGAGATCGGCTGAGAGGGGGAGAAAGAGAATTGGCAGGGACAGAGAAAGTATACATGATCATCACCTTTAAGGAGTAAAGGATGTGTGAGAGGCAAGACATTACAAGCTCTAGAAGAAAAAACAGGGCCCAAGGGAAAGAGAGTTACATAGAAGCACACTTCAGTTTGATATGAGGGAGGGGATTTAGTAGTGAAGAAGGCCTGTTTCTCACACTCAACCTGTCCAAGACTGAACTTATTAGCCAAACCTGTTTCTCTTCTTTATTTCCTTGGTTGCTCATTCACCCAGTTGCTCAAGCTAGGAAGCATGGCAACCATCCACCTCTTCTCCTTACTGAAGCCATAAATTCAAACACCAAGATCTACTGATTTTACATCCTAAATTTTCCCAATTTATTTATGACTATCAGAACTGCCACAATTCTGAGCTAAGACATCATCTTTCAACTGCACTACTGCCAAGAGTTTTCAAATTGGTCTCCCTATATCTATTCTTGGCCCCTTTCAATCAGTTAAGCTCACACTAAAAATCTAATCCTATTACCATCTCATTTAAATTTCTAAACCCTTCTATGGTTCTCTACTGAACTCACATCTTCAGCCACATTGGCCTTCTTTCAGTTCCTTAAACGCACCTGGCAGGCTCCTTCAGTCTCAGAGCCCCCAGACTGGTCTCTCAGTCTACAATGCTCTTCACTGTGTCCCTGGCGCTGAGTCAATGCAAATACTCATCCTTAGGGCTCAGCCCAAACTCTTCCTCAAGGAAGCGTTCCCTTATTCCTCAAACCAGGTGAGATCTCAAAGTACCTAATACTATGTTGCTCTTATCACAACCACCAAAACATCTGTATGTTATTAGCTACTTAATGTCAATCTTCCATTCTGCTGGCTAGTAATTTCCAGTTTGGTAAGTATTTCTGCTAGCTCCCAGCATACCTCACAATGCCTAACACAGGGAGGTACTCAATAAATATCTGCTAATGAACAGAGCAATGGTGCAATGAACACAGACAAATAAAAATTCCTACAAAAGAGATCTGAAAGAAACTGGGAAAAACAGCAAGAAAATCTGTTAAGTCCCACATCAATGCAAAGCAGGAAATAATCAGAAACTTAGAAAACTAGGGGATAGGACTTTAGCCTAGCAAAGGTGAGGTCCTGTGACTCCAAAGACTGAAGCACAAATATGCTGCAGAATAGAATACAGGTTTTGACAGGCTCACAGTAGCACCTTTTGATGACTTGAGAATTATAAAAGGACATCCCTGTGGTGCAGTTCTAGTTCGAGTGACTGCACCTTAGATGAACTGAATGTTTTACTGCCCTTTGTGCTTTCCTTTTTTCAGTTTGCTTCTAAGAGTAAATAGCCCTACCTGGTCTTGGCAACTGAGGCCACAGGATTAGTACTAAGATTTCAAAAGAGGTTGTTTTATTTGTGTTTGAGGGAAAGGGGAAGCAAGAGATAAAATAGCCCCCTTTCAAAGAAAAATCTGAACCTATCACTTCCTAGCAGCAAACAATCTTATAGATTTACTACTTAAAGCTAGTGGCTCCAAATACCAAAACCTAAAAGAACTTTCACTGGGACTCTGGACTCTTTACTGTATATTCTGAGTAAGAACACATGAGAAAGGATAAAATTAAAACCTTTAGAGACTCTAAGCATTTAAAAGACGGCGATACCTCTATTTTACCTTACCTTTACATCATTCCCTCCCCAATTTTAATTCAAAACAAAAACAAAATTAAACTGTAAATGATCTGATTTCCCCATGATGACTACTTAGATTTTTTTTTTTTGCAAAGTATCAAGTTCTTTCAAAAGTTCCTTCTCCATGGCTTGCTGGTATTTTAAGCACATGCTTGCTGGATGACCCAGCTATGGATGGATGGATGGATGGATGGATAAATGGATGGATGGATGGATGAATGGATGGATGGATAAATGATGGATGCTGAACTAGGGTGTGCGGTGGGATATTGGTTAAGGCCCCTATGCTCTCTCATCTTCAGTTTCCACATTTATAAGATGAAGAGCTTGGACTAGTTTTCCAAGATCTGTTCTGGTCTTTTTTTCCTCAAAGCATAGACAGCTTGGAAACCTAATTGGTTAGAAATGTAGGTCATAAATGGGGTTGTTACAACCTTTATGAGCAGAGAGACAGGGCCCATCAAAGTCCCGTTGGCTAATAGGCTCAGATCCCATGCGAGCTGACCTCAAACAGTCATGCATAAAAACAATGAAGAGAATGTTCAATTTTCTCCACTTCCCCAAGCCAGCAGTTCCTGAACCATGCTGTGAAACACTAACTCTGTGTGCTGTTAATAAGTGTTCCTCAAAAAAAAAAAAAAAAGGGGGAGCTTTAGTACTATGAATGTTAGGTACAGTAGGTTAAACAAATTCAAACAGGTTTCTTTATGTAGGGCTTCTCAGAGCTATTAGTAATAAATACCTAACAGGTCCTGTGCTAGGTCCTCATTATAGGCATTTCATTTACTCTTTATTTTATAGGTGAGAAACTAAGGCAGAGAGGTTAAGAAACTGACATAATATCACACAGCTCATAAGCGATGGCACTAGATCTTAAATCAAGGTTTGTTTATCATCAAAGTAAGTTCTCTTAATCACCATATGGTACTGGCTTCCATTAGCCTCCAAATGCTAACAGATACCACCAATCTCCAAGAGTGGTCTCACAAAATTATTTGTCCATGGACCTTTTATTATTTATTTCTCTGCAAGTCTATTTTTCTCTAAATACCTGTGTTTCTACTAGTCAACAGAAGGCCACTCAATCCTCCAATAAAAAATTTCAACTAACTAGGAAGTAGAAATTAAAATATTAGAACTAGAGATGTAAAAGACCTTTCCATCCAAGACCCTCATTTTCCAGAAAAGCTTGTTAACTTCTGAAAGAGGCAGTAACTCAGAGTAAAGGGAAGAATTAGATTCTAGATCCTCTAGGTTCTAGCATATAAACCTTTCTCATTATGCCTCTAAAACATTTTTATGTCCGAGGTTTTCAGCATATAACCCTGTTTATAACTGATGTATAGATTTCCTCAAAGCAAGTGACTGGTTTACCCAATATTTAGTCTTGTCTTTACTATTAAACTGCAACAAAAAAATAAAGAAACCGCAAAGAACTGTCAAAGGTAAAGGTCCAAGGAAACATTACCTGAGAATATCATAACTGGCAAAGTCCCATTGGTAGAGGCCCAGTGCTGAACTACAGACGATGTATTTGCCATCAAAATGAAGTCTTGGCTGCAGGCAGATACTTCTATCCTCAGAGACAGACAGTGTCTTTAAGCACTTGCAGTTGATTTCTCTCCCAATTGGCCAAATCTACAGATAAAAGAAAATCAGGAGAGATGACAGATGCATCACCATAGAAAAGCATGTTCCCTTAATGTGGCTTTTGCCTGCTGAAGTCAGATATAAAGTGAAGTAAACTGGAAAAACAGGCTTTACAGTTGAGTTCAAACTCTGATTCTGCATGTATGTGCTGTGCTGCCTTGGATAAAATACTTAATCTCTCTGAACCTCAGTTCCCACAATGAGGATAATAAATGCCTACCACATGGAACAATTTTAAAGGTGCACTAAAAACATATGTAAGATTGCTCTGTTAACTTTTTGCAAATTTTTTTTATTACACAAATAAATGTTTATATTTTCATAGTTCAGACCTAAGAATTAAGGAGGGTAGAAGATACATGTCATAAAAAAACAGAATACGTTAAAGATTATTTTCTGTTCTTCATTTTAAAATTAGAGTTAGCCCTGGCCTGTGTGGTTCAGTTGGTTGAGCATTGTTCCATGCACCAAAAGGTCGTCAGTTCGATTCCCAGTCAGGACATATGCCCAGGTTGGGCTCGATCCCCAGGAGGCAGTCGGTGGATGTTTCTCTCACATTGTGTTCATTCTCTCTCTCTCTCAATAAAAAACAAAGCACACACATGCACACATAAAAATCAGGGTTAGAAATTGCCCATAACATAAGAGATAATGAATAATTCCCCTTGCAATAAGTTTAAAATGTCTTGGACTAAGACATTTCTGTCTACCATGAAATTTCATTTTAATTTAATTTTAATGTTCTTATACTGGCCAGTCTTCTTTGATGACAAAATAATAGAGAAAAAAACCTTACCTTGATCTCATATTTGTCTGCACTTAAGAGGATGTAGTCTCCAGGGCTGTGCAAGAGAGACTTAACTTTGCACTTCTGCAAAACCACCTAGAAATATAAATATCCACATTACAGAAAGATCTTTTTAATGCTACTGTTACCTTGCTTTTTTAAAAAAAAATTAAAATATGAGAGCGAGCTTGAAATGATATTGTATGCTAAAGTAACTGAGCTAAAACTCTACGACCAAGTTAATCTCCACCAAGGGTTTTACTACAATCAGAGTCTCTAAATTATCAGCAGAATCTAAAATGTCCAATGTTGGCAGCATTTAATGTTGGCTTTGGTCTGGAAGCAAACATTAGGACTGGTTTTAAAAACTGTAAAATGTTACTTTATAGAAAATGTGAGGAACAGAAAAAAGCCCACAGACATAGAAAAAAATACAAATCATCTGTTTTCATAAGCATGTGCATTATAAAGGAAAAAGCACTGGACTTAGGACTAAAATCTGCCATATATTGACTTTGTAGCATTGGACAAGACCACCTAATCTTTTTCTCATTTTCCTCATCTTTAAAATAGGGGATGAGACACTTATTAACTCTCATAACTGCAATGAAAATGAACTAAAGCAATGTAAATAACAATAAAATAATGCAATAGAATCCAACATTCTATTAGCACTTGGGGTAATCTATAAATACTAGGTTCTAGGTTTTTTTTGTAGTAAATCAGCACAAAGTGAGCTGGGAGGTCAGGCTTACTCATTCAGAAGCCTAGGTTGCACATTCAGCTGAAACTGACAGACCTGCTAAGTGCCAGGCACCCTGATGGTAATGTCCCCCTCGTCTCTTTTCATATTCACAGGAACATTTAGCAGATGATGAAACTCATGCCCTGAAGGTAAGAGGAACTTACCTAAGACATCATAATCAGAGTCCTGGCCCCAAGTCCACTGTTTTTAACACAACACCAAATTGCCTTATATAACTTCTTTAAATACTCAACGTGCCCTGGCCGGTGTGGCTCAGTTGACTAGAGCCACCAAATCTCATGCACCAAAAAGTGGCAGGTTTGATACCCAGGTTGCAGGTTCAATCCCTGGTTGGGGCATGCACAGGAGGCAACTGTTTCTCTCTCACACTGATGTTTCTCCCTCTCTCCTTCTCTCTCCCTTCCTCTCTCTAAAAAAATAAAAATAAGTAAAATATAACACATAAATACTCAATGTGCCCAATACGGGAGTATTTTCCCAATTTGTTATGATGGTAAAACAGGCATAACATAAAATGTACTATCTTAAGTTTTTACAGTTTAGTGGTCTTATCAACCTTCTCACAAACCGCTCTCCTTTAGCTCCACCTATTTCAGAAAGACACAATCATCATCCAATCTAAAACCCACTAGTCACCTCTGACTCTCCTCTGTTCCCCGTGAATTAGCAAGTTGAACTGGCTTTTCTTAAAGACATACCCTTCATGTGTGCCCTCCTCTTTCTTTATTGCCGCTAGACTCCAAGCTATGGATATCTTTTGCTTAGAATACTGCAAAAGCCTAAGTGGCCACCTGTATCCATCTGTGCCCCACTCAAACCCACTTTTTTCTTAGCAGTTATTTTCTTCCTATATGTGCCCTGACTGGGGATTTAACCTGCAACCTTGACAAATCAGGACAATGAATGCTCTAACCAACTGACCTACCCAGCAAGGGAGCAGTTATTTTCTTAAAATATAAATCACACCAAAACCTTTCATAGTACGTATTCACCAATGCTTTCTGCTATACTTGTGATATCCAAAATCCTTAATATGGCCGAGTCATACATGTTGGCCACTGTCCTACACCTCCTCCAAGAACTGCACAGCTCCGCTGGCCTTCTAGGTCATCAAATGTTCTCTGTTCTTTTCCACACCAGGGCCTGTGCCACACTGCACCCCCTCAAACACTCCACTACACAGCTACCTCCCATTTATTCTTCACATTTTGTCCCTTCTCAAAAAGCTTTCCCTGAGCAAATTAGATACCTTCCTAGATTTTTTTCTCAGACAACACTACACTTCGCCTCATAGCACTTAACACAATGTGTAATTATGTATTTACACGTGAAGTTACTATTTATTAAGTATTTCTCCTTCTAGACTAACATTTGTGTCAGGCCTCAGTCTGTGTGGCTCACTCCTGCATCCTCACAGAATAGCATGGCGGGTTCAAATGTTTCTGCATGGCATTTCCATTATTAATACTGCATTCCAAAGAAGCATCGAACAGACTGTCAAACTACAGCGGGAAGGTAGGGGAGGGTTGGGGGGGGGGTGGTAAGAGATCAACCGAAGGATTTGTATGCATGCCATGCATATAAGCACAACCAACAGATGCAAGACACTGGGGGCTGGGGGGAGTGAGGGCAAGTACAGGGAGGGGAGGTAGAGAAGGCTGGGGGGAGGTCAATGGGGGGGGGGAAGCAGACATATGTACTACTATTTGTAATACCTTAAACAAACAAAAAGTTGAAAAAAAAATTACTGCATTCCATCTTCACAGCAATCTTTTATTGAAAACTAGAAAACATCACAATATTCTCCTAAAGATCCTATACATGTTTATTTATTCTACTTCTTGCAATTATTTTTTTTTTCAAAATGAAAGTGGCTTTTCTGATTAAAAAAAGAAATACACTTATCCTAAAAGGGAAAAAAGCACCCACAATTCCACAAGAAATAATTGTCTTCAACATTTTGGTGCATGAACACATTCAGAAAATGGTGTCATATTCTATATAGTTTTTTGTATGTGACCTGTTTTATTTGCTCCCTGTATACACCTACTATTGAAAACAATAGGTGTTGGAAAACAGTTCAATATGATTCCTGCACAAAATTCCAAAATACAATGCATAGAGGAAGCAGCTCAGGTCTCTAGGCTATAATCCAATGACCAGCTTCTACAAATTAAGGCTGCTGTAAAATTATTAGGAAATTCAGGTATCTGTTTCTTTCATCTTATCTCTAGGCAGTGGCTTGTTATCAATTGTGGGCATCTTTCCATGTCCATAAGTCATTCACATTTATAGTGTCTTTTACATGCTGGTCACTGTTGTACACCATCATGCTTGTATTTATTCCATCTACGGCTTACCCACCACTTCTAAGGCAGCATGCACCATCCCGTCCCCCACCCCCACAAAACCTGATGTTAAGGAGATTTCTTTTGCAAGTCTTCCTACCTTGGTAACCCATTCTGTGTGCCCGGTGAGTGTGTTCAGGCACGTCCCAGCAGATAAAGCCCATACTTTCACAGTGAAGTCTGCAGAGCCACTCACCAAGATATCAAGTTCATCATTGTAGTCGACACTAAATACTAATATATAACAGATACAAAGTTAAAACATGCTTGTCTGAGTCTTTTATAATAGAGTTCAACAGTTTAATAGCGTTTATTCTCCCTAGCTGTCCAATTTTATAATTTCTCAACCGGAGTACAATAAGGATGGTACCACTCAAGTAGCAACTTTATAAAAAAAAATATGCATTTCAAAATTCTTGTTATTATTATTCTAAGAATGGAAAAGTCTCCGAACTAATCACCTTTTATGCCTGTGTTAGCTTCAAAGTGAGAGGTAAAACCAGTTTTGGAGATAATGGCATTTCTTCTCAAGAATGTCTGTCTGACACTACACAAAACTTATCTAGCTTATTCAGGGAAAATAGAACTCGGGTGGCCCTAGTTATATTTGCACTATTTATTGCAGTTAGACAAAACATCAAGAATGTAAGCTGCAAACCAATATCTATACTCAAGAAAAGCCATTGTAAGGAGAAAACAAAACACAAACAAGGATCTCAAAGGTCAGACTAAGCCATTCTCTCAAAACTGTCTGCATTTCTTCACAGCAATACGTCCAGCACCTAAAACAGTGCCTGAGTATATAGCAAGTGCTCAAATATTTGTTTTTCAATGTCTACCAAACTCTAAAGGGATATTAGAGACCCAAAGATAAAGACATTGGTCTTTTCTTTTTTTTATTGACATAATGTATATTTTGTTTGTTTGTTTGTTTGGTTTTTTTACAGAGAGGAAGGGAGAGGGATAGAGAGTTAGAAACATCAATGAGAGAGAAACATCGATCAGCTGCCTCCTGCACACCTACTGGGGATGTGCCCGCAACCAAGGTACATGCCCTTGGCCGGAATCAAACCTGGGACCTTTCAGTCTGCAGGCCGACACTCTATCCACTGAGCCAAACCGTTTAGGGCTGGTCTTTTCTTTAAAGGACCTCAATCTAAGTAAGCCGTGGAGGGAGAGGGCGGGAGGAAAGGTTACCTCTTGCTAAGGAAATACCAAGGACTAACTCTGCCCAGGGGTATCAGAGAGGACTTCAGGGAAGAGGTAATATTGAAGATGGGCCCTGAAGGATGAGTAGAGTTTATTAAGAAAAGAAAAAGAACATTGCAGGTAGAGGGAATAGTAAAGGCATAGAGTTAGGAAAAGCCACAGCAATGCCCAGGGAACATCAAGGAGGAAATTTTTTGGAGCAGGGCTCTCAAATTTAATCAGATATAAAATTACCTGGTAGTCAATGTATATCTTCAAATACTAATTTCTAGAATAAACAATTGGTAGCAGATAGTAGAGAAAAAATGTATGGAATGACAAACAAAAATGGGAAAAAATTTTGCTTTTAGCAATAAAACAGCTAGGTTTACTTCAAAGAATTACTGAATACCAGGTATGGTGCAAGGAACCTGGGGACCTTAGGGTGAAGGAGATAGGCAGTATCCCTGTCTTTTTGGAGCTTACCACCTGGTGAGGAAATCAAGATTATCATACTTACTTGTATGATGCGTGTTATGACAAAAATACAGATTATTGGGAAACCTACAGCAGACTCAACTTGTTAGGGAGTCCAGGAAGGCCACTCATAAAATGTGATGCTTAAGAGCATTATCTGTGACTTCCAGGGATGAATGCAGTGTGCACATGGGACAAAGGAGGAAGGGAGTTGCTGTACAAGAGGTTGGAAAACAGTTCAATATGATTCCTGCACAAAATTCCAAAATACAATGCATAGAGGAAGAAGCTCAGGTCTCTAGGCTATAATCCAATGATCAGCTTCTACAAATGAAGGCTGCTGTAAAATTATTAGGAAATATTCAGGTATCTGTTTCTTTCATCTTATCTCTTGGCAGTGGCTTGTTATCAATTGTCAACCAAGCTCCAATTCAATATAGTATATGTAGATCACAGAAATTTGGAATGACTATCACTCCAAAAGATTTTAGCTCTATTTCTACAAATAAAGAAGACTGACTATATACCAATAAGTGTAGGACTTACTCAATTTGGAGGTGAGAAGCCTGATAAAGGCAAAGGGGGCTGACTGTTCAACAGGATATAAATGAAACAGGAGAGAAGAACTGTCCCCTCACAGCATAAAGGTGTATAGATAGAGAAGAGTTTTAAAATGGGACATGGAAAGATACCAAATAATAACTTGAATAAAAAGATTAATTGTCATGACTGAGAAAGGAGAGTGCAAGTTAAATTAAAAGACAAAACAAAAAAGTTATCACATTCTTGGCTCCTGGCTTTACGGAATGAGGTTAAAATATGTAAACTCTTGGAAAAGGGCAACCCACCAGCCCCTGTGTGCCCCCGAAAGTGCTGGGTCCTGGCTCCGGAACTCCATTCCCAGCAGGCCACAGTGTTGTCAAAAGAGCCTGTCACAAGTTTCTGCTCATCAAACTTCACCGCTGCACAAGTATGGGTCTGTATGCCATAAACGCACTGCCCTGTACTCACATCCCACAGTTTTGCAGACAAGTCATCTGACCCTTAAAGAGAAAAACAAAGTAATTAGTAAGAAAACAAACGATGAAGAAGGAAAATCAATTTCCAAACCATCGTATTCTTAAACAAGATCCTCTGGGGTCACTTCCTTTAGCATTCCCACTTTATAGCAGAGAAAACCACAGCATGGAGAGTAACAGGACTTGTTCAGAGTCACCAAAATGGTGTTAACAGCGTGGGGGCTGAACACAAGCTTTTTGGTTTAGTCCTTTTCCCGTAACTTTCCAGATTATAGAGAAGTGTTAGACTAAAGCATCCCTTAGTGCTTCCACTTATAACATATCATAAAATATCTCACCATCATGAGCTCTAATTTGAGCTTGAAATCATAGGCAATACCTATGATTGCGTGTGTACACTTGCATGTTTGTCCATTACCCAACAACCCTGAACAAACAAAGAATGCTGTTAGTAAAGCTGTTGCTAGAACATGTTCTAGTCTAAGGCAGGTCAAAGAGGAGCCTCAGATCACAGGTTAACTTCTGAGAAGGTTAACTGCTAATTTCTTGGGCCATCTAGAAATGTGTAAAGGAACTTCTAAGACAGTGATTTTCAACCTTCTGGCCCTTTAAATACAGTTCCTCATGTTGTGACCCAACCATAAAATTATTTTCGTTGCTACTTCATAACTGTAATGTTGCTACTGTTATGAATTGTAATGTAAATATCTGATATGCAGGATGGTCTTAGGCGACCCCTGTGAAAGGGTCATTCGACCGCCAAAGGGGTTGCGACCCACAGGTTGAGAACCACTATTCTAACATAACCAAGGATAAATTATTACCAGGCATTCACAACAACCCAACAATGAGCTTATAAAGAAAGCCTCTTATGATTCTGTAGAAAAAAGTAGTTTCATTTCTGCCTATGATGACATTATACTTATCACAGTGACAATTCGGAATTTTGCTTTAATTATATTTAAAATCCTAATTACTAATTAATATCTCACAATTTACCTTTAGAATAGAAAAGTAGTAATAAGAATCGAAGGGCCCTAGCTGGTTTGGTTCAGTGGATAGAGCGGCAGCCTGTGGACTGAAGGTCCTGGGTTGGATTCCAGTCAAGGGCACATGTCCAGGTTGCAGGCTCGATCCCCAGTAGGGGGCGTGCAGGAGGCAGCCAGTCAATGATTGTCTCTCATCATTGATGTTTCTATCTCTCTCTCCCTTGCCCTTCCTCTCTGAAATAAAAATTAAAAAAAAAAAAAATCGAAGGAAATTTTGAGGACACAAGTATCATCACTATGACAAGGACACAGTATTCTAGAAAAGCACCAAATGACCCGTTGCCAAAAACCTAAAATGACTAAATTAACACCAGCCACAATTCTACCTTTAAGGTTTGGTCAAGAGCCACTGTTTCAGACAATGGAAAAATAACTATCACTATGAAAGAAGTAGAGCATAAATTTTAACCTAGGCAAACCCTATGAGAACATACTGAAATGGAAACTTTACTGTTTAGGATTGTTTCCTCTCTATACTTGGTTGGTGGTTCTCAGTGGGGATATAAGACATCAGAATTACCTGGGGAGCTATATCAAAGCATATATGCAGGGCCCTACCTTCAGAAATTCTAAAATTAGAATATCTGAGGAGTCCAATAATCTTAAAAGCTTGCCAAGTGATTCTAATGTATGAGCAGTATGTTGAGAACCAATATTCTAGAATAGTGCTGTTCAATAGAAATATAATGCAAGCCATGTTAGTATTTTAAAATTTTCTATTATTGAAAAAGTAAAAACATAAAAATTTAATATAATTAAGAATGTTAAATTATCATTTCAACATATAATCAATATAAAATATGTTAGCCCTAGCCTGTCTGGCTCAGTGGATAGAGTATCGGCCTGCAAACTGAAGGGTCCAGGGGCTCGGATTCTGGTCAAGGGTACATGCCCGGGTTTGCGGGCTCAATCCCCAGTAGGGGGTGTGCAGGAGGCAGCGAATCAATGATACTCTCTCATCACTGATGTTTCTATCTCTCTCTCCCTCTCCCTTCCTCTCTGAAATCAATAAAAATATATTAAAAAATAAATAAAATGTTATATCCTAAGTCTTTGAAATCCAAAAATGAGTATTTCACATCTCAATTTGAACTAGCCACATCTTAGTGCTCAAAAGCCGTAAGTGCTAGTGGTTAGCTGTGAGTGTTATTGGACAGTGCAGGCCTAGATAATCTTTAAGATTGGGCATTTTGTGACTGTATTCCTAGGGAGCTAAGGCAGGTAAAGAAATCATTTTAGGGTCTGACCACAAACCCAATTTGTTGCCAAATCCTGTCAATTCTATTTCAGTGGCTGCTCTTTCATTCAACTTCTTTTTAAAATCTCTCTACCCTTACTGTCCTAAACCTAGGCCTATTTTACCCTCATCTAAACTGCAACAGGTTAATCCTTTAATTTGGAACCTCTAGTATTCTCTGTCAGAGAGTCTCAGCAAAAGCAGGATCATCTCCTAAGAGGACATGCTAGAAATTCTTTGGGGTGGCTTCAATTGTCATAATGATTTAGGGGGTGGAGGGCTATTACTGGCATCTACTGGGCAGAGGCCAGGAATGTTAGACATACTGCAATGATTGGGACAGTGCACAAAACAATTATCTTGTAGTTTGCATGACATTCTTAAAGGTTTGGCCAGATATCCATAAATGGAAAGCTTATTCTTAGTTATCTGAGCCTAGAATCTGTTTTACAAAGCATATTTGCAGTTTATTCTGAATTTTCTAAGAGTGTAACTACCAGGTAAATTGAGGAAAAATATACTTTGTTTTGTTGGGAACTTGTTAAGCATTTTCCATCATTTGAGAAATCACACCACTGATGGTATCTGTGACACAAGTACAATGTTCTGTATTTATAGCTATCATGTTCACGGTCAGTAGATAGAGGCGCAAACATCTGATTACTGTTTTCTAGCATAGCTATGCTTGAGAATTATATGTTTAATGTGTACTATTTTAAATTACAGCCTTATTTCTCCTCTGAAACAGAGTTTAGGCATTATATTGATTTTTAAAATAGATGTACATGTAGATAAATTATTTCTATGAATTTTATTTTAAGATGAAACTACTATAAAGTATGTTATAAAAAGAGGCCCTGGGACTGACAAATAATAAACACTGGTCTACTTGAAGCAGAAACTCTGATCCTCTGGCCCTTTTCTGCTCAAAAATCTTTCATAGTTTTTTTCCTCCTGCTTATAGAAAACTGTCCAAACTCATGTTCCCAGCATGCAAGGCTTTCACAACACACCTAAGCCTATTTCTTTACATTCTAAGAGTCACTTATAGAGTCCCTACTTATATCCTAGAAGTCCAGCTAACATGAATTTTCTTCCTACATTCTCTATGCTCAGCCCTGTCATATGTTTGCTAATGCTGATCTTTCTAGCAGAAAGCTCTACTTTGAATCTCATCTCTCTAAAGCAGCCGTGGGCAAACTACGGCCCGCCAGATTCGGCCAGTTTGAAATGAATAAAACTATTGAAAAAAAAGACCGTACCCTTTTATGTAATGATGTTTACTTTGAATTTATATTAGTTCACACAAACACTCCATCCATGCTTTTGTTCCGGCCCTCCGGTCCAGTTTAAGAACCCATTGTGGCCCTCGGAGTCAAAAAGTTTGCCCACCCCTGCTCTAAAGTTTACCCATTCTTCAAGACTCAACAGAAACCACTGCTCCATTTTCTCAAATGGAAATCACTCCTTCTGAACTACATGAATTTCCTTTTTACACATTTCAACTAAATCATTTGATCATACTTCTTGTATAGCTCTTGTTTTTCTTATTTGACTATACGCCAGATGTCACAATATGGCAGCTTGCAGGCTTCTCTTAAGTCAGATCTGACAACTCTGAGCCTGAATCCCACATGGCAATAATTCACTACAGTGAAGCAGCAGCTACCCTCTCTAAAAGGGCAGGTGTTCTCTGATTAGCCATAGTCCATGTGGAGAGTTCTACTTAACCAGGTTACCTTCTTGATGCCAGTATGTGTATTCTCTGCTCCAACCTATTTATGTATATCTTTATATTGTCTTTCACATAGAAGGCATTTTAAAAATAAATGCTTACTGAACAGCACAAAATACAACAGGTCCCCCCTTTCTTACCATTTCAAAAATGAGCACAATAATTACCTCATTCAATCTATCCCATGTTAATTTTAGCATTAGCCATCAATCGTTATGGCAATATCATTTTATTACTGTTCAAAGGGCTAACCTGAAAGACACTATAAGCTTATTTCCAAATTCAGAATTTCCCAATTCAACCACAGTGAAAAATACAAGCTAAGTGACAAGATGACACAAACACTTCACAGGCATAACTCAGAGATATTGCAAGTTTGGTTCCAGACCACTGCAATAAAGTGAGTCTCAGAAATTTTTTGGTTTCCCAGTGCATATAGAAGTTTTTACACTATACTGTAGTCTACTGAGTGTGCAATAGCATGTGTCAAAAAAACCCCACAACATACCTTAATTAAAAAATACTTTATTGCTAAAATACACTGAGCCTTCAGCGAGTCATAATCTTTTTGCTAGTATAGGGCAGTGATTGTCAAACTCATTAGTTAACAGAGCCAAATATCAACAGTACAACAATTGAAATTTCTTTTGAGAGCCGAATTTTTTAAACTTAAACTATATAGGTAGGTACATTGTTATTAACTTAATTAGGGTACTCCTAAGGCTTAGGAAGAGCCACACTCAAGGGGCCAAAGAGCCGCATGTGGCTCGCGAGCCGCAGTTTGCTGACCATGGGTATAGGGTTTTGCCTTCAATTTATGGGGGCGAGGGGGAAAGGCAGTATCTGTGAAGCACACTAAAGCAAAGCTCAATAAAACAAGGTATGCCTATGTAATTTTGTAACAAATATTTTTCTCACTAATGACAGTCCCAGGGATGCTACATTAGAAAAAATTAAATGAATGCTTTGGATTATTTTCAACAGACACAGCATGACTTCCAATACACTAACCTGATTAATTTAATCAGAATAAAAATAACAGAACACAGAAGAGAATAATTACAAAATGCAAGATTGGGCCCAGTTTTTATAAATATTAACTTTCTGGGTAGTTAAATAATTCAGTGAATGTGTCCCATTTACTTCTGCTTCAAGTAAGTGGAGTTTTTATTGTACTTCAAAAGTAAAGTTTGAGCCCTGGCCAATTGCTTAGTAGTGAGAGCGTCGCCCCCCCCCCAGACTGAAGGTTCAATTGCAATCAAGGGCACATACAATTGAATTATTTATTTTGGTTGCAGGCTCGATCCCCAGTGCTGGTGGGGCATGTGCAGGAGGCTACCAATCAATGTTTCTCTCTGTCTCTCCCTCTCCCTCCCATTCTCTCTAAAAATCAATGGGAAAAAAATCCTCAGTGAGGATTAACACACACACAAAAAATGTAAAGTTTGATGAGATTTTTTAAAGCTAGAGGTGGTTCTGAAAATGAGTCAACTGTCAGTATTTACCTAAGTACGAATGAGTTAACACTGCATCTCAAGCTTTAAAAATTTAAATACCGGCCATTGATTATGAGGCAAAAAGGACATGGAAAAGCCCTCACCACAACTGGGAAAGTATATCAACACTAATAAAAGAGAAAAATGGTAATTGGCGTACGAGCTACCCTTTTCATTGGCTAATCAGGGCTATATGCAAATTAACTGCCAACTAAGATTGGCAGTTAACTGCCAACAAGATGGCGGTTAATTTGCATATGTAGGCACATGCAGGGAGGCGAAAGGGAAAGCAGGAAGAAGCCCCCTGCCACTGACAGTGATCGGAAACCCAGGGGGGAGCTAAGAGCTGGGGGCAGGGCAAAGGCGGCCCTGGGGCCGACTTTGCCCTGCCCCCCAGCCATGATAGGAGAATCAGGTGCCTTTTCCGCCCTGGCCAGTGATAGCAGGAAGTAGGGGTGGAGCCAGCAATGGGAGCTGGGCAAGGTCGAAGCTGGCAGTCCCAGGAGCTAGGGGTCCCTTGCCTGGGCCTAAAGCGAAGCCCACGATTGTGGGGCCGCTGCAGCTGCAGGTCCCCGCTGCCCGGGCCGGACGCCTCAGCCAGAGGCGTCAGGCCTGGGCAAGGGGCCGATCCTGCGATTGGAGGGTGATGGGGGTCAACGCCTGAGGGCTCCCAGTATGTGAGAGGGGGCAGGCTGGGCTGAGGGACACTCCCCCACACACACACCCAGTGCACGAATTTCGTGCACCGGGCCCCTAGTTAAAGTATAAAAGAACAGATGATGTCCCAATAATCAGGCTTATAGGAAAATAGCATAAGCATGGAGTAACTTCAGTATGACAAACAAAACCAGGAAGTGCCTTACATTTAATGTTTATTTTATAAAACAAACTATTTTGGGTAATATAACAAAATGCATATCCTCATGAGTAAGAAATAAAATTTTAAAACAATCATGAGAAATAATGTATCTTTTAACTATTAAAAATATTAAAATTGGCTGGTATGGTTAAGTAGTTAGAGCCTCTTGATTCCAGTCAAGGGCATGTACCTGGATTCCATCCTCAGCCCTGGTGGGGGTGCGTGTGGGAGGCAACCAATGGATGTTTCTCTCTCTCTCCACCCTTCTTTAATATATATATGTAAATATATATATTTACATATGTAAATATTTTAAAATAAATGTTAAAATGCAGCCTGGTAGAACTCTGAGGGAGAAGCAGGTTATTTAAGACTGCTGTAGGCATGGCATCAATTCAACGTATCTGGAAAGGATATTAAGAGGAGCTATAGCCAAAACCGGTTTGGCTCAGTGGATAGGGCGTCGGCCTGCGGACTGAAAGGTCCCAGGTTCGATTCCGGTCAAGGGCATGTACCTGGGTTGAGGGCATATCCCCAGTAGGAGATGTGCAGGAGGCAGCTGATCGATGTTTCTCTCTCATCGATGTTTCTAACTCTCTATCTCTCTCCCTTCCTCTCTGTAAAAAATCAATAAAATATATTTTTTAAAAAAAATTATTAAAAAAAAAGAGGAGCTATAAAATCATTCATATTTCTGGATCTAGTGATTCTACCTTGAGTCTTCTCCCCCAAATAAATAATTCAAAAGGAAAATATGCAAACAAAACATTGAATATGCACTAAATGGAAATGGCTATATAATGATGATTTATTTACACAAAAGAACAGTATATATTATGAAAAATAGTTTAATGATTTAGGAAATACTCAAATATTTATTAGAAATTATCCTGGATGAAGAAAGAATACAGGGTATCCCTATATATTATACACAATGAAAGTGAATAGGTATTGGGATCATTTATAAGAACTGCTGAGAGCCATCTGAAACACTAAGAATTATTTACAATGCCTGTCAAAATGTACTGCTTAGCCGAAACCGGTTTGGCTCAGTGGATAGAGCGTCGGCCTGCGGACTGAAGGGTCCCAGGCTCGATTCCGGTGAAGGGCATGTACCTGGGTTGCGGGCACATCCCCAGTAGGAGATGTGCAGGAGGCAGCTGATCGATGTTTCTCTCTCATCGATGTTTCTAACTCTCTATCTCTCTCCCTTCCTCTCTGTAAAAAATCAATAAAATATATTTTAAAAAAATGTACTGCTTAAAATGTGGGCAGTGATTACAATCATATGTAGAAACACATACCCATTATAATTGGAAGATATACAAAATCTTAAATTTTAATGATACCTATATATATAAAAGCCTAAGCAACCAGAACAACTGAAACGACTAATCACTATGATTTGCACTGACCACCAGGGGGCAGATGCTCAATGCAGGAGCCGCCCCCTCGTGGTCAGTGCACTCCTATAGCCAACCTCCCTGGCTGGCCCGGCCCCAATAGGCCCTGATCACTAGCCAGGCCGAGGGACCCCACCTGTGCACGAATTTCATGCATCAAGCCTCTAGTGTTATATAAAGTTACTTAACTGCCTAGCTCTGTGGTTGGCAAACTGCGGCTTGTGAGCCACATGCCGCTCTTTAGCCCCTTGAGTGTGGCTCTTCCTAAGCCTTAGGAGCACCCTAATTAAGTTAATAACAATGTACCCACCTATATAGTTTAAGTTTAAAAAATTTGGCTTTCAAAAGAACTTTCAATCGTTATACTGTTGATATTTGGCTCTGTTGACTAATGAGTTTGCTGACCACTGGCCTAGTTAAAATATCCACTGTATTTCTTCCCATGCCCAAACTCTTAACTTCTAATTCTTCTTAGCACTACAGGAATTTAAAACAAGACAGACAGACCTCCCTTCCTAACCAGTACAGAGAAAGAAGGAAACAAAACACAGAGAAGGTTATGTAATTCTTCCACAAAGATCTAACTACTACTTGCTTGGACTAAACTCAACTTTTTCCACTGGTTTTTCCCCAAAATCACTATTGGGGGCCAGGGGGCGGGGGGAGAACAGTTCCAGGGTCCCTTACCTGTACATAGAAGTCCATCTTTGTAGTAAAGTGCATACACTCTGGCACTGTGTCCAATTAATGATGAGGTTTCAAAGGCTTCATGGTCCTCCAGTTGCTTCATTCTCAAAATAGCCTTCAAATAAACCTTCTTCCAGTGCAAAGCGTCCTGAACAGAATCATCTATCTGCCAGCCCAAATTTTTACATGCAATCTGCCACACCTCTGTACAGGCACTTATCACCTTATTCCACTGTTTAGAGACGAGGCAGCATGTGAGTAAAGTCTGAGGATCGAGCCATTTTAACAAATAAAAACTGAGCTCCAAGGGCAGGAGTTTGAGGAAGTCCCGCTTGAGGAGAGTCTCCAGGTTATTAGAGAGGTGCCTGAGCTGGACTGCCCCACTCAGACTAATCAGGTGATCCAGAGTTTCATTTTTCTGCAAGTCCGTCAGAGAAAGAAATGTAACAGAAATGTTATCAAGCCATGTCTCAAAGTCCTTTCTCTCCATAAGGTTATGGAAAAATTTACCTGTGGCACATCAAAATATTGTATTAGTTCTGCTCAAAAGACCGTTCAAGCAAGACTACTAACAAATGAAGTATTAAAAATTAGTATAAAAATTTTGGCATTACAACTTTATGCTTAGTTACAACATTACAACTTAACAGTTAATACACTGTATCGACATTTTTCCATGCACACAAAAGAAAATACATTTGAGAAAACATTCTTTAACAAATCATGATCTCCGAAACATAAGTCAATGAAACTTATGTTGATGTGTGTGATTTGCTCCTTTTGAAGTCTAGCACATGCTACATGCATTTTCACAAAGATTTACAAAGCATTCATTCATAATGAAACAATGTATTTTATATAATATATCCCTCCTTCATCAAAATCATAACATGATTCCCTTAATATATCCTATTTAGGCATTAAAATCACAAAAATAAGTACCATGATGTGACAACCAGAAAGCAAGTCTAGAGCAGTAACCTGACACATTAGTTATCATGCTAGACACAACCTGACCTGTTACCAAAATCACAGAACTCATTACTACTGGCTTTTGTAATAGATGTACAGGCATAAATGTTTGGGGAAGAAAAATACACAGATTTAATAAGTTAGGTAGCTCAGGTATTCTGGTTCTTCCACTTCCTTTATGGCACTGCCTGTTAGAACATGAATTACCTTATCTGGCCTTACATAGTCTATTTTTTATAAGCCTCATGTGAGTTGGTGACAACTCTTAATCATGTGCCCCAGAGTTATGTGGGTCTTAGAAGTCTGAACAAATAAATATTCCTGATACTTACAAAACACCAAAACTCAGGTATCATCATCTCCACTGTGCAGATAAGGAAGTTACAGATCAGAGGAGATAAGTGATTTGCCTATAGTCAACAGAGCTAAAACAGCAGAACAGACTTGGAAGCCAGTGCTCTCAAGATCAGTAATTTTCCAACAAGATCAAGCTGTCTCTCTCTGAAGTCAGCTACAACCAGGAGCATCACAAACTTGTAACTCGATCTGGGGGCACTGTGCCTTTGTGATTATACCACCTACCCCCTTAGGACAAGGACAAATTGCTCCAGGGCTAACTGGAACAAAAAAAAATTGCAGTATCCAGCATTACACAGTGTGTCAAGGTGTCAAATCACTCCTAACAATGGGGACTAAACTAATGAACAAAAATAAAGCAAATCAGTAAAAACCATTTTCCCCAAGATTGGCCAAATGTTGATAGATGTTAGTGCTGGGTGATGAAGATTTATTATTCTTTCTTTTTACATGCTTAACACTTCCATGATTAAAAAAAGAAAAAAAAACATTCCTTCTAATCTGATCAATTTCCCACCAGATTATCAAACTCATTTTTAAAATGTATGTCCAAATTAATATGGAAGAGGAAAATAAATTCCTTTTTATACATGTCACCTAGATCAGGTCTACACAAAAAGCTAGATCTCATCTTCTACCTTTATGCAAGCTGAGTAAAAACTATTTTTATTAATTTCCCTAATATCAAGTTTGGCAAGAATGTTATTGGGCAAAAAAAGTAGAAGCAACCAATTATATCATCTAGTTTTGTTTTTTAGAGCAGTGAATAGACTTCAAAATAATGCTCTTGAAGTATCAGGGTTTGGGCTAGGTAGGATTTATTTATTAATTAAAGGATTTGTTTGGCTGCCAAAAAATAATCAGTTCACCAAAAGTTTTATCAACTTAAAACAAGATAACAAGACTCTTCTCAATCCTAACAATCTATTTATAACACTTCAAAAAAAATTTTGTTTAAAAAAAGCATTCATAGCAAGAAAAAACAACTCTTTTAGATGAACATTTATACAATGTCACAACAGCTAATGACTTAATACTGGCCAATTAAAAACATACATCAAAACATCTGCCAGAATAATTTTTTAGTGAAAAAGGGAATAGGGTTTCCTCTAACACCTACACACACAAAATTTTCCACAAATCCATTATAAAAACGCTTACATTTATGAAAACGGAATTGTTATTTAAATGGCCACAAGACAAATTTATAATACCCAGGAAAATATGATCAGGTTCCCATTATCCTTATTTAAGAGACACCCTACAGCATGCCATGTGCTCATGACATCACAGAAGACTGAGGAACAAGATTTTCAGTGAGCACCGTTATTAAAAAAACACCAGCCATTTCTAAGAATTATGTATTCTCCTAACTCCTAAGAAAATTTTTTTCCCTAATCCTTACAATTAGAGATTGCCCTTTAAGCTACTGAACCCCTTATGGGTGGCTGTTTTCCAGTTCTTCATCTCTGACTGTCATGAAAAATAAAAAGAAGAATCTTTATTTTAATCAAGCAAGCCCATTAACTCAGCAGAATGCATGATTAAAAAACACCATTCTGATTTCTTCTTGAGCTTTTCCATAGACAACAAGAACAGTTTAGTTTGGTATCCCTATAGCTGTATATTGAACTGGCATTCTATTTATTAAACATTGTCTGCATCATGAAAATAAAACAAAACACCAGTTTTTACTTCTCTAAAAAAATTAACTAACTTTGGAGGGAATTTTCTTAAGGCCACAGGCTAAACTGAACACTTTTAGAAGAAAGCTTCTAGGAGTATGTGTTATATACTGGCAGCATAAGGCCCCGAGGGGAAAAACTTCAGGAAGTAGAACTTCAATTCAACGTGAGGAGGAGCTTTTAAATCATCAGAGCTTTTTAATAATGGAATAGCTGCCTCCAGAGTGGTGAGCTTCCCATTACTGGGAACAGTCAAAGACAATTGAATACAAAGGCAAAATGAAAATGCTTTACAGTCAAAATTTTTACTGATTGAGCTATCATTCACCCTGAGAGTTGTGAAAATCAGAAACAGGGCAGGGACATGCTTAGCACAGAGCTCAGTAACTCAAATGGCACTTTTGTTAGTTTTATTATTATAAACACCTAGCAGGCAAGTTTGTAGTGACCCTGAGGCTGAAAGGGGCATGAGCACTAACATCCGGTTGAACTCTATGATCTTATCACAAAGTTTCTCTTAAAATGGCTTGATATATGGAAGAAAAACTCAAGGGCTCAAACTTACTGGGCATTTAATTTTAGTAATTAAGGGTCATTATCAAGTTGGGGCTAGTTTCCCACCAGGTGTATTTTTCTATCCACTTTACCCACACTCAGGCTATCTTGCCCTTTTCCCCTCCATTCAAGATTAAACTTGCCCTCCTGCCCTCAATATTAACAATCACAAAGCTCTGAAATGGGTGGTGTGATGAAAAAGACTCTTAAATTGGGAGATGGGAGGCCTGGGTTTGGTCTCTGGTTCTGCCCTTTTAACCCCCTATGTTCCCTTAGGCAACTCTCCTATTTGTTTTGGCTTAATGTCTACTCATAGACATTACTTCATTTGGTTTTCACAACCTTGTGTAAGGTGTCAGTACTACTGCCCTTAACTAATAAACGAGGAAATTCATGGCCCAAGAAGTGGAGTGACTTTCCTAGGGTCCCACAGACAGCAGCAGGATCCACATCTTGCCCTGCCCCCACCCTCCCCAAACAAAACCTCTACCTCTAGGTCTTACTTAGAGACGTGACATTCTGGGTAAAACATGATGAATGCATCTTCCTCTCCTCCACCAGCACCTGGCCTAGTCAAGCGCAAAAGCAAGACCTTTGTTTTGGGGGCTTCATCTTCCTCTCTTATCGAGCATAATCAGCAGTTACAAAGTACAGAGGCTTTCACAGACACAGAATAGCTTTTCAATATTCAAGAAGCTGGTAACACTGGTTGTCTCCAGAGAAAACTGAAGAGCTGAGGAACAGGAGTAAGGGGCCCCTTTTTGGAATTGAAAACTACGTGCATATACGATCCATTTATATATATGGAGGGCTCTGCAACTCCACTTGCTGCCGGGTGACCCTGGGCAAATCACGTCACCTGTTGCAAAAGCCCAGTTGCCTCACTTGTCAAACTGAGTTGTAGCCACTTGTAACCATGAACAACGCTGCCTACAAGGGTGTTTGTGTGTAGGATGATGTATGTGAAGCGTTTAGCACCGTACCTGACACACCGGTAAGCCTACAAGAAATGCCAGTAACCATTATTATCGGCATGAATACCGTTACCTTTATTTCAAGCAGCACCCCACATACACACCTGTTTCCATGGCATACCCACAACTATGGCGCAGTCCCTCACGTTAGTACAGCGCTTGCACTTCATACACCTCTCGACACTTCATCTTTCAACCTCAGGGCAGCCCTGGAACGTCACTGCTAACGCATTTCGCAGCTAAGGAAACCGAGGCAGTAACTCCGAGGCTCAATTTTCTCAAGTCTAACATCAACTCCAGAGCCCTTCCACCCGTCCGTCGCTCCCAGGTCCCCGGCTCCGGGAGCGTGTTCCGCGCGGCACTGACCTGAGCGAGCGCCCCAGGGCCCGGGACCTCGCGCGGGGCCCACACCGACCAGGCGCGCTCGGGCCGCCAGAGCCTCGCAGCGGCCGGGTCCGCTCCACAGCCATGGCGCCTGCAGGGAGAAGAGAACAAGGGCCGGAGGTGCGGCGGGTCAGCAGAAGCGCGGGCGGCTGCGAACCCCCTCCCTGACAGGCCCCGCCTCGTATACAGAACAGACCTGGACCCGCGGCCGCCGCTCTCCGTCCGCAACCTAACCCGGGAGCGGCTTCCGGTGCTGCTTGCGTCATCTCCGCGCGTCCCTCCGCCCGCGGCGCCCAGCGGACGCGGCTGCACTTCCGGCCCCCGCCTCAAGGGGGAAGCAGCAGGCTGAGGAGAGCGGCGAGGGAGGCGGAGCATGCGCAGTGCTGCTCTCTCGACAGTTGCAGAGCCTGGACCTAAGCTTATTTCCAGAATATCGGAACATAGCCAGCGCATTTATGTTCCAATCTGATCTGGCTCCAACTCTGCGGCACTTTTTCTGTTATCCTCACTTCATGGAGGAGAGGGAGGAGAAGTTAAGAGACGTGTCCAAAGTCAAACACCCTTCTAAGCACCTATTGTGTCCCAAACACTGCCAAGAAGATAGGGGTAGTGAACAAAAAGCACAAAAATCCTGGCCTTCTGGGGCTTATCTCCTAGTGGAAGAGACAGACAGATAAATAAGACATGACGCAAACTTTAGCAAGTGCTAAGGCGAAAAATTAAGGTTGGTGAGGGAAAGAAGAGAGATTATACTTGAACCTCAACTCTTACACACTCTGGCTGTGCCCCAGCATGGTTACTTAACCTCTGGCTTTATTTTCCTCATCTGATCGTTCTGAGAACTAAGGAGATAAAACAACCGTTAGTGTCAAGCTACTTTTTATGTTATAGCACTCAATTCCCACCACAACCCTACATGCTAGTTACTATTATCAGCTCCATTTGTAGAGATGGAGAAACCCAGGTCAAAAGAATATTTCAACATAGGCCTTCAGAGCATAAGTATCCTTATCTCTTCGTGAGGGCTCATAAATCTCACATGTGTGTGCACGTGCACACACACACACACACACACACACATACATTTACATGCATCTTGCCCCAGCAGTGTCCAATAGGACTTTCAGCAATGGTATTCTCTATCTGTGCTGTCCAATAGGACAGCTAGTAACCTCTGGTGGCTCTCAAACACTTGAAAATTACCTAATGTGACCAAGGAAATAAAATCTTAGTTGTATTTAATTTTAATTAATTGGAGTTTTGACCCTGGCTGGTAGCTCAGTTGGTTAGAGCACCATCCCAATATGCATGGTCTCTGATCAGCACACATATAAGAATCAACCAATGAATGCATAAATAAGTGGAAAAACAAATCTCTCTCTCTCTCTCTCTCTCTCTCTCTCTCTCTCTCTCTCTCTCAAAAGCAACAAAAATAATTAAATGGTTGGTGTGGGCCCTGCGTGAGGTCCTGGGCCCTGGGGCGCTGGCATGTGGCTAATGGCTACTATACTGAACGGCTCAGTTGAGTGATATAGGTATAACACATAATATAAATGTAAGACAATCACATATACAGTTAGTGGTAGAGCAGGGCTCCAAATAGCCTGAGTCCATCTACAGTACTTGAAACATGGGAAATAAAAAATGACTGTGTGAGTGTGTGTGTGTGTGGGGGGGGTAATAGGGGGATGAGGACACATATGTAATACCTTAATCAATAAAGAAATTTTTTAAAAAAACACTGTGTGGGGTGGAGCCAAGTATGGTGTCCTGAAAGTCAAGTCTCAAGAGAGCAAATTTGATTTAGTAGGCAACAGGATGACTCTGCAGGCTTCTAAGACACAGAGCTGTTGACAACATTATAAGAAAATTTAGGAAGACATGAGTACACAGATCAGATAACCTCCATGAAAGGGAAGGCAGTACTAACTAAGGTAATCAAGAAAACCAAACACCTCTATATGTTTCCAGCAGTTTCAATCCAAATATGGTAGAAGTTTGATGACTCAAACTGGAAATTCCAGATGGAGCTGCTCTAGAGGCAATATATTGTTTGAAACTCTTATGGACAAAGAAATCAAATTCTGTAAGTTTAAGCTCAGAGGAGACCCAGGAGCAAAATATATGGCTCTATAAAAAATGAAAAGAAAATTGCAAAATAGGATGTGTTTAATTAAATATCTCTAAGACCTATTTCATTGTTAGATTTAGTATATGTAAAAAATCCCTTTCATTTGAATGGTTTTCAAGGTTAGGTTTTCCAACTTTGTAAAAAGTTCCAATGTTAAGCAATGATTGTTGAGAAAACCTAGACAACTTTAAATGTAATGAGTTATTCCTAGTCAAGTAATTACAAAAACTGATGCAAATAGCCAGCAGGAAGATCAACATGTGAAAAGAAGAAAGAGGAAAAAAAAATAGCCTGGTCAGATAACAGAGTGCTCAGCACAACTGCTTCTGCGACAGAAACATAAAAATATGCTAGATGTTGTTCTTTCCTGAAAATAAACTTACTGGTGGAAACAATGTTTGAGATACTTCCTACATATATATGCTCTAGGATAGCTAATGCTAAATATCAAATGCTCGGTCTCTTCAATTCAGGCTAAAATAGACTACATGTTATTTTCCATTCTGGGATAGTTACCTGGGAGAGGTAGTTGGATGACACATGATTTAGTAAAGCTCTTCCATAGCCTACACTAGGAATTCAAAATCCTTCCCAATGAAACATATCCCAAACCTCACCATTTGTTTATATGGGGAGAAAAATTGCACCCACTGGTATGACACATATTCCTGGATGTTTAGTACCTTTCTTGCACGTGCATGTGTGGAGGGTATGAATTACTTCAACTGTTCAGTTGTGTGAGATGCACTCCAAAAACACTGTGACATTTCTCCTTGTGTGATGATGCTGTGGAGAGGGGGTGTGGGTGAACTGTTCTTTCAACTCCCAGGCATACTTCATCAGAAACTGGCATAAAGACAAAGGGTCAGTTTCAAGAGGTACAGAAGAGTGGAAGCATTTGAAGAGGTTTGCTTTTTTTTTTTTTTTTTTTAACTCTTTGTTCTGGATTCACTCTAGCTGTAACATGATCAGCACTTGCTCTCCTATACAGCCAGTAGGTATTCTGGGACAAAAGCTCGGGTTGATTGGTTAGAAACCTTATCCTTAAAGTCTGAGGCACCAAGTACTTTACTTCAATTGCTGTTAGACTGCCTTGATCCTGAGACACATTTGGGCATAATTTGGCATCTGGACTCAGTAATTTTCAAAGCCCTGAAATTGCTCACAGACAACATGCAGGTAAGTTTCTTATAATCTCTGAAGCATTTGCTATCTATTACAATAGCCTTTGAGGTGGCTGGAGTTTCTTCTATGTACAAATAATCAGCACTGAGAAAATGGAAAGGAATTCAGATTCTAATATCAGGACTTTGGTTTGGTTGTTTTTTCCTGTTCAACAGCCATGGAAAAGTAAAAGATAGGAGTCAGGATTCTCTAGTGCAGTGGTTCTCAACCTTCCTAATGCCGTGACCCTTTAATACAGTTCCTCATGTTGTGGTGACCCCCAAACATAAAAATTATTTTTGTTGCTACTTCATAACTGTAATTTTGCTACTGTGATGAATCATAATGTAAATATCTGATATGCAGGATGTATTTTCATTGTTACAAATTGAACATAATTAAAGCAGTGATTAATCACAAAAACAATATGTAATTATATATGTGTTTTCCAATGGTTTTAGGCGACCCTCAAAGGGGTCACAACCCACAGGTTGAGAACTGCTGCTCCAGTGGTTAAGAGCGAGCTTTGGAATTTGACATACTTGAGTTCAAATCATAGCCGTACTTCACCCCCTTACGCATTGAATGATCTTGGGCAAATTACTCAACAGCTCAATGCTCAGCTTAATTTTGAAAAACCGATTTGAAAGGGATATTGCCATGGCTAAATGATTAAGGCATGCAACTGGCCCACGACAAGTGTTCAATAAGAGGTACCTATTATTATGGGAAGTTTTGTTGATGGAAGCGCCAATGAACAGAGATTTAATTCCTTTAATGTTTCCTGGATCTATTATTATTACAATACTGTATATACTCTTCTAAATGGAAAGTTGCCATCTCCTTTGATAAAGTGACGGAAGCTTGGCACCACTCCGTCCTAGATCTCTGAATGGGGTGCTAAGCAGATAGCAGGAATTTGCCCATATTGACAGACATGTCAGATGGATTAAGGAACCTTGTCAAGACAGACAATGTCAGAATCAAGTATTAGAGTAAGTTGAAAAGTCATACTGGAATAATGTAAATGTTTGATAGTAGCCATCGTGCAGTGGCCAACAAAAGCAACCATATCATTGAAAAATAGCCCTTGACCTTTGTAATTAGAGAAGAAACTGATCCAAGAGCTTCAATTCCAGGAAGAGCATCATGTATTTTCCTATAGGCTTTTAGCACAATGATGCCACTTGTTACTTTATATCCATGTGCCTATGTAGGACTCTGCTTTGACACAGAGCCTTGTATATAGTAAGCAGGCTCTCATCCAAACAGGCAAGAAAACAACTAACATTTTATTCCGTTTCCACTTTGTGCCAAACACTGAACTTACAGTATGGAGAAGAGATAGGCATGATGCCTGCTGTCCAGAAGGCCATGATCTAGCTGGGGAAAGATTAACAAAAACACTTAAAATAGTGTACCACTAAGTGTTGTAAGCAATATAGTGTTTGATGGGGGGGGGGGGGGAAGGGGGGGCAAAAACAGAAAAGGAGATGAAGGTTGAATGAACATGTGTCCTTTTCTTATTTAGGTGACATTCTGCAGACTTCGGACTCACCAGTGGTGTTTCATTCTGTTTAATGTTATCCTATTTCATGCCTTGTTCTTTGGGGCTGATTTTGTGGAAGAATACTTTCTGCATGCTTTGCCTTATGTAGATATGAAAGTTCTTGAAATTAAGGATAAAGCAAGAAAATTGAACACGGAGCCCCTAAGAAGTAATCTTTCCAAATATTATATCTTGAGCCAGTCAGAGGTGTGTAAAGGGAAGAACATATTTTTGCTCTCTCTTATCTTCAGTAGCCCCGGAAATCGAACAAGACGGGACCTCATCAGAAAAACCTGGGGTAACATGACCAGTGTCCAAGGGCATCCCATTCTCACACTGTTTGCTTTGGGAATGCCTATTTTGGCAACTAACCAGCAAGAGATAGACAAAGAGTCCTATAAGAATAACGATATAATCGAAGGAATCTTTTTGGACAGTGCTGAGAACCAAACTCTAAAGATCATCACAATGACGCAGTGGGCTGTGACTTTCTGCCCTAACGCCTTATTCATTCTCAAAGTTGATGAAGATATGTTTGTCAATCTACTAAGCTTGGTAAATTATCTTCTCAATCTGAAAGAACACCTTGAAGATATCTATGTAGGAAGAGTTATCCATCAGGATGTGCCCAATAGAGACCCTACTAGTCAAGAATTTGTCCCTCTTATTGAATACCCAGAAAAGTACTACCCAGATTACTGTAGTGGTGAGGCCTTCATTATGTCCCAAGATGTGGCTCGGATGATGTATATAGTTTTCAAAGAAGTACCCATTATGGTGCCTGCTGATGTATTTGTAGGAATTTGTGCGAAGTTTGTTGGCCTTATACCCATCCACAGTTCAAGGTTTTCTGGGAAAAGACACATCAGATACAACAGATGTTGCTACAAGTTCATCTTCACATCTTCAGAAACTACTGATGCAGAAATGCCCTTGGCATGGAAGGAAATTAATGATGGGAAAGAATGTACACTGTTCGAAACTTACTCTGGACTCATTTCCTGCAAGCTTCTGACATACCTTGACAGCTTTAAACGTTTTCATATTGGTACCATAAAAAACGACGCCATGTATTCTGGTGATTAGGATTTCTTTTTCTTATACGTGTGTTCTTTTTAAATTAACCTCCAACCTTGTTACAGAAAGCACCCCTCCTTCTTTGTTTTATGTAGTTTTTTTGTTTTGTTTTATGTAGTTTTAATTGTACTCAGAAAGTTGCAAAGTTTTAGTGCCCTGATACACTACATCATATTGAAATCTCATTTCAAAGAATTTGAGTTGGTATAGCATGACTCTTTCCCAAGTAAAACCTCTCGTCCATAAAAGTTAGAACATTAAATTTAATTACAACCAAAAGTCTGGTTTCTCTTTACAACTAGCGAATTTAAAAAAATCATACTTATAAAACTGTCATGACTCAAGTGATAGCAGAGGTGACTAATTTTTGAGAATGCTATTAAAGAAAACGCAAAATAAGGAATTTAACAAATGTTCATCTTGTCTACAAACAGTAAACATTTCAGTAATCAGAGTGGCGGATTATATTCAATTTAAAGTTTTAGCTACTCAGTATATATATTAACTTAAATCTCACTAGTATAAAACTTGGGCCTCTAACATTTCGTGAAACGATTTTCATTAAGTACTAATTAGATGATTTATAGATGGGATGTTAACAATTCATATTTTATGTTATGTATACACTCTGTATTAGTTTCCTAGGGATGCCATAACAAAGTACCACAAATAGGGTGACATGAAACAGCAGAAACTTACTCACTTTAAGTTCTAGAGATTAGAAGTCTGAAATCAGGTTGTCAGCAGGGACATGCTCTCTCTGAAGCCTGTAGTGGAGAATCCTTCCTTGTCTCTTCTAGCTTTTGGTGGTTGCCAGCAATCCTTGGCTTACAGATGCATCACTTTAATCTCTGCTGACATCTTCACATGGCTGTCTCCTGTGTGGCTGTGACCTCATATATTTCCTGTGTTGAGTCTGTGTCCAAACTTACCTTTTATTTTAAGGACATCAGTCATTGGATTAGGGCCCATCCTAATGATCTCGTCTTAACTTGATTATTAGGAGTTTGTTTCCCTTCCTCTGATCAACTGAACATTAACTTGATGAATTTGAAATTTTAAAAGCAAAACCCTTAACAATGAGACCCACCAATAAAGACAGTCTGGGAACCTTTCTGAGTTATCATGTTATCATTCCTCCCCCCACAAAACCACAACAGAGTAAAATTCATTGATAAATATAAAAAAAGCATCAAAGAATACTAGAAACATTTTTTATAAGTTTATTTTCAAAGGAAATATAGTAACAACAAAAAAGAAAAAGAGACCTTTTCAAAGTATTTATTCTTATTATAGAGAACATAATTTTGAGATCCCATTTGGTTTGTTTTTCAAAGAATAATTTTATCCAAGACTTTGTAAATAGAATCAGAAGAGGGGAAAGGAAAAAAAAAAAGATGGCAAAGAGAAACAATTTAGTTCTATTTTAGTTCAAACAAATTTTATTTATTTGTTTATTCTCACCAGAGGAATATGTTTATTGATTTTAGAAAGAGGAAGGGAGAAACATTGACTGGTTGCCTCCCGTATGCAACCCAACTAGTGACCAAACCTGCAATCCAGGTATGTGCTCTGACTGGACTCAAATTTGAAACCTTTTGGTGTATAGGATGACGCTCCAGCCAACTGAGCCACCTCTCCAGGGCTAAAGCAAACTTTTAAAAAAGACAGTAAGTCCACAAAAGTTTTCTGGGAGAACAAAACTTCCATCTTCTTGTAAACAGTAAGGCAGTCAAAATGAATGTGAAAAATATGTTTCAATTACAACCAAGTTTGTGCTCTCTTGGTTTCACATTGTACTTTATGTAGAAACACAACAAATGCTGGTGATAAAATTAGGTTCAACACACTATGATAATTCTGGGGGGAGAGAAGTCTCTGTTTAGTAAAATACAGAGAGTCAAATGCCTTAGGAGAAGTTTTGGTCCAAAAATGATTTAGACTCTAGAAGAAATCACTCAGCTCCTTCCACTGCTGTCGTGGAAATAGGTTTCACATAGTATGGACCTTCACTCACATAAGTTCTGAGTCTCAAATAATATGGGTTCCCAAAGATTTCTGCAATTGTCTTGGAATTCGCGAGTGCTTTCACCAGTTCATATTTGGCATCCTTTGAAGCTTTGTCATGCTCTATGGACCGGTCCATCACATACTCTACAAAACCTGGACTGTTAAACATAAGTTTCTGAGCCCAGGGTTGGTTTGCAATGGCCTGAAATGGAAGGCAGAGAGAACACAATTCCTTTGAGGCGTAAGAAATTAAGTTTGTTAGTTGGATGGCACAATCTTTAGAAAAAAATTTGGCAACACAAACCTTAAAAATGTTACTGTTTTGCCCAAGTAAATTCCCTCCTGGGAATCTAATTTAAGAGAATCTAAATGTTTTGTTTGTTTGTTTTTTAATATATATTTTATTGATTTTTTTACAGAGAGGAAGGGAGAGAGAGATAGAGAGTTAGAAACATCGATGAGAGAGAAACATCGATCAGCTGCATCCTGCACATCTCCCACTGGGGATGTGCCCGCAACCCAGGTACATGCCCTTGACCGGAATCAAACCTGGGACCTTTCAGTCCACAGGCCGACGCTCTATCCACTGAGCCAAACCGGTTTCGGCGAGAATCTAAATGTTAATAAAAGTCTTTGTATACAAAGATACTCATTATAGCCCTAGACGGTTTTGCTCAGTGGATAGAGCACTGACCTGCAGACTGAAGGGTTCCGGGTTCGATTCAGGTCAAGGGCACATGCCTGGGTTGTGGGCTCGATCCCAGTAGGGGGCATGCAAGAGGCAGCTGATCAATGATTCTCTTTAATCATTAATATTTCTCTCTCTCTCTCCCTCTCTGGAATCAATAAAAATATATTTTAAAAAAAAGATATTCATTACAGTGCGACAGTTATAGTATAAATGTCTAATAGTAAGGGGATGGTAAGTAAATTATAGTATATAGAAATACAAAAATGAAATAAACATTAAGAATAATATTTATTAAAAAATAGATAAATTGGTTATATGGTAAATGCTAGGACTACAAAGATAAATCAGGTATGGTTCCTATTCTCAACAAACTGTTTAATAGGTCAATAAGTAAACATTTTCAACATAATGTAATAAATAGAACACAGAAGTATAATCCTTACCACAACTCTAATTATATAATGAGCTATACAATTTTATTTACTGTCTGGGTCCCTCAACCGACAGTGAGCTACATGAAAGGAAGGTCTTTGTATATTTTTCTTAACTATTGTATCCCTAGCACCTAGCAAAAAAACCCCAACAAAAAATCAGTATTTTCTAAATGTGCCCGGCTTGCGTGGCTCAGTGATTGAGTGCCAACCTATGGATCAGGAGGTCATGGTTCGATTCCCGGTCAGGGCAAATGCCCAGGTTGCAGGCTCAAACCCTAGCAGGGGCTGTGCCGGAGGCAGCCGACCAATGATTCTCTCATCATTGGTGTTTCTAGCTCTCTCCCTCTCCCTTCCCCTCTGAAATAAACAAAAATAGACTTAAAAAGTTTTTGCTGAATACATGCAAAATATGAGAACCAACATTTCTTCACTCAACCTTGTGGAGATACCTGGTCAGTCCTTGAAGTATGAATAAGATGTTAACAAGCAAAGTTAGGGAAGAATGTTTAAAGCAGAGGGACGTGAAGGCCCAGAGATATGAAGCAAGCAGTTTGGTATTACTAGAGCATTAAGTGCCAGAAGGGGAATGGCATAAATAAGGCTCATAAAGAAGACTGGTTAGGATAATAAGGACTTACTTGATGGTAGATAAGGAATCTGGAATTAATTCTGAGAACCCATAGTACTCTGTGCTCTGCCACAGCATCTAATACCATGTACTGAAACTATGTAAACACATGTCTCCCTCATTAGTCTATAGTAACAGCAGAGGCCAGAAACTACTATGCACTTTTGTATCCCTGGGACACGGCAGAGTGCCTGGCTCACTGACAGTACTCATGTGTTAAACAGAGTCCCAGAAGAGCCTGGGGAAAAGAAGGGGTTGCCTACCGTGAACACTTTTAAGGCACCACAGTGTAGTTCAGGAAAGGGTTGATTACTGATGCCACGGAAGAGCTCCAGCGGGTCCCGATATAAAGAAGAGAACCAGGTTTCTGTCATCCTCAGGAGGTCATCAGTCTGCTGCTCAGGCTACAGGATGGAAAAGAAAAACCGCAAGACATCTGGAAGTCAGGAAACACAGCACTCTGTCATTAACTTGCTGTGTGATCTCTGCCAAGTCTGGAGCACCTTCCCCCAAACCCAGCCCATATTTTATCGGGTTTTTTGTTTGTTTTTTAATGAGGCTGATTAAGCAATATCTAGGGTCTGGTCCAGTTCCAATATTTTATGATTCCACTTTAACTTAAAAAATGTCACTAGTCATATAATGAGGGCTATACTCTTTTACTAAGAGTAAGAAAGATGCCATTTATCTGATCAACATTTATATTAAACTAGGGGCCCGGTGCACGAAATTCGGGGGGGGGGGGGAGTGTCCCTCAGCCCAGCCTGCCCCCTCTCACATACTGGGAGCCCTCAGGCGTTGACCCCCATCACCCTCCAATCGCAGGATCAGCCCCTTGCCCAGGCCTGACGCCTCTGACAGGGGACCCTCATTTCCCCCCATCACTGGTTCTGCCCCCAGCCCAGGCCTAACGCCTCTGGCTGAGGTGTCCGGCTCGGGCAGCGGGGACCCGCAGCTGCAGCGGCCCCGCGATCGTGGGCTCCGCTTTAGGCCCAGGCAAGGGACCCCTAGCTCCCGGGACTGCCAGCTTCGACCATGTCCAGCTCCCATCGCTGGCTCCACCCCTACTTCCTGCTATCACTGGCCAGGGCGGAAAAGGCGCCTGATTCTCCGATCATGGCTGGGGGGCAGGGCAAAGGCGGCCCCAGGGCCGCCTTTGCCCTGCCCCCCAGCTCTTAGCTCCCCCCTGGGTTTCCGATCACTGTCAGTGGCAGGGGGCTTCTTCCTGCTTTCCCTTTCGCCTCCCTGCATTGTGCCTACATATGCAAATTAACCGCCATCTTGTTGGCAGTTAACTGCCAATCTTAGTTGGCAGTTAACTGCCAATCTTAGTTGGCAGTTAACTGCCAATCATAGTTGGCAGTTAATTTGCATATAGCCCTGATTAGCCAATGAAAAGGGTATCGTCGTACGCCAATTACCATTTTTCTCTTTTATTAGTGTAGATTAACCAGTATTATGTCAACTCATACAGATTTATTCTCCCAAGTACATCCCACTATGTTCCATTAACTTCCCACTCTACTTACTGGTAAATAAAGAAGAGATGAAACTGCATCCAAACACCTAATTTTGAGCTCTGTTGAGGCATTTTTTGCTTGATATCCTATTCTCTTCAGTAAGCGTTCAAATCGAGTTCCTTTGAAGGATAATGAGATAGTTTTGATTGTCATAAAATACAAATAACTTGAAATTTACCATTTTAACCATTTTTAAGCATATAGCTCAGTGGCATTAAGTACATTCACATTGTTGTGCATCCATCACCACCATCCATCTCCAGGACTTTCATTATTTCAAACTAAAAGTTGTACTCATTAAATAACTCCCCATTCCCTTATGTCCCCATTCCCTGGTAACCACAATTCTACTTTCTGTCTCTGTGTATTTGACAACTTTAGGTACTGTATAAGTGCAATTATACAGTATTTATCCTTTTGTGTCTGGCTTATTTCACTCAGCATGTCTTCAAGGTTTTTCCTTGTAGCATGTATGGGAATTTCATTAATTCTTAAGGCTGATTAACATTCCATTGTATGTATGTAACACATTTATCCTTTCATCCATCAACGAACATGAGTAATTTCTACTTTTTGGCTATTGTAAATAACAGCTACTAATGAACACAGGTGTACAAATATCTATTTAAGTCTTTTTTCAATTATTTTGGGTATATACATAGAAGTGGAATTGCTGGATCATATGGTAATTCTATGTTTAATTTTTTGAGGAACCACTAGTTTTCCACAATGGCCACACCATTTACATTCCCACCACATATATACAAGGGTAAAATACAAGTAACATAAAATTTTCACATCCTTGTCAACACTTGTTATTTTTTTAAATAATAGCTATCTTAAGTGAAGAGGTTTTTTTAAAGTGTGCTTTGCTTTCATATACTATGACCTCCAACCTAAACCAATATAAAAATAACCGGTCCTAACCGGTATGGCTCAGTGGATAGAGCATCGGCCTGCGGACTGAAGGGTCACAGGTTTGATTCTGGTTAAGAGCACATGCCCATATTGCAGGCTTAATCCCCAGAAGAGGGTGCGAGGGAGGCAGCCAATCAACGATTCTTTCTCATCATTGATGTTTCTATCTCTCGATCCCTCTCCCTTTCTCTCTGAAATCAATAAAAATATATTTTTTTAAAAAAGGATATCCCTGCCCTGGCTGGTGTAGATCAGTTAGTTGAGCATCATCCCCTGTACTGAGAGGTCAGTCTGATTCCTGGTCAGGGCATGCAAGAGGCAGCCAATCAATGTTTCTCTCTCCCTTCTTCTCTCTCTAAAATAAATAAAGACATATTAAATAAAAACTTTAAAAATTAAAATATCATTAAAGAAAGCTAAAACAAGTCATACCAACCTGTCTTCTGCAAAACCTGTTTTCCTTCAATATTGGATCCCAGGATTCCAATTGTGTCCACTGCTACGCCAATCATGGTGGGGTCCTGACTTTCTGTCATTTCAAAGACTTTTTCCACAAAAACTGGAAAACGCTCACAGATCTGTTGAGGACTATCCATGATGGCCAAGTTCCCAAAAAACTTCACAAATCCTAGAGATATTTACAAAAATATATTTTAATAGGGGAAGAAGACAGCATAAATTGCAGGTCCTATGTTTTCACAGCGACAGTAATAAACTATTACTGTGAAAGGCTATAGTACTATGTTGTCTTAAGATCAGACCGACCAAAAGGAAATATTGAAGGACCTAAAAAGAGTGGTCCCAGGGTGTTAATGGAGCTGGGTGCAAAAAGCATTGTCACAAGCAAGAGGGAGAACAAAGAACAAGGATCAGTGGATACAAATCACAGGAAGGTAAGTTTGGAGTTATTATTAGGAAGAAATTTTAAAGCAGATTTTCTTCAATGAAGTAATCTAGGCTACCTAATGAAGGAATAAATCTTTAATTTCTGGAAATGCTCAAGAAAAACTAATCTATCATGTCCTTGAACAGAATAGCTGGAATAGTTCCTATATTTGCTAAAAATTACAACTCAAAAGATTTGATGAATCTGTGAATATACTGTAAATATCACTATTAGCATTTTAATTTATGTTTCTTGTAGCTGAGATGCACAGGAAATAATCCTAATGATCTAAACAGTAGTATTTCCAGAAAATCAGAATCAATACTGCAATGGCTCCCAGAGCAATAGATTCTACCTCATTAAGGGGCTATGAGTTGGGTATCATCTCAAGGGAATAAGCTCTAAAGATGATGATCCTTGGTCTGCCCTGACAAAACTAACTCAGAAACAAAACATGCGCCATCATTTCCACAGGCATCAATATTTCTTACCTGGTAAATAGAAGCTAGAGAAAGGGTCTGAATCTGCCCCAATAATTATATTAGATATCTGATCAATCACTCCTTCTTGAGCAAGGTACTGTCGTCCATGATGAGTATATGCCATTGACGTCACCATTTCTATACAGGTAGCTCTGAAATGCCATGATTTTGCATATGATTAGCATGGCTTAGGAATTGTTTTCACGTAAGTTATCTTTTTTAATTCTTCCCACGAAATCTGAAAGGTCAATAATTCTGGCTCTACTTTTCACATGAGGGTACAGGATGAGAAAATTGCAGTGACTTGTCCAGAATCACATCTTTATTACAAGGTACAGTTTAGACCTAAATCTTGACTTTCTGACTTAAGGCGCACTTATTATTTCTACTGTAATAAAGCTACTCCTAAGAGATTTTTTAAAAAAACTTGTTTTATCTTGATATGTCAAACATATACAAAAGTAGAGAGAACAGAACAGTAAGCCCCCAGGTAACCATAATCCTGATTATATAGTTATCAAGATTTTGCTTTTCTTATTTCATCTATTTTTTTTGCTGAATTATTTTAAAACCAGTTCTAGTCATTTTGCCATTTACCCCTGCATACTTTAAAACATCTCTAAAACACATGTTTTCTCACACAATTATAATGGTTTTACCATATACTTAAAAATTAATAGTAATTCTTTGGTATCACTTAATACCCAAACATTATCCAATTTTCCCAATTAACTAAAAAACTATTTGTAGGTGTTTTTTTTCTATGTCATAAAATCTGATACAGAAGTAAAAAATTAACAAAATTAATTTCCAATGCTTTGAAAAAGTGTAACTGGTGTCTGATTTTTGCATATAAGTTTAACAACTTTGGTCACATTTAAAAAACACAGGACAATCAAAAAATCACTTAAGGAAAACAAACTTCTGCATACACTACAGTGCTATTATAACAGCAAAATATTTGAAGCACACTAAGTGTTCAACAGTGAGGATATATTGGTAAATTGTGGAATATCAACAAGGAAACATTTGACAAGGGGGTTTAGAGAACAGAGTACTAGGAGTGAAAAGATTGGAATTAACATTTCTTTGAGGAGCTATGTCAGCCACTGTCTTGGTCTCTATGATAAATGCACTTAATCCTCATATTACCTTCTTTATAGATTTGCCATTGTTACATTTAGAAGAGGTGCAAAATGGTTACAATAATTTGTCCAAGGTCAATCAGCTAATAAGCAGAGATGCATGTAGGCCCAAGTCTTACTCATGTTTAAAAGTCCATGTTTTCTATCATGCCATAGTGCTATTTATTTAACAACACCAAAAACTGTGTATGGTAGCACATTAAGTAATGCAAAATGGCAGTGATTACAAATTTTTAAAATCAGGCAGGAAGCCCAGCTGGTGTGACTTAGTGGTGGAGCGTTGGCCTATGAACCAGGAGGTCACAGTTCGATTCCTGGTCAGAACACATTCCTGGGTTATGGGCTCAATTTCCTCAGTGTGGGGCATGCAGGAGGCAGCCAATTCTCTCTCAACATTGATGCTTCTATCTCTCTCCCTCTTTGAAATCAAGTTAAAAAAAATATGTTTTTTTTTTTTAAAGCAGGCATGTATGCCTAAGATAGGGAACACAGTCATTCAAAAGTAGCTGTATTACCCTAGCTGGTTTGGCTCAGCAGATAGAGCATCAGCCTGCAGGGTCCCGGGTTCAATTCCGGTCAAAGGCACATGCCGGAGTTGCGGGCTCAATCCCTAGGATGGGGCGTGCAGGAAGCAACTGACCCATAATTCTCTCTCATCATTGATGTTTCCATCTCTCCTTCTCTGAAATCAATAACAATATATTAAAAAAAAAAAAAAGTAGCTGTATTCTCATATAGGGCTCTACTAAGTTCCAGTATGTTGTCACAATGTCACTTGAGCAATTTTCTAAAGGTCCTTTCTTCAGAACATACTTTGTCATGAGACTGCAACCTAGGCACAAGCTCCACTAGGGAAGATAAGTCCCAAGTTTGTTTTCTGGCCCTCCAAAGGAGGACACTTTGCTCTAAGAACTCTCTCAGCCAACATACCTGACCAGCACATCCTCCCCAGTCAGCTCTCTGAGGAGCTGGGTTACCAACCCACTGGTGGAACAGAAGTTTAGAGATTCTGGTGACACAGAAGAGATCTCTACAATTAGCTGAAAGAACAGAAAAACAGAAAGGTCAAAACAACCCCAAACTTGTTAAATCTCATTTTATGATAAATGCAGGATTACGCACTTTATAAGAAATTTAAAAAATATATGTTACATGTATTTATCTCCACAAGTAGGAAAATTTCACTAAACAAATAAGAAATTACTTTGGGCCCCGGCCAGGGGGCCCAGTTGGTTGGAGCGTCATTTCATACACCAAAAAGTTGCAAGTTTGATTCCATCAGGGCACACACCTAGGTTGCCGGTTCAATTCCCAGTTGGGGCACGTATGGAAGACAGTCAATAACGCTCCATTATATATGGGAGTATGTGCACTTTTTACAAAAGAAATTATTACCAAGGTACAAAAGCCTGAATCAGCAACAAAAAAAAAGATTGCAAAAATCATTCATTCATCCATGCCTGCATTCTATCTGTCAGTCATTCACTTACTCATTTATCAAGTATGTTCTACGGGCTTACTAGAGGATTTCAAGCAGAGAAATGACAGAACCAGATTTTGTTTTTTGTTTTTAAATCCTCACCTGGGAATATGTTTATTGATTTAATAAGAAGAAACATCGATCGGTTGCCTCCCATACATGCCCTGACCGGGCATCAAACCGGCAACCCAGATATGTGCCCTGATGAGGAATTGAATCCACACCTTCTTGGTTAAAAGATCATGCCAACTACATGTTAAGATAGACTAGTAGTGACAAAAATGGATGAGACTAGTTTGGATGCAGTTAAAGTGGTTCAGGTGAGAGATCAGTAGCTTAGATTTGGGTGCTACTGGCTTTATCAAGGAAGACAAATGCTTGGGTTTAAGAAAAACTGACACAACGTGATGACTAAATGGGTATGTGGCCAAGAGAACAAAGCCTCACAGAGAATGAGCTAGAGGTGTAATAGCCAACCACATGGACTATGAGACAGGGCCAGTTTGTTGTTGCTGGGTTGTTTTTTTATTAGAGGCATGAAGTGGTTAGAAAAGATCAGGAGTTTGGTTTCAACATGGGTGTGAGGGGCCTAGAATATGTTCAAGGAGAAGAGAATAAACAGTTGGACATGAAGATCTGAGTTCAAAAGAGAGAGAGGTCTGGGTTGGAGGTTTACATTTGAAAGTCATCACCATTATTGGTGGGCACTGAAATCACAGGATGAATAATATTGCCTAAAAATGGATACAGATTACAAGGAGACGAGAGCTTGGGATTCTGCCTCCACAAACCCCAACAATTAATAGCTCAATAGAGGATAACAAGCCAGGAGCCTTAGAAGAAACAGCTAGAGAAGCAGAAAGAAAATCAGTTATCAAGGCATGCAAAGTAAGCTCTGAAGAGGGAATTAGACTGTAGAGTATTTGTTTTAAAATATGCAGCCTAGTAATTGTGTGGCCTTGGGTCAATTACTCCATTAATAGTGGTTAATAATAATTGTATATAGAGATTATTGTGAGAACCAAGACAATACATGTGAGGATTTAGGACAGGACTCAGTACAAAGCTGGTAAAAATGGGAACCATTTCTTCTTACTACTACTACAACTAAATTTTTCAAAGTCTAGTTTCAATGGTATCTACTCTACTGTAGTACTTAATAAAGCAGTATACATATTTTTATGACTGTCTCACATACTAGGTGGAGAGTTCGTTCTATATCCCCAGTACCTAGTATAAGGCCTAACACAGACTATATACTCAATAAATGCATGTTAAATGACCATCTTGCCTTCCAAGGTAACCCTTCCTGCATTCTGAATCGTAGGCATCAGAAAGTGTGATTTTCATCTTACCTCATAGACCCTATATCGAACAATATCATTTGTTTTCATTACGGTTTTCAAATCATCCAGTAGATTGCTTTCAAATAAAGCCTCCAGTCCAGCTTGGGTCAGTGATATTCTTGACAGGGATTTAATGGCCTTGTAAGGAAAGAAAATATCTCTTAATTCATAAAAACACAAAATAGTAATATCTACTGCATAAGACTGATGTGAAAATTAGTGTCTTGAATGCACCTTATCCCATGAGCATTTACTCTGTTTTAGTTATTACTATTTATAATTGGAAAAGATACATAGCATTCTCAACAGAAAATAATTATGTAAGTTTTGTTTCTTAGGAAGTAACCCAATATAAACCCTATGACAGATAACTTAGATATGTGTACTCTAGAAAGTAGAAGTTTACTAGTACTTATTTGACACCATTTATTTATTTGACACCATCTATATGAAGCTGCAATTACACAATCATCTCTTCTAAACTTCCACCTCTAAATCCAGAAAGCCTTTCTTTGTCGTTTAAGACACTAATACCTCTGCATGGTCAAGTGGATTGTTGCAGCTGACTCACCGCTTTAGCTACAGATAGATTCTCTCCACCAATACAATAAATGACTTGTTTTAGTAATTCAGGATTATTTAGAACCTCAGTAACAGCATCAGAATTTTCAACAATTCTTCCAACCTGAAAGAAAAAAACAATCAGAAATACTCTTCCAAGGTAGGGCAACAAGTGAACATCTAACGGTCAAATTACCTTAGTGTGCAGTTATTCTAAGAGTTACTGATTACAACTACAAGACAAGTCATTAAAAATTCCAAATAACCCACATTCATTAAAGCCAAGCACACAATGGCACAGTCATATCTATGAAAGAAAAATAAAATAGGTAAAGAGTGGAGACACCTCAGTGAGTGAAAACAATAAAATTCCTAGTTCTATTCACTTTTAGCTAAACTGAAACCCTGGGCAAGTAACTTCTCTGAGCCTAATTTCTTATCTGTGAAGTGGGAATATAATACTTAAGTACAGGATAGTAATGAAGATTAAATGAGACTAAGTAGGTAAAGCACATACTACAGTGTCTGGCACATAAATGATAAATTGATACTTTCTCCAATCTGTTGAATAAACACTTTAGAGGAGAAAAGGAAAAACAGTAATTCAATACCTACTGGATAAACCAACTGCTCAGATCCTAACATTCTCAGCAGCAGTTCTTCACCCAAATAGTAGCATGTTTTGACTACTAGAGTGATAAGAATTGTTTTAATTTGTTGGTTTAGGAACCTTTACAACAGAACTTTGTTCATGCCAGTATAATAACATGACTTAACATGGCAATCTTTTTCTTTAGACTAGGGGCTCCTCTAAGGAAAGAAATAAGTTTTATTTACCTTGGTAGCTCTAACAACATATGGTACAGTGCCTGGCATGTAAAAGTAACTCAGTATTTGATGGATGAATACTGCCGATGGTACTTAGAACTTCTTACTTTAACTTGTATCCCCCTGGTCATAGTTAGCTATGTACACTCGAATAGACTTCACTAGACACTCCCTAGGGACAGCGACAGATCATGTTTCTTCATCTTCCTGCACAGAACCTCGCCCAGAGCAGGTGGTCACTAAGGGTTGGTTCCCTCATTATGTGCTAGCAAGATTTCATACCTGGGAGAGAGTGAGGATTTTTACGGAATCATTGGGGTGAGTCAGTCCCCTCTGCAGGTCAACCCTGAAGTTCCGAGCCACGTGAACGGGCTCCAGAGCCTGGAGCAATCTCTCCAGAATGGATACACACAAAGTGGTCTGTTCCCTAAAGGAGATACCATAGACCTCATTAGTTCATGTCCTTTCAGGTAGCAGGGATCTAATAATATCTGACCCCTGGCTCAATGAGGATCTCCATACAGACTTCTCTTCAAAACATCAGCTTCTACTTTAACATTAAATGTTCATTAAACATTTACCATGTACCTATTATGTGCCATGCCTGTGCTGGGGCTACAAAGAATGATAAGATATATTCTGTAACCACAAGGAGCTCAGTCTAATGGAAGATACAGAAAAATAGGCAACTATAATACAGTTAGATAAACGCTAGCTTAAAGCTGGGAGCTGTGGGAACTCAGTAAAGAACAAAGGGTACAGGGTATACCTGAGCAAATTTTTAAGTGAACCAAGAGAAGAAAGGTAAAGGGCATAGTAGCACATGAAAAGGCACAGAGTGGTAAGCATTCAAGGAACCACAAGTAACTTGGTGTGACTGGGATCAGAAAGGGAGAAAAATGGGAAGAAGGTAGGTAAAAGGAAAAAGATGAATGTCAAGAAATGAAATTTTAAAAAAAGCACAGCAATCTGATTTTGATTGGTCTTTTATGTCCTGCTATGGAATTTCACCTTTTCCCAGATGGCAATGGCAAGTCAAGATGGGGTTTTAAAGCAGAATTAACATGATGAGATCTGACTTCTAGAAATCACTGTCAGTGTTAGAGAAAGAATTTTCAGTTAGAAGTTTATGTTAAGGTGATGAAGGAGTGAAAGAGGTTTAAGAAGCTATTAAAGAAGTAAATTAATTAAAACTTGATGACTACCAGATGTAAATTCAGAAGGTGTTTCAAGAATAACTTCTTTGTCTCTTATAGGCAGCAAAAGTAACTGAGCACTCACACATTGCTAATAGGAAGCACACTATTAAATTGGTATGATCTTGCTAAAAGGCAATCAAGTAATAAATAGCAAAAGCCTTAAAAATGAACATATCCCGAAGCAGTAGCCCTGTAAGTTGCTTGGTGTTAAAAAAATAAAAAATAAAATAAAAAAATGAACATATCCCCAAGATCACTGAAAACATGTTCACACAAAAATTTGTACACGAATGTTCATAGCAGTGGAAACAACCCAAACGCCCATCAATTAAATGCATAAATGTGGTATATCCACACAATGGAATATTCCTCACAAAAAGGAATGAAGTACTGATGCATGCTACAACATGAACCTTGAAAATACGTTAAGTGAAAGGAGACAGACACAAAAGGCTTCCTTTTGACAATGATTCCATTTACATGAAATGTTCAGAATAGACAAATTCAGAGGCAGAAAGCAGATCAATGGCTGCCAGAACCTGCGGAGTGGATCAAAGGAGGAAGGGGAGAGACCGCTGAAGGGTTTCTTTTCCTTTAAAAAAAAAAAAAAATTGCGGTCCTGACTAGGTAGCTCAGTTGGTTAGAGTGCAGTCCCCATATACTGAGGTGGCAGGTTTGATCTCCAGTCAGCTCACATACAAGACTCAACTAATGAATGCATAAATAAGTGGAACCACAAATCAATGTTTCTCTCTCCAAAAATGAATCAATAAAAAAAATTGCAATTGTACAGACCATAAAATTTACAATTTTTACCATCTCTTTCACGGATTTCAGAGAGTGGGAGAGAGAGAGAGACAGAAATATCAATGATGAGAGAGAATCATTGACGGACTGCCTCCTGCACGCCTCCTCCTGGGGATCAAGCCCACAACCTGGGCATGTGCCCCGACCGAGAATCAAACTGTGACCTGGTTCATGGGTCAATGGTGTGACCGGGCCCATTTTAATCTTTTCTTTAAAAAAAAAAAATATTTTTTAATCTTTATTATTGGAACTATTACAGATGTCCCCTTTGTTTCTTTGTTTTCCGCATTGACCCCCTCCACCGCACTCCTAGGCCTTCACCACACTGTTGTCTGTGTCCACGGGCTATGCATACATGCATATCATATAATTTCCCGGTTTATCTCTCCCCACCACCACCTATCCTGAAATTCCTCAGTCTGCTCCATGCTCCTATGTTTTAACCATTTTGTAAGTACAGTGCTGTGGCATTAAGTACATTCACAGTGCTGTGCAGTCATCACCAGGATCCAACTCCGGAACTTTTTCATCTCCCATTGAAACTGAAACTGCATCCATGAAACACTGACGCCCCATTTTCCCTTTCCCCCAGCCCCTGGCGACCATCATTCTACTTTCTCTACGCATTTGACTACTCTAGGTACCTCATGTAAGTGGGATCCTGCAATATTTTCAAGTAGAAAAGTTTTGGATCACAAGTATTTTTAACTCTTCTAAATTATGGAATACAAAGGATACCTGCATGTTAAATTACTGGACCAAATGGTGTATGAATCTAAAATGTTGATAGATCTGGCAAAATTGCCAGGATAGGACTCCTCCTGAGGAGAAAAAAAGTCAAGCACTGGTGCACAAAGACTGTGGAGTCCTCCCTGCGGCGGGAAACCTTGCTTCCCCGCCCTCAAGTCCTGCTTCAAGGATAAAGGCAGTGAGGCCAGGAGATGGTCAGGGGCACCGCTCAGGGGCTGGACTTACATCCCATTTCTTGCCTCTCAGCCTAGGGTCCTTCCCTCTCTGAAATTTCAGCTTTTTTAAAAAACCTTTATTTGCGGCTGGGTAAAGCCCTCCCTCCAGCCCAGCCGCTCCCGTCTCCACACTTGGCGGAGTCTCCCCGTCCGCCTCCCCCCAGCCCCACGCCGCTCAAGCTGCGGGGTCCTCTCACCGATGGTTCTCAATGAGTAGAGAGAAAAGCGGACTCAGGCGCAGTTCCGCCGCGTGCTCGCGGAGCTCGCTGAGCGGCACCGCCTGCAGCACCGACTGAAGCGCGCGCAGCTCCTCCAGCGGCGCTTCCAGCCGCGACACATCCCTCAGCAGCGCCAGCGCCTGGGCCGCCATCATGACTCCTCCAGCAGAAACGGGCTTCCACGGCCGCCTTCCCGGCTCCCGGCTCCAGGATCCCGGCGGGATTCTCCGAGTCTCGCGAGATCTGAGGAACGCAACCTCCCTTCGCTGAATATTGGCTGTGACTGCGAACCGTCCGGCCTCCTCAGTAGCGAGGCGGAGCTGGCGGACCGCGCACGGTCCCGGTATTCCCAAGCCTCGCGAGATGTGGGTCCGGGAGAGCCAAACCAATGATCGCTCGTGGTTGCGGGGTCGCAGAGCGGCGTCCTCTCAGGCGCTGCTCAATTGGCCGTGCGGTCATACGGTTCCCGGCGGCTGGCGTAGTTCCCACGGAGCGCGGAGGCGCCACGAATGCCTGGCCAGCGGAGTCGTGAGCATGAGAACCAACTGAAGGTTAAGCGATCTCGCGAGCCGCCTCCCGGCTCTCAAATCACGCTCTTGGCAACAGCCAGGGCGGGCGTGGGAGTGGCCCCTGCGACCTGGGCAGCAAATGAGGCTACCCCAGGCGGAGCGGAGGCGATGGGCCTCCTCATCCCGGGTTAGACGTGTATCCAGGGGAGGCGGAGAGCCCTGCCTCTGGAAGACACGAGGAAAAGTATCTAGACGTTGAAAGAAGGCGTAACGCCGACGTGGGGCGCTTTTTGGGCGTCAATGAGTCAACGATGCTCTCTCACTATTGAGAAAAACAAGAAGGCCATCACGGAGTGTTTGGCTCCTCTTCTCTACTGCATTCCCCGGGCTGTAAACATCAAGAAGATGGAGACCGAGTTAACCTTTTGGGTCAAGGACGGGATCAGATGGTAGGGGGTGGAAACGGGAGGTGGGGTGGGTGGGGGGCGAGAGAGAGACAGTTCCGAAGCTGAAGGCCATCTCTAACCATCCCAAATGCAGTACAAGCGTCTGGTGGAAACCACTAGGAAGGGCAACCCAGATAAATTTCATGGGGAAAAGGGGTGGCTTGGGAAATCTTTACAGTTTGTGAAATTAAATGCCCAGTGGGCACCTAAGTACTTCAGGCAACTCCAGAAACTGATGAGAGCCAGAACCTATGTGCCTCACCGGGTCTTCCGTGCCAAGGGCAGGAGCTTGTTTTGGAAGTGCACCCTTAGTGTACTTTTAGGGGGAAAATACAATCTAGAAGTCTTAGAGGAAGCTAAGAACAGGATTTTCCTCATTTTGTTGTGCCGATGCTGCAAGTGACAAAAAGATAAAATAACTGCTGCTTTATAAAGACCCTAATCTTGTCTTTTATTTTTTATTTATTTTATTTATTATTTTTTTTAATATATTTTATTGACTTTTTACAGAGAGGAAGGGAGAGGGATAGAGAGTTAGAAACATCGATCAGCTGCCTCCTGCACACCTACTGGGGATGTGCCCGAAACCAAGGTACATGCCCTTGACCGGAATCGAACCTGGGACCTTTCAGTCCGCAGGTTGACACTCTATCCCCTGAGCCAAACCGGTTAGGGCCTACTTGTCTTTTAAAAAAATATATAATTCATTTTTTTACAGAGAGGAAGGGAGAGGGATAGAGAGTTAGAAACCACCAGCTGCCTCCTACACACACCCTCCTGGAGATGTGCCCGCAACCAAGGTACATGCCCTTGACCAGAATCGAACCTGGGACCCTTCAGTTCTCAGACTGACGCTCTATCCACTGAGCCAAATTGTTTAGGGCCCCCTTGTCTTTTGGAAAAAAATGAAAAAACAACAAAAACTCTTCCTGTTTCCTGGCAGTCACCGGACTATCAGTAACTGCTGCCCTCTTTTGGGATTGGTTTCATAATTGTTTTATCCATCAAGCCCAGATTTATTTAACAAAAAAACCTTGAATTCAGAGTATTGCTAATTTTGGACAGAGGTCTCAATCACCCAGACTTATTATTATCCTAGCATGATACTATGTGTTTCTCCCTCTGGGAGGCACTGGCTATCATCAACTCTTGGATCAGGGAATAATTGAAGCATTCAGGAGGTATTACACCAAGCATATGTTTGACCACTTTGCTGACTGTATTGAAAAAAAAAACACCTTGTCTTAATTTGAAAGAAACATGGCAACAAGTACAACATTGCTGATACTTTGGTGGTGATAAAAGAGGCAATGGATGATATAAAACCAGCTACTCTTTTTTTTTTTTAATATATTTTATTGATTTTTTACAGAGAGGAAGGGAGAGGGATAGAGAGTTAGAAACATCGATGAGAGAGAAACATCGATCAGCTGCCTCTTGCACAGCCCCTACTGGGGATGTGCCCGCAACCAAGGTACATGCCCTTGACCTGAATCGAACCTGGGACCCTTCAGTCCGCAGGCCGCCGCTCTATCCACTGAGCCAAACCGGTCAGGGCAAAACCAGCTACTCTTACTAAAGTCTGGTGGAAGCTTTGGGATGATGTTGTGAATGATTATGCATGTTTCCCTAGAAGACATTGGGGAGAAAAAATCAGAGTCCACAAAAATGGATGGGCTTTAAATTCATCAATATCGATGAAAATAATAAGTTACTCTAGTTTCAAGTTTTGGTGATAAGAGTATAGATAAGGAAGAAGACAAGTCTCCAGAATTAGAGGTAAAGATGAACCTGAGGAAATTGAATACTGTCTTACACTCTGCCTAAGTCTTCATTGATACTGCAATTAATATGGATCCTTTCCTGGATTGAAATTGGCTTTTAAAAAAAGTTTTGATAAATTGTTGTATATCTATAAAAAGGTGCAGGAGCTTCAAAATAAAGGAGTTGAAGAGAAGGAAGACACATAATATAGAGGAAATGTGGATGAAGAAGATGGATACAGAATGAGTCTAGGGGAGTCTGAGCCTGAGTCTAAATCCTATTAGGAGGAGGAAAAGTTAGAGGATAGGAAGCCTCCAGAGGAACAGTCTGGGCCTTCAAGCAGTGGCACTAAGAATCATACTATAACCCTGACTGGTTTGGCTCAGTGGATGGAGCGTCGGCCTGCGGACTCGAGGGTCCCGGGTTCAATTCCGGTCAAGGGCATGTACCTCGGTTGTGGGCGCATCCCCAGTGGGGGGTGTTCAGGAGGCGGCTGATTGATGTTTCTCTCTCATCGATGGTTTTGGCTCTCTATCCCTCTCCCTTCCTCTCTGTAAAAAATCAATAAAATATATTTTTAAAAAATCATACTATAGCTGAAAAATCTGCCAAAACCAGAAATGCAGGATTGGACTTCTGGAATCTAACCTTGGAATGGAATTTGGAAAGGTTAAAGGCGCCTTAGTTGAAGGAAGAAGAGATTTCAGAGGCAGTTTCTTCCAAATAACAGTTAATTTCTTGCTAGTCTTGGCGCTGTTGCCCCCACATCACCTTCAGAATCATGACCATTATTATAATCCATATCATTTCGTTGTTAAACAAGCATTTATAAGCCTAAATTGTGTGGGGTTTTGTGCTAAACCTGGGGACATCATCTCAGGATTTAAGGTAAATGGTCATTAACCGGTGGCCTTTCTTAATAAGGTAATAGGCATCCAAGATCACAGTCTTGAATATAAAGGTTTTCTTAGGACACTGGGCCTCATTTACTGTAACTCTGTTTTCCCCCAGATATTAAGTTCTTCCATTGCAAATGGAGATTTTCTAAGTTAACAATAGTTGCCATGAGAATACTTGCTCTTGAAATGCTGACATGGTCTTACATTTTACAAAGCACTTTTACATTAATCTACTCTGTTAACCCTCACTTGAGACCTATGAAGGTCCATCAGCCCATCCTTCACCAAGCCCCATCCCCCCCAAAGCTCAGAGAGGTTAAGTAAGCTGCCTGAGTCTGCACAGCTAATGATGTAAAAGATAAGAGTAGGGCTGCAACTGATTTATTTGTCAGACACTGCTAGATGTCCATCATTCCTTTGAGAATTCATAGTCCCAGGGAATGGGACAAAACAGGAGAACAGGTAATTTAAAACAATCAGGCTGTGAACTGGCAGCCCACAGGCCAGATTTGGCTACCAGATATGTTTTGTTGATGCTGCTCAGTTTAAAACGGTTTTGAATTGGTTTCCAGTGCCCCCCTAATGCCTTTCTGTTTAAGGTACTATTTACATACAATACAATTCCATTAAAGTGTACATTTCATAGAGTTTTTTAACACTTGTGGAACTACCACCACAACCAAGATATAGAACAGTTCCCTTAATTTTAAAAAGTTTACTTGTGTCGTGTGCACTCAATCCCTTCTCCTGCCATAGGATATTTCACATTAAAGGGCTGGATTAAAAAATTGGAAACCCTGACAACAGTGGACTCTGCACTCCTGAAGGGCAACAGTCTTTAGCTTGCTGCTTTGCTTATTTGCATCTCCCCATAGTTGATGTTAAATGTTGCAACAGAAGTGTGTGCCAAATGCCTCAGGGGAACACAGGACCTGGGATTAACTCTGGGAAAGGCTGCACAGAGCAGCTGAGTGAGTTCATAGGGAGAGCAGTTGGGAGCAAGAGTGTTCTAAACCCAGGAGGATTAGAAGGGAGATCCCGGAGAGGGGGCTGATATGGGGGACAGGAAAGCAGCAGAGGGTATCTCACTTCTTGTTGGCTGGATGGGCTGTATAAAGTGGAAGAGTTTAGTGTATATGTCTTAGTGTTTGTGTGTTTTGCTTTCTGAAGGTTTTGTTTACCCAAGAAACTTACGTCTTTTTATCTACATCTCTGGGGATTTTAAGGTATTTTTGTTGTTGTTGTTGGCATGGGAAGGGAAATTTTGTATTTTATTTTTGTAAGGGTTATAGGTCTGCGTGTGGTGCTTGGGTTGTATGTAGAATCTAGGGAGAGGGTTGCCCAGAAAAAATTTCTCACTCTTACCCCGCCCCCTCCACTATCTCGTTCCAACCAGCCTGCCTGGGGCGGGGCAGTAGGGCAGGCAGCAGGTGGGAGGGTGGGGGCAGGGAGGACGGTTTAGGCCGTAAATTCCCGCCCCCTGCCGGCAACTCAGCCAGAGGCCACATTCGCTGCTGCTGTGCCGCTAAATTACCGGCGACGCCATGGATAGGCTGGGCTCACGGTGTCCTCTGCCAGGCTACCCTCGGCCCTCTGTCCTTTTATGCCTCCTGGTGAGTGCCCACGCTACGACCTTACCTCCACCCTGGGAACTGAGGGGAAAAGACACACTTCCCTTTACTGCTCTTGGCATTTTGAGCTGGGGGCAGGCAGGTAGGGGATGGACAGGAAAAGCCCTGGAGGCACCCCCCGGTATCCTGGAGACTGTGGTGTGGTTCTTTCTGAAGCTTACTAGCTCCCCTTCTTCACTCTGTCAGTAGGGGTGGCTGGGCTGTTTCATTGCCAGGGAGGTGCAGGGGTATCTGGTGGTGAGTTCTTGCCTAAGGGTCACTTGATAGATTGTTTTCTTTCTGTTGCAGTTACCATGTTGCCTTTATGGGGGCTTTGTTTCTGTCTTAGAAATATCTTAGAATGTTAAGGTTGGGAAGTGACCATTTACAGAGTATCTCCAGTGGTGGAGGTGGTTCCGGAGATGGGGAGAGTCAGAAGCCTAGGGTCTAGCCCAGCTCTGATGATCACTTCTGGGTGATTTCTACTTCCTTCCGACTCTGATTTCCTCATCTGTAGCAATTGGCACATATCAGTGGCTCTTACCCTTTTGGGGCCTGTAGGTTTTCTTGATTATCTTTCTAGAAAGTTCTGGATTTGTACACAAGCAAACTGTATAGATAAACACAATGTTGTAGTCTTTCAGAATATTCATGGATTCCTTCAAACTAGGTGGGTTATAAATTTAGGTGAATTACAAACTTAGAACCACTAGGTGGTTTCTGAGGCCCCCTTTGCCTTAACACAGACTATAAAGTCAACCATAACCTCTTAGAGGCTATGCAAATATTCTAGGACCAAAAAAAAAAAAAAAAGGAAAAAGGCAGAATAAAATGCAAAAATAACTGAAACAATACATAAAATACTTTTTAAAAATGTAAAAATAGAAAAGGTATGTAGTAAAAGACAAATAGGAAAATGTTGAGTAGACTTAAAAATTCTATCTTAAAATGTTCCTATTAGGGAATATTGTGATGTGTATATCTTCCATCAATTTTGCATTCATATAATGTCACTTTCTAATATATTGTAGCCCAGCCTTGGTTCCAGGTTGACCTTTCATGCTTCTGACACTTTGTTGATATGGTCCACAAACATTTCTCAAGCCCATACTCCCTGTCAGAATGGTAGAGTGCTGGGAATACAGAAATGAATGAGACTGAAGAGCATATGTCTAATGGAGGAGACATGTAAACAACTATCTGTATTTCAGTGTGACCAGTGGTACAGCAGGAGGATGTTTAGCAGCAATTCTGGCCTCTACCCAATAAATACCAATAGCATCTCTTCCCCAGTCATGACAATAGAAATTATCCCCAGACATTGCCAGATGACCCCTGGGCGTACAAAATTGCCTTGAGAACCATTGGATTAAGTGAAGCCGAATGGGCCCCACTATATCAATTCCTAGTTGTGTTCATTGTGGTTCCAAGAGCCCTGAATGGGAGGCAGGAGTCTTGGATGTAAGTCTTAGTTCTGTTGCAGAGTTTCTAAATGTTCTGCCTCAGTTATCTTATTTGTTAAATTTAGGGTTATCTTAGATAATACTTGAGAGCACAGCTCTCAGTTTCAGTAGCACAGGTCACATTGCTTTAGAATTAGGCTACTTTTTCCACTAGCCTATCCATGGTGCCTAGCACATATCATATACACTTGAATGGAGGGGAAATTAACTCCTCAAACATCAAGAGATGTAAGAACTTAGTACTTTGACTTTGAGCTCACCTAAGAGTTTCAATATATTTTGGGTGAGCTTATATTTAATCTTAGCTGTGTTGCTAATCTTATTATTGCTTATTACTTGCTGGCTGGAATGCTCAGATCTTCCCTCAGAGTGGCTTTTTTGGTTGGGGGACAGGCCATTGTTCCTTTTGTTTGGAGTCTGTGCTAGAAGCTACCATAGAGTCATGTAGTGGACTCCTTACAGTGTTCCAGTCTGCCCAGTTCTCTGTTAAAAGCACTGCTAACAAAGACTTGTCTTTTTCACAAGACTATTTAGTCTTAATAATAACATCTTCCTGATGAATTAATTCACTAGTCTGCAAGTATTTATTGAGAACCTGCTGTGTGCCATGAACTGTGCTGGGGATACAGTGGTGAGCAAAGCATGAAATTCAATTTTATTGAATTTGTGATTACAAATTATTTTTCCTATCTCCTGTGAGCCCATAGCAACTGAGATAGGCAGCACAGTGTCATAATCTCCACTTTCTAGATAAGGTTTATAGAAGGAGAGGTGGTAACTTGTGGAAGGCCACAGGCAGCAGTAGTCACACTAGGATTTAAATCCTATTGTGCACACATACTAAAAGCTTTCGAAGTCTGGGTGTGTTTTTTCTTGCACGGTCACTGGTTTAGTTCAGTGGACTAGTATGTTGAATTGGTGGTTTGGTGGAGGTAGTGGGAGGGAATGAGAAAACCCAACCCTGACAGGCCTGTAGTCAAACTGAAGCTGAAGACAAAAACGCTGCTCAGGCCCTGCCAAGAAGTAGGAGGCAGGACTTAGGCAATAGCATAAAAGGAGTGGGAGGACAGAGGTTTATTTGAGCAAGAAAGAAGCCCTGGGCGGGAGGCAGGAGAAACACCCTCTTGTTCAGCCTGGCTTAAGTCACAGTGGGACTCCTTGCAAGCTGCCTCTCTCTGTTAATGACTCCATTATATTCCACCAGCAGAGAACCTGGGAAGGAAGGTGTTTTCCAGTTCTTTTCATTTCTTCTTATTTTAAATGTTTATCATTAAAATAGTAAGAAAAATCTCTTGAGTGCCTTTTCCTTTCACGTTGTCACTGCTGTCATCTTAGCTTCAAGTCTTTTTCCTGGATTATTGTAATGGCCGTGTAAGTAGGCTATCACTGGTCATTCTCCCTCCTCTCTCCTGGTACCCTACTCAGCTTCACTATATTATTACTCTGCTACTTAAAACCTCCAAAAATACCATACCACTTGAGTACAAACTCCAGTCTCCTTAGCCTGACCCTTTTCTCTCTAGTTGTAGTCAGTTTCATTTCCTCCTGACCTCATACCCACAGACTAAGACCCATGCAGACTCTAACTCATCTATCCCTTAACACCTCTTGAGTTTGTACATATTACTATTTGCTTAGCATGTGTCCCTCTCCTCTTATAATCCCACTTATCATTCCAGATTCAACTTAGATGAATCTTCTCTTCCAAGCCTTTTTCTACTCCCTCAGGTAGAGCCTTCCTTATGGTCCCTGAGTGCTCAGTTTAGTAGCACAGGTTGCATTGCTTAGAATTAGGCTACCCTTTCCACTAGCCTACCCAGTGCCTGGCACATACACGAATGGAGGTGAAGGTAACTCCTCAAACATCATTAGCTGTAAGAGCTTATCATTCATTATAATCTCCACAGGATGATAGTTCAGTGGATGCCAGTTGGCATTACCTTCATCAGAATGGATTTCCCGTCGTCCAGACTTGAGTCCTAATCCTGGCTTCAGCCAAATAAAAGCTATGTGATTTTGAACAAGCTTCTTGATTTCGGAGCCAATTTTTTTTAATCATCTGCAAAATGCAGAGGTAAATATCTAGACAGAACTTTGTTGAAGTACTAAAGCTTAAGATCCCAGGAATTATTTTTTTGGATGGGGAATGGATATGAAAAAATGATGCCCAGCCCTGGTTCCAATCTGCTTGAGCAGGAGATAGCGAATTGTCATGTCACTGCTGACTTGTGCTTTTTCCCACCATTTAGATCCTGACAGCTTCTTTCCTGACTTACCCCATGCTCAGGACCCTTAGCCTGCAGCTCCATTCAGCTGTCACTGGCAGTTATGTCTCCGGCACTTACTCCATCGTCTTTGTCAACTGTCCCAACGAGCAAATTGCCAGAGATATTGCCAGGTATGGTAAAGGGGCTTAGGTGCTGCCCCAGGAGGCTCAGGGAGCTACCAGGATGCTATCTGGGGCCACTTTTAGGCCCTTCTTCTGCTTCTGACAATCCTGTCCATCCAGTGATGAACTACACAGCTGAATGATTTGATGGATCCTGCTGCTGGGCCTAAAATGTTGAGTGGCGTATTGGGGGGCATATAAGGAGACGACACCCAGAGGGATGTATGGCTTATCCAAGGTGTTAAGAGAAACAGTGGAATCCTACCTGTTGAGAATTTAAGTCTCCTCATTCCTGGCCCATCGGTCTTTCTTCTTGGAGATATTCTCTTTGCTCAGTCCCAGAGGTGCTCACTATGACAGTGAGGAGGAGGAGGAGGCAGTCATTCCAAATATTTAGAAAATTTCTAGAAGCAGCTGTGTTATGGTGGAAGAACACTGGACTTGAAAGCAGACCAGAGTTTCAGTCTTGGCTCTACCACTTACCGTGTTAACTTGGGCAAGTCACTTCCCTTCTTTAAGCATTAGTAATTTGAATGTAGTAGGTACTCAATAAATGTCTGTGGTATCTGGATTTTGCCCCCTTCATTTCTCTTTATAGATGTAGCTTTGGAGAGGGTTAGTGGGACTGGAGGATAATGGATTTGGCTCCTTGATCCCTTTCTTCTTGATCTAAAACTCAACATTCTTGAAGTTGATGATAGACTAGGTTATAGTGTTTTCAAATGTTGAATCTGGTCTTTGGGAGCAAACAGCCTCCACATTGTTGGTCACAGGTTAGCCTTGCATTTGATTCCATCTCTCTTTCCTCCAACCAGAATGTGTATTTTCCCTCGTTAACATTACCTTTGAAGAACAGCTCTTACCTAAAAGAACTATAATTACTCCAGAGATACCCATGGTATTCAGTAGCTAGGAATTGAAAACCCTCCTGATACTCCTGCTATACCGAGGGTCTGAATTCTTTTCTCTGGACTCCTGGACCAGCCATCTGGGTCCTGTTAAGGAACAACTTCAGCTGACATCTGTGAAGTTCAGTCTTGGGAGGAAAATCATCCTAATGGCTTCATTCCAACTGGTTGAAAGGCCAGTTCAGGTAAATGGATCAGTATCAGCTTGGAGAGAGATCTCTATTTTCTACTTGCATCCAAGGTTGTTGATGAGCAGTCAGGTGTTTATCAGGGGCTCATTCCTTTGTAGGAAACACTTTTTCTCTCTGATAATTTTTAGGATTCTCTGTTTATCTTAATGTTCAGCTATTAATTTGTTAACTATTCTTTCTATATTCTTTCCTTGTCTGCTCCTTTATTCTGCATACTGGGAGAATTTCTGAGCCCATTCTTCTCTCTTATTTGCTTCTCATTGGTATCTATTTTTCTATTCAGCCCTTCTATTGAGTTTTTTGTTTAAACGATTAGTTTTCCTTTTCAGGATTTCTAATTATTCTTTCATAACCAACTACTCACATTTCATCAATATCAGATCCTATAATCTGATTTTATTTTATGGATGCAATAATCTTGCCTTATCTTTCTGTAGATATTAATTATACTTATTTTTAATTTTTCCAGCTTTATTGAGATAGAATTGACATATAACATTTTAAGTATAAGGAGTACTCATGATGATTTGATACATGTATATATAGCAAAATGATCAGCACAATAAGATTAGCGAGCACATCCATCACCTCACACAGTTACCTTTTTCAGGAGTGAGAACTTTTAAGATCTACTCTCTCAGCAACTTTCAAGTAGTTGTAATTATGTATATAATTATAGGAATCTGAGATTATACTTATTTTTAAATCTTGGTTTTGAATGTACTGTTAGCTGATCCTCTTATGTAAATTCATTTGTTGAATTTTTGTTTCTCTTGGTATTGGCTTTCCTCAGATGCTTTGTGATTCTTAAGTGTAACCTCTCATCTTTTTAGCAATGTTGGTGGGGAGTCACGGGAACAGCTGCAAGGAATGCTATTCGCAGAACTGTTTTCAGTGTGAGTGTGGTTTGGGGGGACATTCCACAGACTGAGGTGCCCTGGTGACTGGTCTTCTGGGTATGAATTCTCCCTTTTATCCTTGGCCATCACCAGCTAGTACATTGTTTTGCCTTTCCCCCCCAAAGTGCCTACACTTACTGCTCCTTCCTGGAGACAGACACCCCATTTTTGCTGTGGGCCATGGGAGATTTGGGGCATCCACCTGCTCCTGCCGTGGCATTCTGGCAGTTCACCTTGCTGGTTGCCTCCAGTTCCTGCCTGCTCTGGTTCCCATTGCCCCAGGTACCGACTGTTGCTCTTATCTCTGGGGCGGTCCCCCTGTGTGCTCCCTTGCTGTGTCTCGGGGCTGCCTTTTATTCTTTGGGGCTTCCTCATAGTTGCTGTTACAGGAAGTGTTCTCGTTACTGTGTTCTAAAATCTGAAGGGGCGTCTTTAGTGATGTGGTTATGAGGCAATGGATTTTTTTTCTAGAGGTTTAACTCACTTCCTGTGTTTGCATGCCACCTTCAGAACTAATAAAATGTAATTTCTCAGCAAATGATTGAGGGAGCAAGACTCGCAGCAGTTACTTAAACACATTTGTGCCATGTGCCTCTCCTTATGGTCAGGGATTTATTTAGCTCCTAGAACTTTGCAGAGGAATGAGGTGGTGGTGATGCCACATTAATGTGGAGCCTTAAATAGAGAGCACTGTTTAACCTGGAACCCCAGGGAAGAGAAAGTAGGTCGGTTCTCTTGGCAGCAGCTGGAGGAAGGAGGGAACAGTGAGCAGAGCTCAGATGAAGTTTATTTGGCAAGGCCTGATTCTGAGGGCTTGAGGTTTGATGTTTGGGGACACTTCTTTGCATCAGTGACTTGGTGGTGCTCCTATTTCTATGACACCTGTACTAGTTCAAGCCCTTTGTATTGTGTTCACCAGGGTGCTGCATAGGAATCTGAGATTATCAGACCAGGAAGTCCAATCTGTAGTCTGTCAAAAAAAAATAAAAAAGTCTTAGAGGTCTGCAAAGGTGATGATCGTGTGCTTAGGGCTACGATAGAAACCTCTACAAAAAAAAGGTGAAACGAGCCTATATTTGCCAAAGACAAACACAGTTATGATGTTTTTTTTCTAAAGATCAAAAGCACCGAGCGCAGCCTGATACATACCTGTGGGATAGAAGCAGAGGTGGCATAATGAAAGGAGTTCTTGGTGGTGAAAGGGTTGGAAGCTACTGGTTGAACCATTTTCTCATTGTACAGCAGGAGAGTCAGGTTGAGTGAGGGGACATGCCTGTCTTGGAGAGGTGCTTAAATACTTATTCCTGGAATGAGAAAGAATTTGCATAAGGTCACACAGCCATACTACTGCAGGGCCAGGAAAAGAACCAGGTCTTCTTCTCTGTCCAGAGTTAATCCCTATTCCCCAGGCAGACTGGGCCTGTCATTAAAAGTGCCAGGAGTTTGGGGTCGGGGGCATTCTAAATGATTATCTAGCTCCCAGGAATGTCTATACCTTGTTCCTTCTCTTAAGGTCCTGGACACTTGCCCCACTGACTGTCACTCTCTTTGCTTTAGGGCTATACTGGATAAGAAGCTGGCTGCCTCTGTGAACATCCTGCCCAAGGCATCCTCATTGTGAGTTTTGCTGTGGCTAGTGGAAGGTCAGGTCCTAGCTGGTGGGATGGGTACTGAACTAATGGGGAATTGTAAAAGAACATCTCAGAGGCATTTAATTAATCAACACTTCACTGGTGATTTCTATTCAAAGGAAATGAACCAGTGTGTTTATGTCATCCTATGAACAAAAGCAAAAATGTGCTGTTGTGTGTATAGAGAAAGGAGGGGAAACCCTCCAGTTTAGGAACAATGAGTCCTGCTTGCACATTCTTTGTTTAGATTAATTAGTTTGCTATTAGCAAGGAAGCCAGAATGGGCATTCCATCCCTGAGCGAGGCAAGTAGGGCTATCAAAGGAGATAATCTCCATTGCTTTTAGATTCTTTGGGAAACCGAGAGTTTGGCATATGTGACAGGCTGTTTCTGTGCCTTGCCTGTCTTTCATTTCATTGACACCTTTATTTTAGTTAAGTCTGGTCTGTCCCATTTCTTTCATTAAAATCGTTTAGCATCCCACTACACCTTGTGCAGGATTTGTCTTGTGCCTTAAACGCTCTGATTAGCCTGTTCCTCATCTTCCCTCCTGGAAAGAGAGAGAGAATAAGGGCATGGCATGGGGAGGGAAGGACAGATGGGGAAGAAAATAATATCTACTCTGAAGGTCAAAACAGAAAAATGCTATATAGTTAAAGCTCCTCCCACTTGCCAACATTGCCATTGCCTCAGTGGCTCACATCATTTATTGCTATGGCTCCCAAGTTTGGCTGTGCTTCCAATTCCTGAGCTCCATTCTAGGTCTCCTTAATCAGTCCCTCTGAGGGTGGGGCTTGGTTCTTCGAATTTTTAAGAAGTGGAATAGGTGATTCACATAAAGCCAGTCTGGGAACCAATGCTTGGGACCTAGAACAGAATTTCAGCCTGGCATTCCCTTCAGATGGCCTATAATTGATCCTTTTACCATGGCTCTGTGAGGCAGGGCCAGTGGCTTAGGTCATCTTAGATTTCCCCTGGGTTAGTGTAGATATTTTCAGGCCAAATTTCTTTCCCTTCCCTTCACGTGATGCTGTTCTCATACTCTTTTCTGAATGTCATCACTGACTTTTAACGTTTGGACTTGTCTCCATGTCTTGTAAGGCTCACTTCTTCCCTGAAGCCTCCTCTGCTTCTTATTTGTCCTTTCATGGGCACTCAACATTGAGAGTCAGTGGTAAAAGTAGCCCCATTCCATAGGATGGGGAGGGGCCTGGAAGCCATGAGTATAGAATAGTGTTGAAAAAGCCAGAGATGCCCAGTTTGGAGGAGAGAAAACGTAGGAGTTTCTGTACAGTAGGAGAGTCAGGTTGACTCTCCTGAGGTGGTTCTCCATATGGAAGTTGGGGAAAACAACTGGGTGGCAGATGTTGACACACCATAAGAAAAACCACCTCATGTGAAAACCTTTAAGGTAGATGGACTTCTTCAAGCAATGGCGAGCCTCTCACCTCCAGGAATGTTTAGGCAGATGCTAGAAGCATGCATTAGAATGATTGGACTAGATGACCTGTCATGCCTTGGCCAACTGTAGATTTCTTTATGTGGACTTGGAAAGATTTTAAAGTTTCCACCTCAGTAAGTCACCTAACTGGGCCAGGTTTGACATTTCAGTGGGCTTGTTTTATGAGCATCATACTTTGATCTTGTTCTCGTCTCCAGGTACTTTTGGAATGGAGAAATAGAAGAAGCCACTGAGATTCTGTTGGTGAGTAAAGTTGGGTTTGGGGATGGGCCTTGATATGGAAAGAGTGAGAGCATAGCCTTTTTCCCAGGTTCCAATGAAAAGTTAGCAAAGATCAACTGATGGAGGTTCTTGCCTTAGATTCATTTGCAAGTTAGTGACAGGGCCTGGTGACCTAGAGGGAATGCTGTCTCCTAAGTAGCCAGATGAGAAAATGAGCAGCTGCAGAGCTGGGCTGAGGTAAAGCAGTGTTTTGTTTTTTTCTTTTACAGTTAATAAAGACAAAGACTTCCAAGGTCCGCATGCTGTCCAGCTATGTCAGGTAATACTGGCGCCTCTTCTCAGACAGGACCACTCCAGGGATGAAGTGAATGGGTGTGGAAGCAGGAAACCTAGTAACAAACCTTCCGTATGACCCTGGACAGGGGCCTAACCCTCAGATTCTCCGTATGTAAAATGAGAGGCTAGAGTGAGTGAGTTTAAAACAGCAGTTCTCAAAATTTTGGTCTCAGGATTCCTTTACACTTTAAAAAATTATCAGGGACCTAAAAGAGCTCTGTTTATGTGGGTTATATAAAAGTTAACTATGTTAGAAATTAAAACTAAGATTTTTGTAAAAATTAACAATAATAAAACCATTAGTTATTAATGTTGTAAATAATGCATTTTTATGGAAAGTAACCATATTCCACCACCCCCCAAAAGTGAGAAGAATGGCATCATTTTACATTTTTTGCAAAATACGGCTTAATAAGAAACATCTTTAAGTACTGGGACACTTGGAAAGCTCATGGTGATAAATTCAAGTTTTCCAAACTTCTAATTTTTGCTTGAAAACATAATTTTTTTAAATTGGCAACACGTAATGTAAATTGTCTTCGAGTGATGGACTCACGTTGTTCATGTCTGAGACAGTGTCTATCTAATCCTCAAATCTGAGTAACCATGATTTGTAAAAATGACAGTTTACAGTAACTCAGGCTTAAAAATGGTGCTCCATGAGAAAGTCTGGTTTTAGCTTGTGACTCAGTCGGACAAGTGTAGGACATATTGAATTGAGGCACAAGCACGGTGCTTTCTGTATACTTCCCATGTTGTCACACAGGGCTAAAAATACATGTACTCAAGGGTCAAAACTGAATAAAAATTGTAATTTTTACCACTTTGTCAAGGATGTTCTTAAGTGAATTTGACTTTATGCAAGTGCAGGTGTGTACAGTTTGGTGCCATCGTCTTGATGCATGTGCTAAGGTGCTAGCAGTTTTACCCATCATCACTTTTGTATCATTAGTGCAAATGTCAACACGGTGAAAAGATAAATAACAAATTAGCATTATTATGAATGAATGGACTCATGGAACTCCTGAAAGAACCTTGGAGTTGCCCAGGGGTCAATGGGCCTTACTAGTTTCAAGCCCTACCATTCAAAGTGTGGTTCTGGAATAATTGGCATCGCCTGAAAGCTAATAGAGCTGCAGAGTCTCATGTTCACCCTAAACCTATTGAACCCAACTGCATTTAACATGATCCCCAGGTGATTCCCATGCACGTTAAAAGCTTGAGAAGGACTGGTCTAAACAATACTGGCTAATAACTATTATCCCTTGGAGGTGTCTTTCAAATTACCAATTTAAGCCCCACTTCAGATTGGGACTTAATTGATCTAAAATGGGGATCAGATACGTTCTTCAGAAGCACCCGGATTGACTCTGATGTGAGGCTAGGGTGCAAGTTACTTACTGGATGATGAAACTCTTTTCCTTCACTCCCACCAGGATCCTGTGAATAGATGGCTATACCCGGGCCTCAGAGCTAGTGGTAGAGAAGGCCCTGTGTTACCACCTTAGCAGAGGTGGGGGAATAGGCACCTTTGGGTAGAACCGGCACTACCAAGAAACCACAGCTTATCTGGTGAGGGACAGCCTCATGGTTAAGATGGTGAAACCCAGAGCTTAACCTCCAGTGTCACCTCTTGACTCCACTTGCTAGGTGTAGCTGAAGTGTATGCACATGAGTTAGATTTTCTGTGCCTCAGTTGCCCATCTATAAAATGTGGGCCATAATGGACCCTTGGGATGAATGTATGTGAGGGAGACACATGAAGCGCTCCACCAGTGGCAGCTCTTACTGCGAACGTGTTACAAATGTCCTACTCTCTCTCTGAATACTGTGTGTTTGCTTATAAAAACACATACACTGGCCCAGGTGTCCATGAAATAAGAAAATTAATTGTCCTGGGGCACCAGGTAAAATTACCCAGCTTACCCTGAACGTGTAAGCACCTGGGCACATGCTGTGATGCGTGTGTCTCAGGAGAACTTGACAGCGTCTCATTCTGCAGGAAGGAAGCAGAGGATTATGACTCCCTCTGACAGATGGGAAACTGAAGCCCAAGGCCTCACGTTCCTTCAGTCTGGAAAATGAAGAAAACTTGCATGGTGTGCCGAGGGCCAAGTGAAAGAAGGGGGGAAAGGGAGAGGTTCCTGTGGGTTTGGATGTCAAGAGAAATCCCTTGGAAAATGTCAGTGGTGGTTTGGTCTTGAGGGATCAAGAGGATTTTGATTGATGAACAGGAGCAGGGAGAACTCTCTAGGTGGAGCAGAGAATACAGCGGTGTCAGGGTGGGTGGTGGTTGGGGAAGGCACAGTGATGAGTGTGGGATAGTAATAGGCAGCAGCTAACATTCAGTGAATGCACAGTACCAGTCAGTGTACCAGCTACGTGCTCTATGTACCTTGTCTCATTTAATCCTCAGTGATCCAGTCATGTAGGTGCTATTTTCATCCCCTCTTTTGTAGGCCTTTAGAGAAAGCAAGTGATTTATTTCTCCATGGTTACATAGCTAGTAAGGGGCAGACTTAGAATTTGAACCCATGTCTGTGAGACTGTAAAGCTATCTGGCCAAACTCACCACTGTAGATAGTGGTGGTGGGTTACGGAGGTGGACAGGGGATGCAGCAGATTGCAGAGGCCTCAAGGGAGGCTGGCCTGCTGGGTTTTATCGCCTCACTGATGCTAATCATAGTCACTCACAGGACTCTGCTCTCTTCCCAAAGGCTGGTGCATCCTTTCGAGATCCCAGAGGTCTTCAGTCTCCCTATGGACCAAGGAGATGTGCACTATTTGAAGTGGCTGGAGGAGGGCATGGAGGAGGACTGAGGGGCCTTCTGTGGATCCTGCTGGCTGCCGCTCGTCTTCATCAGCTGCACTCGGGGAAGGAGGCCTCTTTCTGCCTCCCAGCATCTCAGGATTCCGTTTTTGTCAGCACAGAGGAGCTAAGTAACTTGTAGAGGATGAAGGGCCGAGGCTCCTGAGGCTGTAAGAGGACGCTGGGCCAATCGGGCCACGCAAGAACCCAGTGGAGCGCGTCTCTGAGTGCTTCCTGCTTACAGGTGGCCGAGGTGAGGGCAAGGAGGGTGTGTGGGGGACAAGGGGAGGTGGCAGTGAGGGTGAGGTTTGTCATCGGCAGCAGTCACTGGGCCACCTCAAGTGTCGGGTGGAATTACTCTCCTGGTTTTCAGGAGAAATAGACCCGGTGATCTGTTTACCTAGAAGTGTGTGGGTTGAAGGTCACCTTCTGGAGGAACTGGCAAGCACTTTATTCAAAAGGATGGATTGTGAATGGTGCAATTTCAGGGACAAGCAAGATTATTTCTCCTAGCTAAGGGTGGCACTTGTTATTCCTGAGTCCTGAGTAGCGGGTCCGGGAATGGGCTTCAGGAGTGTGTGTAGGACTGGGGAGATATTGGCACTTAGATACAGCTCGTGGGTTGGGAATTCATCTTGACCTTCCTAGCCTGAATGTGACCGGCATCAGAAGGTTCTGGTGCCTTGCTCAGTGGAGACAGGCTGGCTCAGTGGAGCACTGAAACTGAGCATCCTAAAGCAGAAAGAACCCTGGGGAACTTCCAGACCAGTGTTTCTCAGACTCGCCCACAGAGCCCAGAGGTTGACAGAGGTATGGGGATTGCCTGCCCTTCTCCACCACCTTCAGCCAGTGCAACAGAACTGTTAATTTAATGTATTGAGCTCGCATGAGATTTGTGGAGCTTTTAAAAAAGTTTTCGTCAAAAGTTATAAACCAGTGGTTTAAGCCTGTCTCCACTTTATGGGTTAAGTAGAGGAAATTGAACTGCACTGAGGTCCAGAAAGGGAGTGGCGTGCTGTTACTAACGGGACAGCCAGGCTGCCTACCCTGTGCCTGGTGCGCTCCTATCCCTGCTCCTTCCCAGGTGGAAGAGGGCATGGAAGGCCGAACCCCCAACTCTGATTCTTAACTTGATGCTGTTTACTGCCTCTTCCGAAGAGGCTGGATAATATCCCTTTCAGAGAGCCTGCTGCAGCCTATTCTAAAGGAAGATTTTTTAGTTCTTCATCTATGTGGTAAGTGGGTCTGGCACTTAAAAACATATTGCATTGCCTAATTCTACCCACTGATCTGGAGGTAGGTGATACTATCTTTATTCTGTACATAAGAGGATAGATTTAGAGTTCACTGATTTTTAGGGTCTGCATGACTCCATCTTGCATGGTTTGGCCTCTACCACAGTCCTCCCCAAACGGTGCTGTGGAGCTGGGGCCAGGACCTAGACCAATGCTTCCACATGGGATGCCTTCCCAGCATTTCTCAGGACATGTGCGTGTTTTGAACCAGAAATCTCCAGAAAAATCAGTTCAGGAAATGAGAAAAAATCTTAAAATTACCTGTGAATACGGAAGCTTAAAAGCATAGAGACATTACTGGTTTGAAGGAATCCATCAAATAAAAATATAAGAGCAAGAAACGCCAGTAAGCGGAGCTGAAGGTTAGGAGAAGCAGGGCAGGAGCATGTTGGAGTGAGATGGCTATTGTCTAATCAGTCTTGCTTGTGATTGTTGTGTCCTAAGTGTTATCCTGCAAATAAAATACGTTTATACAAAGTATACTTTATACAAATTCTATGAGCAGTGTGCCAAGTTAAAAGCTTTCAAAGCAAAATAAATTCTTACTTTAGCATTTTTGACACGGGATTCTTATACTGTTCACCTTGCCAGGATATTTGAATGTTACATGATTTGAAAACTATCCAGTAATGTCCCCTGGTTCCAGGGTTTAAATATTCCCTCTAGGCTCCAGTTCTTTGTAAATAAAACTAAGCTTGATATTATTTGTTAAACAAATTTTTCCAGATATTGGTAACAATAAGGAAAGAGTATTAAGAATGAAGTATTGCCCTAACCGGTTTGGCTCAGTGGATAGAGCGTCGGCCTGTGGACTGAAAGGTCCCAGGTTCGATTCCGGTCAAGGGCATGTGCCTTGTTTGCGGGCACATCCCCAGTGGGAGGTGTGCAGGAGGCAGCTGATCAATGTTTCTCTCCCATTGATGTTTCTAATTCTATCCCTCTCCCTTTCTCTCTGTAAAAAACCAATAAAATATATTTTTTAAAAAAAGAATGAAGTATTTTAAGAATAATTTGATGATTTAGGGAATTTCTGAGAATTCAAATTTCTTGCTCCTAAAGATTACTATTTGTTGTAGATTTGTAAACACTAACCCAGACCACAAAGAACCAGGCCCTCTCCAGCTTGGGGAGGACCACTGTTCTCAGGAGGGTCTATTTAGCTGCTCACTGTAGAACTCGAACTAGAAGCCAGGTCTCTCTTGACACCTGTGCCATTCACCATCTTTCCATTCCATCAGTGTCAGCTCAAAGAACAAGCCCTACATCCCCCACAACACCCCAGCTCCAACTGTAGTTTTGTCCCAAGGGCAATTCAAAGGTTGAAAGCGAAAGGATGGTAGATAAAAGGGGAAGCCATAGTTAATGAAGATTTTTAAGGGCAGATGTGAACACTTATGGGAATTAACAGGCTACACTTTACCCCTGAAACTACAGAATTCAGTTAGATCCTTGGTCGTCACCTCCCTATAGCTGACTTTTTCTCTCTCCAAACTTCCCCAAATGTAGAGTTTATTTAAAGTAACAACCCATCATATTTATTGGGTTATTACTTTAAACCCTCTCGACACCCAGGAACTGAATCCAGCAGGGGTTAGCTCTGCCATGGAAAGGGAGAGGAACTGAACCGAAGGACTCAGACCAAAGTGGTGCAGGTTCAAACCAGCAGAGCCACGCCGAGAACTCACTCTGCATCGCTAGGCTTGTGTGCACGGAATAGCTTATAGTGCCTGTACTTACATATTTTAATAGGGGCAACTTCTGAGTTCACTTCCCATCCTTTACTTCTCTATGGCCCTCAGCTAATATCTTTTCCCCCCAGTGGTCAGATACTCAGAGTAGAAAAAAGGTCCCACATCCTTTGGTGGTAAGGGTGAGGATACTGCTAAGAGCATTCGTAGGCAGTGGCAGGAGTGGCAGGGTGGCCAGGGAGAGGGTGGGTCCCACCATTCCTCCGTCTCCAGGGAACCAAGACCAGAAACCAGAGCCAATTCCTCCTGCTACCCAACTGCTGATAGTTCACTGGGGGAGACAGGCGACTTCTCAAAGGGAGCTTTTAAATGGCAAGTCAGACACATTAATTAGAACTTTAATATAACATGTTATTAAAAGCAGCAACTCAAAACCATAAATCTTTAGAAGGTGCACAGGATTATCGTAAGGTCAGTTGGCAGTAATGCAGCTATGATCTGGCATGAATGAAAGGCTGGGGTACAGAGTCAGGGCGACCTTGCGAGGCCGTATACTGACTTCCCAAGTGGGGAAGGTACCCTTCCCCTCCTTTTCCTCTTCAGCTCAGAGCTCTCTGGAGCTCAAGTAGAGTCGGTGAATCTGTGACAGGCCTTGCTCGTCCTGTGCTCTCAGAAGCCTGGAGAGCCGGCCTGGGAGGTTGCTATGCTCTCTGAAGCCAGGCAGGAAGCCACAGATCGAGCAGGGTGCTGCCTTCTCAGCTCCCCTTCCACCTACCCCCAGTTTGGGGTTTTGGTGGCAGCAGCTATGGGACTGAGAAGGGGGAGACCTGAGCCCAACCTCAGATCATCCCTGTCTAATCCACACCAGGGAAACCACCTCCAGACCACCCCTGTCTGGTCCACACCAGGGAAGCTAGGGGAAGTGAGGTCCCATCAAAAAGGCACTGTAGAAGCTGAGGCTTAAGGCAAGGGGCATCTGAACTATCTAAGGGACCCCTGGAGGCTCACAGGTGGGGAGGTGGTCTGGGGAGGGGGTCAGCCTAGAATGGAAAAACCATCCCCTCACTGTTCATCCACCTTCGCCTAGCAGCTGGCAGCCTGCAAAGCCCAGCCAAGCTGAAGGCCACGCAGCAGCTGGCAGGTCCGGTCCCCACCCGGTGCACGGCCCCCACCCCGAGTCAAGGCACGTTGTTCCATTTTTCAATCAAGTGAGTCAGTTTCTAATATTTCTGGAAGCAGCAAAAATGAGGGGTCCCCTCCCATTTTTGGTTTCCCTCCAGATTGGTATGAGTTTTAATGTTGGTCCTAAGAATTCTTTTTATCTCCCACTGACAAGGGCTTCTCTTTGAGGGGACTGAACGACACAGGCCCTTGAAAACTCCCAACCTGTCCCAGAAAGTGATTGTCAGTTCAGGGGCGGGGGGTGGGGGCGGGCAGGGGATACAGCAGAGGAGCCAGGGGGTAGGTCCCCTGTGCTTCCCAATGGGGTCAGAGCTGGGTCAGGGGCTGAAAGAAGGGGCAGGAGCAGGACTTTCACATTTAGTTGCAGCACATGGTCCCTGGAAGAGGGCCAAGGGAGAGCCAAAGGCAGGAGCCAGGCTGTCACTAGAGGGGAGTGTGAGAGTGTGTATGTGTGTGTGTGTGTGTGTGTGTGTGTGTGTGTGTGCCTGGAGGGTGAGAGCACATGTGGATGGAAGCTTATGTGTGAGTGAATGTGTACTGAGCTGCGTGTGTGGTGGTCTGGGGTGGGAGGCGTCAGAAACATTCGGAGGTTTAGCAGGACATGCCTTCCTTTCCTCCCACTCCCCTTCCCTGTCTCAGGTTTTCAAGGCCACCCCTATTCCAGCAAGGCCAGGCCCCACTCCATGGTCACCAAGACCATGTAGCAGTGTAGCCAAGGAAAGGAAACTGGGACCCCAGAAGCTGACACCTTAGCCTTCATAGGGCTCTGGTGTTGGTGCCTCTGAGGCAGAGACCCTGGACCCTCAAGGCCTGAGGAGTGAAGAGGCTGGTCTCTGCCTCACAGGCTCTCAGAAGCCTCCTATCCTCACCACCATTTCCAAGGATCGGGAGGGACGGGGGGGGGGGGGGGGCAGGCAGGAAAGTGGGAGAGAAAAGCTCCCACCTGCACCCACTTTATCAGCGGTTCTTGTTCTGCCCTCATCTGGGCTCGTGTGTGTAGTTACACAAGGGACAGCATGCATGTGTAGGTGTCTAATCACACACCCAGAAGGGGAGAGAGAGGTAAGTGACACAAAATCGGGGACAAAGACAGATTCAGGCTTCAGGAAAAAGCATCCCAGAGCCAGGGCGACACACATTGGAAGGAACAGTTTGAAGGAGCGCAGAGTGTGTGGGGGCATTTTGACCTTAGAGACACGGGCAAAGGGGTGATGAGCCTGAGGCCCAAGGCAGAATGGCAGAACGGAGGCACAGAAGGGCCTGGGCCAGGCAGCTGCAGCTCTGTCTTGCTTCCTTCCCCGTCCCCTCCCTGAAGAGAACCTGGGAGCCTGCGGCTTCCACTGTCTCTTTGCTTCCAGGGCTCCTGGCACCCCCTGTGGGCTAGTCAATAAGGGGTGGTCCCCTCCCACTCCACCAGGTACTGAACCTTGCCCTCGGGCGTGACCCTCCGAGCCAGCACCTGGTACTTCTCCCCACAGGCCAACCGCCCAGCCGCACCGAAGTAGTTAGTGATGGATGACTTGAGGTGGGACAGGGATGAGTCGTCCTCACTGATGCTCTCAAATGTGTGGCTGTCAATGCTTTCGTCTGCCCTCTCGGGGCCCGAAGCACCCTCGGCCCCGCTGTCAGAGGGGCAGCGTCCACTCGGCTCAGCTGCCCGCCGCTTTGCCCGCAGTGGCGTGTAGGCTGTGGCTGCCAGCTTCCTCTTCCGGCTGCCCACTGTCCGTCTGTGGGTGGGGGGAGCAGAAGAGGGGAATGAGGGGGAATCCTCCCAGGCCGCCTCCTGAGCACTCCCGTGGGCACAGATCCCCCTGACCCCGGGCGTGGATCAGCCCACTGGATCCTCACAACAGCCCCACGGGAGGGAAACAGGCTCCAGGGGAGAAGCCACCAGCCGGGCAGTGACAGAGCCAGGACTCAGACCTCGGTGTGTCCAGCTCTATATATTGTTTAAAAATATATTTTATTGATTTTTTTTACAGAGAGGAAGGGAGAGAGATAGTTAGAAACATCGATGAGAGACAAACATCGATCAGCTGCCTCCTGCACACTCCCCACTGGGGATGTGCCCGCAACCAAGGTACATGCCCTTGACCGGAATCGAACCTGGGACCCTTCAGTCCACAGGCCGACGCTCTATCCACTGAGCCAAGTTAGGGCTCCAGCTCCATATTTAGGAAACCAGCCCTACACAGGGCTGGGGCTCCATCCTCTGTGCCTCCTGACGTCAGGCTGTGCAGAGGCCCCGTTTACACTGCCTTGTCCCTCGTCTGGGCTAGACAAGTCAAATGGGGCTGGATGGCAGTTATGGGTCAGAGTACCCCATATCCAAGAGTCAGACAGACATGTGCACACACACGGGCAGCAAGAGGCAGACTTGGTAGAGAAGTGGCCACATAAGAAGAGGCACACATTCAGACGCTTGAAACAGAAAGAGCCAAAGGGCTAGTGAGAAGAAACAGGAAGAAATAAGTGAAGCCCTAGCCATTTCGGCTCAGTGGATAGAGCACTGGCCTGCGGACTGAAAGGTCCTGGCTTTGATTCCAGTCAAGGGCACACATGCCCAGGTTGCGGGCTCCATCCCCAAAGGAGGACATGCAGGAGGCAGTCGGTCAATGATTCTCTCATCATTGATGTTTCTATCTCTCCTCTCCCTTCCTCCCTGATTAAAAAAATAATTTAAAAAAAAAAAGAAGTGAAAATACAGAGGCAACAGCAGAAAAAGACACCCAAACAAGAGAAAAACTCCCAAGATACATAATTCTACTTTGCAGGGACCTCTGGGACCCCAAAATAGAGCTAAAGGAGCCCAGAGTTTAGAAGCTCACCCTCCCTACACCGCTGAGGACGGCTATTGCCAACCGGGCTGGCCCCTCAGCGAGGCCTCTGGGGTTTCTGTCCCCCTCCCAGACCCCACACCCTGTAGAATGTCATTCTCCTCTCCACCAGGCTTCCAAATCCACGGCTCCTTTCCTCAGAGACTGGAACACAGAACTAGGGTCGGGACCTTGCGGTCAGAGGCACAGACATGCAACCTCCTGGCGTGCAGAGGCCAAGAGCCCCAGAGAAAGAACTGCTGGTCAAATGGCCCTGAGCTGGAACCACCCAGAGAGAAATGCCACCCAGCAATCAAAGTGGAGCCACCTGAAAGCCCACTCAGCCAGAGGGTCTCAGACCCAGGCTCACAGCTGCAGAAGGCCAGGTCCCGCAGATGCACAGAATGAGCATATGGCAAGAAGTGGGAGGTGGAGGCAGCGGGTGTGGGGGGGGGGGGCGGCGGCGGGTAGAATGGGAGTCCAGGCTGCCAGGAAGCTTACCTAGAGTCATAGGAGAGGCTGGTGGAGGCAGAGCCAGAGGTGCTGGCGGCATCCGTGGAGTCCAAGTCTGAGAAGAAGGTCTGGCCTGAGCTGGCACTGAGGGAAGAGAGGGTGAGCCTGTTGTAGGCTCTCAGCACTACCCCCCCCTCTCCAGGCATCTCTGGTCCCCTCTGACCTCCCAGCTGGGGCCCACGTTCCCATTGCTGCCATCACGCCTGCAGTCGGATGGCAGTTATAGATTAGCGTACTCCATACCCAAGAGTCTGGATTGAAGTTAGACATGTGCACACACATGGGCCTCCTCTCTGCCTGTCCACATCCTCCTCTTCCAGACTTCAAAGTCCAAGGAGTCAAGAAAGCCTTCCCTGGCCACCCTCCCCTTTTAGGAGAGCTCCCGCTCCCCCAAAAGGCTTTCTGCACTTTCCAGAGGATGCCTTCGCTGCTGGGGTGTGGAGGTGGCTCCCTCACTGTTACCTCTTTAAACTCTGAATTTCATCCAGCGAAAAGTCAAATATGCTGGCCAGGTGGTGGTTGGTGCTCCAGGCCGAGGTAAAGTCGCTCTGTGGACACAGGAAGGAGCAGGGGCGAGGGGCCAGTGAGCCTCCGGCCGCACAGCTGCCTGCCGGTGCAGCCAGGCTTCTGAGGGCTGGACCCTCCCAGGGTAAGACTCGATTCCTCTTATTCCCAGACCTGCCTGACTAGGGAGCAGGTCACCCAGTGCTGGCTCCATCTCTAGCCGACTGCATGACCTTCCCATGTCTGGGTCTCAGTGTCTCAGCTGCAAAAGCGGACAGTGAGCCCTGGTGCGTTCACTCTAAAGTGTGAGAGGATAGCAGAATGGGATGGCGGTGTGAGCGTGAAGAGCGGGAGACGGGAGGCGCTGCAAACACTGCACCCCCAGGTGGGCAGCTGAAGGGGGAAGTGAGCCCTGGAGCCTGGGTGCAGGCTGGGCCCTGCTGCTCCCTGAGCTGTGACCTCAGGAAAGTCACTGTCCTTCCCTGGCCCCAGTTTCCCCGCCTGGACAGAAGGAACAGGGTACTGCCCACCCTTGCCCCCCGCTTCAGGTTCTGGAAAGAACTTGGGGAAGATAAAGGACTGGGCTTGCAGAGCCTGGACAATTCCTACACAATTCCCCTAATATGTGCTGACCCTGTGTGTAAAGTAGAGAGTAAGAAAATGAGAAACTAACACTGGGAATAGCATCTTCCAGCAGAAACTTTGATCTTTTTCTTCTATAAACTCGCCTTTTCTGCTGCTGGAATTCGTGAGGCAACAAACTGTGGAGACAGAAAAGGGAGAGGGTGGCCACTTCAGAGCCTGCAGGCCCCTGAGGTTGCCAGAGGGAGGAGTGGCAGGGGCAGGAGACTTGGGGAGGAAGGGGAAAGGGGCAGCAGGGCGGGAGGGGCTGGAGGAGGCATGATGGGCAGAAGAGAGAAGGTGCCTTCTCAGCCACATGCATCTGGATACTCTGCCCCCACGCCCAGGAGGAGGGGCTCAGCTCCACCAGGGAGGCCAGGGACGCCTCACACTGATTTCTCTGCCTAAGCCCCCAGCCAGCAGGATTGGGTGCCCGGATCTGGCTTTTCCTCCAAGCCAGTCCATAAGGGACTGAGGCAGAAGGAGTCCCCATGTGGGATCAGCCCTGGCTCAGCCAGACTGGCCCCCCAGGGTGCCTCCAGCGGAACCAGCAGGTGCAGGTCCTCCCTGCCTGCCCGGACTCTAGCACACACTCTGGGCCCATTGCATGGCGTGTCGCTGGGGCTGGGAGCTGGGATCCAGAGTTTGGCTGCAGCCCTAGTCCCTGGGTCTCCGGGCACTGACCCAGGCTTGCTCTTTCCTCTCTTACGCAGCTCAGAGGAGGCGCCGTACTCAGTGGGCACCAGGCCCTTGTCAGGCAGCAGCTTCCCTGGCGGGTTGGGCGGGACGCGGATGCGCAGGCGGAAGATGCACTTCTTCTTCTTGATCTCCTTGCCGCAGAGGAACCTAGAGGTGGGTAGGGGAGGAGAAAGCTCTGGAGTCTGTCGGGTCCATCCTCCTGGGGAGCAGAGTCAAGCGTTAAAACTACTCTCGTCACTTCCCTGGACCCAGAGCTAAAATACAGTGGCCTGAGGAGACGCCGACTCCTCAAAGCCTGTGGGACCAGGGGTCCCAGGCGGAGGCTGAGGATGTGGCTGGTGGTTCCTGTCTTCCACTGCCTGTGGTGGCTCTTGCTCCTCCTCTCCCGTTTCTTCCCTGCCTCAACCAGCCCCAAAGCCACCTCCCTTAGGAAGGCCTCCTGCAGCCCCGAGTGGAGCCCCATTCTGCTCTCTGCTCTCCACAAGGAGACGGAAAGCACCTCCGGGCACTGCCCTCATCTTTCCGACACCCTCTGGGCTGCTCTGAGGCTGCTGAGGGGGCTCAGTCGCAGCCCTACCCTCAGGACACTGTCCCCGGAAGGACAGGAGCCTCATGGACGCAGAGTAGGGCTGTGTCTGGGCCCCAAACCATGCGAAGGTGGGAGAGAGAGTGGGTAAGTCTGACAGCGGCGGATGGAAGCAGGGACCAGGGCTTATCCTCACTGTGTCCTCACGCCTACACAGGGCTGACACAGAGCAGCAGTTCAATAAAATAGTTGTTGATGGAACAAATGAATGAAAGAGAAGAACGGGAGCGAAAGCAAAGGTTTCAGAATGGCTGACATCCAGAATAAACAAGGCAAAGGGCCAGAGGCAGAAGGCACGGCAGGGTCTCACAGGGGCCGTGAATGCTGTGCTAAGGAGCCTGGCCATTCCCTGTGGTGGTAGCGAGGGGCGTGGCAGCTGTGGGTTCTGGGAAGAACTCGAAAGTCTGGCTGGGAAGCTACTGACTCACCTGAGAGATGGTGAGTCAATCCCTCAGAGCCAGGCCCAGAACTAGATGGCGAGGGCAGGAGGGGCCCTCAGATCAGGGCTGCAGCCCCCAGACAAGAATGTGTCGCGCTGCTGGAGGGGTCAGGGGGAGCGTCACAGAGGAGCTGGGTGTCTCCCGGGATCTTGAAGGACAGGTAGGATTTGTACAGTCAAAGAGAAGGGGCAGGAGTCCCAGGCAGGGAGCAAGCTTGAGCAAAGGCTACGAGGTAGGACAGACCTTTAGACTGAAATCCCACCTGGAGGGGCCCCATGGCACTCCCTTCCCTGCACGCACCGGCTTTTGTAACTGTTCAGCGCATTGAGGAGATGCGGTCCTCGGTCCGTCACGGGGGTGCTGGTGAGCTAAGGGGGAGCAGGCCAGCAGGACAGTCAGACCCTGGCATATGACATCTGGGGAGGCCTCCACCCAACACCTCCCCCCCTACCCCCCCAGTCTCCTGAGTCCTCCAGGTGAGAACCAGTGACTAATTGCATGACCCCAGACAAGTCTTTTCACCTGAGCTCAGTTCCCATCTGTAACTGGGAAGAGTAACTCCTGTCCTAAACATATCAAGAGCTTTAAAGGTGTCCATGCCCTTGACCCATGATGCCACTCCATGACTCATACGGACATACGGACATACTATGAAACACAGACAAAGCTTTCCGTACAATATGTTTGTAGCAGCACGTTCCCAATGCTGGGCCAATGGGAAGGAAACAGGAAAACTACGATGGGAATCAACGCCGCCTTTAAAATGTTTCTGAGGCTCTTTCATGATATGAAAAGGTATTTATAATATAATGAAAACTGAAAAGGGGTGTTTAAAATACTGTGTAACCTAAACCACGTAATAAAAAGAAAAAGTACACAGAGAAGAGAGGATGGAAGGAAATGTGTTAACAGCAGTTGTTTCTGGGTTGTGTGATGTGGGAAGTTGGGTGGCTTTTTAAAAAAATTATTTTTATTTTATTGGGTTTTTTTTTCAGAGAGGAAGGGAGAGGGAAGAGAGCCAGAAACATCGATGAGAGAGAAACATCGGCCTTGGCTGGCTTGGCTCAGTGGATAGAGCGTCAGCCTGCGGACTGAAGGGTCCCAGGTTTGATTCCGGCCGAGGGCACATGCCTGGGTTGCAGGCTCGTTCCCCAGTAGGGGGTGTGCAAGAGGCAGCCAATCAATGATTCTCTCTCATCATTGATGTTTCTATCTCTCTCTTCTTCTCCCTTCCTCTCTGAAATCAATAAAGAAATATATTTTTTTAAAAAAGAAACATCGATCAGCTGCTTCCTGCACACCTCCCACTGGGGATGTGCCCGCAACCAAGGTACATGCCCTTGACCGGAATCGAACCTGGGACCCTTCAGTCTACAGGCCGACGCTCTATCCACTGAGCAAACCGGTCAGGACTTCGGTGGCTTTTTTAACAAGCATACTCCTTATGCTTTTTGATACTTTAAAATTGTTTTACTAGAAGCATGTATGATTTTTGTAAATCAGCAAAAGATGTTGTTTTAAAAATATACCAGTTTTACCTATATTTTAGGGCTGTATAATATTTATGTCTTTTATAAATTATCAAACACTGTAAATGAAGATGTTATATGAAAATCTTTTTTTAAAAGTTTTTTTAAAAATCCTTGTCCCATCAAAGAAAGGTTTGGGGCAGTCAGGAGAGAAGATGCCTCACTCTGCATGTGGTGGAGAGGATTCTAAGGGTGAAAGTGGAAGTGGCTGGGGAGGCCCTGGCTGCAGTTTGGCTCAGCTCCAAATGCCCTGCCAGTGGTCGGCAAACTCATTAGTCAACAGAGCCAAATATCAACAGCACAACGATTGAAATTTCTTTTGAGAGCCAACTTTTTTAAACTTAAACTATATAGGTAGGTACATTGTTATTAACTTAATTAGGGTACTCCTAAGGCTTAGGAAGAGCCACACTCAAGGGGCCAAAGATCCGCATGTGGCTCGAGAGCCGCGGTTTGCCGACCACGGGTCTAGACAAGTCACTCTCCACCTCTGACATCCAGAAACTCCTGTGATGCCCACTTCTGCTATTCACAGTAGGACCAGCAGGGGGCAGGCCCACTTCACTTTCCATCCTAGCCAGGTAATCTGGAGTGGGTCAAACAGCTCTGTCCTGCTTCAGCCAGTCTTGATCCCTTGCTCCCTGCAGCTAAATTGGTGAGGTCCTAACCTGCCCACTGTCAAAATCTCGGTCAGGAAGCCCCTTGCAAGGCACAGGCTCAGAGGTGTGGACTCAGGGATACAGCAGCACAAAGGCTCTGGGTCTTAATCCCAGCCAGCAGTTTAGGAGCGAGCACTGGGACTTGGATCCCAGCCTGCACTGTGTGACTCTGGGGAAACTCTCGGAACCGTGTAACCCCACTGTGGAACGGGCTCCCGCCATTCTGCCGTCCCCCGTCCTGCCTACCTTGCCAAGCTGCAGGAGCTCCCAGTGGTGGTTGACGAAGGCCAGAATCTCCTCAAAGTCAAAGTACTTCTTCTTGCTCTGCACCCCCAGGTTGTAGAGGGCCAGGTGAACTACATCCACCCTGGGCAGGGGGCAAGGAGGTGGGGCTGGGTGAGGTAGCAGGCCAAGGTCAGGGCTCAAGGACAGGGCAAAGCTGGGGCCTGGTGGTTGGAAATGGAATTGTTCCTGGAGGAAGGGGGGAGGGGAGGAGCTGGGAGGGACAGAGGGTGCCTGGGCCAAGTCCCATCCTCTCACCATCGCAGGGGTAGCCTCTCAATGTATTCTGGGCCCTGGTTACACACGGAGCAGAAGAACAGGTAGAACCTGTGGGCGGGTGGAGAGGAGGCCTGTGGTGGGCGAGGCTCTGACACCCCACCCTAATCTAGCGCCCTCACCCCCTCACCTCCCACTGCCTTCCCATAGTCAGCTTGTTCTCATTCCTAGGGCTGGAGGCCCAGGGCGGGGGGGGGGGGGCAGGAGTACGAACAGGGCAGGACAGAGACCCAAAAAAATACTCCCCTAACCCCCTCTAACCCTTACCTCAACCCCTTTCCCCAGTGTCACTGCCCTGGAGTGTGGCTGAGTTCAGAGAGAAGGGGTCGAGCTAGGCTGGGCTGCAGTGGTCACGCTCTTTCCCCTCTAAGACACACACACACACACACACACACACACACACACACAATCACCCCGGCACACATATCTGGTTTGATGCACATAAGCCTCCCATGAGCTTAGCCCCACTGGTTAGAAGCTGGATCAAGTCATCCATTCACCCAGTGGTTCCTACAAACCCCTGGGCAGGATGGGGCAGGGCTTGTGTCACTCCTCCTCCCCAGACACTTAAAGAGACCGGGGCTTAGAGAAGGTAGGGCTTTGTCTAAGACCCCCCACAAATCAATGGCAACTAGGATGTGGTCCAGCATATTCCTCTACTGAGGATTTCCCCCATAGACGCCCCCCCTCACTTAACTAGAGCCTGGCAGGTAGACTGAAGGAGTTGCTACTGCTCTCCCCGTCCCCCCACCTCACACTCAAGGCTGAGCCAGATCAGATCGGCACCTACCGGTCTCCAAACATCATGGGCTCATTGAGGCACTGGGTGCAAGCCTCGTGGAACCACTGCCGGCACCGGTAACACTGCAGCATCCGCAAGTACCACCTGGAGAGCAAGAGGAGCCAGGGTCACCTGGGCCCGCACCCCCAGCCAGACAGGAGCCTCAGCAACCTTTCCCAACAGAAACCTGCCCTCCACGGGGGTAAGGGAAGGAACTCGGTGACCGAGCACTAGGCTGTGCCAGGGGAGGTCCTGGAAGCAGGGCCTTTGCTTTCATTCGGGCTCAGGATGGGCCACTATCCCCATTTTATAGACGAGTCAGAGAATGAATGGCTTGCTCAGCGTCACTCAGAAAGCAAGTGGTGGATGGCGACTCAAATCCGGGCCTGCCTGACTTCCTAGCACCCCTCCACCAGGCCACACCGCAGTCCCCCCACCTCTGGACTGCGCCCCGCACACTTCTTCCCAAATACCACCGACAGGGTCAAGTTCGCTCAGGGGACTTCATGGGAGAATAATGGCTCCGGTAACCAACAGGGCAGCACTGTGCCTGGTGTTCCTCGCCTGGTACTGGATCTGCCCTACCATGGCCATTCAGCAACTGCTCACTGAATACAAGCTAACAGCAGAAGGGTATTCCCTTAATGAGTCAGTGCTTGGTTCACACCTTGTCAGGTGTGGTCCATGGACCACTAGCATCAGAATCACCTGGGGTCTGGGTTACACCGCAGATTGCTTAGCCCACTGAAGAGATACCCAGCCTCCCACTCTTGGTCCGCCCACAGACGGCCGCCACCGTCGGTGGGGGGCGGGGGGGGCGCAGCCTTACTCTCCGGGCCCGCCGCAGTAGCAGTAGCATTGCTGCTGGTTGGTGCGGTGGGGCGAGTCCCACTCAAGCTCCTCGGGCTGGTAGGAGAGCACCATCTTCACCGCCTGCAGCGTCCTGGCGATGGCGCCCTTCTTCACCGCGCCGCCTTTCTGCGGGAGATGAGGGTGCCGGTTGAGCCACAAGGGGAATGCCCACTAGGGGGACCCGCAGATCCGCCAGCATAGTCAGACGCAAGGAGCTTTTCCCCAGAATCCGACATCCATCCTCTCTCTTTCCCAGGAGATCGCCATTAATAGTAATAAGCACAATAAAAGTAACAATAATCACTAGTGAGTGTGGGCACATACATGGTTTTCTCTTTCAATAGTAAGGCTCCATTTATTGGGGGCCTCCTACTCCTGACACCAAAACCGCATCCATTTCACAGTTGAGGAAACCGAGGCTCCGAAAGGCTAAGGAGCCTGGCCGAGTGAGTGGCAGAGGCGCTGTCTGCCTCCAAAACGTTGGCTCTGTGACTCAGACCGGAGCTCAGAAAGTCGCGGGACTTGTGACTGGAGAGGGGAGAGGCAGGGACTGAAGGACGAGGGGCTCACCCGCACAGCCAGCGCGAAGATGCAGCGTCGGCAGAACCAAGGTGTGAGCAGGGACCGGTCGGCGCTGCCTGCTGTGGGGATGTGGCACTGCTGGTGGTAACCTAGACAGAGGAGTGTGGTGGGTGCCCCAAGGACGCAGCCGTGGCCCCAGGCCGTCAGCCCAAAGGCGGCAGGGCAGGGGAGGGCTGTAGCAAGACCTGGGTGCCTGCCAGCTGCCAGGGGACTGGCTGGCCATGCTCTCACCAAGGCAAGCCAAGTAAGTTGGTGTCCAAGCAGGCGACTAAGAGACTGCCTGGGCCCCAGTGGGGGCGGCACCAAAGTCTGACTTCAGCCTCTGTGCCCCATCTCTCCCACCTGTGCTCTCCACCCAGGGGGGCTCCAGGTTCCATAACTCATCTCACTTTCCAAAGCCCCAGCTCTCTCCAAGGGTCACCTCCCTGGGACCTCACTCCCAGAGACTGGCCCCTGTCACTCTGGAGCTCGACGAGAAGCAGGAAGCCAGCTGAAGACCCAGCAGTCTGAGGCACTGCCTGTCAGGGACGTGTGTGTGTGTGGGGGGGGGGGGGGGGGGGAGTAGCGCAGGGCCTGGGGGAGTCACAGGTGAGGGCCTTCTGAGCGTCTGCTCATCACACTCACCCAGGCCACACTTGCCACAGATGAGGATCTCATTCAGTGGCCCTGATGTCTTCCCCAGGCAGATGTTACACTTGGGCTCCTCCCCCGGAACACCAGCTGAAAAAGAGAAGCCCTCTGGGTCTGGCTGGCGGAAACTGGGAGTTTAAAAATCGCATTCCAGGTGCTGAGCCTCTGTGCGCTGGGCCTTGCCCCGGGCCCCACACGCCAACTCACGGATTCCCCCCAACCACTCTGAGGGGCCTGTTGTCATCACTCCATTCTAAAAATGGGGAAATGGAGACCCAGAGATGTTAAGTCCCTTGATCTGCTAGTAAGCAGAAGAGGTAGGATTCAAACCCATTATCTGTTTGACATCAAATCCTTTGTTCTTTTGACCATATCATGCAGCCTCTCCTGCCTGATTTAACTTGATCTGTTAAGCAGTTTTTTGTTAAATAATTTTAAAAATGTTTATAAATGTTATAATTTAACTCTGTGTTCTCACAATTATGAACTCATGGGCAATCTTGTTTTGATAATATTCCCACTCACTTCCTGCTATTATTTTGCATCAAGTCCCAGATACCTAATTATTTCCATAAATATTTCAGTATGTATCTCTGAAAGACTAAAACTCTCTTTTTAAAAAAATCCAGGACAGCATCTTTATTGCACCTAAAAATTAAAAATAAGTTCTTTATATCAATACCTTCCGTTAGTATTCACATTTCCAATGGTCTCAAATATGTGTCATAACAATTTTAAGTTTGTTCGATTGCTTTTAAACTATAGGTTCCCTCTCTATCTCTTTTTTTCCTTTGCATTTTATTTGTTTCTATTGAAGAAACATGTGTTTATGTGTGAACGGTTTGAGTGAATACATTAAATACATGTTGATGTGTGTTTCTGTCTTATTTCCACTAGCAGACTGAAATGGTATCTGTTCATCTGGGTGTCCCCAGGACCTCATACACCGTGTGGTGTATGACACATGTTCAATACATGTTTGTTGAGTTCAATAAATGCTCTTCTCCCTTATTCCTCAGTATCTGCACACTTTGTGGGTCTCAGTAAGTCTTGGGCTCGTGAAGCGATGGATCAATACCTATGATGTGCTCGGCCTCACCTTGGGAGAAGCCCCAGGGGCTGCCGTCCTGCCCTGCCCGCCCAGAGCGGGTATCTGGTGGGAGCCAAGTGATTCCCCAGGTGAGCCTCCTACTCATGGTCTGCTAAAGTGAACTGGCTTTCCTTAGCAGCTGGCTCCCTGCGCTTTCAGTAAGAGGGTAACAAGGAGAGGAGGTCCTTATTGCTTTGGATCTTTATATAATAAATTGAGGTGAGAGGGGCTTGGAGAAGAATCAGTCTGCCTTAGCCACACCATCTTGGAGATAAAGATCATTTAGAAACTCTACTCACTGCCTGGGCTCTGTGGCCCCTACTTGGCAGGCTCCTTGAAATCATCTCTTATGGTAACAAATTCTTTAGAAACTGGCCCCCTATAACTCTGGGATAAGCATTTTATGTGGATTATCTCATTTAACCACTCTGTGAGGTCAGTGCTTTCATCATCTCCTTTTTTTTATGAAGAGACTGAGGGTCAGAGAGATTATGTCCCTTGCCCAAGGATATGCAGCTATTAAATGGCAGAGCTAGACCTCTGTCAAGGAGTATCTGACCCTAAAGCCTGCCTCCCTACCCCACCACCATCACATCTATTCTCCTGTTTGAGCATGAATGGCAGGCAGGCGGCTGGGAGCTCCATGTTGAAAATATATGAGTGTTGTGACTCATTAGTGATGTCTGTCATGTACACAGGAAGGAAGAATAGTGGCAAGAATGCCATCACTTAAAACAGTCAACTCTCTGAGGGCAGGGATGATACTTAACCCAGCTCCCTTTCAACCGTGCAAGCTGGCTCTGCTCCACTGGCATGCCCACCTTCACCTGCCTGGCCCATCTCTCCTTTCCTGCTCTGCCCCCCATGGATAGAGCTGCCTCCACTAGTTTTCTTCACATGCCGGTAGGGGACACTCTGCTCATCTAGAGACCACAATTCTGATTGCCTGGGCCCCTCCCTGTTCCTAGCCCAGAGAGACTGCAAGCTTTGTGCAGCAGGAGATGAAGGGCAGCGAGGAGGCAGATGCAGGCCTGGGACCCACACCGCCCCCAGCACCTCCACAGCCACTTTCTCCAGCTGCTGCCTCCTTCATAAGGCATGGGCACTCAAGGGGATGACCAATGTCATCAAAGGCCTTTCCATGAAAATGTACAACTGATCATCTGATTGGCATCTCAGGGGCGCTTGGGGGTTCATGGACAAGGTCAGATACCGGGAATAAGAGACAGAAGAAGAGAAGGGAAAAAATAGAGGTGGAGGAGGAGAGAGGGCAGAGGGTGGGTGGGGCAGGGGTGTCTGAAACCTTAGGAATACTCACCATGCTGTATGTCCTTCCACAGGACCCAGTATTTGGAATTATCTTCAAAAGTCACAAGGCAGCTCTGCTTTGAACTGCTGACCTGGGCACAGAGAGGAAGGAGCAATGTGAGCAAGTAGCAGGGGAGAAGTCATGGAACCTGGTCTTCCTCTCCCATTTTTGTCTCCACAGGACACAGAGATTAACGTGAGCCCCTCCTTGTGCTCCAGAAAGCAGAGGTGGGCCAGAGGGAAGGTAGATGGCAGCTCCTGGAGGTAGTACATGCCCAGCCACTGGACTTGTACAGTCAGGGACCGAGGGACAACTTGGTGGGAATGTTGAGAACAGAACAAGCCAGATGGTCATCTGTGATCCTCTCCAATCTGATCCCATTTTGCTTTGTAGGCTCGAAAGGCGCTTTTTTAAAGAACTGGTTGGGTGATATTAGCTCTAAGAATGGCACCTGCAAAAGCTCCTTCCATATTCAGCTTTTGAGCATGAGGGACAAGAAGGGAATTTCCCAGCAATCCTCCATCCTCCATCACCAGCCTAGGCCATAGGGTAAGCAGAGAGATGCTGAGCCTGGGAACAGGGGCCGGGGAGAAAAGGTTTATTACCCTCTTGATCTTCCCAAGGTAATACAGCCCATCTGTCCACCGGCACAGCACATACTGGCCCTCCGTCAGCTTGGACATCAGGTCTTTGAAGTTGTTCTTGGCTTTTGCCAGGGCCCCCTTGTTGGGGAGGTGACTGGTGGCACCATAGGAGTCCCGAGTCCCTGGGTCCAGAGCTCGATTCTCCATCGGTTTCCACTCTTACTGGAAGAGAAAGAGAACGGCTTTTTACTCCTTGCTTCAGCGACAGGAGAAGGAAGGGAACCACCATGTATGTGATGTGTGGTATGTGCCAGATGTATTTATTATCTCACTGGATTTTCATGACAACCCTGCATGGGAGACACTATTATTCCCATTTTACAGGTAGAAAAACTGGGCTTTGGCAAGGGAAAGTGGCTGGTCCAGGGTTGAGCCATGGCTCATAATCAGGTGAGCCCTGCCGGAAGCTAATTCCAGCATGTCCTAAATGCAAGAAGTTTCATCAAAAGGCTGATGGAACTTGGGGATTCAGCAGGGCTGAATACATATTACCTGCTGCTGGAATAGCTAAGACTTAGCTGCTAAATGCATTTCCCCACACCTAAAGATTTGCATACATTATTGCCTGTTGGCAGACAGCTGAGGGCATTTTAATCTACATGTTATTGCCTCCTGCAGGCCAAACACCTGAACGGCCAAAGGCAGTTCCCCCCAAACTAACAATGCCCACTGTATACCAAACTTTAGCCTTTGATATGTATATCTACCTTGCCTTAGGGCATTTGTGTTAATAAAGAGCGAGGGGTTTGGAGATTCAAAGAACTTGGTTCCTATAGCCAAGCCTCCTCTGGCTCCCCCACGGATTACAAATGTAGATTATATTTCTAGTCTCTTTATTAATTTACGCTGCAGCGCCTTCTCCAGATTCCTGAACCCTTCTAGATGCCGAGAAACATCTGCCAGCATTAGAGCCCAGCCTAGGTCCTGGCCTCCTTCCCACCCCTACCACACTGCCTTCTACAGAGAAGAATCTCAACCAGCCACAGAGCAAAGTCTTGCAGGTCAGGGGTCTGAACCACACTCTCTGGCTTAGGAACCTGAGGCTTTATCCCTTAAGCTGGTGATTTTCAACCCTTTTTACCTTATGGCACACATAAACTAATTACTAAAATTCTGCAGCCTACCCCCAAAATATATTTTTTGCCAATCTGACCAAAAAATAGGTATAATTTTGACTGATTTACAAAATAATAGTAATAGAAGTAGTAATTACCTATCCTTTTGCTCCAAAGTGACTTTTTTAAAAAGCCAGGTGCCTAGCCCTGGCGCTGTGGCTCAGTTGGTTAGAGCGTCCTCCTGTGTACCAAAAGCAGTCAGGGCACATGCCCAGGTTTAGGGTTCGACCCCTGATCAGGGTGGGTATGAGAGGCAACTGATTGATGTCTTTTCTCTCCTTCTCCCTTCCTCTCTCTCTCTCAAATCAGTAAAAACACATCCTTGGGTGAGGATAAAAAAAAAAAAAATCAGGTGCCTATACTTGTATATAAGGATTTCTGGTACCAAGAATTAACTAATCAGACCCAACCTTGTTATGCATCATGACCACTAAGATGAAATTCTATTATATTTATGGTTCAATTCAGGGCATTCACACCTGAAGGCTATTTTTGTGTTGGCTGTTGTCATTTTTCCCCTTTGATTGAATTTATTGGGGTGACACTGGTTAACAAAATTATATAGGTTTCAGGTGTACAATTCTATAACACATCATCTGTACACTGTATTGTGTGTTCACCACCTCAAGCCAAATCTCCTTCCATCACCATTAATCACCCCCATACGCTTCTCCACCTCCCCTACACCTGTTGTCATTTTATAATTTGACAATCTAAGGGAAAAGAGATCAGTGCCCCTGACTAACCAGTCAGGTATTGCATATTTTAAAAATTCTTGTGCCACACGGGTTGAAAATCACTGCCATAAGCAAGTATAGTGCATGCTCTCTGAGGGGCGGACCTTCTCCAGGGAGCAGCGGGAAGTCTTATACTCTCCACTCCTAACCCGAGAGCTGGCAGAGAAAATTTACCCAGAAAGGAAAACGCCTGTGTGGCTTTGTGAACTGGTGTAGACTCGACCATCTGTGTCTTCTGTAATCTCCCTTTCTGCTCTCAATTATGGGATGATTTAATGGAAACCAGTGCTGGGACATTTAAACGTACTTATGCTTTTACTCAGATGCAAAGTTGCTTGGAATAGCTGTCACCCCCATGCTACTCTCTCCATGCCTGGTTCTCACCAGCCTATCAAATGCTTTCACTCTTTCTGTTAATGATACTACTGGGGTCCCCAGAACCCCCAAGCACATCAGACCTCTCCAACCAATGAGCTGCCACAGCTGCCAACTTTACACACAGTGACTTCCCTCTGACTTTTCCATCCTTCTGTCCTGGTCTAAGGTAGCGCCTCACCTGCCTGGGCCATTGAGTCATTCGATAACTGTTTCCTGAGCCTTGTGCTCACCTATGCTGGGCACCTGGGGGTGGGAATGATACCACCGCGCCCAGGGCTAAAGGGGCCACTCCTTGCTTTCCTGCCTCCCCACCAGACTCTTCTACGGGGCCAATTCCCATCTTCTTCTTCTCTTCCAGAAACCTTCTGTGACTCCCAGAGCCTTCAATGGCAGTTGAAGCCCTCCCCAAAGCCCCCTCCGGCCCTCTCTGGCCTCACCTGGCTGCAAGCTCCTCCACACACTCCCCACTAAGCCAAACACTGCCTCCCTCTGTTCCCTGCACCCCTCCCTCTCTGCCTTGGCGCTGGGCACCTGGTGTTATGATTATCTCTACACTGGGAGAGAGTCCCATGTATTTTCCGTTTAAGTGTGTACTCCTGTGAGACTGTGTTGGATGTCCACAACAGTATGTCAGTGAGCATATGAAGCTAAATACATGTGTATGGCACGTCAGGGGCCCATGGCAGGCAGGGCACTGCGGGGGTCTTGGCTCTCCAGACAGGAGCGCGGCCATCGCGTCCGCCTCCCTTGTCCCCATTCCTCTCTTTTCTCCAGTTCAGAGCGCACAGGCACTGAGCAGAGCATTCGGTCCGAATCCCTGCCTTCTCCACCACCTGACTCCCCTGCTCGGCGAGGTCCCCGCCCGCCGGGCTCGGGGCCGGGGCCGCGGCAGGTTCACAAACTGACACTTCCTCCCCCGCCGCGCCACCAGGAGCCAGCCGGGTCGCCGCGCCCCCGCCCCACCGGCTGGGCGAGGGGGCCCCCGGGTGGCGCCCCCCCGCCCTGCGTCTCATCCCCCCCGGAGCGGGCCCCCGAGGGCTGTGATTGGCTGATTCAAACCCATCTGCAAAGAAATGCCTCTTTGCGGGTTCCCGTCGGCGTCCAGTTCAAATCCGCGGCACCCGGAGCGCGGGGCCAGGCTGGGGCAGGAAGCGAGGATGATTCATAAACCGGGGCCTCTCCCAAGGCGGCCGTTGGGTTTTTAAAAAGGTTGTTGAGGAGAGGAAAAAAGCTGCACAAGTACCCCCTACGGATCCGCGCTCCACTCTTCCGTCACTCGGACGCCGGGCCTCCCCCTTCCCCAATCTGCCTCAGCCTGACTTCGGACGTGAGCAAAATCCCAAACGCACCCATTGGTCTCGCCTACACCCCACTCCTCCCCGGAGCAGGAAAAGTAAAGATTTAGGGCAAAGGAATAGAGACCTGTTACCCACGCTCCGCAAAGGCTCGGGGACCCGAGCGGAGCGCCCGCCGCGGACACCGGTCATCCCCCTCCATCCCCCAGGCGCGCGGCTCCCCAGGACTCCAACCCCCTCCCCCCGCCCCGCGGCGTTCGCCAGCCCGAGTTCTGGGAGATTGCGAAAGAGAGACGTGCGCAGGGAAAGCGTGCGGCTCAGCGTCCCCGGCCCGGCCGGCCGCCTGCAGCGCTCAACTTACCGCGAGCCTGCGTGTCCGCCGGTCCCACTCGGAGTCTGGCCACTAGGCGCATCCGCGGCAGAGAAGGCTGCGCTCGGCCCGCGGCTGCCCGGCCGAGTGTCCGCTCGTGGGGCCGGGGTCGGGGTCTCGGCGGGGGCGGGGCGGGGCGGGGGCGCCGTGGGGAGGAGGGGGGAGGAGAAGAAGGGAGGGGCCGGGGCGCTCAGGAAGGGGCCCCCCGGGCGCGGGGCGCCATCTTTTTCGCGTTTTCCCGCGAATTATTGACGTCCCGCTTATGTAATTAGCGGGGCCCGCGCCGGCCTCGCCATTGGAGCCCGCGGCCGCGGGGCCCTGCAGCGCCCCCGCCCGCCCGCGCGCCCGCCCCGGGCCGCCCCCGCCTGCCGCGGCGCGCATCTTCCTCCGCCGCCGCCGCCGCCGCGCGCCGGGCGGGCGCACACACGCGGCGAGTGCACGGCCGCAGGGCCAGAGCCGAGACGCGGCCGCGCCACGGGGCGCAGGCACAGCCCGGGCACCCACGGGACAAGCACCGCGCGGGGCGCTCAGGGCGGGCACACGCTCGCCGAGGAAACAGCTCTGCGCGCAGCCACAGACCGGCAGCTGGCACAGACGGCAGGGACGTGCAGGCTCACAGCGTAGACGCGACCCAGGGCGACCCAAACGGGATTCACACAACCTCAACGCCACGACACCCTGCGCTGGCAGCGCGGTCAGCACAGAGGCACAGCTTGAGCATAACCCAGAAACATACACAGCACAGACACAAGTTCACACCACACCGTATATGTGACACGAACATACACAGAGTGTAGACACATACAGACAAGGAGAGATACACAGTATAGACGCGGCAACGGAACTTACGTATAAGGCAGACAAACAGGCACAGTAACAGTATATTCACTGAGTGCCCCCCTGCGGGGGGACTAGAACTGGGAGCTGCGGGGCCCACAATCTCATGGGGCATCAGGTGTTGTTACAAGGAGTGATAACACATGTAAATATGACAGGCGTGGTGCAGTGAACGGGATGTGGAATCGGAGGAGTCCTGCCTTTGAGTTCAGCTCTGCCTTGGAGCCAGTGTGGGATCTTGGGTGGTGAGCTAGTTCCCTTTTGGGGCGCTGTTCCTCAAAGGGGGTAATAATACTATTCCATCTCACAGGGCTGTTGCATAGATGAGGTTAAAATTAGATTATGAATGAAGGTTAAAATGGCATGATGAAGGATCAGGTACTTTTGTATTAAAAAAAGTGGTCTGTAAAGTGAGGTGTTATTCAAACAGGAAATTACAAATGTCACCGGAAAGGTACAGTGTCACCAGTGATGTTTAGAGGCAACTGTAACTTGGAATTGAGAAGAGAGGAGATTATATATATATATAATCACGGGAAAGGTGGCATTTAGGTAGAATGTGGAACTAGGGAGGTGAGCCTGCCAGGTGTAGGAGATGGGACCTGCAGGAGCCTGGGATGCAGTGAGTTGTGTGCATTGGGCTGGGGTTCAGGTGTCTGCAGGGAAGCAGTGGAAGGCGAGGTTGGAAGAGAAGGTGGAGCTGAGTATAACAGGCTGAACTGGATTTTCAGCTCACTGGCCATCCAGGGCCACTGAGCAAGGTGGCAAGAGTGCATGTTCTAGAGGAGAGTTGGAAGTCTAGAGCAGAGAAATGCCATAATCTGAATTTGCTTTGGGCCCTGGTAGAAGTAAGTTGAAAGTGTAAGACAAACAAGAAAAAGACAAACAGTCCAATTTTTAAAAAAAAGGTTAAAAATAACAGGCAATTCACAAAAGAGGAAAACTTAATGGCCAAAAATATGAAACAAGGTTCAACCTCACTGGCCATGTGAGAGATGCAAATGGAGAGTCTGTTTTACATCCAGCAGACTGGCAAAGAGGAAGAAGTCTGTCCATCTCACAGGGCTGGGGAGAGGGAGAAGGGTGGCGAGGATGTGACAGCTTGGAACCCTCACGACACCATCAACGGAGGCATAAATGGCCACCACTGCTTTGGAGTGGATTTGGGTAACATCCAACCAAGTTCAAGATGCTCTCATCCACAGTTCACTGACTCCACTCTACTCCACATATAATTGTGAAAATTAGACATTGGTTAATTATTCATGAACAGCCATCCAGATAGATAAGTTGTGACCTATTTATACCATGGAACAATATGCTGAGAATAAAAAGAAACTAAGGCTATAAGCTTTATCAGAGATATTGTGTAGGAAAAGAAAAGATCAAGTGGTAGAGTAGGTACAGTGTGATACAAGCAGTTTTAAACATTCAGAACTGCTACGTATATATTTTTAGGGATCGGTCAGATAGGACAAGCATGGAATATCAAAGATACCACATCTAGAAGAGTGGTTATCTCTGGGAAGGGAGGGATGACAATGCCATCAGAAAGAGGTACACAGGGATTTAATTATATTTGTAATGTTTTATTTCTTAGAGGAAGATATCTGAAGCAAATGTGACAAGGTGTCAAGATTTCACAATGCTGGGGCCATGGCTGTTCTTTCGGACCCTTCTCCTTCTCAAGTCTAAAACTATTTCTCTATGTTTGAAACATTCGGTAATATAAACATGGAAGGAGCAGGGAGACTGCCAGAATGGCAGAAGGAGTGATTTGGTCACGTGTGCAGGGCCATTAAAGCTCAGTGCCCCAACACGTCTATTATGTGACTTGCCACAGCTTGGTGAACCAGGCCCAGAAGGGGCAGATCTCCGTGTGGGGGAGAGAGTGGAGGCCTGGGAGGTGGAGCGATTTCCCCAAGGTCTCACAGAGTAGGGAGTTAGGGCTCCTCCCGGGACCCTCAGCTGTGTCTGCACTTGCACAGCAGGGGAGACCACCACAGGCCAAAGATCATCAGAGAAAGTCTCCTGCCTCCATCTCCTCCTACAGCTGCAGCATTATCCTATGTTTTATTTCAATTAAAGACAACTTGGAAAATGTAGAAAAGCACAAGGAAGAAAATAAAACTCATTTATGACGTTTCACTGTCTTTTAAAAGTCAACTTCAGAGGAATGTAGGTGATTCACATACAATAAATTCATCTTTTTTTTTTAATAGATCATCAGTTTTTTTGGTTTTTTTTTAATATTTTATTGATTTTTTACAGACAGGAAGGGAGAGAGATAGAGAGTTAGAAACATCGAAGAGAGAGAAACATCGATCAGCTGCACATCTCCTACTGGGGACGTGCCCGCAACCCAGGTACATGCCCCCGACCGGAATCGAACCCGGGACCTTTCAGTCCGCAGGCCGACGCTCTATCCACTGAGCCAAACCGGTTTTGGCGATCATCAGTTTTTTAAATTGATTTTTTTAGAGCAAGAGGGAGAGAGATAGAAAGCTCGAAACATTGATGAGAGAGAAACATCATCTATCAGCTTCCCCCTGTACCTCCCTAGTGGGGATTAAGCCTGCAACCTGGGCATGTGCCCTGACCAGGAATTAAACCAGTGACCTCTTGGTTTCTGAGTTGATTCTTAACCATTGAGCAACACTGGTCAGGCAAATTCACCTATTTTAAACACACAGTACTATCTTGAGAGAACGTGGCTTCATTTGGGAAATCTGTCGACTACTAGACAAGTTAGAATATATGAAAGGGCTCTACTAAAAAAGAAAATTTTTTTCACAAGTATGAATACTTACTACTATAGTGCAGTTTTTGGAAACAATTATGATAAAGGTGCTGTCGCCCTTAAAAGCAGGTAGGCAGCTAAGTGGACCCATCCTATCTAATAAAAGGGTAATATGCAAATTAACCATCACAAAGATGGCGGCGCCCAGTCCCCTTAGCCTTGCTGGAGTCCCCCAGTCCTGGGGGGCCAGCTGCTGAGGGGTGCAGTGTGAGCGACCTGGCGGAATGCTTGCTTCGTCGCTGTGGTGACTACGCAAGTGTCCCGCCCCGGCTGTGGAGAACCTCTGGGCAGTGGGTGCAGAGCAGCCAGGTCCTGCAGAGAGCAGAGAACCACGGGGAGTGGGCCTAAGCCATCAGGGCTCCCGGATTGGAGAGGGTGCAGGCCAGGCTGAGGGACCCACACCCCCTGCATGAATTTCGTGCACCAGGCCTCTAGTTATTGTTAACACCATTTAAAAATTAAAGAAACAAAAACCAAAAAAGAAAAACACAGAACAGATGACAGGGTCAGACTATGACCTGCTGAAGTGCTTGTGGCCTTGGTTAGCTGCCAAGCCATAAACACCTTTACCTGTGGCTTTTGTGGGAAAATGAGTGCCTGCCCTCTCTGCGAGCCCAGGACGGTAGAAAAAGGGAGCCTTCACCCAGACGCAGGGGGGTCCTCTTGGAAACTCGAACTTGCTGTGGAATCACGGGTAGGTCTTATCTCTTCTCTGAGCTGTAGTCTCCCTGTCTGTTAAAAATAAAGTGGTGCCTTGTTTACATTTTCAACATTCCATAGGCAGCGGTTATGGGTTACAGAAACATGCTGTGGGCAGGCACTTTGCTAGGAATGGGGGGTGGGGGAAGGACAATGTGCCATAAAGATGAATGATGCTGCCTCTGACGGAGAGGGGAAGGTGGGGGGGTGGGGGGGGGGGAGTACAGACACATCAGTAGGTAAATCAGCAGGTCAAGGGTAAATGGGCAAATGAGCCATAATTAGCTCAGATTTACATCATGTTACTTTTGTCAGCTCTCCAGCAGTCCTCTTGAATTTTTCTGCCAAAACTTCTTTAAAACCCTTCTGGTTGAGTGTTCATTCTTACAAATTGTGGAGGGCGTTTGTGCCTGGGTGAGGGAGTGTCTGTGTGACCTTCAGGACCTCTTTCAGCTCGGAGAGGCTGTGGCTGCCACCGGAATTCCATGGCTATTTAAGATCACCTTTGCTGTCTCTTGCTGAGAAACTTGCTGTGGTCTCTCTCTTTGGTGGGTTCTGCTCCCCGATCACTGGGCATAAATTGGGGCAATAGCTCCACGAGGTTTAGATGGAACCATTCAGATCTGCATCTTATGGCTGCTTCTTCCAAGATCCTAGTTCAAGATCCCATACGCCTCTTGCCACAGAGGAGAGGAACCATCTGGGCCACACCTGTGTGGAGGGTAGCCCAGCTTGGGTGGGAGACTCCCTGGGTAGGAGCCTGTGAGCTGAGAGGTCCTCATTCCAGATGTGGTTCAGACCTTTGGGTCTGGATCCCACCTGTGAGGCTTCGACAGGCCCAGGGTGTGTGTGGTGGCGGTGTGTCCAGGCGGCTAGGAGAGAAGGGGAGGGAATCCGGAGCAGCTGGCATTCAGGAAGGAGGCCCCGGGATATATGTAGGGTCAGTGGGGATAGCAGGCAGAGTATGCATGGATCTTCAGCTAAAACGGAGAGATGTTAAGGCAGTGGCGGGGGGGGGGGGGGGGGGGGGGGCCGGGGCAGGGGAGCACTGTGAAAGGGGAGAGACAGCACAGGTCTCTGCAGCAAGGAGCTCAGTCTGTGCAGGTCACAGGGAGAGCAAGGAGCCCAGGCTCAAGTAGTGAATAACCTATTCACAACCCTCCAGGGCCAGCCTGACATTCTGCAATTCCCCCCCCCCCCCCCCCGCCCGCCCCCCGCCCCCAACCTCCTGGTGTGAATGAGGAACCATGTCCTCTTCTGCAGCCTGGAGATGATCCAATGTCAGCTTGAGCATTTCCCACTTCACTCCCAACCCCTCCTGTCTGCAGTCACTCCCCGTCCCCCCCCTCCCCACACACACCACCAATCATGGGACAGTATGGGGAGGACCCTTCTGTGATGGTTAATTTTGTGTCAACTTGGCTGGGCTCTAGCACCCAGTTGTTTAATCAGACACGAATCTAGGTGTGGCTGTGAGGGATTGTGATTTACAGCCAGTTGATTTAAGTGAAGATTACCCTCCATAGTGTGGGGGCCTCGCCCAATCAGGAGGAGGTCTTAGGAGCAAAAGCTGAGGTTTCCCAAAGAAGAAGAAACGCCTCCTCAAGATGCAGGATTCACTCAGCCCGTTTTGTCAGCCAGCACAACAGACCTCAGACTTGGCAGACCCACAGACATGTGAGCCAGCTTCTTACGACTAAAATAAAGACATCTTCAAATACATCTATAGCCAATGAGTTCTGTTTCTGGAGAGCCCTGACTGATGACCCGTCTGTCATAGTCCCTGAGATCAGATCACTGGGCAGGTCTCTCATAGCCCATCTCCTGAGCACCCACTGACACATATGCATGCAGACCCCCGTATTCCTTGCCCTCCTGCCTCTCTGCCTGTGCACCCCAGCGTGTCCCTCCTCTGCAGAGCGTACTCCTGGGTTTTCCTGCTTCTCCACACTCAGGACCCTAAAGGGGCCAGGAAGACCCAGATGGGAGTGGAATCGCAGAAGAGCGAAGTTGGTGGTGGCTTGAAGGCTGGAACCCAGCGGTGAGCCAGGAACAGATCCGCCTGGTTGTTCAGGACGCGGGCAGCAGCCTGGACAACTGTGTCTGTCTGCTCTCATCATTCCTAGGCCTTGGCCAGAGAGACTGTGCCAACATTTTCACAGCCCTCAGACATGGTTTTCCTGGTAAAAATCTGGATCAATGCCCACAGCACCACGGAGGCGGCTACTTCCTGCCGGCTATGTAAACAGGATGGGAACCTATGACCTTGTATCAGTCAGGATTCTTGGTTACCAGTAACCATGGCCATCTCTGGTCATCTTAAGCAAGAAGGGACTTACTGGAAGGTAGTGAGGGCTCACAGAACTGACACGGGGCTGGAGAACAGTCTTGAACAAAGGACAGAGCCAAGAGAGTGCAGGAACCCCAGCCGAGGGCATGCTGCAGGTACAGTTCGATCCAGGACCCTCTACTGAGCCTGACTTTGACCTGCCAGGGTTCCCTCACCACTCACGCAAGTGGCAGCCCTGGGAATGAGTATCTGATTGGAAGACATTATGTTTCATATGTGCCTGTCCACTGTCTAGGCAGGAGGAGATGCTGGGAAAGAATTTTGCTTCACTAGGTTTTTGTAGTGATGGTGGCCATGGGAAGTGGATGCTAGTGTTTCCCTCCCTCAAAAGGGGGAATTTCCCCCAAGAGGGACACCAGGGTTCAAAGGTGGGGGTAAATACTAAACAGATTGATTACAAGTAATTAATTGCAAGTAACTGATTACAGCTAAACCTGAATCCTTGGAGCTATTGACCTAAGCCAATAACAGATGGCATTGCTTACAAAGGAGCAAGGTAGAGTGGATAGAACTGAAGGGTTCGAACAGGGGTGACCCAAGGTCAAGGTCTACCTCTAATTAGCATCGTGACTCTGGGGCAAGAGCCTTGACTTCCTACTCTGAAAAATGGGGATAAAACTACATACAGCTCACAAAATTGCAATGACAGCTTTGTAAACTGTGAAGTATTTTGAGCTTAGATGCAGTCAGCTTAAGGCCTGGTCCCCAGGAAATGCCCAGTACGTGTTTGTTGGGTGAATGGACAAATAAGTGATCAGTGGTGATCTTTAGCCTTATAATTTGACCATCAGCTTTGCAGAAAAAAAAAGACAAATGCTGTTGAACTCTGATGTGGGTTTCGTGAGCTGAGTGAGACCTCATAAATGAGCCTGCATCTTTTTTTTTTTTTTAACAACCCTTTCGACGTTTACATTTTAATATGTGAAACCTGGCTACTTGTCTCAGGGAGCGTTTATGGAAAGAAAGCTTCCAGTTGGCTTTGGGGAGGCCTATAAAAATGTACCGAAAACTTCGACCAGTCAGAAGTTCAGAGCTGTTGGAGGACAGAGCGGGTGACGCCATACACCCTGGTGAGGCCCACAGCACTTCAATAATTAGCTCTCTGGGCAAGAGAATGCGTTTTTCCTTCCTTCCTGGTTCCTAGTCAAAGGATGGGGCCCAGAATCTGTTAAAAAGAAACCGCAGCTTTCAAATAACAGACAAACACATCTTCAAGCAGGCAGTTTGTGATTCAGCCGTTTCTAAGGACATGGGGGAGGGAAGGGTTTTTGAGAGTTTTAACTTCAGCAGCTAATCACAATAGCCACACCTCCCCCTCCCTGTCAGCTTTCCAAGTCCTACCTTTCCCCTACCTCAAGTCTGACCTCCTCCAAGAAGTCCTCCTTGATAACCCCAGCCCAAATTCAATTTTGTTAGCTTGGCATGCAAAGCCTTTGTGATTTAGCCCCCTCCCTTCTCTGTGGCCTCTTCTCATACTCCCCACGTCCATCCTTGATAGAGCCATGCCAGAACCTTCGGCTCCACCTCTTTCCTCCAAGGGGGCCTCCGAGCCTTGGACTGGCTGGATTTCCTTCTTTATGTGGCTGCATGGTATTTATTCCCCAGACCCAGCCCAGGCCTCTCCTCTGGAGGATGGAGGGGGTGGGGTGGGGTGGAGAGTTTGAATCCCCCAGGCTGGGTAGGTGCCCCTGCTTCGGCTCCCCAGGGCACTCATGCACCTCACAGCCCACTTACTCGCTGCCTCCAGCCTCTCCCTCCTCCAGGGAGCTCTGGTTCAGAGAAGGGGCTCCCTTTTCAGCCCTGTTCTTCACACCTGGCAGAACCCTTGGGTCACCTGAGGAGCTTTAAAATGCTGATGCCTGTGTTCTCATCTGCAGGGAACTTGATTTAATTGGTCTGGGAGGTGGCCTGGGCATGGGGTTGGGGAGGATGGGTTGAAAAGTTCCCCACGTGGGTCTAATGTCGAGCAACACCGTCATTTACAGCACGTGACTCGGGATTGCCCCAGCAACTCACAAGAACTGCCCTTCAGGCCCCTGTTGGGGAGCGTGGCTTTGAACTCACAACCCACTGTACTTGCCAAAAGTTGTGTTGAAAGAAACCCTATTCATCCATGTAGCTGGATCAGCCGTGCCAACCCAGCCCTCCAGGGCCCACCTAGCTTCCAGGGTCCATTGGGAGAGATCACCTGTACAGAGATGCCTGTCTGAGCCCCAAACCCAAGGAGCAGGGCCTGCGACTCCGCACAATAAGCAAGCTACTGAGCGCTTCTGATGCACCGTGCTGTGCCTCACCTCAAAAATCTCCCCAAACAAGGCCAGCCGGAAAGCTCCCAATGACTTGCAAAGCCAGGCAGGGAAGTTAACAGCAAAAAGGGCTTTGGGGAACCATGGGGGACTCACTGGAAAAGGACTCTGCTCTGGCCAGTTCTTGTTCTTGGGGCCTCATGTTGTCAAATCCATTTTTAAAAACACACACAGCCCAAATCTGGATTTTTTACGTGAAATCTGTTTAAGGTTGACAACTAATTCAAACTATTTAAATACACTTTTCAGGTCACACGGAGCTTGGCTGAGGATGCGTTTAGCTAGTGGACTGCCAGTTTGCTACACGTGCTCCCTGTAAACCCTGCGTGTGGAGAAGCTGGAGAGCGGCGCACCTGCCCTGCGGGTCACTCTCTCTCCCGAGCGGCTTCTCTGCTTTGGGGCGTGAGCCACGTGGAGGGGAGCACAGGAAACTGCCCGAGGCTCGTGCTGTACGTGCACGGAGCATGCTGTTTGGGGACACTGCTCCTTGGGCTCCACGGTGCCAGCTCCGGTGCCAGCTCCAGTGCCAGCTCACCAGGGAAGGCCCCTGGTCTCAGGGCCTACGAGAGTCATGTTTCGCCTCAGCAACGGGTTTGTTAGTGTCTTATGGACCCCGAACCGCATGGGATTGGGCTTTGCCTACTGGAAAGCTCAGAGGACAATCCGGCTCCGTCGCATGTAGGACCTCACGGTCTGTACTCTTGTACCTATTTCATTCCTGGCTTCTTCTGACCTTTCCAACCTCTATTTTCCATCTGTCACCATTTCATGACCACATTTTCACATCTTAATTCTCTTGTATATCAAGTAAAGAAGTTAATTGCTTTCTGAAATAAGGCAAGCTATAAATAAGCTCATACAAAATAGCAAGTGCTCAAAAAGAGTTTGTTGAATGACTAACTACTTGAATGATTCATCTTGCGGTCCCCCTCAGGGCCTGCACAGAGCAGGTGTTCAGGAAATGTGGGGCAGAGGATGGAGTGGAAAGTGACAGTTTAGCGATGGGGAGACAATAGCCCTTCATTTCCTAGCGACCAGGGCCTTAGCCAATTGAAGCTCTCTTAGCGTCAGTTTCCTCATCTGCAAAATGGGGATCATCTTGGCACCTACCTTATCAGAGTTTTGGGAGGATTCAATGAGGTTATGGATATAAAGCGTCTGGTACATAACAGGCACTCAATAAATGGCAGCTGTGATGCTTACTAACAACACCCTCATATATGATGTCATTATTTAACAGCCTAATTTTAATAAGGATTCTCTCACTCGGCTCAGGTCCGCTAGAGTCTGACAAATAAGTCACGTGTACCCACCGGGGGAATAAAACAGACATGTGCACCTCACTCAGTCCCAGGTCTGCTTACCACGAGCAGGTCAGATCACCCTTGGTTGCAATGCTGACTGCAGGAGCTTCTTGTCCGAGTCCAGGAGTCTGCGGCTGCCCCTTCACTCTCTTCCCAGCATGCACAGGTGCTGAAGGCCCTGTCCTGCTTCCCTAGCCTCAGCTCTCCAGCTCTCACCCTGTACCTCCCTACGCTGGGAGCCTCTGGCAGTTTCCTCCAAGCTTTCCAGCACCTTCCCTAACCCTGCTGGGATCACTTAAGGGAGCAAACTCATGCTGAATGGTCACACCCTCACTGATGGGTGCACTCACACTCCAGGAAGTTTGCATCTGGGGCATTCAGGAGGTGCCCTCGGAGGGCTGAAGGTCATGTCTGGGGGCAGTCCTCTGAGGGTGGGACACCCATGTGACAGTCAGGAATGGAACCCTCTAATACCTGTACAGGGAAGGCGATGCATCATAAATCCTTGCTGTGGAAAGTGGGTGATGCTGATTTTATGGTTGGCCTAAGGGCAGAAAATTTATTCAGAGGGGTCCCTATTGTGTAGGGCAGAGATTCCCAAAGCGTGGTCCCCACCAACAGCATCAGTACCAACTGGGAATGTGGGATGGGTGCAAATTCTGGGCCCCACCCCAGAACTACTGAGTCAAAAAACTGGGGGTGGAGTGGGAGCGGCACCCTGTGTTTTAGCAGGCTTTCAGGGTGATACGGACACTGGCCATCTGCAGACCACTGGAGTCGTTCCGAGCCTCGGCCACCTCACCTGCAAACAAGGACAACGCTGTGGCTTCAGTAAGGAAAATCTCACACAGGGTTGGTGCTCAGTCATCATCAAATCAATTTTTATGGGTCAGCTATGACCCGATACTGTTCTGTGGTCCCCACAGAACCAGTCGTGGACCCGAAGCTGAGGGAAATCTGATTAGAAAGGTTGCGTGTTCACCCCCATGATGGGGAACTCAGTGCATGCCTGACAGACTGAATTCACACTGGCAACCTGTCCGTCCCTTCCACCCCTTGTTTCCGACCCCAGGTAGGAAGACAGCAAGCATGTTTCCAGTTCTCCCTGGTGGCCCTGCAGGGACCTTCCCAGGCTCAGGTCCTTTATCTCCAGATGGCCATTCATGTCCCAGGCCTGACCCCCATGCCCTCCCCATCCTGGTCAGAGTCCACCTCAATATTCAGGGCTGGAGTAGCGGCCAGGCCTCCAGGGTTGTGTGTTCAGTGCAGAGGCAACAATTCTGCCACCACCTCCTTCTGAACCCTCTGCCTTTGGGGGCCCATCCCAAGGTCCTGCCACCCGAAGCTGGTGGCCGCCATAGTCAACCTGTCAGCCCTGCTCAGGTCGTGCCAGCCCCAGCCTATCCCTGTGCCCCGGGGTCGTGGCACCTCCCCGAGCCTGGGTTGGTGCTCCCTCAGGGCGCAGGTGCGGCTTCTCGTCCCTGCTGCCTAAGCACTTGTCTCCACGATGCACTTGAGGAACATGGTGTCGTCCTTCACGTAGGCGTGCTTGGGCGACTGCAGCCTGCTGAGAGGGAAGAAGAGCGGGCAGCCGCTGGCCACGTTGGTTTCACTCTGGGGCCGTTGGAAGGACACTGAGCTCAGGTCGGGCCGGAAGGCATCAATGGCGTGCTCACGGTTGTTCTGGTCCAGGAGCATGAAGGTGACCTGTGGGCCAGGGCAGGTGGGAGGTCAGGCCCTGGGGAGTGCACCCAGGGGCTCAGGGCTGGTGTGTGTCTGCTACCTGTGCAGCCCCTCAGACCCTGAACTCAGGCTGGTTAGGGGCCCCCAGGAATGGAAGCACCTGGTAATCTGGGCAGCCTTTGGGGGTTGTCCTATAATTAGGGATCTGATGGTCTATCCAACTGGAAGAGGTAGTTCAGATACCACAGTCAATTTGGTTGGCTGTTGGGGCTATAGTGGGACTGAGCCCTGAAAAGGAGGCGGGACTCATAACCTGTAATATCCCTTCCCGCTCAGAGATGTGTGATGGTCAACTAGGCCGGAACCTCCTGGGCAAGGCAGGGGTGGGGAGAACAGACAGGCCATCTACCCGGGGGCTGTCAGTCAATGCCCAGAACTGTGAACTGAGCTTCTGTCTGCAAGGGGCAGATGTGTGTACTCCAAGAGGCTGATGATCTCAGTGACACAACCCTCTTCCCTGGCACATGGCACTGGAATGCCCATCAGTACATAGGATGTCTTCCATCATCCACCTCAGCGGTTCTCAAACTTGGCTACACCTAGAATCCCCTGGGAAGGTTTTTAACATCCTGATACTCAGGCCTCGCCATTTACTGTAGTGAGACCCAGTCGCTGTTATTTTTTAAATCTCTTGGCAGGTGTGGGAGCCACTGACCTGCTGACTCATATTTAGACCAGCATGGTACTCCTGCCCTTTTAAACATTTTTAATAGACTTTATTTTTTTAGAGCAGCTTTAATTGCATAGCAAAACTGAATGGAAAATACAGAGATTTCCCATATACCTCCTGCCCCCACCCAATCTCCCACACTATCAATACCCATATTATAGTGGGACATGTGTTACAATCAAGTGACACATTGACACATTCTTATCACCCAAAATCCATAGTTTACCTCAGGGTTCACTCTTGGTGTTATACATTCTATGAGTTTGGACAAATGTATAACATTTTCTCATCACAGTATCATACAGAGTGGTTTCACTGCCCTAAAAATCCTCTGTGCTCTGCCTATTCATCCCTCCACCCCCGCCCCCCAATCCTCTGACAACCATTCATCTTTTTACTGTCTCCCTAGTTTTGTCTCCTCCACAATGTCCTATAGGTGGAAGCATACAGTATGTAGCCTTTCAGATTGGCTTATTTCACTCAGCAGTATGCATTTAAGGTTCCTCCATGGCTTTTCTTGGCCTGCTAGCTCATTGCTTTTTGGTGCTGAGTAACAGTCCATTGTCTGAAGGTGCCATGGTTTGTTTATCCTGTACCTACTGAAGGACATCTTGGTGACTTCCAAGTTTGGCAGTTATGAATAAAGCGGCTATAAAATCTACGTGTAGGTTTTTATGTGAGCATAAGTTTTCAGCTTCTTTAGGTTAATACCAAGGAGCGTGATTACCAGATCGTATAGTAAGATTATGTTTGGTTTTGTAAGAAACTGTCCGACTGTCTTCTAAAGCAGCTGTACCATTTTGCATCCCCACCAGCAATGAATGAGAGTTCCTGTTCTCCACATCCTCGCCCGCACTTGGCGTTGCCAGTGTTTGGATTTTGGCTGTTCTGACAGGTGTGCAGTGGCATCTGCCTCCCTCCCCTTTTCTGAAAACGCTGCCAGTTCAGGCTGGCCCACAGCACCTCCTCCGGGAAGTTTCCTTACTCACCCCACCAGGTGAATTTCATTTCTACATGCCTCCCAGGATGTTGGTCCAGGCATTTTTGCCCCTGGACTCACAATGCTGGAGGAAGACTTGGCTACTAGATGTGAACTCAGGCTTTTGTTTTATGAAAAGGGAAGCTGACAACATAGAGAGGGCAAGGGACTTGCCCAGGTCACCGGCCAGTTCATGGCTAAACCAGGACCGGGACCAGGACTCAGGCTCCCCCCACCCCTGCAATGTGCGCCCTCCCCCCTCCCCGCAATGTTCCCCTTAGTCCGTACCTTGTTCCGGAAAGGCCACGGCAGCAGAGCATCATACTCCCCTTTCATGATCACGATGAAGAGCGACAGGTGGGTCCTCTTTCCCGTCCCGTCGCCATTCAAGTAGAGCCTCAGGCACAACTTGTAGCCGTACTTGGCAGTGTAGAAAGCTGCAATGTGGAAGCCAGAGTCAGCACAGAGGCAGCTGGAGAATGCTAGCTTGGCAAATGAGGAAACTGGGACCAGCGGTTAGGCATGCCCACGGTCAGGGGTTCAAAACTAAGAAACCTGGGGTTGGAGCCCAGCATCTTCTCGATTACATACAGTCCAAGAGGACCCAGATCTTGGCGCTCATCTAGCCTAGTGGCAGTCAACAGGTTGCTAGGCCCCACCCCGGAGTTTTGGACTCAGTAGTGCTGGGTGAGGACTGAGAACCGGCAGGTCCAACAGGGGACAGTGATGCTGTTGCCCAGGACCACACTTTGGGTTTAACCGACCTGTATTTTGCAGTCGGGAAACAGAACCCAGCGAGGGGAAGTGTCTGGCCTCGCAGACTCTGGGGGCAGAGCCATGATTAGGGGCCAGGCCTCCTGTATCCCAACACAGACTTCTTTCTGCTGCCCCAGGCCAAGTGGCGGGGCTCCTGGAGGGGAGGAAGAGCGGGCTCTCAGTCTGCCAGGCACCCTTGGTAACGTCACCCCTGGTGCCTCAGCACAGGGGCCTCTGGACTCTCTGCAGCTGAAAGGACCACCCAGTATGGCTTCTCGTGGCTGTCACCACAAGGGCCCCTCTGGGAGGGGTTGACTGGGGACAGGGGGTGGGGGGACAAGCAGGAAGGGGAGGAGGAGGGACAGACCGACACTCTGACTCATCCTGCCCCTTACGTTTTGGTGAAACAGGAAGCCAGAGACACTGCTTGCTTTGTCCCTCTTTGGAAAGGAGAGGAGAAAAAGCCTCGTGTTGGAGGTGAGGCCACCCCGTGAAGGGGGCTGCCGCTGCTCCTGAGGAAACGGGCCTGGCTTTGGGACCCCGCCCTGCTCTGGGGTACGGAGCAACCTCCAATGCCTCTCTCCATCCCAGCCCTGTAGGTCTTGGTGCATCAGAGGAGCAGATGGACAGGAAAGGGATGAAGCTGGGGCAAAGGTGAGAGGTCGTTCAAGTCGTCACCTGCAGAAATCTTCCTTAATGACCCCCCACCTCATCTATGTAGACACGTGTGAATGAGGAGAGGGGAAGAGCACATAGGTCTGAGCATTCTATGCAAAAATACACACATGCGTTAAAAACAGAAACCAACTGAGTAAGGGAAACATCTGCCAAGTAACCACTTTATACAAGATACTGTGCCAAGCTCCGGGGCCCCAGAAATGAATAAGAACTGCCCCGGTTTACACAATACTTCCTAACACGCTACCCACAATCATACACTTAGTCCTCCACGTGTCTTACGTCAGACCCTGGCTCTCTGAGGGCGGGGGTCCCACGGTATTCGCCTGTGCGAACTGTCCTCTCATTTGCACAAGCTTTGGTTCACGGCACACTGTCTTTCACACCTGACATCCACTCGAAGTCAATAACAATTTTACTCCTGTCTGCAGAGTGTGACTGGCACTTGGGGAGGTGGAAGGCATGGCAGTTCAAATAGCCCCTTTTAGGTGGCCGAGCCAGGCACGACCTCCTCCGTGGTCCCAGCACGGTAGGTGGCCTGAAGGGACCTGGCCTAACTGGAGAGAGTCACAGAGTTGGCTGCTCCCCATGCTGGTTTCTGAGCCCAGTGGGCCTCTGTGCCCCTGGGGAGGTGTTACCTGGAGAGAAGAGGCTGACGGTCCTGCCGCAGGCCGACTCGTGGCACCGCCGGGTGACGTTGGTGATCTTCCACAGGAAGGTGCCATCGAAGGAGGCCTCCTCCATGAGGCGCAGGCTCTGCTCCAGCTTGCCCAGGGCCTGGTCTTTCTGGGCCAGTGTCTGATGCAAATCCGCCACCTGTGGGGAAGCATCACTTAGTCTTCCGCTCATGACCTCACACAGCCCTTCCTCTGGGAAGCAGTCAACCACTGCCCTCGCTCAGCTGGTCTCTCTCTCGCTCATCTATGTTCTTATGGAGTCCTCAGCAGTTTTATGAGATTCATTTTTCTATCTTTCCTACCAGACAGATGTCTTTCTTCCCTACCAAGGGCTGGGCCCATGCTCACTTTTTCTCTCTGTGCCTGCCTTACATCTAAGAGTAGAGCCAGAAAGTCTGTTGATGAACTGAAGACACAGTTGCTGCCCTCTGGGAGCCCACCTTCTAACTGGGGCAAGAGTTACAGAAATAAAAGCTTTACTCGGTCACTCAAATCCAGTGCTTGGCTCTTCTGGTTGGTTCCCTATTCACAGTTGAAAGAATACAAATTTATTCCCGGTTGTGCTCACGAAGGGAAGTGAGGAGTGGAAGTGAGTGTTCTTAAATTGAATTCCTAATTTTATGGATGAGAATGTTGAAGTTTCCTAAGAGGGAGAGTGACTTGCTCAGACCTACACAGCAAGTTCATGGTGGAGCTGGAACTAAAATCCAGGCCTACATCAACATGAGATTGTGATGTCAAGTTGCAAAAAACCCCCACACAAACTTGATATATTAAGAAAAGTATAAGCTCTGGAACAAAGGAGGGGACGACAGGCCTGCTAAACCAAGAACTGTCAGAGAAGTGGATTATCTGGAATGGTCGGGGACCACCATTCTGACTGTGGAATCCTTCAGAGGCTGAGCCAGAGCATCTGAGAACAGCATGAAACAACGTGCTGTGATGAAGGAGTGAAGGCCCTGGGCGTTTAGCCTAAAGAAGGAAGTACTCAGGTAGGACACAATCACTGACTGCTAGTCTCTGAAGGGCTGCCATAGAGTCTGGAAGGCAGATTTGTTTTGTGCATCCTAAGGGGCAGGGCCAGGAACAATGCAGGGAAGACACAAAGAAGCTGATTTCAATTTAGTTTAAGGAAGAACTTTCTAATAGCAATGGAATGAATAGCTTAGAAAGGGAGTATCCTACCATGAGAGAAATCCAAGCAGAGGAAATGAACCATTGGATGGTGGGACTGATCTCTACTATAACTTCTAAGTGCTCCACCTAGAGGCTTTGAGACACAGGAGAGATACGTTTTGATGGGTGAGTGACTGCTGTGAGCAGGGAGAAGAAAGTTAGGAGGAAAGCTGATTCACTGCTCTGGACATAAGATGGGGCAGGGAACCCCTGAGCCAGCCTTGAAGGCAACCTTGTTTCCCATGCTCACCCTCTGTTCCAAGCTTAGGATGAGCTCGCGGTCCAGCTGGCTCTGCTGGATGGAGGCAGCCAGGGCCAGGTGGGAGGCCTCTACCTCCTTGTTGAGGACGGCGACAATATTCTCAAACACGCGCAGCTTCCCCTCCAGGTCAGCCAGGAGCTTCTCCTTCATGAAGTGCTGCAGGGCCAACTCCTCCTGGCTCTCAGAGCAGGGTGCCCGGTAGCAGTCCACCTCCAGGTCCCCAGTCACCTCCACGGCTGCTTGCAGCTGCAGGTCTGACAGATTCCGCTCCAGGGCCATGGGGCCTGACCCCAGGCCTGAGCCCAGCTGGGCCTTCCACTGTTTCATGAACTCCAACAGCAGGTTTAGGTGGGTGGCCTGAGAGGTGACCTCATGCTCCTGCATGAATTTTGCGCTCCCCTGCCGAGAGAGTGGGGCTGATCAGCGAAAACAGAGAAGGTTCCCAAAGAAAGTCAGATCCATTCACCCAGCAAAGGGGAAGCTGCTTTGTGTGCAGTGACAGGGATTTGGAGAACCGTGACGTCAGACATGCTCACAGTGAGCCATGCCCCCAGGCCTCCACCATGATTTATCCCTGTCTTTGAGAGCCGTGATGATTCAGGACCATGGAGAGAGGCATGGGGGGATGGGGATTGGTCATTTTGGTGATGCTTACAATGCTAAGACATTAAGAACTCTCCGGAGCACAGAAATGACTGACTAGTGGGATTTGTTGTTTGAGAAGGTCATTGATGTAAGGGACATCCAGAGGAGTAGCTTGGTGTTGTGTGAAAATCCTGGAGGGGCTGAAGTGGGGAGACCCAGTGGCCTAGGGCTGCAGTAGACAGATGTCCTTTCTCTCTCAGATGCTTACCTTGAAGGAGCAGCCAACACCTGCAAAGGGGCACCCAACTCCATCTGCAGCCACCTCAGGGTGATCCTGGAAATAACAATGTCACTGATGTTATCGGCATCCCCGTGGGGCCACTGGGCTCTCTACAAAGCACTAAGATTCAACAGGGCACATGCTGGGCTGGGCCACAGGACTCTGCACATGCCGGTCCTTCTGCCGGGCTGACCCCTTTCCTGATCCTCATTCAAAACAGGCTCAGAGGCCCTGCTGAAGTAGCGGGGCTGCTTCTCCTGTCAGGACAGGATCCGCAAAGCACCATTCACTGTTCGGTTGCACCCACTGGTCTGGGGGCTCTGTGAGGCTGTGTTCCTAGTGCTGAGGGCAGGGCCTGGCACAGAGGAGACACTCGGCTGCATGAGTGAGCACCTCCCTGCTCCTGAAGCCCATGGGGGTGCTCCTCACAGTTGCCACCCGCATCCCTCCTTGGCAATCCACCTTGGCCGAGGAGTGCCTGCCCTGCTCTGCCCTCCTTCGGGATAATACGCAGCCTAAGGGCAGGGACACAGAAGGGTCTCAGTACTCAACAGCAACCTGACCAAACTGCTAACCTTCTTACAGGTCCAAGGAGCTTACAAAATGCTTTTGTGGTGATAATTCTCCCCAGGGCCCCTGACAATGCTGTGGGGAAGGCGGGGTAGGTATTTTGTTCCCATTTTACTGATGAAGAAACTGAGGCTCACAGAGGGCAAGGGATTTGCCCAAGGAGGAATGGCTAGGAAGTAGCACAGACACAGGCTCTTTCCATACCATATCACTACAATTGAACCCTGAACTGTGTGGGTCCATTGATACACAGATTTCCCCCCAATAAATACCAGTGCTGTTTTTGATCTACGGTTGGGAATCCATGGATGCAGAGGGCTGACTGTTTGCACCGATCTGCACCGTTTTATAGAGGGGACTTGAACACCTGTGGATTTGGGTATCCGTGGGGGGGGTGGTCCTGGAATCAATGTTCTGAAGATGCTGAGAGACAGCTGTAGCAGTTAAGTTTTGGGGCAGCCAAAAGTTATACATAGATTTTCTGTTGTGTGTGCCCTGGGTTGGTGCCCTGAACCCCTGCATTGTTCACGGATCAACTGTATCTCTTATCAAGAGTAAGCCCATGGGGAACTGGGAGAAATATTATTTCCCAAAACACATATCTGGAAAGGCCTTGTATCCAGAATACGTGAAGAACTCTTTCAAATAGTAATAATAAGACAAAACAGCCTAATAAAATGGGTAAAATACTGAACAGGTGCTTTACATAAGGAGATATATAAATGACGAGCCTATGAAAAGATGCTCAACATCACTAGTCAACAGAGAAATGCAAATTAGAATGAAATACCACCATGAAACACCGCCATCCGCTCACTAGATGGCCAAGATGCAAAAAGAATACCAACACTAAGCTTTGTGAGGATGTGGAGGAACTGGAACGTATGAACGTTGCTAATGGGAAGGCAAAATGGTACAGCCACTTTGGGTAAAAAAAAAAACACACAAAAAACCTATGGAAGTATCTCATAAAATTAAATCATACTTACAAAGCAACTTACTTATAAACCATGCTTAGAGTTACCATACAAGCCACATTGCACTCCTAGGAATTTACCCAAGAGAAACGGAAACATATGTTTACGTGTGTATGTGAATGCTCATAGCAGCTGTATTCCTGATGGCTCCAAATTGGAAGCACTCCAAATATCCATCATCTGGTGAATGGACAATGGTTTTTTTTTTCTTTTTCTAGGACACTACTCAGCAATCAGAGGGACTAAAACACTACATGCAATAATGAGGAGGACCCTCAAAACATTATGCTAAATGAAAGAAGTCAAACACAAAAGACAGCAACTATGATTCCATGCTTATAAGATTCTAGAAGAGGCAAAACCACAGTGACAGAGAGTCTACCCATGGCTGCCTGAGGCTGCCGCGGGAGAGACAGATGAGCCAGGGGCACGAAGAAGCTTTTTCTGGTGCAGAAAAGAAACATTCGCTGTCCTGACTGTAGTCGTCACACAACTGAATAAATTTACTGGCATTCATCAAACCATACACTTGAACTGAGTGGATTGTATTGCATACAAATAATATCTTGATTTTCAAAGACCTTTGCTGTTTTGTTTTGTTTTTTAAAAAATAATCTAATGGGGCAAAATGGAAATTTGAATTTAAAAAATGGAGGAGGACAGAGGTCTTTTGGGTTGAGCAAATACAAAGCCACATTACTTATTATTCTTTAAAAGTAAAAGAAGTGAGAGTCATGGGCTTAATGAGTATGGTTGGCTTAGAACACAAAGCACAGCCCAGCAAAGGGCCACCCCCCTTGGCCCTACTTCCACAGGGTTCAAGCACAAGATGTTCCTAACAAGGAATAGAAAACAGATGTTTTATTGGGGGCGTGGGCAGAGGGCAGCCTTGGCAGGGAGACAGTGCTGGCGCTGGGAAGTGTACAATGACGCAGCTCTCCCAGCAGGTAGCTTCCTGACCCGTGGGCACAACAGAGGGACTGATGCTCAGCGTGGACCTGGTTATGGTGAATGGACTCGGGGAACCTCTCAGGCCCTAAAATACCCTCCAAGTCCATGATTTGAATCCTCTGCCATTCTAAGCTGGGAGTGAGAGCCATAGGAGGGGGACAAAAAGGTGGAAGAGATAAAACAGGGAATTCCAGAATCACCACCCAGGTGGAGGGGCACCTGTCCTTTTGTCGGTGGAGCCAAAAGAGGTGTTGTGTAGTGCAGGGGAAAGCCCGGCCCAGGTGGATGCAGGGAGCGTCCTTGTTATGTTGTGTGGATGGGTGTGGGCTGTGACCAGCCTGCAATGGCTGTCAGAGGATAGGCAGGGGTGACCTGAGAGGCCTTCAGAGGCCCCAGTGGCCTGCCAGTCTGCCTACAGTTCCATCATCGGTTAGTCACTTATTCCGTACAGTGCTACTGAAGTTAAAGGGGCGGCCTCTGGAGCAGCCTGTCAGGGTGCCAAGCACATCTCGGTCATGAGCAGTGTGGCCTTGGTAGACTATCCATCTCTCCACGTCTCACTTTCCTCTTTTGCAAAATGGGGATAATAAGAGTACCCCCTCCCCCGCCAATAGAGTTATTGTGAGGGTTACATGAGATGGCAAACGTAAATTCTGGTCTCACTTACATATTGCTACTATAATAAAATGCCACAAACTTCATAGATTAAAAAACACACAAATTTATACACAGTTCTATAGATCAGAAGTCCTGAATATCAAGGTGTCAGCAGGATTGTGTTCCTTCGGGAGCTCTGGGGGAGAATCCGTTTCCTTCTTTCCCAGCATTTAGAGGCCACCTGCATTTCTTGGCACATGGCCCCTTCCTCCCTCTTCAAAGCCAGCAGCATCTTCCCATCTCTCTCTGACTCCCTCTAGCTTCCCTCTTGTGGTTACACTAGAACCACCTAGGTCAGTGGTTCTCAACCTTCCTAATGCCGCGACCCTTTAATACAGTTCCTCATGTTGTGGTGACCCCCAATTTCATTGTTACAAATTGAACATAATTAAAGCATAGTGATTAATCACAAAAACAATATGTAATTATATATGTGTTTCCGATGGTCTTAGGTGACCCCTGTGAAAGGGTCGTTCGACCCCCAAAGGGGTCATGAGCCGCAGTTTGCTGACCACTTCCCTAGATAATCCAGGATAAACCTCTCATCTCAGGATCCTTAACTTAATCACATCTGTTCTGGGCTGAGTTATCCCCTCCCAACCCAATTCTTACGTCAAAGTCCTAACCCCCCAGAACACGACTACATTTGGAGATAGGGCCTTTAAGGAGGTCAGAGTTAAAGTGAGGTCATTAGGGTGAGCCCCAAGCGATATGACTGTGTCCCTGTAAGAAAAGATTTGGACACAGACGTCCAGAGGGAAGACAATGTGAAGATAGGGAAAAGGGATGACATCGGCATCTCCAGGCCGAGGAGAGAGGCCTCAGAAGAAACAAACCCTGTCTGGAACATCTTGCCTCCAGATCTGTGAGAAAATAAGTTTCTGTTGTTCAGGGCCTCCAGTCTGTGGTACTTGGTGATAGCAGCCTTCGTAGACTGATACAGCCACATAAGGCAACGGATTCATAGGGGTTATTAACATGTGGGCATCTTTGGGGAACATCATTCTGCATAGTGAAATACTCAATAAATGTTAGCCATTGTTATTATTATTAGTAATATTCCTGTGGATTAAGCACTGCCGTTGGGACCGTTTTTCTCCCTCTGATGGCTGTCATATATACATGCGTTTCATTTAATCCTCACATCTCAAACTTTTGATAACGAATTCTATGAAACACCATTTCCCCATTGCATTTCCTCGAGGAGGCGAGGAACATCCCTAACTGTATTTGCATTTATACGGAACCAAAGCGTTTTTGCATGCTCTCATAGGATCCCTGTAGTCATCCTTTGAGGCAGGCAGGGTGAGATGACCTTCGCCTTAACACAGATGGGAAACTGGGTGACTGGCTTGCTCAAGGCCTCACTGGGCTTGCACGCTTTGAGTAGGTGGCTGACTTCAGGTCTTCTGTCCTATTGTTAGAGCTTGTGAGGGCTCGCTGCGTTTTCGGCACCTGTGTGAGCATCGCCCGTCAGACCTCATGTACCTTGAGGAGGAGGCTGGGGCTTGGTTCTGCTTCTCCTGTGTAAGTGGAGGAGCCAAAACTCAGGGACAGGCAGTGACTTGCAGGAGGCAATGCAAGGTTGGGGCAAAGACAAGGTGGAGGTCAGGGGCCTGGAGTCCATGTCCAGGATCCTTCCTCTACACCAGGAAGTCCTTGCCTTGTCCAAAGGGTGGCCTCGCCTGAAGGCTGGGGGCTTGAAGAAACAGAAAAGGGAATCAGGCTGGGGTTGCAGATGAAGACCGGGGCATCTGTCCTGGGCCAAGCCTGGGGTATGTCCAGTGCCACAAGCAGCGGCCGCATGCTTCAAACTGCTAAAAATAAAATTCGCAGTGGAATTTCCTCTGAGGAGGAAACAGAAACAGAGAAAACAGAACCCCAGCCCTGAGGGAACACTCGTCCTTCTGTCTGCGTCCGGGAAGTCTGTGGGTCTGTGGTGTTCCTTGCCACTCTGCTCACCCGGGCCTTCTGCGATGGGGTCAGCGAAGGGTTCTGTTGAGAGGCCCCCACTCAGGGACCCACGGGCCTCCAGGAATGTGAGCACTAGGGGGGTGCCTGCCAGGAGCATGAGAGCCGCCTCTGTGAAGCCCACTGCACACAACAGAGGATCTGCTGCGTGCCAGGCCTGGGCCGCACCGCTGCGCTGGCACAAAGGCTACCTGAGGTCTTGGGTGACTGGAGGGGCTGCTTTTGCTCATGATTCGGCTGTTGTTGAGGGAAAGGCACGCTACTGTGACAGGGCAGACCCGGTCAGTCTGCCTCTGCCCGCCAGGCCTGCCTTCCTCTGCACTTGGGCCAGCTTCCTCTCGGGCAACCTCTGCTCAGCTGGACTGCCACCTCTTCTAGGAAGCCCTGCATGATTCTCCTAGTTGAAAGTAGCCTTGCCCATTGCTGTTTTTCCAGCACTTAAGGCTGACTGTGGGGTTTAAACCTGCCTAACACATTTAGGGTGGTCTGCCACGGAGGCAGCAGACAGGAAGATGCCACCAGCCTAGGAAGCAGGAGTCGGAGCCTGGCTTTGTTTCCCTCTTGCTCCATGACTTTAGCCCAGGCACATCTCCTCATGGATCCTCGATATATCACCAATATTCACACAGGATATCACGGGATCGATGAGGTTACAGATGCAACCGCCAAGCTCAGCAGTGTAAGGGTTCAGGGGTTCATTTCTACACATCACACTTCAAAGGACACACATGCAGAGACAAGGACAGACTCAAGGGGTGCATGGCCAGCACCTCTCCACATATGCAGACTGCCTCAGAGGACAGGAGGCTGGTGGCCTTAAGGGAGACAGACTTCAGGTCACTACAAACAAAGAGGAAAATGGTGCAACAGTCAGAGCACCCCCAGAGTGGAAGAGGTCATGACTTGGAGTAATGAGCTCCCCATCACCGGGAGGATATAAAGCCACCTGGCAGGAATCCAGTACAGCACAGAAACCGCACTAGACAGCTTGCCCCACTCTCATTTTCTGATTCTAGAATAAGTTAAGGCATTATTGTAAGCCACTGGCAACAGTTGCCAGCTTGCTTTTGACCTTGCATGGCTTCAGAGGGAAGAGAATGAGAGAAAACACTCCATTCACGGCTCAGACAGTGAGAATTAAATGTTATTTTCCATCCACCGGCCATCCCCTATTCACTGTCACTTCTACAGGAAGGTCATTCCAGGCAAGAACCAAGTCTCTAACTAGGTCAATAGTAATCCTTTAATATCTGCTTCTTATATTACCTAATGGGTCCAGGGCTGCAAGCACTCCTTAGAGAGATACTAATCTAATGAAGTCAGAGGATGAGGACAAAGTGATAAGCAGATGGCATGGAAAGTGTTTGCAAGAATGGGTGCCTCTGGGCTTAGCTCAGCCGGTCTCCGGTCCAACCCTTCCACCCACCTCCATTCCCCAGGTTTCCCCAGATGCACAGACAAACTTCCCAATGACCACGCATGCAAAGTATTGACTTATAATCAGCTGCTTTCCTTTGGTCAAAAGTCCCCCAAAGTTCCCATCCGGGTCAGGAGCTGGAGGAGTCCCTAGTCTTTCCACTAGGTGGCTTTGGGTGGTGGTGGTGGTCAGACCACTGGCTAACCCCGCTGCCCCCCAGCCTTCCACTGGGGTTGCAGTGATGATGGCTTCAGGAGGGGGAAGCAGGGGGCGGGGAAACCTGGGGAATGGAGGTGGGTGGAAGGGTTGGACCGGAGACCAGCTGAGCTAAGCCCAGAGGGAGAACCATGCTGCTCAGAGGCCTGCCTGCCCCCAGTTGTGGGCAGTACCCCCTCCTACCCTCTTGCCTGTTACAGTGCCTGTAATTCCACCATTAGAGCCACTTCATTTGGTTTAAGGCAGCAAGTTTCAAACTGTGCTTTGCAGGGCCCGTTAGGAATCCCCAGTCCCTTGGGGGCTGGGCAGCTGGGCTGACTAAGAGGACAGGGTTCCAGACTACACTTTAGTCACAGCACTTCCACTGTCATCTGATTTCACGTTAAAAAGACGGATAAATTACAGCCATTGAATTAAGAGATATGAATACATCTCTTCTCTATATTATCTAAGAGTTGTACAATGCTGGTGTATTAATTTTGTTAAGAGGTCAGAATAAACCAAGTTAAAAACAATAGCCCTGGAGCATTCAAGCAGGCAGGGGCCTCAGGAAGCTTCCAGCCCTGCCCTTCCTTGTGCAGGGGAGGACAGCAGCCACAGAGCTATGGCTCTGCTCACGCCTTTCATGGTTAGTGCACCAAGATGCCCAAACAGGGAGGCTCCGGAAGTTATTCCATGGATCCGTTTGTCCTATAAGCTCGCAGTGCTCTGTAGACTGTAAAGTTCTAGGAAAATGCAGTGGATCCTTACTAAGACTTTCCCTTGAGAGCCTACAGGGCGGGGCTGCTGAGAAGGGGATGGGAGGGCCCTCAAAACCAGCTCTGGGCAGGGCAGGAAATTCTCCTAACCCTCTGACTGTGGGCTCGGCGAGGAGAAGGGAGGGAAGTGTGGAGACTCGCATGCCCGCCTCGGGTTCCTACAGGTGGGAGGGAAGGTACCTGACGTGACAGGCCCTGGAAAGGTCTTGCAGAGCAAACATGACCGTCATTTTACAGACGGAGACACAGGCACAGGAGTCTTCTTGGCCACAAACTGAATAGAACCATCTTGAGCATTGCTGCACATCAGGCTCCTGGGCTGCGGTTCAAGGCAAGGTGGGGAGCCTTGGCTGAAAGGAGCCGGGGCCTGTCTCTCAGTGAGGACGGTGAGGGTGGCTGAGCAGTGAGGCCCTGGTCGCCCAGGAACTTTGCATTGAGATGCCCCAGTGGGTATCGGGGCCTCATGTGTACGACGAGGCAGTTAGATTTAGAGCAGTGCTTCTTACATTCTCACAGCTTTGGATTCATGAATCAATACAAGTTTCCTTTTAATTCGAAGATTAACATAAAGATTGCCATCTTTTTATTTTACCAAGTAAAGACTTTACCAAAAATTCTATCATTTACTATCACTCTCATTTCATTTCTACAAAGACATATATAGGAAGAGCATAATCTCAGAGTAAAGGTTGATTCTATAAGTGGAAAGAATCTAATTTTATAAAAACCCCACTACAATTTCCATATTTTTATCATTTTGTCAGAACTGGTGGGAATGGAGCAGCTCTGGTCAGCATGGGAACCTCTAGGCCGGACAGATGACTAGTGAGGGTCCTTCCAACCCAGACTGGGGTTCTAAACTGGGGGGCCTGAGAATGTCTCTGGCCCCTCACACTCTCCAGGCCATCTCTATACTTAGGAGCATGGCTTGGCTTGGCTGAACCACAGAGAGGAGCTGAGAACGGCCTTGCCTTGTCTGAGGGCAATCAAGGGCAAGAAGAACTGTCTAGATCAGCCGTGGGCAAACTACAGCCCACGGGCCGGATCCGGCCTGTTTGAAATGAATAAAACTAAAAAAAAAAAAAGGCTGTACCCTTCTATGTAATGATGTTTACTTTGAATTTATATTAGTTCACACAAACACTCCATCAATGCTTTTGTTCCGGCCCTCCGGTCCAGTTTAAGAACCCATTGTGGCCCTCGAGTCAAAAAGTTTGCCCACCCCTGGTCTAGATCAAGAGTTGGCAAACTATTTCTGCAAAAGGCCAGAGAGTCAATATTTTGAACTTTGAAGCCTGTGTTGCACTAGTCACCTCTGCTGTCACAAGGTGAAAGCAGCCACACACAATTCATAAATGAGTGGGCATGGTTGTGTGCCAATAAAACTTTATTTATGGACAAGGAAATTTGAATTTCATATCAATTACACGTGTCACAAAATATCATTCTTCTTTTGATTTTTTTTGACTATTTATAAAAACCATTCTTAGCTTACGGCTGTATAAACACAGGTGGCACGCTGGATGTGGCTTGCGGGCCGTATTTTGCAGGCTCCTGGGCTAGACTGTTGTTCTCAACCCAAATCTGTCACAGATCAGCCAGGTGGCCAAGGGCAAGTTGCTTCACCAGAGCACTGTCAGTCCCTTCGCTGCTTATAAACCAAATTCAGTCTAACTCGAGACAAAGAGGGGGGCGCCAGCTGGGACTGGGAAATGGCTGTCTACTTGGCCTCAACCTCAACAGATGGAGAAAATGGACAAATACCCTTTCCTGGCTGTGTCAACATACCTTCTCCTGAGACATAAGGCTCCCCGGGCTTACAGATTGGGAATCGTCTCCTCTGCACTTGGGACAGGCCCGATCCTCGCCGTTCCTAGAGACACACACAAACAAATCCGGCTGAGTGCAGCATTCACAATTCCCTGGCACCAACCTCTGTCCTGATAGCACCTGATAGCGTGGTGCCTGATACCAGTGAGCATGCAGGCCCACAGTCCCAGACCCACCATTCCCAAACCTCAAAGCACTGGGCACCCAGTGTCTTTCCATAGATTACAGAGAGCTTCTTTGGCAGCCAAACCTGACCTGCCTGAAGTTACTGGCGGCTATTCTAACCCTTATCCCACTTAGTGTGAATACTAACGTTTCATTGCATTCAATGGAAGAACTACGCAGTGATGCACTGACTTGCTTTTCTGAAATCTGAAAAAATTCTGAATTCCAACATGCACCTGAGCCAGGGCTTCAGGTATGGCTACATTTGCTCTTCTCAGCTTCTTCTGTTTGGCTTAGGTCTCTTTGTCTTAGGAATTACAGATGACCAGGGCCGATTAGAACAAGAAGGGGCCTCAGAGAGCACCTCGCTTGAGGTTCTCTACCAGGAGCGGGCGGCCGGATGACACACGGGCCTATGGGCTTTTACAAAGCTCCCAAATAATTCTGATCCACAGTCAGAGCAACCGGTCAGGCCCTAACTGTGAGACCTCGGAGGACATGTGGATTGGCCAAGGGGAGGTAGAGTCAAGAGCAAAGCTCTGCCTGGATCCCTTGGACATCCAGTCAGCTCCTTCCCCACCTCTGCCCGGTTTTGGAATAATGGGGAGGGAAGCCAAGAGACCCAGTTCAAAAGCCTGAGACGAACCCACAACAATCAGCTTAATGGTAAAACCAGCCAAGCTTTGACCAACCCACCCCCACAACCTGGCCTTTCCATGGCCACAACCTCTTCCCTCCCTCTGCATCAAAGCATTTGAATTTCTCAAACTAGACTGATTCAGCTTTCCCACCTTCTTAAGCTGTAAAACTCCAGACAAAGGTCAAGCTGAGGGTGTATGACAGTTAAAGAGCACTTTTGCCAGGAAATTGAACCAGGACAAGTTGATCTATTCTCTCCATTACGCCTCACTGTCCTCATCTGTAAAATGGGACAATAACAGTATCCACCTTTCCAAAGCTCTTCTGAAGACCCAAGGAAAGAGGCACATAGTAGGCTCAAACTGGTGGGATGCTGATGATCATACGGATGTCACACCTATCTGAGTTACTGATATTTTGAATATTTTATATATGTAAAACATGTATTTCTATAAGTATATATTCATATATAAATATATACATAGTCAACTATATATATTCATACAGGGATGGGCAAAAGTAGGTTTACAATTTGCCCACCCCTATATACAAATATATCATCTAGATATACATACATATATAAATATAGGTATCTTTGCTCCCTTTAAAAGTGTTCTCAACAAACAATACAAGATGATGGGTGATATTGTGGAAGGAGAGATATTTGTATAGCAGTTCATTATTTACTAAGAAAGTTTATATTCATTATTACAAAAACTTTTTGGAACATTATTGATTGTGCCTCTTAATCCTGGGAGGTAGAAAGTAGCTTGACAGGAATTTTACAGACAAGGAAGCTGAGGCTTTGAGGCATGAAACACCCAGCCTCACAGTAAGTCAGGAGCCCAGCTGGGCCTGAGGCTCTCCCCCACCCTGGACAGCCTTCAGCGGTGGCAGCTGACATCTGTCTGTGGCTACTTCTTCCATCAAGATCAGAAGCAACAGTGTCAGGGTCTACAAGGAGAGGGTGTGGAAACTGAGGCCCAGAGAGGTGAAGTCACCTGCTCAAAGCCACTGGCTCCTCTCACCCTTGTCTCCCATCAGGGGTCCCTCCCTGGCACCTTCTTCCCACCCACTCTTTGCTCCTCTGACCCCTCACCTCAAGTTCTCAGAGAGACAGGCGGTGCAGCAGAGGGCCCTGGGCTCTGGTGGGTCCTGGCAGACGGTGGGAGGGCACCCAAAGGGAAACTCGTTCTCATCAGGGGCTGGGCGGGGGCTGCTGGCTGAGCCAGAGGCCATCCCGGGCTCCCAGGCTGGCCAGGAGCCCGACGAAGCTCCTCTGGGGAGGGAACCAGCCCGTGGAGTCTGTGCTGAGAGAAGTGAGTTCTGGCGTGGGCCACCCTCTCTGGTGAGCAGGAGTCTGATGACTTTATCTTCTCGCTGACTTGTGTGGTTCAACGTCACAGCTGAATCACAACAGGGATGGGGCAGGAATTACCCTCTGTGGTGAAAAAACCCCCTGGATGCTGGCTGAAGGCTCTAGGAGTGCCCAGTCATTCTTTAGAGTGACAGAGAGCAAGAGAACGAGTCAGAGAGAAAACACAACCATGCCACACACTTTCAGGAACCACAGTCAGAGTTCCCCCATCAAAGAGCCTCAGCCTGCCGCTCGCTTCCTCCCCGTCTTCCCAGGGGACATGGGCAGAGAGCCACAGCTGGTGACTTGTCTGTGTTCCCCGCGACCTCCCAGAAGCCTGGAATTCTGGGTGGGGGTGCTCACTGCCCTGGTGGAAATCCCTAGGTCCTGGTGGCAGGTCCAAAAATGCAAGTTCCAGGCGCTCAATCTCTGCCCTCTCCAGTGTCTCAGGCAAAAGTCACTTCCTCACAGTGGGTCTCGGTTACCCCATCTGTAAAGAAAGGAGTTGCAACAGGTGGTCTTCAAGGTTCCTCTAAGCGCTGAGATTCTGGAACCTTAGGGCCAAGGCAGCCAGAGGTAGCAGGAGGCTTCTGATGGCCCTGCCCCTGGCACTCCTCACCAGTCTCGATGACAACACAGGGCCCTCCCCTCCTTTCAAGTCCAAGACTTCAGAGCCATACACCGCTCAGGGCGCTCCTCAGGGCCCCACGCAGGAAGTCATAGGTGGCCACATACCCCGGTCAGGCACTACCACTTCCCGGCCCTGAGAACAAAGCTCTAAATAAATACAAGGCCACAGGGGGTTGGTCTCGGCGGCCAAGTATGATGCAGATCCACTGTTGTGTGGGAACTATGGCTCCTGGCGCATCTACTGTGGGCAGGGCAACATTTTTCTTCCTATTCCTCAAGGCAACCAGCTGGGAATTCTGTGGCCACGTGTAGGCACAGAGAAGCAAGATGACTGGTCCAAAGTCACACAGCCCCTGGCGGTGGAGCAAGATTCGCAGCAGGTCTGTGGGACCACACGCAATGTGTTCCTTCATCCATACAAGAGAGATGACAGCAAGGCTGAGTGGGGGAGTCTACAGAGTCGAGGATGGAGGCCAGAGTATCCGGCCTGTTTTCTCACCTAACAAATGGAAAAGAGGCTTCCTTCACATCTTTCTATCCTGTTGGGCTGCCACTAGGGACTTTGCAAATTTTTAATAATGGTTCCAAATCATGAGCTTTGAGGTCTAATAACTCTGAGCTTAGATCTTAAGTCTACTATTTACGAGCTGTGTGTCCCGGGACAAGGTCTTTCACCTCAGTTTCTGCATCTGTAAAGTGGGGATAATATTAATACCAACTTCACCTGACTGTTGTGACTAAATGAGATCATAGGTGAAAGTATGCATGATGCATAGCCCAACTGAGGTGCTCAAAAGGTTTTGACACTGTCTCCCAATGATGGTCACAGCCCCCTCCACCCCCGCCCCCCCCCCCCCCCCAGCTCCTCACCATCAGGGGAGAGGATTAAAATGGTAAGTGATGCTCATATATAGTGTTTACACATCCATCAACTTTATTTGAGTTCTCACAAGTGGGCTAGGCAAGTCAGATGTTATCCCGAGATAAATTCAACTGCCCACTTTCCCTGGGGCAAAACTGGGGCTACCAAGCTGCTGGTAAAGAGGGCATGGCATACTAGGACCTCCACCCTCCCCTGGGCCAGCCCTGGCCTGGTCCTCTCAGCAAAAGACGTTGAGGCCTACGTCAGACAAGACTACCAGAAAGACACCCCCTTAACTGCCTACCACAAACCCGCAAACTTCCCTGCATCCCCACCTGTCTCCTCCTTCCCTTGGTTTGACAGAGACAGGCACCCAAGACTTCTCTCCCATCCAAGATCTGAGTCGCTTTCTGCCTCATCCCTTTTCTCTCCCCTTTGTCTTCAATGCCTCCCTCTTTGCCAGCTCCTTCCTATCAGCATCAAACTATGCGTCAGCTGCTCTAATAATAAGAGCGACAAATATTAAGTACTACTTTTTAGTGCTGTGTGAAATACTTTTACAGGCACCGTCTCATCTCATCTTCACACGAACCCTATGAGGCAGGTATTGTCATTACCTCCGTCTTACAGATGAAGGCACAAAGAGGGTAAGTGACGTGCCCAAGGTCTGGGAGAGAGTGAATGGGGACTTCTGCAGCCAGAGCCTGTGCTCTCACCACACACAGTGCTTTGAAACGCTCTTCGCCCTCATCCCAAATTCTCTCCTGCATCCACTCTCCTCGCTTTGACAGAACTTCTGGAAAAGGTTGCCCACACAGGTGCTCCACTGTCTCACTGGCATCTCCATGGAACCATCTCCTCGAGGTTCTCAATGTCCAAGTCGCCAAGCGCCCTGGGCCTGCCCCGGTTCTCATACAACCAGGCTTCTGGCCAGCACCTGACATGCCTCGGCTCCTCCCTTAGAATTCTCTTCCTTTCCGAACCCCCATCGATTCATCTCCATGCCTCTACCGAGAGAGATCCTCACATGCGAGGTCTCTCTGCGCCGCGTACCCCCATCTCCCCAGTCTTCCAACTTGTCTTTCGGGGCCCACCTGGACCAGACCCCACTTTCTCTTGGAGTCTCCACAGGCTGTCCCCAGGGTGGGGCTACACCCGCCTTTGCGAGTCCACCGCGTCCCGCAACCCCCGGAGCCTAAGTGTCCCCGGCTCCGTTCGCTCCCGACCCCCGGGCAGGTGACTGTCATCTCGCCACCGCCACCTCTCCAGGTGAGCTCGCAGCAGAGCAGAGCCCACGACTATCCAGGATGAGCGAACCCCAGGGGTGCCCGGGAGCCCGCAGGAAGGGCTGGGGCAGCGGGTCCCGGCCGCGCGTGGGGAGGCCTGCGCGGGGGAGCCCCGCCCGAGCTAGCGGGACCTGGGCCGCCCGGGGCGGGGAGCGCGGGGGGCCGGGGCGGGGTTCGGCGCCGCCCGCAGTCCCAGGGCGAGTGGGGGTGGGGCGGGGTGAAGTGCAACCAACCTCGGCGCCTCCGCCGCAGCCGCCGCCTCCCGCGGCCGGCGCACGCTTCCGGTAGGGCCGCGCGGACGTGGCCGGGAGGCGGAAGCTGGGGTGGCCGGGGCGGGTCTCCGCAGCCGGAGCCGGCTCCCGGGGGCGGGGCGAGCGCTCCCCGAACGGGAAACTGAGGCCCAGGAGGGGGTCTACTGCGTCGCCCGGTTCGCCCAGTGGGGACTGGCAGGCCCCCGCGCCCCTCCTCCCCTCTCCGTGCTCCGGACTCAGTGCAGTGTTCACAGAATAAACGAATCCAGACCCCCACGCCCTGCCTGCCCGCCCGAAACCCCGCCTGGAGATGGGCTGAGCAGAACCGAGCCTTGCCCTCTTGGGTTCCTGCAAAGAGCCTAGCACAGTGCCAGGCTCGTCCAGGCCTATTGGGTTGGTACAGTCAGCAAGGCTGGTACCAAGAGGTTGGAAGGCAGGATGCTTTTACAAAACTGGGCGTCTTCAGGAACCACTTCTGTTTCTGTCTAAACACACACAGTCACTCATTCTCTATGAAGCTGTTTGTATCAATCAAAACAGTTATGGAACTTAGTATTGGGATAGAATTTTGTTTATGAGACAAGCAACCCATATTTTTGAGAATTTGACAAAGCTCCTTCCCCATCAGACCTCTAAGGTCTGTCTGCAGGACTGTCAGCTGAAGGAGTGAGGCTGCCTATTTTGGTGGCTTTGCTTTATTTTAGTTACTGACAGGCACCCATTACATTCTCTTTATGTATTAGAGTCCCATTTTTTTTGTCTTGACACTCAAATGGAGCTGCGAACTGTGTTTTAGTTTTTTGGTTGTGTGTGTGAGTGTGAGTGTGTGTGTGTGTGTGTGTGAGAGAGAGAGAGAGAGAGAGAGAGAGAGAGAGAGAGAGAGAGAGAGATTGAGATTGAGTTTAAATCTGGGAAGTATGTAAGCCTCCCATCCAGGGTAGAGCTTCTTCCAGCTTCTGATGGGGAAGCTGGCTTCTGGGTCCTCCCTGGAGGGCAGACACCTGCTCTGGACAAGCAGAGGACCTCAGGGACCTCCATCATAGGCAATCTGTGGGAGGGTGACCAGAGGTGGCCCCAGCTGTGAGGCTGCAGAAATCGAAAGCCAAGAGAAAAGAAGGATTCAGAGTTTTGAGTCTCTGATTTAAAAATGCATTCTTAGCCCACTTCATGAAGGATTTGGGATCTCTAAAGGCCATTCGCTGGTCCCACTTCTCTCCCACCCACCCCTTCCTCTCTGCCCCAAGCCAGTGTAAGTGAACAGGCAACCTGACCTCACTCTTTTCATGTGCCACATCCTGTTTTCAGATTAATGAGCTCATTTGGTGGAAATTTACCAAGGGAAATAGTTTAATTTTGGAAAGTACCAAAAACTTATCTGTAGTCACTTGGCTTATTTTGGGGGGCTCTTGAAGTAGAGGGGGCATCACCAGGGGACCTCTGAGCATTCAGGGAGCGGTGAGGCTGCAGAAATCGAAAGCCAAATCTCACGGGGCTGAACCTGACTCAGAAAGGAAATGAAACCCTTTGGAGACCACTCATCTCTACCCAGGGGGAAAATTATTTTTCCAAAAATAGATTTAAAAAGAAAATTAGTCCATCTGGCTAAGGCCTGACATCTGGTGGTCTGAGCATGGGGCCACGAATGAGGAACAAGAAAGCAAAGCCAGGGAAGTAGGGCGGGCTGGAGCCTCAGCAGTCCTTTCACATTCATAACTACTCTGCCTTCAAAGAGGCACCAAAAGGCTTCCATTTGCCAGTTTTGCCCAATCCTTTAGCCATTGAGCTCTTGACATTGAATTTGCCTGCTTAGCCTTTTCAGCTTCTGGCTCCTGCAAGGAGCTAAGGACTGAATGGCCAGGAGGACTTGGATATTAAAATTTTGTGAGCCATTCTTTATTGAAGATGGTAGAGCACATGTGATTGGCTACTAAGTGTCTGACCACCTCCTGGCTTGCTATATTTCCTAGAGTAGAGATTTTTTAACCCTTTTTCAGATGCAGAATAGAAAACTGGTGGTAACTGGTAAGGTCCTGACAATTTAGTACTGGGATGAAAGGAATTGTGTCTTCCTTCACTCTGCCCCCCCCCCCCCGCCCCCCGAAATATGTAGTGATATATTGGAGGCTATATTTATATATTGAAATGAGCACTGGACTAGGAGTCAGGAGATGCACGTTCTGTTTTTTCTCCCCTTGCCACTAAACCAGTTGTTTGTAGGGGGGAGGGGAAGGATGGGTGGGAGGGGGAGGTAAATAAATGAATGCTTAAGGAATAATTAAAATATATAATTCATAGATTTTTTTTAAAGCAGAAAAATGATCATAAAGATCATAGACAAGTGTGTTAGGGTTTTCAAACTGCATTAGCTGTAGGACTGTGTCTTTGAATGCATTCTCACTTGGAGCCCAAATATATAAACCAGCTGGAAGCTGAGAGCTTTGTGAAGCAGTGCATGTGGCCAGGAGTCTGCACACTGAACTTCTCCCCATCCTGACCTCTGGGCTCTAGGGACACAGTTTGAAAATCACTAGACTTAAAAAAAGAAAACCATGAACCTAATGAGATTTGAAAACTGGGATTCTTTCCTGGGCTGGCTTGCCTCTGCTGTCTCAGCCTGTTCAAGCTTTTTTCTGACAACTGCCTTTCCATGTGTTACAGTTCAGGATGCTGGCAGCCAAGAGCATTAGAGGAGGGAGAGATTACACTGGCCTGGGGAGCCAGGACCAGATTAGAGTTTAAGCATCGGGAGGATTGGGGTCCGTGGTTGTACTGAAAATACTAACAGTGACAATAAAAGTGACTACCTTTTATTTAATATCAGAGACTGCTCTGCGCATAGCCATGAATTGCTCCATTCACTAACATCGCCAAGAAGAGGTGAGGAAACTATTTTTCCACTGTCCAGATGAGAAAAGTAAGGCTTACTGATGAGTTCAGTAAGTTGGTCGAGGTGAAGCAGCCAGAATTTGGCAGCACTGGGGGTGGGAAGGGCAGTCACTTCAGGCTTTGTGTGTTTTTTCCACTTGTTCAGACCAAGCTGGGATCTCATCTGGTTCCTCAGTGACCAGCTGTGAGTTGTTTTCCTGCTGTGGGCCTCAGTTTCCTCATTTGTCAGGTGACAGGAATGGAACAGATACTCCCCCGGATCTTTTGCACAGTCACTCCCAGGTTACAAAACCCAGGCCTGTGGTGCAGGGAGGTGAAGGGGGCCACCTGACTCCTATTCACAGTCAATAGCCCAGCTACTCCCCAGCCTCTTACTTCTTGACATTTCTTTAACAAGAGATAGATGGATATGTTCTTCAGGGAGAGGAGAGGCGCCAGTCATTGTGACCCACGTTTCCAGTTGGGAGGAGAGTCTTTCCTGAGAGCAGATTGGGAAAGGAGGAGGAAATTGACTGTCCAGTCTGAGGGGAGGTAGGTTCTGTGGAGGGGTGAAAGGGATGTATGGTGGGTCACAGTTGCTGCAGACATTTCATTGACTTCACCCCAAACGTATTTATTGTGAAGGCGTAGAGTGTGTTCTGTCAAGAGCAAGGCCCCAGACTGCAGCTGTGAATGAGCCAGAAAGGGCTCTTCATCTCATGACTGCTTCATCCTAGATATGAATGAACCGAGTGAGTGCACCCAGTCGGCTAATGACAGCCATGCTCCTATTTGTCAGTGACCCTTAAAATGGGGAGTCCAGAATGAGCTATTACTCCCTCTATTATAAAAACCAAACGTTCCCAATTTTGCCCTGTATTCCTTCTTTTCATTGCCAGCATCATGCCGTGTCCCTGTCATATCCGTGGCTTATGTTTAGTAAAAATAATTAGCGAACAGCTTTCCTGTTCACATTACTTTAATATCCTCTGATAACTTCTGATGCCCGTAACAGGACATTTAATTAAACATATGATTACAGCTTATCAGTCACCTGTTATATTAGAAGACCAAATGGCACTGGGTTCTTCAACCCAAATTCAATACCTCCCTGTGGTAATTTATACTTAGCTAATATCAACAACAAAACAAAGAAATACACCAAATGCTCTTGTAAAAACTATGGCCAAATCAGTGATGGCGAACCTTTTGAGCTCGGCGTGTCAGCATTTTGAAACACCCTAACTTAACTCTGGTGCCGTGTCACATATAGAAATTTTTTGATATTTGCAACCATAGTAAAACAAAGACTTATATTTTTGATATTTATTTTATATATTTAAATACCATTTAACAAAGAAAAATCAACCAAAAAAATGAGTTCGCGTGTCACCTCTGACACACGTGTCATAGGTTCGCCATCACTGGCCTATATTATGCATTTTCTGCTTTGGTGATGATTAAAAATGTCCCAAGTTTCCTTCTGTTAATCTCCATCTTGGTTTTTATTACACTTGTTATAACTGGCAGTTTAAAAAATGTGCCTGTTTATAAGTGTTTTTTTTTCTTTTTGCCCCTCTAGAATATGTGAATTATATGAATATAAGAAATTAAACGGAGTAAAGATATTAAAGTAAAGCTGTGTCTTAATTCTCCATTATTGTTTTCCCAGGCGTAGCTCAGGGCTGGGTACATAGCAGGTATTCGATAAACACTTGTTCAACGAATGACTAATATGAAAGACCTTACCCATAAACATTTTTACTTAAGTTAACAATAGTTAAGGATAATTTCACCACCATCAGAAAACATTTATAAAATCTTTTTGGCCTGGCCTTTTTCAGGGTGTTAGAAAAAGCATTCTAACAAAATCTGAAATGTTTGTTGAAGGGAGTTTCTATATCTGGTGATTTTCCCCATCTCAACAGATTCCCATATTTTAAGTAAAGAAACAAAACACCTCTGAAGTTCTTTGCATTGTAGGTTCCAGAGCTGTCCCTGGGGTGTTTCCAGTTATTTGTGGGAATGGCCACTTTGAAAATGCAATGGGGATTTCAACATATGATGGTGACCTGGCCCAGGTGAACTGCTTGGGAGACCCTTGGATAAGAAAAGCTCCTCAGAGGCCAATAATGAGCAAGGCAAATAAATATCTTTGGATTAGCACTAGCCAACCTTCTGCTTCTCTTTGCCATCTCTGGCCATGCAGGAGCCCTATTCTAAGAGATCGGTTTAGCTCTGTGTCAGATTCTTCCTTTTGTGGACTTTCCCAAAGGTGGGTACCCTGGGCCTTCAAGGCCCTTTCCTGGGCTATAGAATCATTGCTCTTCTCTGTTACTTACTTTTGTGAGGTTGGTTTTCCTGGGCTCTGGGCTGGTGCAGAATGAGAATGATCAATCTTCTAGCTCAACAGCAGTCACTGTCTGGCTGAGGAGGGGGTACAGCCTGGCAGTCCTCATCTCACTCCCTCCTGAGGACTCAGCCTAAGAGAGAAAAATCAGGGAGTGAAGGGAGCTCTTACTCAGGAATTAGGATATCTGCCTCTGCTGTTGACTGCAGGACTGCCAGGAAAGTCCCTCCAAACCCTGGTGCTGCGTAAGGGACACAACTCTCTCACCTGTCTAGGAACTTGGACCAGGAACCTTTGTAACAGATGCTGGAAGCTTCCACTAAATGCCTGGTCTTTTGGGACTCCAGATATTTTTTTCAAGAAAAAACAGTGTGAAAAATCTCATCTGATGGATTTTTTTTTTCTTTCCAGAGCTCAAGCCAGATGAATTCCCAACACAAGCCAAGACTTGGAAGCAGGAATGTGGGGTGGGTAGCCCTGGCCGGTGTTGCTCAGTTGGTTGGGCGTAGTCTTGTGCAACAAAAGGTTGCAGGTTTGATTCCAGTCAGGGCACATGCCTGGGTTGTGGGTTCGATTCCTGGTAGGGGGGCGTGCAGGAGGCAGCCGATTGATGTTTCTCTCTCTCTCTCACTTTCTCTCTCTCTCTCTAAAATAAGTGGGAATAAGAGGCTGAGAACCAGGCAATGGCCTGAACTCCCTCCTGGAATGCCTAAGCTGGGGGTGGGCAGGGCTGTGAGTGTAGGATTGGTATTTGATAGTCTCTTCTGACCTTCTCCTCTTATAAAAGGGGAACTGGGTCCAGAGAGGGGTCGGAGCTTGCACAGTAAGTCTGAAGTCCAGAGGGCCTCTTCCTCTATGTTCTGGTGCCCCTTTGTCCCCAAATGTCTCAATAATAGCCTGCCCTTTCTTGTTCCTGCTTTCACTTTTCCTCGGATATCTCTCCACAAGAAGGCCTGGGAGCAGGGCATATTTGTGTTTGTAGGCCCACTGTGCCCAGCCTATATCCTAGCCTGTACACCAGAGGTGGAGGATGGGAGAGCACAGTAAATACCTATTAAGAGGGTCCAATTTGCCACATTAAGAGGATCCAGGAAAATGTCATTCCTACCTCTCACATTTGTGGGTTCCTAAAATCTGTTTAGCAAATATATTTTTAGCTTCTACCATGAGTCAATTCGCTAATTTTTAAAAGAACCATAGTATACACAGCTAGCAACACTTCTTGGGGGAGATCATTACCTTAATCACTTTACTGCTGTAATTGAGGAAGTTTAAAATGTAAAAGCTGATGGACCAAAAACACACTCTGTCTAGCCGCCATTCTTGATTACACTCTTCTGTATCCAGTGTCCAGCCACATAACCAGAGAGCCTGGGGTAGGGCCCACAGCTCTCTCTGGCTACTCTGATTGCTGAAACTGGAGCTGCCTGGGGAGGCTGGGGCCCTGGCACCAGCTTCTCCTGGTCCTGCTTCTCCTTTCACAGAGAGCATGTCTGCACATGAGCCCTCCCAAGCCACCTTGGAACTCCTCCAAGGACAGACCTGGAGACTGGCCAGGAGAGAGGGTGCTCCTGGGAAAGACACATCGATGGGAAGTGGAGACGCTGGCATGCAGGCACACACATGCAAATGCTTGCAGGACAACCAGGTCTTCCAAGGTTTCCAGAAAAACTGGAAATCTAGATTTTTTTACGTGAAATGTCTTGATTTTTAGAATCTTCCATGAGCCAAACAGCAAAACAATAAAACAACCCTCTCCAAAAAAACCCAAACAACAACAACAACAACAGAAAACCACCAAACTCAAACCAAACAATCATCTCAACAAACCATGTCTGTGGACCACTGTTTGCGACCTCTGATAGCGTCTGGCATGCCATGCATACAACCTAAGTGGGTAAGCCAATGCCCCATGTGTAGCTCCCCAGGACTTTGCACATTGTATGTGTTTATCCAGGTGCAGAGCCTGCATGCACATAACGGAACCAGTCATTGAACATCTACGCCCACGGTATCTTCTAGGATGTCACTGTGCAACCTATTCATTTTGCAGCTAAGGAGACTGAGTGTTGGAGATCTCCAAGGTTGTGTAGCTGGATGTGCATCCCAGGCTGCCTGGCCACAAAGCCAGTGTTCTGAACTGCCCCCCAAACCGCCTCCCCAGACGCCTGCTCTCTGAACTGAAATGCCTGCTAATTTGCCTCCCTCACCAAACTCAGCTCTGTGAGCTCAGAGACTTTTATTTGCTGTCACATCCCCATCACCTAGCACGGTGCCCAGGGGAACATAGAAGGTTCTCAAATAAATACTTGTGGGATTGCGCATAGGTACACATAAACCCACACACAGGCACGTAACTCCACCGTGCCCAAGAACACTTACGTTCCCACAGGCACACCGCCCACCCCACCCCACTCCTCCCAGGGCATCAGACCCAGCTGGGCCTCCTCAAGTCCTCTGGCCAGCCTTGCCCAAAGCCTTCACAAATTGTTTCCTGGAAATCTCGAGGCGGCTGTGGTGTTCTTTTCCCCTAACTCAGGAGACAGCTCAGCAGTTTTGTTTTTCAAAGTCTGGGACTTATAAACCTGGATCCTTTCTTCGATTTTTCCACTAGAATTTTCCTTGGCTCGGTGCCTTTCCCCAGGACCTTGGCCTGGAGGTTGTACTCAGAGCGCCCTCTGCTGGGCACCATCTTTTCAACCTAGTGGGCAGTTGCAGGGGGAGAAGGAGAGGACTTATTTTAGACTCAACTGCTTTACAGATGGGGAGATTGAGTCAGATGCAGGTAGTGGGCAGAGTTGGGGGGGTGTAGGATCATGCGAAGTGTGTTGCAGTTGTGATTTTTTTAACTTGTTGAAAATAATAACAAAAAATAGCTTTCAGAGCTCCCACAGGGCAGAGAAAGGCCCTCTGTTCTCCTCAGAGCCTCTGTGTGGGATAGATGGCAGAGGCTTGATACTTTATTAGATTTAACTTTACTCTTGAATCCCCACCACATTTAATAGGCAAGGAGAACAAGACACAGATATGTTGGGAGAAGCAGTGGGAGGAATATTTATTGAGCACCTGCTATGTGCTAGGTAGGCTTACAAATTCTTTCACATTTAGTTTTCACAGCAACCTTGTGAGGTAGGTAGCCTTGTTTCCATTCTATAGGTTTAAACAGACAGGCTGAGCAAGGTCTCAAGATCAGAAAGGGAAGTGGGGGAGCTGGGATTGGAATCCAAACCTGCTGTGTTCTTGGCTTTGCAGCCTTCTGGATTTTTCTCATTTGGCTCCAGTGGGCCCAGGGTGGAGCCTCTGTGGCTGGGCTCATGGGGACAAATATTTAACAGCCCTCCTGCTCAGAGAGGGAGGCCTATCCTTGGCCTCTTCCAGCAGGCTGCACTGGGGGCCAAGGGGAGAATGGTCAAGCAGGCTTGAAGCTGAGGGCCCCGGATCTGGGAGGAGGGAGGATCCTGGGACTGGCAGCTGTGCCAAAGCCCCTTAACTCACAATAAAAACAGGATTGGATGTCTTTATAAACTGAACTCATGAGCGGTTCCAAAGGGCAAGGTTTTTCCTGAAAGGAAAAAAAAAAAGCAGGTCCTGGAAGGTTTTTGTTTTGTTTTTCTTCTTAATGGCGTTCTGGTTAATAACGCAAGGAAATGAAGAACACATTTCACTAAGAATTAGTTACTGCCCTCCCAACCATCTTCCCTCTTGCTGCCCTGTTCAAAACCTTCAAAACTTCTCACTTCCTGCAGGAGAGAGCCAACCTCCTGATCTTGTTCTTCTTCAGTCTGGCTTGGCCTTCTCGTCCACTCATCTAATTTAAACAGACCTCCTAGGGGTCTCTGTGCATACCTTCCTTCATTCCCACCAATGTGCGCTTGCTCACATTAATTCCTCTCCCTGAAAGGACTTCATTTCAGCTTATCCAGATCGTAGTCATTATTCAAGACTCCACTCAGAAGTCACCTTCTCCATGGAGCCTTCTCCGTTGTACCTGGTGGGAGCCATCCTGCCTTTGCTAACCTTCGAGATGAATGTTCTAGTTCCCCTAAGACACTGAAACCTTCGAGAAGCAGTGTTGGACTCATCTTTGATCCCCCTATATGGGTGTGTGTGTGTGTGTGTGTGTGTGTGTGTCCCTGCCCTTTATACCACTTAGCAGTGTGGTGCTATAGAAAAAGCCCGAGACTCCAGCTTCGTCATTAGGAGACTAGGGTTGAACAAAGATTGTAACAGAGAGCTGTTGTACGTTGCCCCGTCTTGAGTCACGAGAGAGGGGCTTTGTAGAGTCACAGAGCTGAGCACACGTCTCTGGCAGTCTGAGATGGGGAGATACGGTGGACTGGTATCTGACAGCCACCAGAGAAACCTAAAGGATGAGTGATGGGTGCCATCTTAGACAAACAAGGCAAAGGGGAGGTAGCCCTGTTCAGATCAGCCTGAGTGCCCAATGCTGTTTTGGGCCCAGGATATTGTTCCCATGGACAAGAAGTGGGTCATGCACAGGAAGAACTGAGGTGGAGGCCTCTTAGGTCTGTTCAAGAGGAGGACAAACTGAAGGGACCACTGACTTCCTAGGGCTGCAAGGGTGAATAGGATACAGGTGGTGAAAATTCCCTGCATGTCTCCACACAAAGTCATCTTTAACGCCTTCTTGCCATCATACTGGTCAGATAAGAGCTCTCCTGCTCTTTCCTTCTGCCTCTCCTCAGCCCGCTCCTCTAGCCTTGGAGAGGTCCGAAGTCACAGCAAACTGGGGAGGGAAGTCTTGGGAGAGAAAAAAGCAGCTGTCCATATCCCTGTCCCCAGCTAGGGGTCCCACCTGCAGCAAGCACTGGTTGGGAGAAAAGGTTGAGCTTTAAATCAAATTTGGAATTTTGCCTTTTTAGGAGACTGAGCATATAATTTAGGAATAGAGTTTGGTGACAACAGTGTTCCCAGGACTTTTTCTTTTTGAAGAGTGATCAGAAAAGTCACAGCTTAAGTTTTCATTAATGAGTAGAGGAAGGACTTCTTTCCCTTTCCTCGGAATAAATTTTATTGGTGGTTGGGAGACAAAATAATTTATGATTATGCACTGTGAGTCTTACTCACTGTATTGATTCTAATTGCTACTGTAAAACGGGTTGTCTCCTTCCAATTTTCCTAATTGGTGGTGTTTGTTTCTATCACTTCTTCCAGAGCAATGAACTCCCTGTGCTTATCTCATATAAAGCAACTTAACCATCACCTGATCTTCTGCGGATTTTAAGGAGCCTCCTGTCCAGGTTGATAGATTTGGTATTAATGTGCCTTTACTGCTAGATCCTATGTGACAATCAAAATCTGATTGTTTTTTTATTAAATGTAACAAACTTGACTTTGTATCTCCCTTGACCCAGGTCTTGTGCTTAAGGAGACAGAGAAAAGTGACCCCTTTCCTCAAGGAGCTCACAGTGGGACACAGAGACATGGATGAGCAATCGGAACACATGGTGTGTGGTAAGAGCTGTAGCACAGGTGTGTTCACAGAGAATGAGTTATTGGAGGTGTTACTGGGTCTACTCCTTGATGCTGCCACAATGCCTGTGGTAAGGACTCTGCCTCAGGCCATGCACATCTTTTGCAAAGGTCAGCTCTTTTAAGAAGTCTTCCTCACTCAATTCCACTTGCACTCTGATTATTTCTTTACTCCGCCAACTCAGGGATCTCCAGTTAAGTGTTGTGTTCACTTACCCGACGCCACACATACACTGAACAAAATAACTTGTGGGACATGCAGCTTATCCCAGGCCATTCAGAAAAATTGAAGCTGGGATTCTAACCCAGAGAGATGGACACCTGCTTCTCATCTGGACAGTTATTACATAGTGGCAAGCACTGGCTTTATGTGTGTAACCTTATCATAAGCACTTTACAGGTTGCTGTCTAGTTTTTATAATGATTCTCTTTAGAGGCGGCATAATATTTCATGAAATGTGTATACCATTATTTATGTAATAATTTCTCCCTTTTCAGGTAATCACTTTATATATCATATTTTATATATCACATAAAGTGCTTCCATAAAGTACAGTGCATCCTATATAATAAAAGGCTAATATGCAAATTGACAGAGCAGCTGAATGACTGGTTGCTATGATGTGCACTGACCACCAGGGGGTAGATGATCAATGCAGGAGCTGCCCCCTGGTGGTCAGTGTGCTCCCACAGGGGAGTGCCACTCAACCAGAAGCAGGGCTTCTGGCTGGCTGGCAAGTGCAGCAGCGGTGGCGGGAACCTCTTCTATCTCTTCGGCAGTGCTAAGGACCCCTGGGGGGATGTCCGCTTGTGGCAGGTGGACATCCCCCAAGGGGTCCTGGACTGTGAGAGGGCGCAGGCTGGGCTGAGGGACCCTCCCCTCATCCCCCTCCCCCCCAGTGCACAAATGTCATTCATATATCTAAATCACTACTTGATCTTTCCACATAGATGTCTAAAGATTCCTCAAACATAACAAGGCCCCCACAGAAATCCTTATTCTCTTCTCTGTTAGACTCCCAGGGCTTCCGTAACAAAGGACCACACACTGGATGGCTTAAAAATGAAAGAAATGTATTCTCTCACAGTTCTGTAGATTAGAAGTCTGAAATCCAGGTGTCTGCAGGATTGGTTCCTTCTGAGGGCTCTGAGGGAGAATCTCTTCCATGCCTCTCTTGTAGAGGCTATCTCTGGATTGGAGCTTTTCTGCTTAGGATATGGAACTTGGAACATTAGGAGATTCGAGCGCCTTTATCATAGGCCTCCAGGAATAAAGAGGCCTGTCTTATGCAGTTCTGCATACGGGCAGGCCCATTCAGCAGTGCCCTGCCCCTGTCTCTTAGAATTGCTTCAAGAACGAAAGAAGTAAATGCATGTAAAGGTGCTCAAAATAATGTCTGGCACATAATAGGCATCACCCAAGTGTTGGTCATTAGTCCTAGCTCACATACCTCTCTGGACTGTAAGATTTCTGAGGACAGAGACTATATTCAAGACAGAATAGTGCTAATGAGTCAGGCTGCCTGAGTTCTAAATCCTGGTTCCACTACATTACTAGCTGAGTGGCCTTGGACAAATTACCTAACCTCTCCGTTCCTCAGTTTACTCCTCTGTACAATGGGGATAACGGTATCAAGCTCACTGGGTTGTTTTATGGATTAACTGAGTTGATGAATATAAATAACATAGAACGGTACCTAACACATAGATGGATCGTAGTGCGTGAATAGATTAATTTGCCCTGAGCACATTTTGCAAAGGCAGCCTGCTTTTCCTTTGGCATCTTCCTTCCTCCTCTTTTTTCTTAGCACCTCTTTCTGTTTGTTGCCTTGTATTTTTCTCTTGTCCCCAGAATTCCTTAGACTTTTCTGTCATCCATTCCTGAAAGGCCTATTTGAAAATACATTTCAAGGACCATTACTCTCAACCAAGGTGTTGGCTGTTAAAGGACTGCTTTCCTTCATGCAGGTATCCTTGACTTCAGAGGGCACTCTATAACCTTGTTAGGTACAAAACCTGCACATTAGGCATCACCTGAGAGATGCAGAATCTTGGGCCACCCCAGACCCACAGAATCAGAATTTGCATTTTTACAAGTTTTGAAACAGTACTTCTTTATATCCCCATGTCTATCCTGTAACTATCAATTTGTACTTCTTAATCCCTTTACCTTTTGCACCCATCAAGTACGCATAGGGAATATAGTCAATAATCCTATATAATAAAAGGGTAATATGCAAATTGACTCTAACAGTGGAATGACTGGTCGCTATGACGCACACTGACTACCAGGGGGCAGACGCTCAATGCAGGAGCTGACCCTGGTGTTTAGTACGCTCCCACAGGGGGAGTGCCACTCAGCCAGAAGCTAGTCTCACAGCTGGTAAGTTCTGTGGTAATGGCGAGCGGGCCTAAGCTGTCAGTCAGACATCCCCCGAGGGCTCCCAGACTGAGAAAGGGTACAGGCTGGGCTGAGGGACACCCCCACCCCAATGCACGAATGTCATGCACTTGGCCTCTAGTATTGTAATAACTATGTATGGTGTCAGATGGGTACTAGATCTATTGGGGTGATCACTTTGTGAATTATATAAACGTCTAATCACTGGGTTGTACACCTGAAACTAATCTAATATTGTACGTTGACTGTAATTGAAAAATAAAAAAAATACTTAAAAAACAATACTTCTTAATCTTTAATGTGCCTATAATTTTCCTTGAGATTCTTTTGTAATTTTCCGTGAGATCCATTTAATTTTCTGGGCTCTGCTACCAGAGTTCTGATTCAGTAGGTATGAGGCGGGGCCTGAGAATTTGCATTTCTAGCAGCTCCCATGCCATGGGTATGGTGCTGGTGAGAGATTGCACTGTTCCAAGACTGACAGCCTCCAGGACCAATGAAATGAAGCTCTAACAGGGAAATCTGAGACACTGGAGGAAGTTGCTTTTTAAGATGGTGGGCTCTTTCCCAGTCTTTTAAGAGCACATCAGAAGATCTCTGCCTGCGGTATCTTAGCACAAAGATGCTTTTGATTATTAATGCTATTTCCCTATTTGTTCGAAATTCTACAGCTTAAGAGTTCTTTCATTTGTTTGATCTTATTTCATCTTGCAACAACCCTATAAGTTGAGCCAGGAGAAAGTATTACCTCATTTCCAAAAGAGAGAGCTGAGGCATGGAGAGCTATGAGAGTTAGAGATCTCATAGCCAGCTAGCTGCTGTTGGCTGCCCCCTGAGTTGGCACACAGGTATTATTGCAAATTCTTACCACCCTTCACAGACGACAACGCTAGTCTTACTTTATAGAGGGACAAACTGAAAGGCTTGACGAGGTTCAGGAACTTTCCCAAGGTCACAAATGAGGTGAGTTCTTACTCTTCACCATATCATTTCCCTACAGTAATAACTCCTTTCTTGTTTCTATCACAGACACACACATGCCAAACCAAGGGGCCATTTTAATTTTCACACTCAGCATTAATAAAGGAACAGGCTATAGCTTTGCCTTTTGCCTTTAAAAGTGATAGGAGATGGCAAGGGGAGGAAAAACAGGAAACCTTTCTGCTTTCTCCTACTCAGGGCATATCTCCTTTCTCATTCTCTGCTCAGAGAATTAGAGTTTAGTCTTGGCTCTAATTTACTAAAGATTCTCTATTTGGAAAGAAATTATTAAGTCAAACAATTCTTTCCTCAGCTCCAATTTCTCTTGCCTAGCATCAACTCCTCTTCCATCAACCCCCGACAACACCAACTGAAAACACACACACACACACACACACACACACACACCCCAAAACTCCAGCCAAACAAAAAACCCTCTTTACAGGACAGTTAGGATTTCTCTCATCTCATCTGTAAGAAATGTTAGGCCTGGACCCCACCTTCGGTTCTGTTCTCTGCTTGCCCGTTTGGCCCAGTTGGTGGGGGAGACACCAGGCACCAATATGAGGGGAAGCGAGCCTGCCACTCTGGTTCCAGCCCTGACTTCCCTGTGGGACCCTTGGAGCGCCCCTGCTTCTTCTGAGCCTGTCTCCTCATCAGTGAACTAGGGGGAGGTTGATTAGATGACCTATCTCTAGGGGATCTTTAAATGTCAGTATTGTGATTCTACATAGGAGGTTCACACAGGAAAAAATGTCAACTCTACTTCGAGGGGATGTAAGGGGACCTGTCAATTGAGTTCTACAAACTGTGTTGTATCAATGTAGAACATGACTTTAGGACACAATTTGCAAATCTATTTATCTCTAGTGCTGCCTCCCTTCATTTTTCTACACTAACACCAGTGTTCCCACTGCCTTAGTACCCTGTACCTGAGCTGAGCCCTCACCTGCCTCACTCTGACTCTCCTGCTGTCCTAGCACGGAGACAGCTTAGAGAGCATGCATGAAACACACTTATTGGGTAGGGGGATGCTGAAGCCCAGGGAGGCAGCGTCTTTGCTAAGATTACACAATGACAACTACTACCCTTCCAGTATGTGAGAAGACCCTCCAGCTCAGAGGCTAGGAGCATGGGCCCCAGAACCCCAAAGATGCCCTACCTCTTGTGAAAGCACGCAACTTAGCCTTCTGGAGCCTCAGCTGCTTCCTTCCTACAAGTCAGGATGGTGACAATCACTCATCCTTTACATGCATGATCTATAATGGCCTCTTCGAGCTGAAGGGACATGGGACACTATCGAGGCCAACCTCCCACCTTGAATGGCTCCTGCAACATTTCTGGAAGGAGGTAGTGATAGGGCCTATTCTATCTTTGAATGGTTCTGGCCATAAGAAAATGCTTCTTTACAAGGAGCGAAAACTGATTTCTCTGTAACCTCTACTCATTTGCATGGTGAAAAGAACACTGCTGTTAGAAGCCTTGGGCTAGTGTCCTAGCCCTTCCACCTAACACTCTTCTGGGTCACAGTTTTCTGAGGTGAAAATGAAGGACTTGGATGAGATGAGCTCTAGATTCTTCCTGGTTTGGACATTTGAGGATTATATAACTCACAAATGTGGACATAATACAGACTTAATCTGATTATAATGATGGAAACAGTGAAGGAGTGGACTCTGTGTTCCAAGAAACAGATCCATTTCTGCCAACATGTCTGTCAGGGCAGGTACCCTGCCAGCTGAGAAGAATCCAGAAGGTTCTTAGAAATGGAGTTCTCATCTTGTCTTAAAACAAAATTCCCCTCTTTCTCCATTTCCCTCTTTCCTCTCTTCCTCCACTCTCTCCCCTTAATTTTTTCCTTTCTTCCTCCTCACTTTCTTCCATCCCTTCTTTCTGATTCAGAAGCCTGAAGGAATATTTTGATCTCCCAGTCAAAGTTAAAGATCATGTCCCTGGCAACAGGTTTCTCACATCACATTACATACGCAGAATCAATCTGTTTTCAGGTAAAAGCCCCTGGAAACAGGATCCTGAGTTGCTCTGTGTCTCTGAGAAGCTCCCAGATTTGGCTGCTGAATGCCCAGCTTCTGAGGCAGGGGTTTTCAGTCATGAGGTCATGTGTGGACTTTCATGGTGGCTTCTGAAACAGTATGCGAGCGTGTGCATTGTGGCCATAAGAAAGTGCTTCTTCACGAGGAACAAAAATCGATTTCTCTGTAACCTCCACTCATTTGCGTGGTGGGAAGAACACTGGGCTGTCAGAGGTGTGTGGAAGGGAAGAGGAGCCTTTGAAAGCTGGGAGCTAGACTGGGAGTTGGGCCTTGGTATCCCTAGGAGCTGGCCTGGCCCTCAGAGCCAGGCTGTGGTGTTCTCTGCGTCTGATGTGACCAGACAAAAGCTGAGTTTCCTGAACTTCAATCATGTGCATGCCAACCTCATGTTTTTTGCCCTAAGAACAACCTATACTTTTATTTACTTAAAACTTTTCCTTAAATAGATTTATTTTTTTTGAGAAATAAATTTATTTTAAAAGAAAATTGTGTATCTTGGCTTTTATGTGCTACTTATGTTTTTTCTAATACAGATAAGTTGCTCCTTGACTTATGATGAGGTTATGTCTTGATAAACCCATCACAAGTTGAAAATATTGTAAGTAAAAAATGCATTTAATATACCTAACTTAACAAATATTATGGCTTACTTAGTCTAGCCTATCTTAATCATAGTCAAAAAGCAATATCCAAGATACTTTGGCAACACAGTGCACTGTATAGCACCGGTTATTTATCTGTGTGATCACGTGGCTGATGGAGCTGCGGCTTGCTGCTGTTGTCCAGCATCATGAGTTAGTATTATGCTATATATCATTAACCTGAGAAAGATCAACATTCGAAATATGGTTTCTACTGAATGAGTATCACTTTTCACCATTGTAAAGCTGAAGAATCCTAAGTCAAACCATCGCAAGTTGGGAACCATCTATATATATTAAAATAAATATATAACTATTAAAATGAAGTGTTCATTTGTACCACCTAAATCCTCCTTCTTATTACCAGTAGAAACCTGCCTTATGCTTTTCTCCATAACCACAAAGACCCTCCTGTCTCTGCTTACACAGATCTCGCCCATCTTTCTCTAGGAAGCTCCCAGCAGCTCCTGCAGCTCACTCAATCACTCATTTCTCTGAGCTCCTTTCATATTCACAGAAAGAAATCAATACCCAAGATTTGGATGCTTACATGCTACGTAGTTTTGTTTTCTGTTTCACAACATAAGATTATAAAATATCTTCTTACAGCTATAGGTAAAAGAGATACTAGTGTTCCACTCCCTCGTTCTGATGCCCACACTCAGTGGGGGATCCACAGAGTCCCTATAATGTTTCTAGCATTGTGCCAGGCACAGGAAATAGTGGTGAATAGAATGGACCCACATGGAGCTTACAGTGGAGCCAGAAGCTGCGCACTAAACAATAGTCATGATTAAGTAAGTTATTGCAAGTGCCTTGGAAGAGAAGTGCGGGGCCCCAGCTTGTTTGGAGGGACACAAAAGCCTCACTAAGGAAGTATGTTTCAATGCATAGGAATTAGCTGAAGAGGAGCTGGCAGATTTTTAAGTGGTGCCAGGCTAACTCACAAAGGTCTGCTTTGATGTTTAAAAGCTCAGCTGTATTGTGGGTGAATTAGGCCACTGTGGCCCACCCTATTGGCCACAGTGCTCAGGGATAAGGCAACCCAACAGTTCAGAAACTCTGGTGCTCCTGGAGCACTGCAGGGTCCCCTCCACCCTGCATCAGAAAGATGGTGACACTTCAGGCCTGCTCTGGAGGGCCCTCTCCCCTCGCTGGCAGAGAGTTTAGGCATATTGGACACATTGGTTGTTTTTGCCAAGGGAGTGTCTACAATGTGAGCTTTGACATTAACAAAAATAAATCCTTAGTTCCTGGAAGTGGAAAATCTTAGTGTTACAAGGCACACTGCAGGGTTGGTAAAAAAAAAAAAAAAAGCAGATTTTTCAAAAAGGCAATGCATTTTAGTCACAGTTACTGTTACATCCAGAGTTTATCTTCACACTTCCTTGGCAATATTTCAATGGGGCTGGTTAAACTATACACATCTGAGAAACTCCAACTGCATCCTGTCTTAGTCTTAGAAAGTGAAACCTGACAAGCAATGTGGCGGGCGCAGTGATGCAGAAGAGGGGTGTGCTTACACTGAGAGAGCCTTGAGACGTGGTCACTGACTCTGCCCCTTAATAGGCTGGGAAAATTGCTTCATTTTTCTGGGCCTCCAGGTCCTCATCTGTAAAATGTGGATAATAATAATTCTTATACCTTGTGAGATGCTTGAGCCATTAAATGGGAATATGTGTGAGAGCTTTAATGTGCTGCAAAATGTCACTTAAATGAACATCCTGTTATAATTCCTCTGTTATAAAGCCAAACGAAGGCTTAGACATCTAGTTGAGGGTACAACAAAGGCCTCCTGGTTACAGATTTCACCAGGTGGCTGCACTGGGGCCTATCTTCCAGGAGAACAATTATTAGCAAGGGTGAGTTCCTGGGGAAATGAATATGTGCTGGGAGGGAAGGGAAGAAACTAGAGGTCCTGAAAGGGGGAAAGGAGAGGGCAACAGAAGGGGAAGGGCAAAGGCAAACTCTCCTACCTCCTCCGTTTGCTGAGGGCTTCAAGGTTAGGCCTTCTTGATTCTCTACTGCTACCTTCTCCACCTCTCAATTTGCCTGTCTTTGTGTGGGTGAAGCATAAAATAACATGCTTTTCCGCTTTTTTTTGCACATTTTGAAAGCAAAGTTAGGCTTTAATGATCAGTTTTCTCTTCCTTGGTATTTTCTTTTAAGCAAGGGCGTGTTTTTCTAAGATACCACATTTCAATGGGCTATTCTTTTGTCCCCAGTAAACATTCCTGAGTGGTAGGTTTTAGGAGATGTTCCAATTTATTGCTTCTGGTGTCCAATAACCTTGGAATGAGTACCTGTCTCCATGCCCCCAAGGCCATGTTATTTCAGAATGTTACAGCTCTTAAAACCGTTCCCTAATAAAAGCAAGTGCCACTAATTCTAAGTAAAGTGAGCTTTCCAAATAAGACCAGCTGTGAACGTTTAAAAAAAGAAAAGGAAGAAACTTCAACAACAGGAATTCATAGTGAAAACTGTACACCGATGACTTTTTTCAGGGATTTTCGCAGCCATTTAAAAAGATGTCTTCAGCAAACATATCTAAATTGGCTAAAAATGTTTGGCATGATGGACACCTTGTGTCTGTAGGCCAATATTCAATCCAGGTGGAGGAATCTAAAGGGTAGATGTACCTGCCAAGAAAAAATAAAAACGAAGCGTTTGTGATGATGGCCACAGATAGAGGAGAGCCAAATTTGATTGAGTTCAGGCTGTTCAGGTCCCGGGGGGTCAGGCTGTCGGCCAAACTCTTCTGGACTCGCCTCCCAGTGGGAAGATCCACAGGCCCCTGCTGGTCATGAAGCTGCTTGGAGCTCTCACAGTTAAAGGCAGAAACGACATCTGTTTCAATGTCTATTTTTTTAAAGTGATAATAAAAAGTGTATGTAAGCACTTTTCTCTTTACAAACAGAATAGCCCGAGAACTTTATTGAGGGAGCAGATGTGGTATAGGGGGTTTGGATAAGCACCCTCAGATTCATCTTCAGACCCAGGCACACGGTTTATCTGTCAGCGAGTCCTCAGTTACCCTAATGGTTTTAAATATTTCTTTGTTTCAAACTCACATTATTTCACTTTTGCTCCTAATGGTTTGTTTGATTAACAGCAGGGCACATAAGAAACGTATAGTGTATTTAAGGATAAATTATACTCAATTTTGGAAGGAAGATCAGAGACTCCAAAATATTGGTGACTTACTTGATACTGAAATTGTGTTTTATCTGGAGAGCTTCTTTACCCATAATTAAATACTGCCTTCCTTTTTGCAGGTTAGCATTAACACAGGTTGCCTTTTTAATGAAGGTGATTTCAGAGTCTTTCTCAGCAGCAGCTTCACCTGAGGGGCATACAAAGAAAGTTATCACATTCCTGTTATGGTGTCACAATTATCTCTCTCTTAAGCATTCCAGTCCCTCGAGGCTATTGATTAGTGCCTGTAAATTTATATTGGGAGACTAATGGCTACTGGGGAGCAACAATGTCCATACAGTTAAGGCTTCAGACTCAGGTGCCCAGGTTATACCCCACTCTGCCACCTCCTGACTGTGTGGCCTGGGACAAATGATTTTTGCTCTTTGTGTAAGGGCTCAGTCCCCTCATCTGATGAACGGGCATGACAATAAAACCTACCTCGTAGAACTGTTGTGAGATTAAATGGGTTGATATATGAAAAGTGCTTAGAAATACATATACAGTAAGCACTAGATATTTGCTTATCATTACTCTTGCAGAACCAGGAATTAAAAGAACCTCTCTCTAGTTGAACATTATTAATCTCCATAGCTGTATAGCAAAATTAAAAAGTAGTTGGTAGCTGGCAATGGGAAACTTTGTTAAAAAGTGCGAGACATGTAAAAGACTTGGAACACTTTAAATGTCTACTTTCCCCTTACTCCCATTATGCTTGAATTTCTACCATGATATTTTGCCCTACATGTCTGTCTCCTCAGCTTGGCTGGGAATTTCTTGAGGCAGAGACTGGGTCTAATTCACTGTTATATATTCAGGACTGATTTCTAGTTAGCTGTCAAACTCTGGCAGAATCATCCTAATCAGTAAATCCTGAAAGACTTCTGAATATATTGATAAATAGTATACAATAGTAACTGTGTAAACAATCAACTTTAATTAGTAATACAAATTCTAATATACACACATTAGTTCAAGCTAATTTTCTTGGGCTTTCCCAATGACTTCCTGTTGTAGCAACATGTAAACAACATTCTCAGTACTAACTGCCAGTTCAGTCCCTGTCATGGTTAGCAGAATGGCTGTGTGGTGCCTTACCATTATTTTAAAAAGCCTTTTGTTATGGAAAATTTCAAGCTTATTCAGGTGAAGAGAGAATAATTAATTAACCTCAGCATCAACAATCACTAATCTGTTTATCATTTATATCCTCACCTACTCTAAGCATCCTGTGTTTTAGGTGAAACACCAATTTATTATCCTTGAACCACAAAGTTGCCCTTGATTCTAAATAGTTTGTTTTTATTTTGGTTTATTATTAGTGTGCAGCAATTCTTGTGTAAGTTATTAAGTGTGTGGTGTTTTGATACTTTTATAAATTTAAAATTTACACATATTAAAAATGAATCCAGAGTGAAGAGATAACAAAGTATGCAATATTTTCTTACACCAAGACAGTTTTCAAAAATAATTATTTATTTTAGTTGCCCATTTCCTTTCTTTAAAAAAATGTGTCTCCCTAAATAGAATATAAGCTTCATAAGGACAGTTACTCTGGCTTTGTTATACAAGTTGTATTCTCTGTGTCTTAAAAAATGTCTGGCACATAGTAAGTACTAAATCTTTGTTGAATGGAAAAATGAATGAGTATTCTCACCAGCTTTGTAGACATCCAGGAGGGTTGCAGTATACTTGACAAAAACATTTTCTTCAGTGAGGGATGTGATACTAACTTTATAAGCTGGTAAAAAAAGAAAACAACAATAGTTAATGCTAAATATCACGAATGCCATGTCCAATAGAGACCAGAGTTTGTCAAACAAATGAGAAATGAAGCATGGCCAGCTCTCTACCCTGAGGTAGATCTTATTTTTCCAAGAAGCCTTCTCAAAGGCTTGGAAGTCTGATTCTACTGATTATTACTCTAATGATTCATTCTACAAAGAATCATTAGCCCTGGGCACTGTTATAGAGCAGGCCGACTAGGATAAGAACAATAGTAAATTGAAGAAGCGCACAAAACAAACAAAATGAGACTTTGTTAGATATAAAGTTCAGATTCGGATCCTGTAAGATTAGTGGAGTCATGCTGATGGACCCTGTGAAGAGCCCCTTCCTTCTCTGCACAAGCATGGAGGGGACCCTTTAGTTATCATTCAGGCCTGTCTTGGGAGCCTCCTTGCTCTCTTGCTTCCACTGGCTTTGCTTTTTGGTTTTTGATAGGATTCTGTTTCCTGATTCATCTTTGCTTGGATTGGCAACTCTCTGACATAAGCCACTCCCAATGCTGTTTCTCTTCAGGCATCAGTGTTTAATCCATGGTGTGTCTGACCTCCATCCTGGAATGACCAGCTTGAAGGGGCCCATTCCTTCCATGTGGCCTGAGAAAGGATCCTTTAGTTTTTGCTCTTGATATGGTTGAAAGTTTTGTCCATTTTTGAGATCCTAGCTAGCTAGCTAGATACCAGAAACCTATTTTAACACAGAGAATAAATGCAACCTGGATTTAGTTTATTACTTTCAAGAAAAGACAAAATAGACGAATGAATGGACTCATTTTTTGTGGGGAAAAAAGGCCGTGTAAATTAGTCACTTAAAATAAAAACTGTGCTGAATTTCGGATTCATAAATCCTTATGGTAGATATGAGCAATATATTTACTATTTTATTTTGTTTCTATCCTGTTATTCTGGTAAAAACCGATAATCTCCCAAAGAGCCAGCTAAGCTTTTTTTTTAAGTAATAAACTAAATCAAGATTGAATTTATTCTCTGTGTTAAATAGGTTTCTGACATTTAAAAGTTTAAATAGTTCTAAAATGGAAATAAGAAATAATTTAATGAAATTTTTGTTTGCTAAAACAATATGGTATTTTCTTCAGGTCTCAAGCTATTTTAAAAACTAATTTTAAAAACTACAGTGGGCGTTGGCCGAGTTGGGCCACTTTTTAGTTTTAGAAAAAAGAAAGAAGATGAATTAGAAAGAAAGACTATAACCACACAAAATTCATTCGGATGGTTGTATTTTCATTGAGAGAATTCAGTGTAATATAACGGCAATCATATTGGAGACCAGGATACCTCCTAGTTCTACAACTTAACTTCCTGTATAGCTTTGAGAAAATTATTTCATTTCCCTGAGCCTCAGTTTTTTTCACTAGTAAAATAAAGATAATATTCTGTTACCTCAAAGTTGATATGAAAAGTTCCTCAAGAAAAGATATGAGATAGTGTACAATATCCAGAAATAAACATGAGAAAGTATGGATAAAAAATAAAGGAGCTAATTCCATGAGGAACTTGAGATAACACAAAACTGTACTTGGGCATTTATTTAATTTAGAGCTGAGCTCTGAAAAACCAAGAGATGCTTTTTTTTTGAAATGGAGAGTCTCAAACATGAATTTTTTTTTTTTCAAACATGAATTTAAATTCTATGATTTAAATTCTATATATATTAAAATTATTTAGTATTGATGTTTTACTATGTCTTTGAAGAGATTTAAAAAAAAGACACCCAAACCCTAAAGCCACTTTTGTCTCCACCTCTGCTCCATCAACTGGAAGAACAGAGTAAGTAGTGAAATCTTACATCTTTGTGATTTCTCAAAAATTCTCTTTGAGCCCTGGCTGGGTGGCTCAGCTGGTTGGAGGGTCATCCCATGCACCAAAGTATTGCAGGTTCGATTCCCAGCCAGGGCATATACTAGTACATATCTGGGTTGCGTGTTGGATCCCCGGTAAGGGTGCATATGGGAATCAACCAATCTGTTTCTCTCACACATCGATGTATCTCTCCCTCTTTCCCTTCCTCCCTCTCTTTCTAAAAATCAATAAAAAACATTTACTTTGGTGAAGACTGGAAAAAATTGTCTTTGAATATGTTTAAGCGCCTTTAATTCAATGAGATATATGGGGGTAAAGTATCTTGGCTAGGTGTGCACGTCACTTCCATCATTGTTAATGAAAATCATGTTTCTTGCTGAAGGATAAATAACTTTGCATGTTAATGCTAAAAACTGCTGGCATTTTTCTTCAAAGAAATACATGTACTGTTGTATCCATATAATCACTACATAAAGTTATTGATCTTCCTGATTTTATATTCATAAAATGCCATGTTCAATGGAACTATATATTAAACTTTTGAACTTACCATATGCAATCTCTGGTTTACATGCTGTTTCTTTTCTAGTATCTGCAGAGATTGTCAAATCCAATTCTGGCTGCATTTGTCCACAGTCAGCTGGATTTTGTGAAAAATGGTAAAAGATTAATGCAAGGAAGCAGACACTCTCCATGGGAGTAAACACAGTGCCCATGAGCCCTGAGTCAATCAAATATAATCTTATGTATACCAGATTCCTAAGACCCGTCTATTTTCTCCTCTTCCATAAAGTGAAACATTATATAAAGCAAAAACAAAATAAATAAAAACAAAATTTTGAACATGAGACTTATTCTTAAAATGAATAGTCACTTCACATTCAGCTTTTCAGAAATGTAGATGCTTCCACTGAAGAATGGAGGAAATTTTCCCATTTTAAGTATAATAAAAAATCCCTTGAAGGAACAAAATGATAACATCACTGATTTACAGATATAAAATGATGCAACAAGTACCCAAGAAATATGTACATAGTAGAGGCCTGGTGCACTGATTCGTGCATGGGTGGGGTCCCTCACCTTGGCCTGTGCCCTCTTGCAATCCGGGACCCATTGGGGGATGTTGGACTGCCAGGGAGGAGCCCCAGCTGGGGCAGGGCGTAGCTCCGCTGCTGCTCATTCTGGCTCCCTGCTGTGCCTGCCACTGCCACTGCCACTGCTGCTTGGTAGCGCTCCCATGGAGGCGAGAGAGGTTCCTGCCACCACAGCTGTGCTCGCCAGCCATGAGCCTGACTTCTGGCTGAGTGGTGCTCCCACTGTGGGAGCGCACTGACCACCAAGGGGCAGCTCCTGCATTGAGTGTCTGCCCCTGGTGGTCAGTGTGTGTCATAGCGACCGGTCGACTGGTTGTTCCAGTCATTCAGTCATAATGGTCGCTTAGGCTTTTATATAGAGAGATTAAAGATTGGGAAAAACAATATAAAACCAAACCAATGCCAACCTTCATGGAGTCAGTTGATTATTTGTAAGTTCTGGGTCTTTTTCTTGGCCAAGAAGGCTGTCTTGGATTTATAAAAGATTGAAGGGAGAATTCATTGACTGGGGAGGAATAAGGGAAAGAAAGGGGAGCCTCTATTCTGTTAGGTTGTGGACCTATTACATGAGAAAGACCAGGTGAAAAGTAAGAATTTCACATCCTGTTATCCCTCTAATAGTGAACAACTATCTGTACCGTAGAAAACATCAGGTTGTTCAGAAGTTGTTGAGAAGTAGCTTTATAGTGCTCAAGGCATCAGTTTTCAATGATCAGAGATTGCATTTTTATTTCTGATATACCACAGTTTGTCAGATAGCTTCTCCCAGAATAGCACCAGATTATGAGTGGCTGCTTTAAGCACGCATGCATCCTAAACATGTTAAATGACATTTACCTTCTACACATTTGCACGTTGCTCCTTCACAGACTTTCTGAAGTTGGCTATTGGAGGTACTATAAAATATGGTGCACTTTTTATCTGTGGCAATGAAAGCATGGTTAGGAGAGGGGGCTTGGTCAGTGTACAACACATTTACCACCCTGTGAGTCTCACCTGTGGTGTCTTGGAGATCACCAATTCCAAACCCTTCTTTGGTAGGTAAGGCTCATGGTGGTTAAATTTTGAATTGCTTATCCTAGCATGGCCCCTCAAAATGATCTTCCCTTTTGTGCTTGAAATTTTACTGTCCAATATTCATTTATTTTTTAAAAAAATATATTTTATTGATTTTTTACAGAGAGGAAAGGAGAGAGATAGAGAGTTAGAAACATTGATGAGAGAGAAACATCGATCAGCCGCCTCCTGCACATCTCCTACTGGGGATGTGCCCGCAACCTAGGTACATGCCCTTGACCAGAATCGAACCTGGGACCTTTCAGTCCGCAGGCCGACGCTCTATCCACTGAACCAAACCGGTTTCGGCAATATTCATTTCTTAGAATGAAAATATTTGGTGCTTCCATGAATGAAAGGAAATATACTATGTTACATGAGAGTTTATTGAAAGAATTGTAATTGTCTAGGCTGGAGAAGAAAACGTGTGTGTGTGTGTGTGTGTGTGTGTGTGTGTGTGTGTGTTTTGTTTCTGAAGGGGAGGTGGGGTTAAGTATGTTCTATGTGATTTCAGTAGTTAAAACTAGAATGAATGGGTGTCAGAGTTTGGTTCACTCTAAAATTTTTCTAAGAAGTACAACTGTCCAAAGTGGAGTCATTTGTCCTGTGAATCAAAGAGCTCTCCAATCACATAGTATTTTCAGAAGTGGCCAAATGTGGGCTAGTCATTCAACATTTATCAATACACATTATGTACCTGACACTGTGTTAGATACTAGGGACACAACAGATGAAAACATTCCATCTGGGCTGGTGAGAAAGATATGCAAACAAATAACTACAATGCAATGTGAATGTGGCAACTACTCTAATAGAGTTCTCTGCAAAATATGATGAGAATATAGTTGGAGTAGAAGTTGATTCTGAGAGAATTTTAAAAGTTGTAGACTAAATGGACTTCTCTAAAAATGAGAGGTTCAATGAAAATGAGGCAAATAATTTAAAAGCTGGGAATAATCTGCCCTGGCTGAAGTTCTCAGTGGTTAGAGAGTGTTGCCCCACGCACTGAAGGGTTCCAGGTTCAATTCCTGGTCAAGGGCGTGGGTTGCTGGTTTGATCCTCCCTCCCTCCCTCCCTCCCATCCCCCTCTTTCTCCCACCCTCCTATTTTCCTTCCCTTCCATTCTCTCTGAAAATCAATGGAAAAACTATCCTCGTATAAGGATTAACAAACAAAAAGAAAAAAAAAAGAACTGGGAGCAAACTAATCCAGTTATTTTTTAAAACGAAGAAATGAAGGGCCAGAGAGGGGAAATGATCTGCTCAAAGTCATGCTGTAGTTTGTATGTGTAAGTTGGGACTTTTGTGAAGAGTAAGTCCTTGAGAGGCAATATATAACATTTACAGGCCTCTAGTGGATTTCTAATGGTTCTGTAATGAATACAAAGTAGTCCTCTAGAGAAATTTCAGAGTAGAGTTGGTTACCTGGTCTGTGGTATTCATACACTGTGAAAGTAGCAGGATTCAGAAACCCAACTTGAAAAAGTTCAACTATCCGAAATCGAACGCAAACAAACTCATTGGAAGGAATCTGTTTGGCAAATTCAAGGTTTAATGAAATTATGAGAGAGAAGAAACTGATAATATTTTAGCTTGTACATTCTGAATAGTAATAGTAAATAAAGAATGATGGGAAGTGGAACTTACCGAATCCAGTTGCAGAATAACATGCCCATCTTTGATTTGGTAGTCAGTTAATACTTGATCCACCCCTTCTACAAGCTAAGGGAGGAAAGAGAAAAGCTCGAATTTAATTTTATGATCTTTTTGTTTAAATGCATTCACCCGGTAATGAGATGTTAGATAATGGTGACATAAACCACTACCAAAAAAAGTGGGGCTCCTCCCCTTGAAAAAGTTGGAACATGCTATCACATGCACTCCCAGTTTTTGTGCCATGGAAATATATGTCCTCAGTTTGTTAGCATAGATAGCGAGTTAGTTAGAAAAGGGAGCAAATGAAATCAGACTTTAAGCCTCATTCACTAGGGAGTTGAATTGGACATTAAACCTGATTCCCTCTGAAGCAGGAAGGTAGCCCGGACTACTGAGGGAGGGATAAATAAGGCAGGGCACTAGGCGTATATGCAGTAGAAGCCAAGATGGCGAAGGGAAAGGAAAGTTCATGCACAGTAGAAACCAGATGACTGCAGAACTTTGGAGCACTTGCAGTAGGAGCCAAATGAACTATAAAGGGGTGGAGCTAGAGCTTGGGAAAATCTGGGAAAAGAATCAGATTGGATAAGGGCATGGAACGCCAGAAGATCCAGGAAAGGAATTGGTTAGGAGGAGGGACCAACCCAAGCCTGGGAAAACCCAGGAAATAGATTGGAGAGATGAAAGCAGGCCTGCTCCTTCTGAAAACCAAGGAAATATATGGAAGATTATCAAGACTCTCGGAGCAGTTGTTGTTAGAGCCTGCCCACCTCTACATCAAGCATGTCTAGCTAGCGGACCGCGAGCAGCATGCCTTGTTTATTTGGCCCGTGTTAGCCTTTGAGTTTGACATGCTTGCTCTACATCCATAAGGGCTTGTTGTATCCCTTCACTCCAATAAATCTTGCCACTATTAAATTTCTCCCACACGTGTGCCTTTGAAATTCTTTTCTCACTGCACTGCAAGAACCCATTTACACCAGCAATAACTTCACTGAAAAATCAAAATTTAGGTAGGTTGTTGGTTTGGAAAGAATATTCTGGGTGATTCTTTGAAAGTGACATATTTGAGTTAGAAGAAATATCTTTGTAAAATAATGCAGTAAAGAAAACCAAGAATTCATAACAATATACAAAAAGATTTACAGCTCTTAAGTCTTCTGTGTTTGCATTGACTCCAGTAGGCAAAGAGATATCCATCACTGCATGGGAGGACCCGGATGATGATTCTTCTTTACTGTGTTTGTAGCTAAAATAATTAGAGATTATAAAATGGAGTAAATAAATAGATAAGATTCTTTAAGAAAAGGCTATGTTCCTTGATAGGCTTTCATTTTCAAAGTTGGATCTCCACCACAACATATGCATGTCAATCTCTGAATTTTTAGTTTCAAGAGGCCTTTTAATCATCTAGAGCAGTGGTTCTCAACCTTCCTAATGCCACGACCCTTTAATACAGTTCCTCATGTTGTGGTGACCCTAATTTCATTGTTACAAATTGAACATAATTAAAGCATAGTGATTAATCACAAAAACAATATATAATTATATATGTGTTTTCCGATGGTCTTAGGTGACCCCTGTGAAAGGGTCGTTCGACTCCCAAAGGGGTTGCGACCCACAGGTTGAGAACCACTGACCTATAGTAACTCTTTACTCACTTCACTAATAAATTCAATAGAGCTGGTAGAATTCATAAAAACCATTCAGCCAAGCTCTTAACTACTTGAGGAAACTGAGGGTGAGAGTAAGGCATCTGACTGAAGGTCACTTACATTACTGGTTCACCTCAGAGCTGCATTTTAGTTCTTTATCCAACAGAGCATATTCAAAGAAGAAAATTAGTTGTATATTTTAAAAAGACTCAATAAGCATGGTAAGGAAAATACTGGAAGGAAATATACTAAAATATTAGCAGCTATCTTTTTCTGCATTGTGAGATTACAAGTGATTCCTTCTTTTCCATGCTTTTCTCTATTTTCTAAACTTTCCACAAAAGGCAATTTATTTATTTATTTTTTTTAAATATATTTTTTATTGATTTTTTACAGAGAGGAAGGGAGAGAGATAGAGAGTTAGAAACATCGATGAGAGAGAAACATCGATCAGCTGCCTCCTGCACATCTCCCACTGGGGATATGCCCGCAACCCAGGCACACGCCCTTGACCGGAATCGAACCTGGGACCTTTCAGTCCGCAGGCCGACGCTCTATCCACTGAGCCAAACCGGTTTCGGCGGCAATTTATTTTTTAAAAAATGTATGGTTTTTTCCCCCCCATCACTATTTATCCCGTCTATGCCCTTTTCCACTTTGACCCACTTCCCTCCCACTTCTGCAATCACCACACTGTTGTCCATGTCCATGAGTTTTCTTTTTTCTTTTTATTTATTTATTTATTTATTTATTTATTTATTTATTTATTTATTGCTCAATCTCCCCACCAGAGCTGTCTGCCCACTCTCTATGAGTCTATCTCTATTTGGCGTGGTAGTTCAGTTTGTTCATGAAATTCCACATACGAGTGAAATCATATGGTACTTGTCTTTCTCTGACTGTCTTATTTCACTTAGCATAATGTTCTCCAGGTCCATCCATGATGTTGCAAAGGGTAAAAGTGTTGGTAAGTATGTGGAGAAAATGGAACCCTTGTGTGCTGTTGTTGGGAATGCAGATTGGTGTAGCCACTGTAGAAGCTTTATGGAGTTATCTCAAAAAACTAAAAATGGAACTGACTTATGTCCCAGCAATTCCACTTTTGGGAATTTATCCACAGAAACATGAAACACTAATTCAAAAGAATATGTGTACTTCTATGTTTTTTTGCAGTGGTATTTACAGTAGCCAAGATGTGGAAGCCGCCCAAGTGTTCATCAATAGATGAGTGGATAAAGAGCTGTGGTACATTTACACAATGGAATACTATTCTGCCATAAAAAAAATGTTTTAAGGACTATCCTTTGTCTAGGAATTGTGCTTGTGGAAAATCTAAGGAGTAAAGCACAGGGAATAAAATGGAAGATTTGCTGTTTTGTGGTTTTTTTTTTTTTCTGGTAAGAGAGAAAAGAACACTGAAATGTGGATTCAGGAAACTTGGGTTTTTATCCCAGTTCTGCTGAGAGTTTTCCACAACCATCTTCCCATTTTAGAGCTCATTTTCTTATTTCTAAAATTAACTATGAAGAAGTATAAACTTGTGTTTTAAATTTACCTTTAAAATTCCAAAGTTTTTTTTATTGATTTTTTACAGAGCGGAAGGGAGAGAGATAGAGAGTTAGAAACATCGATGAGAGAGAAACATCCATCAGCTGCCTCCTGCACATCTCCCACTGGGGATGTGCCTGCAACCCAGGTACATGCCCTTTGACCGGAATCGAACCTGGGACCCTTCAGTCCGCAGGCCGATGCTCTATCCACTGAGCCAAACTGGTTTCGGCAAAAATTCCAAAGTTTTAAGCAGAGTTAGAAGATTAAAAATGGAGCAAGCTGGTGGGTCTGAGACTGGGGACAGGGGCATAGTGAGTGTGGTTCTGCAAAGATTGAGTTCCAGGTTCTAGCTTCACTTCAAGGTGCTTCAGAGGTAGCTGGACATTCAAGAGTAGAGCTTGGGCCCTGACCAGGTGGCTCAATTGGTTGGAGCATTGTCCCATACACCAGAAAGGTTGTGGGGTTGTTTCCTGGGCAGGGCACCAACCTAGGTTGTAGGTTCCATCCCTGGTCAGGGCACACAGAGGAGGCAATAATCAATGTTTCTTTCTCTCTCTCTCTCTCTCTCTCTCTCTCTCTCCTATCAATAAACATATCCTCAGGTGTGGGGCGGGGGGAAGAGTAGAGGTTGGAAGAACAGTCAGGATTAAAGGAAAAAAATGGGAAACGAGCTTTATAAGAGGGAAAATGAATTGTTCTCACCTAAAGGAATAAGTATTAGTGAAATAGGAGGTATTATTTGAGTTAGTGAGTTGGCAGAGGATCTCTGGTCCCCAATCACACTTCATAGAGCATATATGAAGCAGACCCTATTTAAAGTTCTAGATGTATTATTTACCACAATAATTTAAAATATTGTAAGATTTCTGGTTTATAAAAATTTAACTCCATTCCTCACCAAGTTAACAATTTAAACAGAATATAAAGCAACTTGGGATGTAATATGACATCTGGACATATCCCTAATTGGATGGGTGAGTGTCACCAGAAGCAGAGAACTCTTGCTCACAGATGCAAATACTTTGTCAACAGGATGGAAAGGGGCCTCCTGAAAGGAAAGTTTCTATGAAAAGTTGCTGGAGCCTTGATGACTGATTACCATGGTGACGGTTTCAACCACAGAACAGAAACCTTTCTTTCAAGAAGCCCTTTGCCTGCTGCCAAAGACAGCACACTTTCCCAAAGGCATTTTGTTCCAAGAGAAGGAGAGAAATAAAATCCCTTTTTTCTTTTCTTATGAATGCAACAGAGATGTTGTAAAAAGCTAAGTACATGAAAGAGGCCCTCTGAACACAGAAACTGTGTGCTGGCATTTTTTTTTTTTTTAAATCAGGAGAGAGAATATTAGGAGGCAAAGAATTCTTCACATGATGCAGTACTACACAGTTACTTATCCAATGTAACTTCAGCATCACAGAGCCAAAAGCATATTCCATCTGGCTTTTTTGAACATTCTGTCCCCAGTTTACAAAAAAAGAAAAAAGAAAATTAGAGTGTTTGAAAGACAAAAAAAAAAAAAATTAGAGTGTTTGAATTAGAAAATGGCCAAAAACAGGAGGAAAAACTATATATGAGCAAAAAATGAAACTGGTCTGTATAGTAAATAGCTATTTAAAAATACCTGTTATGTTCTACATTTGAACAAGTGAACAACTTTGCACCTTAAAATTCAAATAGATGTAGAGCAATACTATAATGGTAAATGTGAGATCTTGAAGTCTACAGTTCCTTCTGTGGAAATGCGCTCACCTGGCACATGCTACTAGGCGCTTGTATTCCGAGGTGTCTCTGAAGTTGGATGCTGGCACACACAACACACAAACAAGCAAACAAACAAAAAGGAGAATAAGCTGTTTTTAACTGTTTTGAACTCATCTGAACAGAATCATTAATGAGCAGGTCTCTGAACACACTTAAAAGTTATGTGTGATTTGGAAGTTGGCACCTGTGGTGATTTTAATGAAAATTCATGACTACTGACAATACCAAGAAGTCTTCAAATCATTAGAACATATGTTGCTCTCAAATAACTTATAATTTAAGGAAGGAGTCATTTAAGGTAAATATGTATTGGTAACATGTTTGGGGGAGGTTGTAGGTAGAAAAAGCAGATGCCTGGATTCATGGGTAGTTGGAAGGTTTTGTGTAGGAAGAGGCCTCTGAGCCACACAGGAAAGCCATCAGGACAGAGGAGTAGCACACACCCTAACCCTGGGGTCACGCTTAGAGGAGGACTGGACTCGCTTTTGGACTGAAAAGGGAGAACCAACCCACCAGATGAGGGATATGAAGGCCACACATAGAAAAAAGGGTACATTAACAAAAGGCCGTAAGTACTGGAGAGGCCAAATTGAAGATGGAGGCAGAGAAATGTGTATTTGTCAGAACCCTTGGACTACAGAAAGGGTAAGGGGTGGAAATCCAACAGGATGATAGGGAAATTCAGGGTCCTAGAATGGAACACTGACACTAAAGTAACAGAAATTCAAATATCTGAAATTAGCATCCTTAAAGAGTAAATTAGTCAAAACAATTTCTTGATCAATAATGCATACTTTTAGCCTAGTTATTGTTACTTAATATCAGTTTCTAACTATTATTAAAGAGTTATTTCTATTATAATAAATGGCAGTAATGTTTACTCTGATGTCAATCTGCTAAAGAATTTGATGAGGAAATTTTTATTTTGGGGCCAGTACATTTTCCCATTCACGGAAGCTCTCAGACACTCTTTAGGCTTAGGCAAAATTATAGTGTAAATCATGCTGTTTTACCGTCCATGTCCTGGGTGTCAATTTTCAAATGAAAGCTGCAAAATTCCTCAGAGGTACCAATTTTGTGAACCACAGTTGCTACCTGCATTGAGACAAGTAAACAAGATTATATTTAAAGTGAGAAAGTGCAAAGTGTATTCTGGTAGGACTGCTGTTGTAAATGGGATGCTTGAAGTATCATTTTCAAAATCCAGTGCCAATGGGTATGATCAAGGCCCATTTTCCCAGCAGCCGGACTTCTGGCAAACTCCACAACCTGAATCATAGCCGAGAAGCCCAAATTACGCAAAAACTGCCAGGCAGAATCTTGGTCCAAATTCCAGGCAGTTAAATCTGAGCAACTCACTCTTCCTAAGATGTTCATCTTTGAGCTTGTACACTCCAATTTTACACATAACACTACAAGAAAGTGTGATTTTTCTCCTTGCCCACATACCACCATGGTAAACAAGAAATTATGGGTGTGTATGGATGGGCAGGGTTGTTGCCAGAAGTAGGTTTATTGAAGCAACTAGAAGTGATAGAAAGTGGACAATCCATCCCCTGTGCATGCAATCTGATAAACAGTCTTTGAAAGAATCAATGTATTCTATATAATAAAAGGATAATATGCAAATTGACTGAACGGCAGAATGACTGGAATGCCTGTGGCCCCTCCCCCTGGCCAGCCCTGACCCCGAGCAGGTGCCCCCATTCTGATCAGGGGTGGGGCTGGCCGGCAAACTGCCCACGGCCCCTCGCCCTGGCCGGCCCCACCCCCGAGTGGGTGCCCACACCCCGATCATGGATGGGGCCGGCTGGCAAACTGCCTGCGGCCTCTTGCCCCAGCCAGCCCTGCCCACAGCCCCTTGCCCTGGCCGGCCCATCCCTGATGACCGTCATCGGGGGCGGGCTGGCTGGACCCCACCAGTGCACGAATTTGTGCACCATAGTGTGTGTGTGTGTGTGTGTGTGTGTGTGTGTGTGTGTATACATATATATAAAAGACAAGCGACCAGAAAGAACAGAACGACCAGAATGACCAATTGCTACAATGTGCACTGCGGCCGGCCAACCTCCTGTGGCCCCTCCCCCACATTGGCCCACTCTGATCGGGTCCCAATTGGGGGCAGGGCCGGTGGAAAACCTCCCACAGCCCCTTCTCCAGGCCGGCCCAGCCCCGATCGGCCCTGATTGGTGCAGGTCAGCCAGACCCCACCCGAGCAGAAATTCGTCCACTGGGCCTCTAGTTAAAGATAAAAGTATAATTAAAATAATCAAAAGAATGTTAATTTATGCTCAGAACACATATTTAATTTTATTGTAGTCATTTAGTGACAAGATTTCCTAAGCTGTTTACGAATGTCTATGTAGTCTATAGCTAAAATAAAAGAAAATTAAGCCCATATATATATATATCAATCCCCAATTATGCTGTATAACTAAGATGTGACTATGTTACTAATCATAGAAAACATGAATACATGTGTATGCATATACATATGTAAGCATAAGATTATATATGTACAATATACATATACATATGTAAACACAAAATTATACCTGCATAATATATAGGGTGGGGCAAAAAGTAGGTTTATAGTTGTGAGTATGTGAAACAGTTTATTCTTGTATTATTACTTATTAATTGTTATATTATTTTCCATACAAGCAACTGTAAACCTACTTTTGCCCAACTTTGTACGTATAATTATATACAGACTATATACTTACAAGGTTTGAAAATAGCCATTTTCAAAAAGAAATTGTGAGGACAGCTACTAAGATATCTAAAAAGAATTAGATAAATGAATCCTACTTCAGTCATAGTTACCAGAGCACAGATTTTTTTAACTTTGTGGCAAAAAAAGTTATTTTATGTTACTTAATGCACGCACATAACTCCCAAATAAATCAGTTCTGAATGAAATACTTACATGCACTGTAGCCAAACCACTGCTATATCCACTACGGACAATGAGGTCATCATTGAGAGGCACCTAGAAAGGTGGATGAAGAAAGCATGCTTTTCTTTTATTATTTAAGAGGGAAAGAGGAGAGCAATGAAAATAGTGAGCCGACACCTGCCAGCTTCCTCTCTCAAAGTTCTTGTGAGATTAAATGGATAAGGCATTGAAGATCCTACGCACATAGTAAAAAATCCTGGAATTTCCTTTCGCTTCCACATGTAAATAAGGTTTCTGAAATAGCCTAAGTAAGCCAATAACACCAACATGTCAGAAGTCACTTTGGTTACATTGTCATTTTTTTATGGTCTGGTAAAACTGGATCTTCACCTCCTTTGCCAACTAAATAAATTCCTTTCAGTGCCTAGCATCCTATGTGCCAAAGGAGATCCTTTTCATTAGCAAGAACAGGGAACCTCGACATAACTCTAAAGAAGGTGTAATCTATCTTTGTCCCTCCCACCTTCTGCTTTGCACACTTCTTTCACCTCCTAATGGTTTGTTTTCTCTACTTTCTCTGGTCTCTTTTAATAGAAACTTTGGCACCTCACCCAAACTCACTAGTAGCCCACCCAAGCCTGCCAAATCCTTAGGTGCTACTGCTCTTTTTCCCCACTCTGCTAGGAGGAGACTTGAAGATATGAACTGAGTTAGTTCTCCTTCCAGAGAAAATCTATCATACGAATGTTCTCCGATCTGTGCAAAGCATGGGAGAGATAATTTTGAGCAAGAGGCCTGAAGAGTTGGTTCTTTGCTCACTCCAAGGCTGCATCCAGCCTGCCTTTCCCTTTACCTATCACCCTAGAGCAGTGGTTGGCAAACTCATTAGTCAACAGAGCCAAATATCAACAGTACAACGATTGAAATTTCTTTTGAGAGCCAAATTTTTAAAACTTAAACTATATAGGTAGGTACATTGTTATTAACTTAATTAGGGTACTCCTAAGGCTTAGGAAGAGCCACACCTAAGGGGCCAAAGAGCCGCAGTTTGCCGACCACAACCCTGGAGCAATAGGGATTCTGTGTGAATGAAAGGTTGTCAGGCCTTCCTTAAAATTTTAGTAAATGTAGGTAAATAGGCCAGCTTTCTTGTTCTCCTTGATGGGATATGGCAGCATTTACTGGAAAGCCAGTAAATCATGATACTGCAAGAGAGAAGGGTTCTATGGACAAATAAGTGACTAAGTTTGGTAAATGTACACTCCACTGTGCCCATAGCCCATTTTTCCCCAGAATCATCACACTTAGTCACATACAGATTAAAGACAAGGGAATCCTGTACTAAAGAACTTATTTAACTTCATTTAAACTAGAGTACCCCACCAAACATTTTTCTCATATAACACATTTGAGGAAATGCTGGAGTAGAGAATTCCAAGCTAGATAAAAACAGTCCAGGTTTCACACAAAGGCAGCATCATGAGCTGAGGTTTAAATTATTTTAAGGTGACAAGAAGCCCTTATTGGCATTACTCCTATAAGAGAAGAATAATTCCAGCTACCTCAGATGGTGGTCTACCATGCTCTTCAGGCCAAGAGCTCCTCATTAGAGCTCAGACCCTTGCTCAGAATGTGAATGTCTGGTGAACTCTAAATGTTCCCAGGGAAAAGTTACCAAACTGAGGGCCAAAACCACAAATGCCTGCAGCGGCCCAGGCACAAAGCAAGGATGGACATAAGTCAAATTCATGTGTCGCCGAAGCCGGTTTGGCTCAGTGGATGGAGCGTCGGCCTGCGGACTGAAGGGTCCCAGGTTCGATTCCGGTCAGGGGCATGTACCTGGGTTGCGGGCACATCCCCAGTGGGGGATGTGCAGGAGGCAGCTGATCGATGTTTCTCTCTCATCGATGTTTCTAACTCTCTCTATCTCTCTCCCTTCCTCTCTGTAAAAAATCAATGAAATATATTTAAAAAAAAAAAATTCATGTGTCACATGACTGGTGGGGACTGTAACAAATCGAAGAACGCATGCCACCGCTACAGCACCCTATTGCTAGATCTTTGTCTTTTGCATAAGAATTTGAAAACCAGGTTGAAATCTCTGAATTTTAAATATTGGAATATATCTATGTCTACATCTACATCTATATCCACATCCATCTTTATATATATATATATATATACTAGGGGCCCGGTGCACGAAATTCGTGCACTGGGTGTTTGGGGGGGGGGCAGGGGGGAGTGTCCCTCAGCCCAGCCTGCCCCCTCTCACATACTGGGAGCCCTCAGGCATTGACCCCCATCACCCTCCAATCGCAGGATCGGCCCCTTGCCCAGGCCTGATGCCTCTGGCCTAGGCGTCCGGCCCGGGCAGCAGGGACCTGCAGTGGCAGCGGGGGTGCTGCGATCGCGCGGGCTCCGCCCCTGCCCCTGCAGGAAGCCTCTGGCTGAGGCGTCCGGCCCGGGCAGCGGGGACCCACAGCTGCAGTGGCCCCGCGATAGTGGGCTTCGCTTTAGGCCCAGGCAAGGGACCCCTAGCTCCCGGGACTGCCAGCTTCGACCGTGCCCAGCTCCCATTGCTGGCTCCACCCCTACTTCCTGCTATCACTGGCCAGGGCGGAAAAGGCACCTGATTCTCCGATCATGGCTGGGGGGGCAGGGCAAAGGCGGCCCCAGGGCCGCCTTTGCCCTGCCCCCCAGCTCTTAGCTCCCCCCTGGGTTTCCAATCACTGTCAGTGGCAGGGGGCTTCTTCCTGCTTTCCCTTTCGCCTCCCTGCATTGTGCCTACATATGCAAATTAACCGCCATCTTGTTGGCAGTTAACTGCCAATCTTAGTTGGCAGTTAATTTGCATATAGCCCTGATTAGCCAATGAAAAGGGTATCGTCGTACGCCAATTACCATTTTTCTCTTTTATTAGTATAGACTAGAGGCCTGGTGCACAAAAATTTGTGCACTCATGGGGGAGGGGAGGAGGGATCCCTCAGCCCAGCCTGTGCCCTCTCGCAGTCTGGGACCCCTCGGGAGATAACGACCTGCTAGCTTAGGCCTGCTCCCGGGTGGCAGAGGGCAGGCCCAATCCCTAGGTGCAGCCCCTGGTCAGGCTCAGAGCAGGGCCGATTGGGGAGTTGGGGCGCCACTCCCTGTCATGCACAGAGCAGGGCGGATCAGGAAGTTGTGATGCCACCCTCAGTCACGCTCAGGGTAGGGCCAATTGGGGGGTTGGGGCACCGCCCCCTGTCACACTCAAGGCAGGGTCGATGGGGAGGTTGCAGCGCCACCCCCTGTCATGCACAGAGCAAGGCCAATCAGGGGGTTGGGGCACTGCCCCCTGTCACGCACAGAGTAGTGCCGATAGGGGAGTTGGGGCACCGCCCTGTCACACACAGAGCAGGGCAGATCAGGGGGTTGGGGTGCCGCCACTCTCACACTCAGGGCAGGGCCGATGGGAAGGTTATGGCTCTACCCCATCACATACAGAGCAGGGCCCGTGGGGTGGGGGTTGGGGCGCCGCCTTCTATCACCCACAGAGCAGGGCCGATCAGGGGGTTGGGGCGCTGCCACTCTCACACTCAGGGCAGGGCCGATGGGGAGGTTATGGCTCTACCCCGTCACACACAGAGCAGGGCAGATCAGGGGGTTGGGGCGCCGCCATTCTCACACTCAGGGCAGGGCCGATGGGGAGGTTATGGCTCTACCACATTGCCGGGGTCCAGCCCCAGCAGGTCCAGGGGTCCCCAAAGGCGTAGACGGAGTCGGCGAAGAAGGAAGGACACGGAGACAGCGTTCAGTTGATCAGCAGCCTAGCCAGGATCTCTAGCCCGGATCTCCAGCCAAGTTCTGGTCTGGATCTCCAGAGAGGTTCTGCTTCGGATCTCCAGAGAGGTTCTGTCCAGGTACTCCAGTCAGGTTCAGTGTCCAGGTTCCAGTCAGGTTCTCCTGCCAATCTCTGTAGTCAGGTTCAGTCCAGGATCCCTTGCCATGTTCTCCCGCTAGGCTCTGTCTCTAGGCTCCGAGGCCAGTCCCTCTCCAGGATCCTCCGGCATGCTCTCTCCAGCAAAGTTCTTCTGTCTCTAGGCTCCGTGTAGATTCTGTCTTCTTGATTCTGTTCTAAGTTCTGAGTCTTTCTGTCTTGTTACAACTGTATTTATACCAGTTGATTTAATCCTATCAATCTCTATTACAAAGGTTAGGGTGTTTCTTATCTCCATTCCAGGGAGAAAAGATTATGTAGTTTAAGCATGATTGTTCGTAGTTAAAGGGATTAATTACCCGCCTGGCACTTAGTTGAGGGGTTTTATTCCCTCCCTAACTTCAGGGGAAAATCCCTACCTGGGGATTCAACCTTTCTCGGAGAGGTGACCTTGGTTAAAACACAGCGCCAAGAAGGTGAGCAAACATATTAAGAACAGTATGCCATATATGCCAGGTCCCTTGAAACAGCAAGGATGGACCGGCTCCCGGCACCACATCACATACAGAGCAGGGCCCGTGGGGTGGGGGTTGGGGCACCGCCTTCTATCACCCACAGAGCAGGGCCGATCAGGGGGTTGGGGCGCCGCACCCTGTCACACACAGAGCCGCAGGGCAATCAGTGGTTGGGGAGCTCCCCCTATCAGGCACAGAGCAGGGCTGATCAGGGGGTTGGGGCGCCTTCCCCATGTCACGAACAGAGCAGGGCGGATAGGGAGGTTGTGGCCCAGCCCCCTGTCACACACAGAGCCGCAGGGCGATCAGGGGGTTTGGGCGCTGCCCCCTGTCACACTGATCCCGGTGCCGGGATGCCTCTCGGCTCCGCTGATCCCAGTGTTGGGAGGCATATTACCCTTTTACTATATAGGATAGAGGCGTGGTGCACAGGTTGGGGCCGGCTGGTTTGCCCTGAAGGGTGTCCTGGATCAGGGTGGGGGTCCCCACTGGGGTGCCTGGCCAGCCTGGGTGAGGGGATGATGGCTGTTTGCAGCTGGTCACACACCCTTCAGGGTGGGGGTCCCCACTGGGGTGCCTGGCCAGTCTGGGTGAGGGGCTGAGGGCTGTTTTCAGGCTGGCGAGTGACTGAAGCTCCCAACCGCTCCTTTTTTTCTTTTTTTTTAAATTCTGGGCCAGCTTTAGCTTTGAGGATAGGCTCCAGCTCTTAGGCCTCCGCTGCTGAAAGCAGGTTTCTGGCCTTTGTTTACCTTCTGTATTTGAAACAATGTTGCGATCCTGCTGGCTGAAGCCCAGCGACTAAAGCAGGTTTCTGGGGTTTTGTTTAGCTTCTATATTTGTAACATAGTTCTTAGAGTTGCAGCTCAGAGGCCTGCAGAGGCAGGCAGGGAACGTTGGAGTCCTCCGTCACTGAAGCAAGCAAGCCTCATGTTCACTTTAAGCTGCCTGGCTGCCATCTTGGCTGGCAGTTAATTTGCATATCTCCCTGATTAGCCAATGGGAAGGGTAGCAGTCATACGCTAATTACCATGTTTCTCTTTTATTAGATAGGATACACACAGGGTGGGGCAAAAGTAGGCTTACAGTTGGGAGTGCATGAAACAGAGTTTATTCTTAATGTTATTATTATTTACCAGAGGCCCAGTACACGGACTTAGGGATTGGGTCAAAACTGGCTCTCTGACATCCTCTGAGGGGTCCCGGATTGCGAGAGGGCAGTTCTTGGGTGACGCACCCAGGGATCAGGCTCCCTCCTCTCTGGTTCTGAGTGCATCACCCGAGAACCGCAGTGACCGCAGCACAACAGCTCCTGCATTGAGCATCTGCCCACTGGTGGTAAGTGCACGTCATAGCTACAGGCCAGTTGGCCAGCTGCTTAGGCTTTTATATATATAGATTAATTGTTATATTATTTTCAATATGAACAACTGTAAACCTAGTTTTACTTTACCCTGTATATTTGCTATGAGCTATTAGCTTGCAATTTTTACATTAAATTTTCTTTCCCATGCTTAAGGCTTTTCACAAACAAATTTGTGGAGAATGTGGACAGTAAGAACTATCTCTAGTTATTTGTACATTTAAATGTATCTTAAAATAATCTAAAATGTGGTAATTAGAAATATAGGTATTAAAAAGCTGTATGTTGGCAGTTACTATTATAAATAGTTTTTCCAATGTGTCCTTCTCTTTGGAATATTGTCATAGGCTGTCAAGGTTTTCATTTTTAAAAATGAAGTAGTAGCAAAGGACACGGGCAAGTTGTTGGAGGACCTAGGGTCAATTCCAATTTAGCCACAGTCTACATATGTGACTAGGCCAGATGGAACCATTGGAGGACTCCCAAATTTGTCTTCTCTCTTATTCTCCTGCTGTACTTTTGTGCATGCTATTCTCTATGTCTGGAATGTTTTTCCATTTCTTCACCTGGCTAAATTCTTTCAGATTTAACCTGCCCATCTGGATGCCTTTGACAAACTCCTCTTACTTCTCAGCCTGACTCAGGAGGTCCCTCTCTGTCTTTCCATGCATCTATCAAGGCTCATATTTTTCACTGTTGGTTTAAATGACTGTCCCCACTCCCTCCCCATGTACACACAGGTTCTTTGAGCTTTCCTTTTGAATCTTTAGTGCCAGGAAAAAGTAGGCACCCCTGCTTAGGACACAGAAGGCACTCATTGTTTAAGTAATGAATAGATACATTTATAAAACAAGGGGGGGAAACATCATTTCAAAGGTCCCATCCAATTATAAAATATTATAAAACATCTTTCATTTACCTCTACTGGTCTTCCAAGGAAATTCGTCTTTGTTATCTTATAATGATAGAAGTCACCTTTATGCTTGTAAGAAACACTGATATCCATATTCAGTTGGAGTTTTTTAGTCAGGAGTGAATATTCTGTCAGGCCCTCGATGGCATTAATTGTATCCTATCAACAAGCAGCAAGGGACAAAAACAGGTTTAGCTTATTTATATGCTTTCTGTTTACAAGTACCCTTTCTTATGGATGGGGCAGTGTTGTCGGGAGATGAAACTTCAACTGAGTGAAACTGGTTAAGGGCCCCCTTGTGGAGGTGGAAGGAAGGTCTTTCCTTCCCCAGAGACAGGAAGGATGTGTGGCTTCAGGTCCAGATTCTCCACAATCCTGAATGTATATGACCACAGGCAAGTTGCCCTTTGAAAAATGATTCCAACTCCTTGCATGACTATTTTCTGTTCATCCTTAGGCTTCAGCTTGAAGCCATAAATAAGCTCCCCCTTTCCTTTCTTAAGGTTCCCCCTTCCGCCCTTTAGAGCATTCATCTCAATTTGTAATACTTTCATGCATAGTTTCTTGTTGGTCTTCCCCATTGTAATGTAAGAGTCAGAGGGAAAGTATTATATCTTTCCTGGAATCTATTACATTTAGTAGTACACACATGGCAGATATTCAACAAGTATCTGTTGAAAAGGTAAATGGATGAACTTAATTTTTCTGGATTTCCTCCTTCTCATCTATAAAATCAGGAAATGTAACCACATCAGAGTTTTCAAATACATGGCTATCCTGTCTGCCCATGTCTTGGTAGCCAATGCTAACCAATGCATCACTATTTCCTGCTAAGCCTATAGATCAGTGGTTCTCAACCTTCCTAATGCTGCGACCCTTTAATACAGTTCCTCATGCTGTGGTGACCCCCAACCATAAAATTATTTTCATTGCCACTTCATAACTGTAATTTTGCTACTGTTATGGATCATAATGTAATTATATATGTGTTTTCCGATGGTCTTAGGCGACCCCTGTGAAAGGGTCGTTCGACCCCCAAAGGGGTCGCGACCCACAGGTTGAGAAACGCTGCTATAGATGTACCCAAGATGAAACACATTTGCCCCCCAGAATTAGATGATCACTAAAGTAATTCTGAAGAACCCATGTAGCTCTAAGTTTTATATACATATGCACACACTCTGTAATTTCCCAAAAAATCCAGGGAACAGAGAAGATATAAACATTTGAACTAACCTTGAATATAGATGTATACTATACAACTATATAATAGTTTTAATGTAAAACATACGTATTCAAATGAATTTACCTTGGTAGATAAACATGTAAAAATCAGTATTTCTCTCAATTTTTGTTTATTTTGGGCGGGGAAGGGAACATCAGTACCTTTGTCTACATGGCAGCCACTGTTTATTACATAGGATATAACATAATTGCTGATACTCTTACTAGTCATTCATAATCATTGAGAATCACAAAGGAAGTGTTTGACTTACAGAGTCAGGAGAACTGAGTTTTTATTTTGACTCACCCACTAACTCCCTGAATGAACCTCTCAGGGTTGATTTGCTCCTCTGTGTCAGAAGGGTGCCAATGAAGATAAGCTCTAAGAGCCCTTTGATTCTAGTCATTTACTCCTATCTATAGCATGCCAGAATGAGTGTGAAATGTGTGGTGAGGAAGGTAGCTAATATGTTTCAGGGGGATAAGATAAGAAAAAGAAACATTACCTGGGTTGAATAAAAGCCACCTCCATACCTCTGCTCTTCAGATAGCCACTTGATAATTGGGTTAGCATAATTCAAATCATTCAAGTTCAAAATGGTAAGTAAAGCATAGGAAGTGGTTTCCACCATATGTGCTGTACCAGTGTTAGGTACAGGGCTATCCGGCTGTTGATCATCTTTCCAAAAGCGATAACTGGATGAAATACCTAACCATCAACAAATCATATAGATTAATATAGATTTATATGATTAAAAATATGAATTTGACATAGCAAATCTAACAGATTTTTAGCAGTTTCTTCCAATAGAGGCCTTCTGATTTCCAGAAGTTTCTTATTCTTTTATAAAAATTCCTCAAGGTGACCAATACAAAACAAGATCCTTTAATACAGTGCCATTTGTCTTTATTTGAAAAGGTCAACATGGAATGCCCACATCTTTTAGTAGCTGAGGATAGTTCTGAGACTCAATTTCCAATGGGGTAGGGGTTTTCCACCACACCAACAACCAATTCTTGGGCACCTGCAGGGTGCTGGAGAATTGAACTCAACTTTGACCCTATCTACTCTGAGATAGATAACATCAAATTTCACAGGTTAAAAATCAGCCTACAAGATGCTTTCTCCCCCCATCCTCCAATTCAGATGCTAATTCCAAACCTTTGTTGTTACCTATACATCAGACCAACTGGCTATAAATTGGAGGTTCCAAAGACCCTCCCCTCAGGCATGATTACTTTGCTAAAGCAGTTTACAGAACTCAGAGAAACATTTTACTTACTCAATTAGGGCAAGGTAGGGGGAAAGGGTACAGCGCTTCCATACCTTCTCCAGGTGTACTACTCTGCCTGAATCTCTCCATGTTCACCAACCTGGAAACTCTTTGAACCTTGTCCTTTTGGGGTTTTTTGGCGGCGTCATTGCATAGGCATGTTTGATCAAATCATTGGCCATTGATGACTAATTTATCCTCCAGCCCCTCTTTCCTTCCCTGAAGTTGGTGGTGGTAGCAGGTACTAAAAGCGCCAATCCTCTAATTACATGGTTGGTTCTCCTGGCAACCAGCCTCCATTCCTAGGTTACCTAAGGACTTTCCAAAAGTCACTTCTTTAACAAAAGACAACTTTATTGCTCTTAGCACTTAGGAAATTCCTTGACAGAAAATAATTACATTCTGGAAATGAGATCACACTCAAAGCCTGAGTTCATTCAGTCTTTTATTATCTACTTCCAATTTAAAGCACTAAACGTAATTTTATATATGCAGCACTTTTTATAAATTAGGTTCTAATTATATTTTTTCATTATTGTTCTAGTAATTTGAACTTGTCACCTCAAATTTGTTTTTAAAACAAATTATTTTAAAAAACTGTAAAGCATATTTAGAAATTATATTTTGAAGATTAGTGAAAATCTTGATGTGTCTGTTTAAAAGTCAGGATTCCATTATTTGCATGACTTTATACAAGATGTTATCCTTTCCACTCAGAGACTCAGGTTTGCTATATTTAGAATGAAAGATTTGGTGTTTAAAGATACTTCCAGCTCAAATATTATTTGAATTAAGTTCTCTTCTAGCTCTTAAATTCTATATTTTATGATCCATATCTTATAATACTCAAGACATTTGTTTGGTGTTAGTATAAGTATTGCATAAGTGGTTTTGAGATATATGTTAAAATTCAGTTATTTTTAAATGATGACAGAAGTCACATTTTATAGATGGTGACAAACCTCATGTAAGATATATTAAACTTTTAGAAAACATTAGCCAAGAGAGGGCTCAGAAGTGCTCAACCATGCCCATGCTGATATAGGCACATTGGCCAATCATCACTGTTACTCTCTATTTCTTTACTCTTGACCTATAGGAAGCAATATCTTTAGTCTTCAAAGTGAAATATATACCTTTATAGCCAAACTGGTACAATATAAGCTAATAATAATTTCACTTAAAGTAGAAATTAAAGTTCTAGGGCTCTCACTGGCCACCCTGGCACCTTGATGTGAAAGAGACACAGACACCCCTTGCTCAGGTGGAAGCAGGCCCAAACCACACGCATGGGTGGGGAAGTGGAGCAAGGGCTGGATTTCAGCCTCAATTCATTGGCTTGCTTGAGAATCTTGTATATTGCACAACTATATACCGGAGTCCTGCTGAGCTCCTGTAATGACCTCCAAGGCCCTACATAATTGCTTCACCCTCTTTTTTCCCTAACCTGATTTTCTACCCCTCATCTTTCTCCTCTCCAGCCACACTGGCCTCCTTGCCATTCTCAGAGCACCAGGCACACTCCTACCTCGGGGTATTTGCACATACTGTTACTCCACCAAAAACACCCTTCTAGATGACCACTGGCTGGCTTCCTCAACTTATCTCCTTCAGCTTTCAATTCAAATATCATCTTCTCAGTGAGGTTTAAGCCTCATCACTCTATCAAAAATTACAACCTTCCAGCCTGGCTGGTGTGGCTCAATGGTTGAGCATGGACCTATGAACCAGGAGATCATGGTTCGATTCCTGATCAGGACACATGCCTGAGTTTGAGGGCTGGTCCCCAGTAGGGGGCCTGCCGGAGACAGCCAATCAATGATTCTCTCTCATCATTGATGTTTCTATCTCCTTCTCTCTCTCTGAAATCAATAAAAATATGTATTTTAAAAAATTAGAACCCACCACTTCATCCTGTCTTCCCTTCTCTGCTTGATTTTTCTTCATATTACCAACCTATTCGCTATATGCAATGTTTTATTTATTTATCACATTGTTTCTCCTTAATGAGGATGTAAGTTTCATGAGGGCCTGGATTTTTCTTGTTGTTGCTGCTGCTTTATCCCCAGAGCCTAGAACAGTGCCTGATACATAGGAGGTACTCTATACATATTTATTAGATTTAGGAATGAATAAATATGTACTGAATGAATGGCACTTATTACATTGCATTTTGATGGTTTGTTCCTTTAGGGCAGTGATTGTGTTTTACTCAACTTCGCATGCCACACCTACTTCCCAGAATGACCAGATTCTATATACTTAGTAAACGCTTGCTGAAAAATGTATGGAGCCAGTCATACCTTTAACTAAAGCTTTCTTCTTCAGGGCTGAGACAATGGAACGAAACTGTGAGTGAGTTGTATCTCCCAGGGAAAGAGCATAAGCAGCAATGGCCAGTGTGAAGGTGCTCTGGGCTGAGAGGGCATTTTCAAGTAGAAATGAGTCAGCTTCATTTAGAGCTGTGTTGATTTTCTGGAAACAAGGGAAGAAGATACCTGTTTCTTTGTGAAGCATCAACCTATCAACTAATGTGAACTACCCCCATGTGGCACCATCCTGGGGTAGACAAAATAAGGGGTGGGAAGAGAAATAACCTAATGGAAATGGATGGTGTCTGGCAGAAGCAAACACTTCCCAGAGAAGGAGCAGAGCATAATCTCAGAAGTGAAAATGAGGTTGTCCAAATTGGGTCAAGCTTTTTGTGCCTCAATTCTCATCTCCTTCTAGAGCAGTGGTTCTCAACCTTCCTAATGCCGCGACCCTTTAATACAGTTCCTCATGTTGTGGTGACCCCCAATTTCATTGTTACAAATTGAACATAATTAAAGCATAGTGATTAATCACAAAAACAATATGTAATTATATATGTGTTTTCCGATGGTCTTAGGCGACCCCTGTGAAAGGGTCGTTCGACCCCCAAAGGGCTCGTGACTCACAGGTTGGGAACCGCTGCTCTAGAGGTTTTCTACTTTAGTTTCTACTTCCAAGTCATACCTAGCCTCCAGGAAGAAAAAGCACTGAGCATAGACACAGCTTTCATCACCCCCCCCCCCCCAGCATAACTGGGACAGATTCACATTTTCAAAAGGAATTTTACTAAATAAAACCATAACTAGCAGAAAAAACGTTAAGCTGCCAAAGTACTTTTTGGTCCTAAGGATTCCTGGAAAAAAGTTTCTATTACTTTGTCCTGCGACAACTAAAATAGTTATTTTGGACAAGTGGTTAGGAGAAAGTGCAGTGCAATGCTGCTAACATCTTGCCTGGCTCCTTCTCTCCCAGCTCCATCTGTGTCTCACTCATGTACTGCTAGGTGCCAACTGGTCCTCTAGACCCCTGTGAACTGGTCCTCATCAATTATTTTGTCTTGTTAAACATAAATAACAATTATCTTGAAACAAATGAAAAAAATTATTTTGCTTTATGGTTCAAGTCCTACAAATTCCCTTGGGTTTTTTCATTTTCATTCTGAATGCTGGTTTGAAGGACTTGCCTAATTTTCTTCTGATTTGTAGGCAGGAATGCTTAACCGCAGCTCAGGGACCCGTCTCTTCCCAGATCAGAGCTTCATATCTGTTACCCCTTTGAATCTTTTATGTTGATTCACTTAAGTGAATCCTCTCCTTTCTCCCCCCAGCTTACAAGCAAATGAAACAGCAAACATACTATTGTGTATCCTCAGTAGTTCCATGATATAGAGTGCTTCAACAATAGATAAGAGTCATATACATATCATAAGATTTGTTAGAGATAAAAGAAGGAAGCTGGGATACTGGGCCATTCTCTCATCACAGTCAGAAGTTACCAGTTCTAATCCCAGCTCTATAATTCAGTAGCCTGTGAAACTGCACAACTGAATTCACCTGTCCTATAGGCCTCAGTTTTCTCAACTGTCCAGTGGGTTGGATTAGGTGGTCTCTAATCGATCATAATTCTGAAATCCTTTGATTCTGGAGTTATAGTTACCTTCAAGGTCTGCCAACCCCCCGCCCCGCGCCCCCCCGCCCCCCCTGCACCCTCTCTCCCCGCCCCCCTCCCGCCCCGCCCAGCCCCTCAAGTCCCCACATCCAGAAATAGATGATGGGTTTTAGAGAAAAAAAAATCCTCTTACTTACCACTAGCGGGCATATATCAAAAGCCTTTCTAATTCCAATCACAGTAAAGGCTGTAAGATATAAGGTGCTCTCTTGGGCTTCAGTAGACAAGGTTCCCTAAAAATAATGATAAAGGAGAGTGAAGTGGTGTCTTTAAAGCAAAATGACCTAGTTCTAATCTCCATTTTGAGCTTAATATCCCTCTCTCCCTTCATACCTTCTAGTTGGACAGCTTGCCATTTCTCAGTAAACCCTGTGTCTTTCTTACTTCGTGCCTTATTGTGCCCTTCTCTCCCTCACCTCCCCACCCTGAAACTCTACTTCATACCTCTTCACCACATTCAAATTCTTCCCCTCCTTCAAAACCCTGTTAAAATGAACCAAACAGTTCTAGCTGGTTTGGCTTAGTAGATGGAGCGTCGGCCTGGGGACTATTCTGGTCAAGGGCCATGCCTGGGTTGTGGGCTTATGCAGGAGGCAGCTGATCAATGATTCTTTCTCATCATTGATGTTTCTATCTCTCTCTCTCCCTCTCCATTCCTTTCTGAAATCAATACAAACATATTTTTTTAAAAAACGAACAAAGCTCTCTTAAAAAAAATGCACTATTCTGCCACTATTCTCCTATATTTTTTTTCTCTTGGGGCAGTGACATTCCAATGCAATGTTTCTAAGACCTTCCATGAAGTGACCTCTAATACCTCTCCAGTTTTATTTCATGTCACTCACCCCCTAGCTCTCTTGGCCCCAGCTCTTTGAATGAACCATCCTCTCTCCCCACTTCAAAAATGCCAGGGACGCTCCACTTGGAACACTCTTCCTGACTCCCTCCTACCTAGCTCCCAGGAGGTTGGTAACTCATTTTTTTTAACTCCCCCAATCTAGGTTAGATCCCCTGCTTTCAATGAAATGATATTTCCATTTTCTAAACAAGTATCTCACACCTGAAATTACCTACTCAATGTCTCTGCTAGATCATAAGCTCTGTGGCCTCAGTGACCACACCCGTTTTGTTCACTGTTGTGACCCTACCATGTAGTACTTAATACACTTGCAATTAACATTTATTGAGAAGATGAATAAACATACACATTAATGTCTTGATTAGAATCATTAGTATTTTTATTCCACCTTCCCTACCAGTGTGTGAGCTCCTTTGTGGCAGGACACTGCCTGGTCCATCCTTCCCACTCTTCCTCCCCCATGCTGCCCAAAATAGGCCCTGGCATGTATTAGGTGCTCAGTGAATAGTTGTTGAATGAATGTAGATAGATGGATGAATGGGATAGACATCTTAAGAAAAATAATTGTTATAGCATTTTATTCTTCAAATGCCATTTTCAGTTGCCCCCTTACCTTGAGAGAGTCCTAATCTGCTATTGGTCCAACAGAGGACCATTATGAGACTCCTGTTAGCCAGGGAGCTCCTTGTGTCTGATAAAAAATTTTCTAAGGAGTATAATATATTGGAGCAATACTGAAATTATTTTGTATGTCAAGCATATAAGTAGATTCTAATCTCAAACAACACTTTGTTACACTTTGTAATAAATTGACCTCAATCTCTCTTTCCAGCAGAGAGTAAATAGGGGCCTTCCCATCTTTCATGATAACACCCTGCAGCCTTGACTTGGAAGAGGGCTTTGAACTTCAGGTACAGATTCCATACCAAGGGTACATGGACAGTTAGTGCATTCTATTTGTTCCAGGATCTCTAGCTCTTGCTCCCTACGAACCATCAATGCCTGTTATATAAGATGTCTAAGGTAGCACTTATCTGACCTATACTGGATGGTCTAAAGAGCAATCAATACAAGACCTTTCAAATTCTTTGTATACAAGAAGAGCTTCTTGCAGGGATACACCTATTTTTTTTCTCCTTTCTTCTCATCCTAAGATAGGATGAGAATGAAATTCGAACTTTTAAATAAAAATATTGCTGATCTGAATATTTGGTTTCCTTACCCGTAACTTTAGTGGTTGATAATGGGAATATTTCTTGAAAGATCCATTTGCTAGTTGACAATGTTCAACCAACCAGGTTAAAGAATTACAAATTGAGTTTTGGTCCTGAGGTAAATATTTATGTAATTGTCCCAGTACTCTTAAAACAAAAGCTGTTAACCTTTAAGACAAAAATCAAATAAATAAACATTTAGAATTGAATCCCTTTTGGCTGTCACTTTACAGTGTGTTTTAGTTCATACAGTGTTTGTTCTTTAAAAGTAAACATTTTAAAACATGCAATTCCAAAGTAAGTTGTCATCATTTTACAAGAGAAGGGAAGATTTTAGGAAGATCTCCAAAAACATTCAGTCAGCAAGTGGGAGCCACACATCTTTTGTGATTGCAACACTGTTAGCCCATACACAAGCTAAAAATTGATGTCTGATGAAAAAAAATTTTTTAGGTTAAAGACAATAGAAAAACAAATAGTATTGAGTCAAGGCACTGACCCATGAATATGAGATGTGGGAGAGCAAAATCATAAAATTCTAGGTTATAAACCTTGTACAAACTATCAAGTCTAAATCCCTGTCTGAGGCCTGAACACCCTTCCCGAACATCCGTGGGGATGTTTATCTGCTTCCCCTTGAGTCATGTCATTGATTCAGGACTCATCATCTCACAATGAAGCTTTAATGATCATAATTACTCAGTCAAAAATCAATTAAAGCCTTTACTAAAATCTCTCAAAGAATACCAGACAGGATCTAATTCACAATCTCCATATTGCCTCTTATACCTTCATTCCTCTCCTCTGGTTCCCTCACTCACTCAACTGCCCAAGATCTGCCCATTCTTTAGCTCCTCAGATGCCTTTGAGACACTTGACTTACTCTCTCACTTTAAAATTTTGTTTTCATTTTCCTTAAAAAAATAAAAGATATATTATTCATTGTACTTTTTGCATATTTCCTGTATTTCTCCCCCCACCCCCCCCAAATTTTTGAAAGTATTCAGGTAGAAGCCATTTTTTTCTACGTATCTATTTCTCTCAAGGAACTTATGGAATTGGGTCTAGGACAGTACACAAGTGTTTCTATGTTTTTGGCTGAACACTATCCACTCAGTTTTGTCCAGAACTCCTGAGAGGCTCTGGGTGTTTACTGAGAGGCTGTCACATTTTCTTATGCGGGTTTCTGTTCTCCAGGCATTTAGTTCCCAGCTTCTGTTGTGGTGGTTTTCAGTCTGGATCAGCATCCACCCACTGTATCCTGACTGGTGTAGCTCAGTGATTGAGCATCGACCATACACATGGATCAGTTGTCTCCTGCACACCCCCTACTGGGGATTGAGCCTGCAACTGGGGCATATGCATATGCCCTGACTGGGAATCGAACCAGAGACCTCCTGCTTCATGTGCACTGAATAAGGGAACAGAGAAAGACCTGAGGGAGGTAAAGAAGCCAGCCATGCTGATACCTGGGGGGAGCATTCCAGATAAAAGAAATAGTGAATGCAAAGGCCCTGAGTTGGAAGGATGGCTGGCATGTTTGAGGAACAGCAAGGAGGCCACTGGGGTTCTAGTGGAATGAAAGAGAGTAGAAGGGGATACAGATGGGGAGGTGAGGTGGGGTCAGAACAGGGAGGGCCTTATAGATCCCAGTAACAACTTTGATAAAATGGGAAGGTTCTGAATGGTTTTGAATGGCATGAACTAACTTATATTTTAACAAGGTCATTCCAGACGTTGTGCTGCATAGACTGAAGAGGGTCAAGAGCTGAAGCCAAAAAAACCTAAGGAGGCTAATGCCATAATCCAGGTGAGAGGTAAGAGTGACTTAGATCAGGATGGTATAGTGCAGTTGGTAAGAAGTAGTCAAATTCAGGGTACATTTTGAAGGTGCAGCCAAAAGTATTTGATGGATCAGATCTGGCTTGTAAGAGAAAGAGCAGTGAAGGATGACTAGGCTTTTAGCCTGAGCAACTAGACAAATGAAGTTTCCATTAAGGTTGTTATTCTTAAGTTAATCAACTACTATGTAAAATGCAAATCAAAACCTTCTACTTACCAAGTACTAGCATCTCCACCTTTCCACATGCTATAAGAATAGTCAGGATTTTTGTAGGACATGATGCTTATCATCCCTAAGAGGCATCAGAAAAAGAACAGAGTGCTTCATTGACCTCCATATCTACTCAAAGAGTGCTTCATTAGCTCCTGGATAATAAAGTAGTAAATTTCCCTTGATGTTGGGCAGCAAGCATATGCTCTGTGGCCAACAGTGAATTTAGCAAACGAAGATTACAAATCACCTGAATTGGGAATTATCAAGTAAAACATTCTGAGCTCATTCAAGAAGGGAGGAAGTGCTTTGGAATGCAGGTGTTTTGTCTCTCAGCCATGCAATTTAGAAAGTTAAGCCAAAATGCAACAGCAAATAGTATTTATTCATATAGCAGAGTCTATCTTATGATTTTTTTGCTGAAATGCTTTTATAATTAAGCTTTTGTGTAATTCTTAACAACATAAATATTAGTTTAATTAAACTATTGGTTTAAAAAACAAGATTTTTATGTACAGTATATGAAATAGATATTTTACCTTCTTTTAATTTTCTCTTCAAGTATTGTTTTTCGGTTAATGCATTTTGAAAAATGTTCCAATGATCTCCTGCTTCCAGGTAGTGATAAACATAGAATACTGGGACAACGCTCATCAATTCCGCCTCTGCATTTCCCTTGGGGAGGTTGGCAAGCATATCAATACCTTCCCGACTCAGAACTGCAGATATGACCTCACCCATAAGTAGTCCTGAAACACACACACAATTCAAAAGAGGCACAGTTAATGTCTATTAATTTCTGAGTAATAGTATATTTCAAATAGAGATAAGAGCAAGCATCCCTATTCTTTCCTTTTTATCTAGGCAGCTGAATTACTTCTCAGAACTGGGGAGATAAAAAAAATAAAAGATCTGGTTAGGAAGATAGATTTTTTAAAAAACATACCAAAAGTAGGCTTAAAATACCACTGTTAGAGTCCAGCCAGCATGGCTCAGTGTTTGAATGTCGACCTATGAACCAGGAGGTCAGTTTTCAATTCCCAGTCAGAGCACATGCCCGGGTTGATGGCTCCATCCCCAGTCTGGGGTATGCAGGAGTCGGCTGATCAATGATTCTCTCTCATCATTGATATTTCTCTCTCTCACTCCCTCTCCTTCTCTGAAATCAATAAAAATATATTTTAAAAAATACCACTGTTATATGGTGGTAAAATGGTGTAATAACAGTAAGTAGATTACTGCATGGAGTACATGGCAAATTAATTGCCATTCAATCTGATAGCATTAAACGTTGTAAACCTTATTGATCAGTTGCTTCCCCAAAGCAAAGAATCTGAATTTGTGAATGCTCTATGAGTGCTGTGAGGGTCCCGTCCACAACTCACTATGCAATCCTGGGCAAACCACTTTCTTATACACACAAGGTTGCACAGGAGTTAAAAAGTCCTTGCCAGTACTAACATTCAGTGATTCCAAGATCTTATCTGAGATAAAGTGTAATCAGGATCTTCTATTATTTTGATGATATGTCACTAAATTGTAAAGGCTGGAGACCAGCAAAGTCACCACTTTTGCAAATGCAAAAGAACCCCCTGGGATTGGTACCTGAGCAGAGCAGTACTCAGTTTTGGGGCCATTTGCAGTTCATAAGGCATTCTCTGGAGCAGGACTGGCCACTAAACTCATGGAAAGTTCTTAAGTCTAGAAGCAGCTTCACCTGCATTGAAGAGAAATCTTTGGGCCAATGACAGCTCCCAAATTCCATCATGGAGAATAAGTTTCCATTGAAATCAGGCCAGTGGAAGAAGATAGTAGGAAAAGTGGTCAGGGATTTGAAGGAGGGAATAATTGTAGGGTGAATTTGTATATACCACTGAATAGAGAAGAGGAGAAACAGAATAATCATGATGATATTTGAATTTTGTTTGAAGCACAAAGTGAAATGATAAATAAAAATGGCATTTGTTAATTTACCTTTTACACTCACAATCCTTTTGACTTTTGTCTTGGGGACCAAATCTAATGGTACCCTGTATGGGAACTCCTTTTGTCTGCTAACGACACCTGAAATAAATTTTAAAAAAAGTTATTAGATTTACACAGAGTTCTTGAGGGAAGATTATTAGAAGATTATTTACAAGGAATCTTCCAAGGAATTAAAAAAATAAAACTCGAGGAGAGAACCAAGATGGCGGCATAGGTTAACGCCGGAGTTTGCTGCTTTGAACAACTACTTCAAAAGTGAAACTAAAAGACGGAACGGACATCACCCAGAACCACAGGAAGGCTGGCTGAGTGGAAGTCCTACAACTAGGAGGAAAGAGAAACGCATACGGACACTCAGAGGAGGCGCAGTGCTGAAGTCAAATTCTGAGGTGCGGAGTGCGTGGAGCAGGCTGGCGGCGGAGGGCGCGGTTGTTGTTTTCAATCGGGAGGGAGTCGCAGACTCTGAGATCCAGATACAGGCGAGTCTTTAGGGACCCAGACTCAAACGGGAGAAGCGGGACTGTCTGGCTTCGGTCAGAGCGAGTGCAGCTTTCTCTCCCAGCTTTGCAGCGGGTGCTGGGACTCAGAGAGGCAGAGCCCCTGGGGACAGGACTGAGAGCCGCCATAACTGCTCTCTCCGGCCCACCCTGTTGATCATGTGCGACCCGCCCTGCCCAAGCCCTGCACAGAGGCATTTGCCGGATAGCCTCAGGCAAAGGCTAGATTAGCCCCTCCCTAGAGGACAGAAGTTCTCTCACTGCTGACACAGCTGAATCTCATAGCCACTTGGCCTGGAGGTCAAACCCTCCCTGGTATTAGCTACAACAATCAAGGTTTAACTATAAGACTGCGAACAAAGACCACTAGGGGGTGCACCAAGGAAGCATAACAAAATGCGGAGACAAAGAAACAGGACAAAATTGTCAATGGAAGATATAGAGTTCAGAACCACACTTTTAAGGTCTCTCAAGAACTGTTTAGAAGCCGCCGATAAACTTAATGAGATCTACAAGAAAACTAATGAGACCCTCGATGTTATATTGGGGAACCAACTGGAAATTAACCATACACGGACTGAAATAACGAATATTATACAGACTCCCGACAGCAGACCAGAGGAGCGCAAGAATCAAGTCAATGATTTGAAATGCAAGGAAGCAAAAAACACCCAACCGGAAACACAAAATGAAAAAAGAATCCAAAAATGCGAGGATAGTGTAAGGAGCCTCTGGGACAGCTTCAAGCGTACCAACATCAGAATTATAGGGGTGCCAGAAGATGAGAGAGAGCAAGATATTGAAAACCTATTTGAAGAAATAATGACAGAAAACTTCCCCCACCTGGTGAAAGAAATGGACTTACAGGTCCAAGAAGCGCGGAGAACCCCAAACAAAAGGAATCCAAAGAGGACCACACCAAGACACATCATAATTAAAATGCCAAGAGCAAAAGATAAAGAGAGAATCTTAAAAACAGCAAGAGAAAGAAACTCAGCTACCTACAAGGGAATACCCATACGACTGTCAGCTGATTTCTCAACAGAAACTTTGCAGGCCAGAAGGGAGTGGCAAGAAATATTCAAAGTGATGAATACCAAGAACCTACAACCAAGATTACTTTATCCAGCAAAGCTATCATTCAGAATTGAAGGTCAGATAAAGAGCTTCACAGATAAGGAAAAGCTAAAGGAGTTCATCACCACCAAACCAGGATTATATGAAATGCTGAAAGGTATCCTTTAAGAAGAGGAAGAGGAAGAAAAAGGTAAAGATACAAATTATGAACAACAAATATGCATCTATCAACAAGTGAATCTAAGAATCAAGTGAATAAATAATCTGATGAACAGAATGAACTGGTGATTATAATAGAATCAGGGACATAGAAAGGGAATGGACTGACTATTCTTGGGGGGGAAAGGGGTGTGGGAGATGTGGGAAGAGACTGGACAAAAATCGTGCACCTATGGATGAGGACAGTGGGTGGGGAGTGAGGGCGGAGGGTGGGGCGGGAACTGGGAGGAGGGGAGTTATGGGGGGGAAAAAAGAGGAACAAATGTAATAATCTGAACAATAAAGATTTAATTAAAAAATAAATAAAAAATAAAAAAATAAAACTCTTTAATAATAATAATATAAAAATTTGATAAGGGAGTTAAAAATAATTAAGGATTTTTATCAAACTCTAGGCTTCTGTAATCTCTTTAAATAAAAGATTAAATTTGACTGTAAGCTTTCTGGTTATTATAAAATGGGAAACAAATAGGTTATATAAATCTTATTCACCAGTAAAAATGAGATAGTCATTTTGTCCAAAGAGAAAATTGTTCTTGGAACTGAAATCTGAAAATAACATGTAATTCCTTAGTCAAGGAAATGTGAAGATTAGCTCCATTAGGAAACAGGCCCTGAAATTCTTTCCACCATCTCTTCTCAGTCTTACTTAGATACTTGTTCTCTATACATTATAAGAGTTTTAGCACACCAGTATCAGAGCATTTTTCTACTATAACTTGTTTATTTCATAAGGATGATAATATTTACCATTTTACTGATAGAATAGCAAGGACTCTGCTAAGCTCTTTAAATGCAGTTACATTGGATCCTCACAACATTCCTATATGCTAGGTGTTTATTATTTTTATTTTATAGATGAGGAAACTGAGGCTTAGAAAGTAAATTGTTCAAGGTCACACAGCTACTACAGATGGACCTGTGATCTGAACTCCAGAAATTATACTGCAGAGTCCACGGTAGTCATCACCTATACTCCCACTGTCCTTCTAAGAAAGATCTTAGGGCAGGAACCATCTCTTATTGAATACTGTAGTCCTAGCATTTAATACAGTCCCTGGCACATGGTAGATGCTTTAAAAAATAGTGACATTTTGCAATTTAATGAACAAGTCACATGGGTTTGCAGAAGAGATAGGAACATTCCTCAGGTAACTTCTTTCTTCATTAATCTTTGATAAATGCTGAGGATATAATCTATGTATATAAAAGGCTAAGCAACCATTACGACGGAATGACTGAAACAACCAGCCGACCAGTCGCTATGACATGCACTGACCACCAAGGGGCAGACACTTAATGCAGGAGCTGCCTCCTGGTGGTCAGTGCGCTCCAACAGTCAACCTCCCATGGCCGGCTGGCGATGTCAGTGTCTGGTGTCTGTTCTTTCCGCGCCCGGCCTGGCAACTGTCGCCTCCTCTCCCAAAGGCCCCGGGCTGGGATGGAGAGCCAGGGGTGGGTGGTGGCGGACACGACACCTTTCCCAGAGGGGCCGAGGGCTGGCTCCCTCCTCGGGGCTGGCAGCCAACCTTCTGCGCCCTGTCTCTCACCCGGGCTGGCAGGCCCTGATCGCCCGCCGCCGCCTGCCCACCATGGTGGTGGCAAGGGAAGAGGGAGGGGGAGGGGGAAGGGGGGAAACCGTGCAGTGGAGGGGCGCCAGCGTTGGCATATGGCGTCCATTCCTTCCACACCCAGTCCGGTGACCACTGCCTCCTCTCCCAACCCCACCAGGGCCTTCAGGGCTTTGGGCTGGGATGGAGAACCGGGAGTGGGTGGCAGGTGTGGCCTCTTTCCCAGGGGGGCCAAAGGCCAGCTCCCTAGTTAGTGCCAGCAGCCAACCTCCTATTCCCTGTCCCTCCCCTCGGCTGGCAGGCCCTGATTGGCCCGCAGTCCCCCTGTACCTCCCCCTGGCGGGCAGGCCCCAATCAGCATGGCCCTGATTGGCCCTGATCACCGGCCAGGCCTAGGGATCCCACCCATGCATGAATTTGTGCACCAGTCCTCTAGTATTAAAATAAAACTTGGTGGATACATTTAAGAGGTTTGCAGTGTCATTGAAAGAGCATGGAGTCCAGAAAGAACTTACTCTATATGTGACTATGGGCAAGACACTTAGTCTTTCTATGCCTTGTTTTACTTATCAGTTAAATAATAATGGTAATAATATTTTCCTCAAAGGGGTTTTGTGAGGGTAAAAATAATATAAACAAAGAATCAGGCAAACAGTTCATGCACTATATATGGTACTTAATGACAGTAGGTTTTTTGAAATTATCTTAATTTGATCCATTTTTCTCACCGATACCAGTTCTTGACTATTTCAATTCTCATTATCAACTCTCCTACCAGATGGAAAAAGTACAGAAGAGAAAGCTAACACTAAGAGAAGTCAATTTTACTCCTTGCCAGACATAAAAACATCCCATATAAAGGTAGATGCCAGGCAAATTAAAACATTTAAAAGTTGAATTTGTGAAACTAATAAAATATACAGCAATATCTTTGTTAACTAAAGGTGTGGAAAGGCTTCTTTATAATTAACCCCCCCCAATATCTTACCTAATAATAGACAAACATGTAAATTGACCATCCCTCCGTTACGCTCACCAGCCAATCAGGAGAGTATGCAAATTAACCCAACAAATATGGTGGTTAATTTGCATATGTACGCATGAAGTGGTGGAGCGGCGAAGACTGAAGGCTCCAGCCGGAGCAAAGGCCTAGGTCCCCGGTGCCGGAGGAAAACCGGTGTCGGTAGCCAGGGGAAGGGAAGGCCTATTGCATGAATCTCTTCGTGCAATGGGCCTCTAGTATAAATAATAAAATGAAATGAATTTGACTATATCCAGCATTAAAAATTCCTATTCAAAACATACAATGGTTCATTATTGCATGAAGAAGTATATCAGAGATAAAAATCTATGAGAAATATACAAAAACCCAAATTAAAAAATAGAAAAAAAGTGTGAAAGGTAGGAATAAATAATTTATAGATGGGAAGCCCAAATGGCCAACACTTATATGAAGAAATGTCTAAAATCGATAGTAATCCGAAGAATCCAAATTAAAACAATAATGATATATCACTTTCTACCCCTCAAAAGTGGCACATTTTAGTGAGACAAGGAATACCAAATGTTGCTGAGGATGTGGAGGTATGAAAACCCTTATACAGTGCTGGTGGAAGTATAAATAGTAAAGCCATTATGAAGAGCAATATGTCAGAAGTATATGACGTTCAATATATGTATGCTCTTTGACCCAGAAGTACCAATCCTGGGTGCATAGTCCAGATAAATGCACACACAAATTCACAAAGGGAGATTCATAGGATGTCCACTGCAGCATTGTTTATGGTAGTGGGGAATCCATCAATTAAGGATGGCTAAGTAAAACTGTGGTGGACTATACTTTGAAATTAAATGTATGAAGCACTGAAATAGATGTATATACCACATTACAGATATTTCTTTAAAACATACTATTAAGAAATAGAGCAGGATCTATAGATCTATAGCAACATTATGCGCCTACTCAAAGACATATATCAAGCAAGCATTTTAAGTGGGAGCATTTGGAGGAAGGGAAAATGGGAGTGGGGGCCAAGAATGAAAGGAGGAAATAAAACATGAGAGGGGACTGCCCAGACCAATGATAGTGTGTGTATTAGGAAGTGGGGTGGGGATCACATCTGAGATATGAAAATAGTACGGGAAAAGGGTTTGTCAAGGAGAGAAAGTAGAACTGACAACTAGGGCTAGTCTTAAGTTTTGAGTCCATAGTAGTGTTTGGTCTCTTTTAAGTTGTTGTCACACAATGTTAATTACTATTACTTTATAATTTGTTCTGATACCTCATTCTTCCTCACTGATATACTTTTCAGGTTTCTTCTAATGTTATTGTTCATTTAATTTTCCAAATATATCTTAGCTTGAAAAAACAACAACAAACTCTATAAAGTTGTATCCTGGTATAGCAATTCCAATATATATGTATTTAAAGTATTTAATAAAATCTCTGAAATAAACTTGACAGAATTGATTGCTATCATTACCTTACTTAGCACTCTAGAAAGTGACAAAATTGCCTAAATCTAAATTGTCTAAAATGATAAGAGGAAAAAGTTGTATGACAAGATTGGAAGGAGGCATAGATTTTTTCTAACCAAGGTTTTTGACGGCGAGATCTATTCCCAGTTAAAAGATCATTTATTCCCATCTTGTGGCCCTGATGTTCATACCTAGGATGGGTAAGACAGGGCTGTTTTGGAAAGCTGTTTTGCAATAATGTTAGTATAGCAGGGACAGGGATAAAAAAGAGGAAAAGCCAAAGGATGCAGTGGCTCTGAGTCATGACTTAACTGTTTGAGGCTAAAATCCTCACACCTTAAGGATAGCTCTTCCCACAGATCCCCCATAGTGGGCAAGCTGGGAGGAAGTCTGTGTGTAAATAAATTAGAGAAAAGCACTAGTGTATGGATACATGTATACAGGACAGGTTTTTCTTTTGCTACTCTGTTGAAGTCACCTTATTTAAGTTTATGATACTCAGTTAGTTTGAAATGTTAAGGTCTTAATTCTTTACTTTCCCAGAGGAAATGGCACTCTGAAGTAAATTTTTTTTTTTTATCACCATTGCTATGTCACTGAAAGAAAGGAAAAAATTATTCAATGCAACAATAAGGTAAATTTTAACCATTTAATAAGAACACGAAGTCTGTCTCTTTTTGTTGAAAAGATTTGTTAATTGAGCATATTATAAATTTCATAAAGAGATAATGTATTTAGACCTTGACTAAGTGCTCAAATGTTTGCAGAATTCTACTGTTGAGAAGATTCAGAAGATCTCAGTGAAGAAAAAAGGGATGCAGGAACAAAGAGGAATGGTTTGTAAAGTGATTAATTAGCATTGCGTTATCAAATAATGCATGTTAAGTATGTGAATGACTTTTTAAAAATATATATTTTTATTGATTTTAGAGAGGAAAGGAGAGGGAGAGACAGAAACATCAATGATGAGAGAGAATCACTGATCAGCTGCCTTCTGTGTATTGAGCCTGCAACCTGGGCATGTGCCCTGACTGGGAACTGAACTGTGAAATCCTGGTTCATAGGTCGATGCTCAATCACTGAGCCATGCCAGCTGGGCTGTAATGACTTTTTCTCATGTGTTCTTTGGAGTGATGGTTCAGTAAAATATTATAGTTATTATTGTGTTGACTAGAAAATGATTAATAGATAAGGGAAGCCATGTAATTATTACTATTTCAATGCTTTGCATTTTAAACTAATGGAATTATTTTTATTTGTTTTAAACCCATTCAGATTATAGTATAACTAGAGGCCAGTTGCACAAAAATTTGCGCACGAGTAGGGTCCCTAGGCTTGGCCAGTGATCAGGGCCGATCTGTGGGGAGACTGGCGGGGTGAATAGGGCCCCCGCTCACACCTCCCTTGGCTGGCCTGGTGCCGCCTGCTCGCCGGCCCCCTGCCTGCTGCCACCACCAGTCGGGGCCTGTGGGCTGGGGGCAGCTCCTGCGTTGAGTGTCTGCCCCCTGGTGGTCAGTGCACGTCATAGCGACTGGTAGTTCTGCCATTCAGTTAATTTGCATATTAGGGTTTTATATAGATAGATACATATTATCAAAAAATGGCAATAAACTAAGTAAGAAGTGGACATTTTTTAGTCTAGACAATTAACATTTTGAAAAATAGTGTTTCAAAGTACACATACACTTTAATTTCTAGAGCAAAAGATAACATGTAAAATACAAAATTATTTTACTTACCATAAATACCCTTTGGGTCCAGAGTAATACCAGCATAACTTTCCTTTTTGACACCTTCTGGCTAAAATAAACACAGAAAACATTCAGTTAAGAACATAATTAAATCTATATGATCTCAATTCTTAGTTCAATTTGACCACTTTTCCAATTTAAAAAATCCTTTTTGCAAATGGGGGTGTAATGCAAAGCATGTTTAAATACTTAAATGCATAAATTCAAGAATAAGATTTTTCTGGCCATTTACATAATAATCAGAGAAAATACTAAATAGAAGTTACTATAAGCCAGGCAATTGACTTAAGTGCTTTGTATGTATTAGTTTATTTAACCTCAAAAATACTCTATGAAGTAGGTGCTATTATTACTGCCATTTGACAGATGAGGAAACTGACACACAGAGTGATCACAAAACTTATCCAATGGCACAGTGCTAGGAAGTGATAGAGCCAGGATTCAAACAGGGGCAGCCTGGCTCCAGAGCCTGCATATGGAACCACCATGTAAGGATGAATAGAACAAGCCTTGCACAAAATAAGTCAATATATGTTTACTGAAGTGAATTTCATGGATGAAGTCAGAACGCAGAAAATGAAGACTGTGAACCTTGATAGAGAAGAAACCTACTAAGAAGGTCTTCTGGTGGCTAGCTAGGCTCAAATTAAAAAACAAAAACAGAGCCTAGCAGCCATTTGTATACTGGAGCCTCTCACACAAACTGCCTGCCTCTGCACTGAACTGCCTGCCTGCACTGTGTTCTGCCATCTGAGCCAGCTCTTATAAAGGAGTTACTGGAATCCTACAATAGGACTGAAGCTTTTCCTATCCAATTGGAGCTGCACAGCTCCAACCAACCAGAGTGGCTCTATTCTGACCAATCAAGACAGTGCCTTTTGCACCAATCACACTACAAAAATTTGGAATCCTCATTTGCATGAGGACAGACCAATTAGGGAGCAGGGATGGAAAATTCTGTCTAGATAAGCCAGCTCCCCTCTGGCTCTGAGAGCACAGTTTCATTTCCACAGAAGACTGAAGACTGCATTTCCCTGGCTCAGCTGAAACATGGCCAGAGCAGCCTGGCACAGAATGGAGCAGATCAAATCACAGCAGAGCAGACCAGATCACACAGCACAAAGCAAAGCAGGAAGAAGCAGAGCAGAGTAGACCATTAAGAAGCAGACTAGCCAGAGAAGGACCTGGCTCCAGGGCCACTTGGTCCTGGGGCTGCCTCACAGCCATGCTATATCACAATAGAGCTGTTTTGTACTGAATAAAGTTTCCTTCCAGCACCCCAAATTGGGGATTCCTATTGCAGTTGTAGTGGTGCCAACAACCATTGGTTGACAAGACCTAGGAAGACACAGTTCTGTCATTAACTAGCCATGTGACCCTGGGCAAGAATCTTAACAAGATAACATGAAGAGACTCACCAGACTCTATGGGTAAATCATACTTAATAAATGATAGTTTGTGTGTGTGTTTTTTTTACTTGTTTACTTACTTATTTATAAAATGGAAAGTTTTCTAGACTATAAATTGTAAACTATGCATGTATTAGTTTAACCTCAAAACTACTCTATGAAATACTAGGGCATGTCTTATTTATATCCCTAGTGGCTAGTATAATATCTGGCACAAAGATTTCAAGAACACACTTTCTAAATGTGTCAGAGTGGGGGGTTGGGCCTGGAAGGCTACATACCAAATTGTTAAAATTGGATAGCTCTGGGTATGGGGATTAATTTTCTTTATGTTTTTTCAATATTCTATATTTTCTACAATAAGCACGTTTTATTTTATTTAAAATTTTAAATAATAATTTCAAAGTTAAAAGTTACAAGAGTAGTACAAAAAAGATCCAAGATAACCTCCACCCAGATTCCCCAAATGTAAACATTTTGTTACATGTACATTCTAATTTTCTGTGTACCTACTGAATTACTAAGCATAAGTTGTTGATAACTTTTTTTTTTTGGAAAGAAAAATGTGATTTTTAAAAGAATCAGGAAAAACATGTTTCTTACCACCACTCGTAATGTTTTTACTAAGATTTCTTTTCCCAGTGAAGTCTCCAGTGAAAAGTTGATGTTGTGGAGGCCGATTTCCAGAGGAAGCACAGTAAAGGTCACCAAATGACTAGAGGAGCCCTCTACTCTCTGCTGCAGACATTTAGAGGTCTTTCTCCCCTGATGGCTGATGACTGGGCTTCCTGACGAACAGATTCCCTCCACAGCAGACATTGTAACACAGAACTGAAATATCACCAATGAACAATTATATCAAAACACTTTATAAGGAAAGTATGCCCTTCGTTCATCTGGACACAATTCTTCCCTGATACTTTTACAGTGTTAAATAATCCCTTAGATTCTAAGGCAGAGGAGAAAGTTCACTTTTGAGTTTTTAAAACATACACACAAGTTGCTGTAGACCTTAGCAATGTGAAGGGATATCAAGAAAGCTCAACACTGCTCAGAACTATCTTACTTTCCTTACACTGTTACCTACTAAGTCAGGGGCAAAGCTACTGAAGTTCTTTGAGCATTGGTACACTGTCTCTTTGTATTGTAGACAGTGGGAACGGCAGGCTCAGGCATTTTGTGTTACTCATTTTTCTGTCTTTTAGCTCAGTCCTTGCATGTTACAGATGGTTTTATGAAAGGATGAAAACTCTTATCTCTTGGCATTCAAGGCCCTGCCCAATATGTCCTGAAATTAATTTTCCAATCTTACCTTTTAACTTCCCACTTATACCTAATTTTACAACAAGACTCTGACTCCAGAAAGACTTAGGTTCAAATCTTGGCTATTCCTCTTACTGTATAATGAGAGCAGGCTGTAAGACCTCTTTCATTCTCTCTGTCTCCATATTTATAGTAGGGATAATAGTAGATACTAACTGGCTCAAATAGTGAATACTTTTCATCTTCCTTCCAAAATCTAGTGAACTGACAGAATTGAAAACTATACCCAAAAGAATAAATCCATAATAACCAGAATAAATTAAGCAGGGAAACAAGAAAGAATGCCAATATTCAACAACTAATTTTGAAGAATTTCTCAAAAATAAAAAGTTCCTTCTTCCTCTTCAGAAACACAAATTACCAAGTTGGTTGGGGCAGTAATTAAAGAAACCTATTGGGTCATATTGGTTTATATTGTTGAACTGAGTTTTTATTTTTTTGTGTATGTCATAATTCCATTAATAGAATTCTCAGAAAGTTAGAGAATTTTTATTTATTTATTTGCACATATCATAAATACCTACTTACCCCTATCCCAGACATCCTATAGTTGTAAACAGTTCCTTTCAATTGGATCTGTTCCCCTCGTACAACAGAATATGGTATATTCATTTCCAGGAATACATCTTTGAATACTTTTGTCTTGACAGTATCAGAAACACATATACCTTCAGCACAAAGTAAAAGCAAAGTAGAAGCATATTAGGGAATTCCTATAATATTTTATTAGTACAAAAATGTCTCACATTTGCTTTGCTTCAAGAAAAACTTAGATCATGGTTTTTCATTATTGTCACCCATGTCCTTAAATTTCCTATTCGTTGATCTCTATCTCAATAATTATTCGTATTAACAGAAAACTTTATTTGTCCAACAAATACTGAATTTTATTTAAGTCATGAGATTTTCAACTAAAGAACCAAGTCTCTTTTTAGATATTTATTACTGGCTCCATTTAATGGGTGTAAAACTTTTATTATGGAAACCAAAATTTTATAAAAACAAAAAATAGCAAAAAACACAAAACCAATCCTGAAATTATTTATAAAGTATCTGCACTAAATTGCAACATAAGTTCATCAGCCCTGGAGAGAAGTCATGCATTTATTTAACTCTTCTCAAGCTCCCAATCACTGAGAAAAATGAAAGTAAATAGGGGTTTGACATCAGCATTTAAAGAATGATGGCTTATAGAAGAGCAAAAGAGGAAATAGATATGGTAAAAAATGTGAGCATATCTAAGCCTTCTTGTAATACATTTAAAATAATATTTAAAATGTCACCACTAAGTCCTGGGTAAACTAAATAGACAATAACACAAATACTATATTTTTTCAATGATGGCAAAAACATAGCGTTCTACAAAGCATCAAACCACATTTTGATAATTAAATCACTACCTAAAAGAATATGTAACTTAAGCTTGCTTACCACTGTCTGAAATGCCAACACCTTGAATTTCCCAGGTAGTTAGAGAATCAGGTAGCACAAACTGCAACTCCTTTCTGAAAGTGAAAAAGTTAATATTCAAATACAGTGAAACATCAATAAACCCAACTGGACAGCATTCATTAACAGAATTTTTGCTTGATACTACTTTAGAAAAAATTTTAAAAAGCACATCAGCTATTAAGGAAAATCAAGCAAGAAAAATATACTCTGTAAGTCTACTTGTTGATTTTTCTTGTGCTGTTTTTTTTTTAAATTCCTCACTAGAGGTTATTTTTCCATTGATTTTTAGAGTTGAAGAGAGAGGGAAAGACAGAGAGAAATATCAATGTGAGAGAAACACATCGATTAGTTGCCTCCTGCACTCGCCCGGACCAGGGCCCAGGCCAGGGAGGAGCCTGCAACCGAGGTACGTGCCCTTGACTGGAATTGAACCTGGGACCCTTCGGTCTGCAGGCTGGCACTCTATCCACTGAGCCAAACTGATTAGGGCAATCTACTTGTTTTATGTTTTGAGATTTTTCACTTGTTTGATGAGAATTCAAATTCAAAAGAATGCCTTTGAAACATTGCAAATTCAAAACACACACACAAAAAAGAAAAATTATGTTCATTATGTAGTATGTTCTAAAATAGGGAAGCAAAGTAATGCATCTTAACACTACTCATAAAGTTGATATAACTAAAAATTTCTGATTAAGTTTATATATTTATTTATTTCATTCAACAAACAGCTATTGTCCACCAATTTTGTGTCAGGCATAGTGCTAAGTACTGAGTATACAGCTCGTAAAAGATGTAGTTCTGCTCTCAAGCAGTTTACAGTCTAGTGGAAAAAACATTTCAGTAAATAAATTGCAATACACTACAATAACTGTACCGATAAAGCACTAACAATTCAGAGGTAATTTGCATTTATTCAACACAGTTTAGTTCCTCTACAAGCCAGACAGACTAGGTGTAAAACAGTAATCTGAATTTAATCCTTGCTCTGGAGGTAATTACATTTTAATGTGGAAGATGGGCAGGTAAATAGGCCATTATCACACTGTGATACATGCAATAGGGTTAATCAAGAGGAGTAATTTACCCAATCACTGGTAGGGTAGGGAACAGTGATGGGGAGGCTTGCCAGAGGAAGTGCTAGCCAAAGGGCAATGTTCAGCTGGAATGACAACAGTGTGGAGGAAGAGACAATGGGTAGAGACAAGGAGACCCATTAGAAAACTGATGACAGGCTCGGGACTCAGTGCCTTGACTGCTCCTTGGAAAGTCAGTGCTTTGAGTCCACAAGGAAGGGTGACAATCAGGGACTCCGCATTATTCATTACTGTTTTCAGTGTGTGATACTGAGGAGGCATTCCATAAAAATGTGTTGAATAAAGGAATTTAATGAGCAAAGAACCTTTCTTCTCATTAATCAATGTTTGTTTTATATACAGATATTTCAGGATAAAAAAAAATGGCTTCTTTACATTATAAACACAGTTGTGCTCAGTTAATGCTTACTGAAGTGAAATGAAAGTAAATGGAATAGAACTCTTCTTCCCCAAGAGTTAATTCTGCCTTGGAATCAACTACTAGAGCAAAGGATACAGTTAAGGGGAGGAAAAAAAGTGAAGCAAAAAACCAAATTTGGCCAAATGTTAGTGTGGAGAGCAGCTACAGCATTCGGACAGGATCAAGCCTCGGACTGATTTGTATCAGTCCTAGCTTGGAGGGCAGAGCCCTCCCAGCACAATTATAGGCAAAAGGCTATAGTTGTAAGTTTGACCTTATAGTCTGACCCTGCAGTCCTAGGTAGCTAAGGGATGTGGGCTGCAGGGGGTGCAGCAAGTGCTGCCAAAACAAGGCTTAATAAAGTTCAGAGAATGGCAACAACAGGAAAGAAGCAGATTTGAAATTTGCAAGAACACTGTAAACATCTTGCCCTTCTTTTGCTTTGTGTGATCTGACTATAAAATAAAGCTTTGGCTTACAGGCTGTGTCACTGATTCCTCATCCAGGCACAGTGATCCACCTGGTCCCAACTGTATTCTCTTCTTTAATCCCTCACCGCCTCTTCTCAGGTTCACCCCTGGCCATGCTGGACACAGTTCATATTACTATCATCTTAACTCTTAAACTATTGGGAAATGGGCTATCTTCAGATTTTTGCCATAATATTTGCATTTTCTCACATTTTTCAGAGGAATGTCAAAGAAGTATGTATATAATATTGTTGTTAGATAGGACAGGGGTCTCAAGGTTTGAGCCATTCTTACTAAATGCTGTTCTTGCTAAATGTTAAAATGAAGCACAGTATTTTGCAGACCAACTATAAATAGGATAACCCAACCTGTAGCCAACTGCAAAGAAGACATCAAATAATCGACCAAATAATGTATCTAAGCAATGGCTAAGCCTCCCTTCAGGAGGCAACACTTTGGATATGAATCCCCTGCCTCCTTTACTAGCTGCAAGTAAATACAAGTACCTTGCTTGAGCTGATTGAATAGGGCACACAAAGTGGGGATCAAAATGGGGAATCTCTTGAGTTCTTTAATACCTTCTGGAGACACGATGAACTTCCCATAACCAGCTTTCTGGAAAATAGCTTCTTATTTCTGCTTTGGTTACTGGCGCCAGGGGCCGTATATCTGGGGGTCAGGGGAAGTATATTCAATTATAGAAAAACAACATTATTCTACTTAGAGCCAAATTTTAAATATGGACATTTAATTTAGACACACATTTTCTGAAAGATCAATGAAACATGTTGTTTAGTGATTTCAAAATAGAACTATTAGGAGTTCTCCACTAATAGCATTGACAAAACAAAGCGTAAAATATCTTTATTTATATAAAAGCCTAATATGCAAAATGTCTCCTTGGGAGTTCAACCAACTGGGAGTTTGATCACTCACTATGACATGTGCTGACCACCAGGGGGTGGTGCGGAACGATGGAAGGCCTAGGCCGGCAGCCGGCAGCCAGCAGCCACTAGGGACCCTAGCCATGCATGAATTTCGTGCACTGGGCCTCTAGTTTGTTTTATAAATTGCTAAATGTTTAGTGTTCCTGAGATTATACAAGATACTAATCAGTCTATAAAGTTATTTGCATATTTATAATTGCAACAATTCTGTTTATGTGATTCTCTGCCTTAGCTTAGAAATTTATTTATAAATTCTCTTTAGTCAAAATGAACATAACTTCTGTTCCTGTCCAAGATGAACTAACAGGGACTGGGGTTATCCCTCTGTCTTTAAAAAGAAAAAAGAGAATAATACCAGACACACCATATAAAACAGTTTTCAGACACCAGAGCTTAAGTGACCCAGGACTGTGATCCCTGAGAGAAGGGAGAAGATTAGGTAAAGTCTAAAGTTGTCCAGGTTTCCTGTCTGGAGATAGTTTACAGGCTACAGGGCAGAGAGAGGAACCTATACAGACCCTTGTAGAGTTGCAGCAACACACATGGGAGTTTTAGGATGTCATCAAATGGACAATGTTTAAGATACACTATTAAGCAAAACAATCCTATATAATAAAAGCCTAATATGCTAACTGTTCGGTCGTCCATTCAACCAATCAAAGTATAATATGCTAATGAAATGCTAAGGCCACTCAACTGCTCACTATAACGTGCACTGACCACCAGGGGACAGACAGTTGATCGGTTGACCAATCACTATGACGTGCACTGACCACCAGGGGGCAGACACTCGGACTGGTAGGTGAGCTTGCTGCTGGGATCCAGTCCATTGGGACTGAGCGAGATGGGCTAGACATGCCCTAGAGCCCTCCCGGGTTCCCTCCCTCGCTGGCCAACCTTCCACGTCCCTCCCCGCCCTGATTGTGCACCAGTGGGGTCCCTTAGTCTGGCCTGCACCATCTTGTAATCCGGGACCCCTCAGGGGATGTCAGAGAGCCGGTTTCAGCCCCATCCCACAAACCAGGCCTAGGGACTCTACTAGTGCATGAATTTGTGCACTGGGCTTCCCGTCAGATTATAAAATAGGACTGGGCATTCTGCTTTTGTCTGTTTTGTTTTAACTATATGTAAATGAAACAAAAGTCCTAAAAGTTCTGAAAACATATTAATGAGAGTTCTATAGAATCTGAAATTATATATTGTACTTGAAACGGAAATAAGATTTCAACTTTTATATAAGTACACTTAACCTTATGCTAGATTTTAAAATCTTTTGCTTATATTTGGTCATATAGGTATAAATGGAATTTTTAATGGTTGTAATATCACAGCACCATAGAATTTTAGAGCTCAAAGGCACATTGGATATCATCTGGCCTAACTTTTTTGCTTTAGAAATGAGGAAGCTGAGACTCTGAGAAGATAAGCAATCATTCAGGTTTATAGAATGAGCCCAGGGTCTTGACTATGGACTAGTGTACTCTGTTCCATACACTATATGTACCTCTTTGGATTCCCAAAAATTAACAGATTTTTTTCTTAGGGGCATTTACAAGTTATCTTTTCTATTTTAATTTTAAATAGAGCATGAAAATTGCCTTCCTTAGCAGCATAAAATTACACAAAATTCTTCATATTGGGCAGAATTCTGATAGAAAATATCAAACTTACGTAGCCTTCCCAAATGCATATGTTTATGAGACTCTTCAGCACGGAACAGGTGTGCTATGGTACAACAATTCAAAAAAGCTTGGATGCATCTTGGGCCTAACTTAATCCGGGCAGCTCGCTGTTCACAGCTTTCATCATCATTACGATAAGCTCCATCAAAACAGCATTTTTTCACTTGCATATGTTTGTATTGCGCAGCTGAAATGGTAATAATACAGGTGTCCTTGATTATGCATAAAGTCATAACACCTCACACTTAGAAGAGATCTGAAGAGATACTTCGTTTCTACTGCCATATGACCCCCTCCTCACAAGAGTCATGGTTAGTTGGCTGATCAGCCTCCCTTTGGAACTACTCTAGTAATGGGGAGAATGTGGTCTCATGAGGTAGGCAGTCAATTCTGATTCATATTAAATGGTTAAAGGGCTTCCTGCAACTAAGCTAAATACTAAGTCTTGAAACTGGCACCTTGAGTTCAGCACCCTTTGACTATGAGAAGCACTCAAGTATTTAAAGATAGCAATCATCACTACACAAGTATTTCCTTCTTCAAGCTAAATATCCTCCCCCCCCTGCAACACTTTTTGTGTGATATGGTTTGAGGACCTTCACTAGTGGCATCACTCTTCATTGTAAATACTTAAATTAATGTGTCTCTTTTTGTGTCATTAGAACTTAGAATAAAAGTTAGAAATAAAATAATTCATATAAAAAATGGAAGAAATTATTACATTATTGTAAGCAAGATTATTAATTGAACTCAAGTCACTGACTCCCAGCTCAATGTTCATTCTATTATAACACTGCCAATTATCAAATTTCTAGTTAAATAATTGTTTTAAATAATTTATATTAGACTTATTTCCCAAAGAGTAACCCAAAATACTATTAACTGTTAAACATATGCAATAAAAGAAATAGATTTCCAGATATACCCCCAAATTAATTAAATTATGAATGTTTTCAGAATAAAATAAAAGAATATGATTTTAATTGTTAGATTAAGTCTGTGGAGAAGAAATATTTGTGACAAATAAAAGTTTATCTTTTAGAGATAGAAATAATATTTTATTTTCTTCAGATTAAAGTTATGGCAAATGAACTATTAGATATATTTGGAATAATCTTTTTGATATTAGATAAATTAGATGAATTAGATGAATTAGATGATTAGTAGGTGAATTAGATGTCTGTACATTTGTGTTTTTTTTGCCCATTCTGAGTTAGGGGACATTAGATTATGTTTAATTTTCTCCAGCTTTTGAATGATACAACCATAATCTTTTCACAATCACTTAGAGTACCTTGTTCCCCTATTTTCTCTTGCAGCATTCTTCTTGGCCTGAGAATTTCTTCACAAGGTTTATCTGTTTTATTTTTTAAATGATAAAGACAAAAAGAAGAAAGAAAAAAAGGAGATTAAAATCTTGAAAAAAAGAAACGCCATAAAATATGTAAATATTTAAAAATTCACAAATCATTCATTCAAAATATTGAAAACATGCTTTTAACTAGGCATTACACACTATATATCTTACTATGACTTGTTTTATCTTAGGAGAGCTCATGATCTAGTGTTATATAGTTTGACTTGTTTGATCTGAGTTTGGTTTTGAATGTGGCAATCTTTTTTGAACCACTTATTATAGAGAAATAGCTAAGTATTTATAGTGAACAAAGTTTTTGTTGGATATGTTATTTTTATTATTTGTTCTTTGTACTATATTATGCTATATAATAAAAGGGTAATATGCAAATTGACCAAACAGCAGAATGACTGGTCACTATGATGTGCACTGACAACACAGGAGCTGCTCCATGGTGGTCAGTGCGCTCCCCCAGGGGGAGCGCTGCTCAGCCACAAGCCAGGCTGACAGCTGACAAGTGCAATGGCCCGCCTCCACGGCAGTGCTAAGGATGTCCGACTGCGGCTTAGGCCCACTCCCTGCCTGTGAAAGGGCACAGGCTGGGCTGAGGGCCCCCCCCCAGTGCACGAATGTCATGCCTGGCTTCTAGTTACAAATAATAGTATTAAATATACTCATGAACAATTTTAAAACCATAAAAAGAAGACAATTAAGATGTGGACTTGCTTGGCTGGTGTTGCTCAGTGGTTGAGCGTCAACCTATGAACCAGGAAGTCAGGGTTGATTTCTGGTCAGGGCACATGCCTGGGTTGTGGGCTCAATCCCCAATGTTGGGTGTGCAGGAGGCAGCTGATAAATGTTTTCTCTGATCATTTTTTTTAAATCTTCACCCAAGGATATTTTTCCATTGATTTTTAGAGAGAGGGAAAGACAGAGAGATATCAATGTGAGAGAAACACATTGATTAGTTGCCTCCTGACCAAACCGACTAGTGGTCTCTCTCATCATTGATGTTTATGTCTCTCTCTGTGTTCTCCCTTCCTCTTTAAAATCAATTTATATAAAGATGTGGTCCTTGCCGTTAGGAAGCTCCCAGTGCAGTCCTGAGAAAAGTTGTATAAACTATCTATATAAAAGCCTAAGCAACCACTGCAACCAAATGGACAACCAAACAGGCTGCATGGGGCAACCCGGCCGGCAGGGGGGTTAGTGAGGGGCGACCAAACGACCAAGCAGCAGGCTGCATGGGGCAACCAGGCCATCAGGGGGGCAGTTGGGGGCAACCAGGCCGGCGGGGAGGGAGCAGTTGTGGGCGAGCAGGCCGGCAGGCAGAGGCAGTTAGGGGTGACCAGGCTGGCAGCGGGGGCAGTGAGGGGCAATCAGGCCAGCAGGCAGAGCTGATTAGGGGTGATCAGGCTGGTAGGAGGGGCAGTTAGGGGCGATCAGGAAGGCAGGTAGGTGAGCGGTTAGGAGCCAGCGGTCCAGAATTGTGAGAAGCATGTCTGACTGCTGGTGTAGGCCCGATCCTGGAATTGGCAGTCGGGCATCCCCCAAGGGGTCCTGGATTGAAGAGGGTGCAGGCTCAGCCGAGGGGAACCCCTCCTGTGCATGAATTTCATGCACCGGGTCTCTAGTTCAGTATAAGAATGTGCAGTGATGCACTCCTACTGTATTACTTATAAACAGAGCTAGTCCTTACAATATTTTCTCTATCAAAGGAGGAGGGAATGATTAATTTTATGGGGGAAAGAATCCTCATAGAGGAGATGATTCTTACACTAGCTTCTCCGGGCTAATAAAAGGAAAAGCAGTTCTGATGCAGAAAGGACCAAAAGTGTAATAGCATAGTTCCATCCAAGAACTACACTTGGTTCTATATAGCTTAAACATAAGGTAAGGTAAGGTAGAGTAGGATGAGAAATAGTTGGAGAGAAGATCATAGGAGGCTTTGAGTACTTCATTTAAAAAAAAGTGTACTTCATTTTAAAGGCTAATGAAACGTCATTCTAATATCAGTGTAGAGAATATTCTGGAGAACAAACAAAAATGAGACCTAGGAGGCAAATAGTCTATGTAAGTTTCAATATCAATTTGAAGAATAAACAAAAAGTGCTGAGAGTTTTACCATTTTCTTGGGTGTCATCTGCATTTGCATTGGTGAGAAAGGTGAGTCCAGCCAGGCGGAATACCTCTGCATTGTTGCGGCCACCACCTGCCCCACAGCCCAGGTCACTCTTCTCTAAAGCTTGAAATACCTGTCCAGACAGCCAAAATGTTGAGCTTATTCAGATATAGAAATCATTCCTCTGAAGAACCAAAGGTGTGAGTTCATGGTTATAACAAACTTGTGAAATTATCATTTATCAAATGGCCAAAGTCCAAATTTCCCAACTTCATTCCTTTAGTTTGCCCTTTTACATTTTTAAAATATATACCTATTCAAAATTAAACCAAGAACTAAGTCTTAAGCTTTGGTGAGGAGCTTTTTAGAAACTGATCCATGGTGTTTTGTACTTAGATGCATGCTGCAATTGATAGAGCAGGCAGTTAGGCATGAGCAGAACATGAAAGATAGGCCAGATATGGAATGTCAACAGGGCAGAGAGTCTTAGTGCCTAGCAATTAGCAAAACTGGGAAACAAATATTATAGGCTAGGACATTACCCTCAGGTGACCTTTCTTCCCCTAGCGTTGTAAGTCATATGGTTTAGACTCCCTTAGAGGAGGAAGGGATCAGGCGATAGTCTCATATGACTCCCATGCAAGCCCTTGCATGATGACTCCCTTAAGCATTAAGCCCTCAGGACAATGAGGTTCTGACTTGCATCAAATAATCTTAGGAAAAAGTCTCATGTCTATTGACCACAGAGACAGAGTTTTGGTCAAAGTAGAGATAACATCTAGGCCTCAGTTGTGTTTCAGCTCCAGGCACAGAAAAGCAGCAAAACTAGATGAAGCCATGCCATGGTTGACATCAGGATCAGATGCAATAACTAATGACTCCCATCCATAGTGTCAACCAATCAGTAGAGACCACAATCCTGAAAGGACATACTTGGAAAGTTGATAAATATTTCCCCTAAAATCCCTGCCTTTGGAAAAAAACAGATAAAAAGCCTTAATTCAATGGACACAGGGTTCTCTCTGCATCCTCTCTCTCCTGTCCTCTCCTGTCCTCTCCTCTCCTCTCCTGTCCTCTCTCTTTCCTTCTTTTTCCTTTCTCTCTGTCTCTCTCTCTCTCTCTCTCTCTCTCTCTCTCTCTCTCTCTCTCATCCTGCACCCTTCCCCACCCCCTTCTTTCCTTAGGTATGCTCTCTCTGGAGCACACCTTCACCTTTCCCCTTTTCTTCTCTCAGCCCTGTTATCTTTGCTTTCTTTCTCCCAAGCTCCAAGAGTCCTTCTATTGCCGTAGACCAATTCCAGCATGTCATAATTTCAAGAGTTTCATCAAAAGGTTGATGAAACTTGGGGACTCAACAGGGTTGAGTCACGCATGTAGTCACCTGTTGGGAATGGCTAAAGGCATTTCCCCAAACCTGAATAGGAAACTGATTGTGGCTGCCAGACAGTTAAAGGGCATCTTACTCTACATGTCATTGCCTCCTACTGGCCAAACACCTGTACAGCCATAGGCTATTCCCCAAACTGACAATGCTTCTGTACCCTTTGAAACCTTACCCTCTGAAGTGTATTATCTTCACCTTGCCTGAGGACAAATTGTGTTAATAAAAGCAAGGGTCCTAGACAAGGAGGCAGTCTTCAGTTCCTTTAGCTGAAGCTCCTCTGACCCCCAATGCCTTTCAAAATTATATCTCGTCTCCGAACTCTTTATTAGTCCCTGGATTTCTATGTCATCTACGCACAGCGCCTTTTCCAGATTCCTGAACCCTTCTTGATGCTGGGACATGAACCCCGGCATTCTATTGCCTCTGTAACTTGTTACTTGAGTCCATGCATCCCACAGGACAATGGCTTACCTTCCTAAGAACCACTATTAGAGTACAGATTTTGATTATTAAAAAAAAAGTCATTTTTATGAGATAAAATTTCTTCTATCGCTGTGACTTTCTCGCATCAGAGTTCTTGGCTCTGAATTCTTAGCCAAACTCAAGAACTAAGATCTAGCCCAGCCAGTGTGGTTCAGTGGTTGAGTGTCAACCTATGAACCAGGAGGGCACAGTTCAATCCTGGTCAAAGCACATGCCTAGGTCTCGGGCTCCATCTCTAGTGTTGGGAATGTATGAGGTGGCTGATCAATGATTCCATTTCATCACTGATGTTTCTATCTCCCTCTCTCTCTCTCCCTTCCTCTCTGAAATCAATCCTATCTAATAAAAGGTAATATTCAAATTAACCATCACTCCATCACAAAAGATGGTGGAGCCCATAGCCACAAGATGAAGGCACCCAGTCCTCTAAGCCCCGCCAGAGTCCCCCAGTCCCGGGGGAGGGGGGCGGCCGCTGAGAGCGGGCAGCATGAGTGGCCTGGTGGAATGCTTGCTTCATCGCCGCGGCGATGAGACAAGCGTTCCACTGTGGCTGTGGAGGGCCTCTGGGCAGCAGGCACGGAGTGGTGGGGGGTGGGGGTGGGGATAACGCTTGTGTCGTTGCCCTGGCAATGAGGCAAGCATTCTGTGCCCAGCTGCGGATGGGCCTCTGGGCCGCAGAGAGCCTCTGGGCAGTGGGCATGGAGCAGCCAGGCCCCATAGAGAGCTACTGGTGCATAGATTCATGCACAGGGCTACTAGTGTGTGTGTGTGTGTGTGTATACACACTAAGGAATAACTCCACTGCTAACACAATTAATATAATATCTTCCCCCAAATAAAAGAAAAATAAATGGGTGAATGCATAAATGAGTGAATTAGCAAACAAATTAATTTTTACATTGCTTAAAATAAACAAGCAAAAAGAGCACAACCTCTTGTGTTTGGGGGAAAAGGGCTCTAGGTTCTAAGTGGTGAGAAGTTGTTTGGGGTGCTTATTCTAGTTTTAATGTTGATCCCAAATGTTTTCCTTTCTGAATGTTTTTTAGTTTCTTAGTTCTTTCTTCCTTGTTCAAAGAAATTCAAGCCTTAGGAAACATAGCAGAGAATAGGGGAGAGAAATGGGAACTTAGGGGAAATGAATCATTTTAAAATTCTTCTGTCACAGACTTTTATGAAAGTAAAAATACAAAAACAAAACAAAACAAAAACTCAGAGGTTGCCCATCCAGTCTTTTCCTGTGCTGCTACTATACATGTCCACACCCATATCCCCAAACCCCTGTCAATTGATGGCACTTTTGTTCCATGAATGTAATTTCTATCACAGTCATATGCCTCAAGTGCTTAACTCTACACCTGGAAGAACAAGAAAGGATGGACTTGTGCTTTGGGGAATAACATGACAATGGCTTACTTTCCTAAGAATCACCGTTAGAGGACAGATTTTGATTATGGAGAAGCAGGCCTATTCTTCCCTTAATTCTTCCCTCACAACCTACCTTGGGGCCATACTTTTTTGAAGCACTGCACAGAGCCACCCATGCACCATAACCAAGGTTATGCACTACTTAACTTTTTCTAGGGACTTCTTGGCCTTCCTTTGGACTCCATATATAGCACTGTCCACTGCTGCTAACGCCACCCAGGAGTCTGAGTGAGTTGCCAAATTAAGAGATACATGTTCACCTGGAGAGTATGAATCTGTACCTGGAGACAGATAAACCTAAAAAATCATTTGAAAAAGAAAAAAAAAAGGTCATTTTTGTGAGATAAAATTTCATAGGTTGCTGGCTATAGTCTCCTTTATTCAGAAAAAAAATTTGATTGTGACATAATTTGTTGCTTACCTGAAGCTGGTTGCCACATTTTTCTTCAATATTTAACCAGATTGAGTCAGACACTAATTCTGCTGTCTGCTCTCCTGTGACGATGTAATAGACCAGGATACGGGCTGAAGGAACCATGTTCAGTGTCACCGGAGCATTTATACTTTGATAAGGGGAATCTGGAAGTTTCTCCCTTGTGCCAAAGTGAACGATTTTGCCCTTGGATAAAATCTAAAAATAAAGGGTGGCAACAATAATAACTACAAAAACAAAACCTTTGTTTCAGGATGGAGCTTGGAGCTGGAATAGAAATTATATTAAAGAAAAAGAAAGTTAAGTTGTATGAGCCTACTGTGTGTCAGAAACTTTTATATTTACTTTAACTCCTTTAATTGTTATAATAACCAGTAGGATAGAAATATTATTTCCATTGGGCAAAAGAAGGGACTGAGGCTCAGGAATTAACAAAATGTCATACTGATTTTAGTTCAAAATCACATAATTAGGAAAATAGAGAACAAACAAATCTGTTTAAAGTCACTACAATGTCCTTTGTTTTATGGATTTAAAAAATTGACAAGTGGAGTACATCTTATTAAGGAATAAACTTTTAAAAGCAGAGGTTAGCTTCTAAGTTGGAAGCATAAGTTTTTTTTTTTTAATTACAAATTACATGAAGCCAAAATGTCCTTAAAGATCTCTTAAGTTGTCCTTAGCAGGACTACATATAGTAGACAGAAAGTTTTGGTCCCTAAATAGGTCCCCTACTTCTTTATCAGCCAATATGATCTTTGATCCTCACTTATTTTTTAATTTATTTCTAAAAAATGTTGAAACCCTCCCTGGTATTAGCTACAACAATCAAGGTTTAACTATAAGACTGCGAACAAAGACCACTAGGGGGTGCACCAAGGAAGCATAACAAAATGAGGACACAAAGAAACAGGACAAAATTGTCAATGGAAGATATAGAGTTCAGAACCACACGTTTAAGGTCTCTCAAGAACTGTTTAGAAGCCGCCGATAAACTTAATGAGATCTACAAGAAAACTAATGAGACCCTCGATGTTATATTGGGGAACCAACTGGAAATTAACCATACACGGACTGAAATAACGAATATTATACAGACTCCCGACAGCAGACCAGAGGAGCGCAAGAGTCAAGTCAATGATTTGAAATGCGAGGAAGCAAAAAACACCCAACCGGAAACACAAAATGAAAAAAGAATCCAAAAATGCGAGGATAGTGTAAGGAGCCTCTGGGACAGCTTCAAGCGTACCAACATCAGAATTATAGGGGTGCCAGAAGATGAGAGAGAGCAAGATATTGAAAACCTATTTGAAGAAATAATGACAGAAAACTTCCCCCACCTGGTGAAAGAAATGGACTTACAGGTCCAAGAAGCGCGGAGAACCCCAAACAAAAGGAATCCAAAGAGGACCACACCAAGACACATCATAATTAAAATGTCAAGAGCAAAAGAAAAAGAGAGAATCTTAAAAACAGCAAGAGAAAGAAACTCAGTTACCTACAAGGGAGTATCCATACGACTGTCAGCTGATTTCTCAATAAAAAATGTAAAAAATCCATCACCACCATCTGTTTGGCTTGCCCACTGGAATAACTCATTACATTTCTTTGACAATTGTCAGGAAGCCCTTAACATTTTTCACACATTCTTCCCTAGATTTCACAGACAGGCATGACTGACCACCTCTGCTAACATAAGTGATTTAATAAGGAATGTTATAGAGCTATAGAACTGGAGCAGGTATGATATAACTCAACACTTAATAACAGGATTTGGATTCTCCTTTTATGCCAGTGAAAAGCATATATTTTAAATAGATCTAGGCATGTAATCTTTGGCCATGATATAGAGCATAGGTAACATGAGAATTTAATTAGGCTCTCTCTGAGGAGTAGCCAGCTGTCTTTGGTGAAAGGAGATCAGACAAGGAATTAGAGGTTCCCAGTTCAAATCAAAAGCTTCCTTTTCTAATCTGAGTGACCATGGCAAGTCTTTTAACTTCTTTGTCTCTCAGTTTCCTCATCAATGAAATGGTCATGAAAATCATGCCCAATCTCAAAGGTTTTTTTAAAAACTGGTTATCGAATTAGATGATGTTGTTGAAATGCTTTGTTAAAACAAATTTTAGGGATCATTATAATATTTCTCTATGAGCAAAGGAAAATGTCCAGGTGGGGAAATAAATGCAATTTTATCATTATTTACTTACCAAGTAATTATAGTGAGTTATTTTGTCAATATATGGACTTTTGGGGGTAACAATAATATTCAGATTTTCTCCTACGAGCATAGGTTTATAGTTTCCAGTCCAGTCAATATAAAGGTAACTTTGGCTGAGAGATGAGTATGTTACTGCTCTGTAATCTTTGCTGGCCTGATTTTCTTCTGGAAGATCTGGATCATCGGTCCTGACCTAAAAGGGAACATTTCAAAGAAGACTTGTTGATTGTGATAAAATGTTTTATGTAAAATATACCTTTTAAATTCCTTTGCTTCCTAAATTCCACACCACCAAATGCTGAAGAAAGGAACACCTCCACTACTCCCAGGTTTATACTGCTGTGGAATTAAGTAACTTTATAAAGTCTATGGACAATCATTAGAATCATATGGAATTATGGGCTGTGGTGGGCAAGTCTGGTGAAGTGAAGATAGAAAGATGCTCCAGGAACAAATATTGGTACCCTTCCTGAAATGTAATGGCAAGTTGGGGATTCCTCTTCTTATGTGTTGGGATGGCAGAAATTTGGAGTAGTGGTGGGGAGGTCATGAGGACTGGAGGATAGGAGTTGTGAATGGACATCACAGAGATTCTCTGGCCCAATTTCATTGTGAAGTGATAGTACAGGTGTAGTGCTTCATGCAGCTAGAAACTTAGACATTATTTGCTAGGAGAGATGACTATTAAGTGAGCTCCAAGGTGTAGTGCTTCATGCAGCTAGAAAAAAAGGGAGGCTCCCACATTTAACCCTTTTATGGCCCTGAAAAGAGATAAAAATTGGGGGAAAGAATATTCCAACCACTGACTTCCACTGCTGTACCTATTCTGAAGCTTCTAGATTCTAATACAGTCTTACTAAAGAGAAAATAATTAATTCCCAAATAAAAAAAGTGATAGATTTATCCTCCTCTAGTGCCATTTTTATTTATTTTGGGGTGCAAAATTGTGGAATTGTTCACTGGACTTAAGTATAAAATCTGCTGCATCAGTTCTGCACACTAGCCAAAGCATACAGTCAAAAGTGGACATTGTCCTAGAAAATTTAACAGAATTCAGCTCACAGTAAACTCCAGCGCTGTCACTCCAGATGGGAGATTCACCACAAATGAAGCTACTCCATCACTGGAACCTGTTACACTTTTCTTTGACTCCAATTCAGCCGTCTCTTGGTTGTCACTGACCGTTTGTGCACTCAGGGTCACTGGCACCCCTCCTATTAACTCATCAAGCGAATCCTTAACTTGCACCTGTTTGTCAGAACAGTCCAAATTCAATTCAACAGCTCGGCATTTGTTTTAAAGCATAACAATTCTGAAATAATTTTTTTCCTCCCCATCAAAGTGTAAGTTATTCATGTTTAATTCAGTATAGAGAAGTGTATTCTCAGCTTATAAAAAGGTTTAATTCTATTTAGTTAAATTATTTTTAAATAGATTCTCTTGTATTTCAAGCAGACTCAAAACACAAATATTATTTTTTAAATTATGCCACGTAGATGTGATAGGTCTTCTGTTATCTAACGTCCATGTTGGTTTAGGACTAAATAAAAGAGAAAAATGAGACAGTAACTTCTGGGAATGATTCTCTTGGATATGAGAAACAAGAAATGCATCCTTCTTTCTCTTAACCTATACCTCTCACTGTCATGCATATAATCATATATACTTTCCACAAATATATACCTTATATTATTTTATTTTTATATTGATATTAAAAGCCAGTGACCTACAGTAAGTAATAAGTAAAACATTTTAATTATACTAAATTTGATTTTTAAAAGCACATTTTCACAGAATAAAAAGACCATCCCGACTTTCTAAACTGAGGATAGGGAACAAAAATTTTTACTTTAAAAATATAATGTAACCTATTACATGTAATAAAATATATATACTAAATGTAATAAAAAGTCAAGTGAATATTTTAATTCCATACTGTCAGTATTTATTAAATGAAAATTAGAGGAAGGAAAGAAAACATTAAATAGGAAGGAGGAAGCAAAAAAGACAGAGAAAAGATAGTTAGGATGAGTCAAGATGGAAAGGATGGAGAACAATACAGACAGATGTGATCAGACAGTTATGCACAAGAATACAGAGTGAAAAGCACAGAGGTACAAACTCAGACACACACAGGAAGTAAAAAATTACAAGAGACAGGGGTTTCTTTTCAAAGAATGATATCTCCATCTTAAGGCTTTTTAGGAACATGACACCAAATAGTTTTAAATATTAGTTTTTTTAAACTATAGACTTATGGGGTTTTATTTATATACTAGAGGCCCGTTGCATGAAGAGATTCGTGCAATAGGCCTTCCCTTCCCCTGGCTGCTGGCACCAGTTTTCCTCCGGCTCCGGTTTTCCTCTGGCACCCGGGACCCAGGCCTTCGCTCCTCCGGCCCAGAGCCTTCCATCTTTGCTCCACCAGTTCGTGCCTATGTATGCAAATTAATTGCCATCTTTGTTGGGTTAATTTGCATGCTCTCCTGATTGGCTGGTGAGCATAGCAGAGGGATGGTCAATTTACATGTTTGTCTATTATCAGGCAAGATAATTTAATGCAATGCTTATTTAGGGAATGCCTAACATCTTAAATAATGACACTTGCCCTAAGGCTGAAACTGGCCTGCAGTTTCCCACCCCTGTCCACGTCCATAGGAGAGGCAACTTTTACAGAATGAGTTCCTTCCATGATTTGCCTCTCTAGGCTTCTTCCCCTATTTGCTACCCCCATGTTTTCTGTAAAAAGAAAAAGACAATTATATTCAGCAGTTTCTCTCCCTGCCCCCCCCCCCCCACCTACCTTGATAGAATATGGAATTCCAGGCCTCAAGAAAAGAGGAGTAGCAACCAAATTCAGTTTGTAGGGAGAGAGGACATATTTGATGGCAGAAAATTCTGCCTCTTCAGAAAATCCACCTAAAGAAATGACAAGGATCATGTTGACCTTTATAAGGAGAATATTATCTACACTGGGATCTATTTTATGTCACTACGACTCCACAGACTTGTTCTTTTACTCACTCCATTTTGCACTCATTCATATATCAATTATAAGTAGGACATAGGTCAGGGGTGGGCAAACTTTTTGACTCGAGGGCCACAATGGGTTCTTAAACTGGACCGGAGGGCCGGAACAAAAGCATGGATGGAGTGTTTGTGTGAACTAATATAAATTCAAAGTAAACATCATTACATAAAGGGTACGGTCTTTTTTTTTTTTTAGTTTTATTCATTTCAAATGGGCCGGATCCGGCCCGTGAGCCGTAGTTTGCCCACGGCTGACATAGGTCTTGGTTCAGAGGGGCAGTGAAGAGAAGAGTTTAAACGTCAGGAGTTTTCAAAGCCTATGTACAAGGCTTATATGTAAATATCTCCCATGTAGAATTAGAGCTATAGAGCTGAATTGAGGAAGAATGCAAAGAAGGGACATTACTTTTCGTCAGTGGTCTGAGTTTCAGTTGAGTATTTATAAAGGATTAAGGAGAGAAGGAAAGGATAGGCCAGAGATTGAGCCTTACAGGGGATTTACCATTAGAGTGGAGAAATGTAGAGAGAAATGTAGAGGAAGTCAGAAAAGAGTGCTTGAGGTAGAGAGAATCAAAGAATGATATCTCCATCTTAAGGCTTTTTAGGAACATACTACCAAATAGTTTTAAATGTTAGTTTTTTAAAACTATAGACTTACAGGGTTTTATTTATATATAATTTAATGCAATGCTTATTTAGGGAATGCCTAACATCTCAAATAATGACACTTGCCCTAAGGCTAAAGCTGGCCTGCAGTTTCCCATTGAGGGTTCACTGGCAAGTGCCCAATAGCATTACCCTCCAGCTAAACTTAAGCTAAACTATTAAAAATAACACACAAATTTCTAGTTTCCCCAAACTCCTTCCCAATATTACATCCCTAATACTCCCTATACTTCAGCTAACTGGATAATCTGTCATTATCAAAGATCAAGATTCACTTTCCACCCTTGGTATGTCCCTGTATAGAGGATGCTCACTTCACCCTGTCTACCATTCTTGTCTCAAAACCCTACTTATCCTGCAAGACTGATCATCTTTAGGACACTGTTCTTGGTTGCTCAACCATCACCTAAGAGCTAACCTTCCTCTCAAGGTCAATAACATTAACTATTGAGCTAAAAGCATACATAGAATTCCTTCGTGTTATAGAAGGCTTTGTTTACTTGTGTTATAACTGATGCTAGTATGCTGTTAGCCTTTGAGTGCTGGTATTATACATCATTCATATTTGGAAGCCTGCATGCTTAGCAACACTCTTTGACTATTTTATAAATATTTATTAAACTGAATTATTTGAAATAAATTGAGTAAAAATGAAAATAAGAAACATTAAAATAATGATAAAAACAACAGCCAGGGCAAGGAGTATTAAGTTATCCTCATTACCCAACATCTACTGGACATCTGATATATACAAGGTGCTCAATATCTGAATAATTACCTCCATTCTTCATTCTTCTATTCTAGAAGTACAAATTTAAAGAGGCCTTAGGGTTTAACTTTAAATTTACAAAAAAAAAAAAAAAAAAAAAAGAAAGAAAGAAAGAAAAAGAAAAGACTCAGTATGGTTAAATTATTTGTTCAAGGTTAGTTGGGGGTTAAATATGAACCTGAAAATATAAAGAACATTGATAATCAAAACATACCAGAAGCAAGACAATTTGACTCAATGTGGAGTAATAATTACTATTAAAAACCATTGGAGTTGGGTTGAGAGCACTGTAAAAGATGTTAAGGATGCTAAGAAAGTAGTAGGTGGACCCAAGAAGGAGGAGGAAAAGAACAAGAAAGAGGAGGAGGAGGGCCAACACTAATATGGTCCTCATTATGTAACAGGTACTGTTTTATGAAATGTTTTTATTTTAGAGAGAGAAAGGGAGAGGGAAAGGAAGGAAGGAATGGAGAAAGGAAGAGAGAGAGAGGTTAGAGAGAAACATCAATCGGCTGCCTCCTGCATGCCCCCTACTGAAACCCAGGCATGTGCCCTGACCAGGAATAAACCAGAGACCTTTGGGTGCATGGGATGATGACAATCAACTGAGCCACATTGGCCAGGGCATGACAAGTATTGTTTTAAGTGCTTTGGGTATATTGACTCTACAACCCTAACCACAACCCTATGAAGTATATACTATTATTGTACCCACTTTAAAAACACTATTGCCGCCAAAACCGGTTTGGCTCAGTGGATAGAGCGTCGGCCTGAGGACTCAAGGGTCCAGGTTCGATTCCAGTCAAGGGCATGTGCCTGGGTTGCGGGCACATCCCCGGTAGGAGATGTGCAGGAGGCAGCTGATCGATGTTTCTCTCTCATCGATGTTTCTGACTCTCTATTCTCTCTCCCTTCCTCTCTGTAAAAAATCAATAAAATATATTTAAAAAAACAAACAAACAAACAAAACACTATTGCCTCCAATTTTAGACAGAATTTCTGAACATTATGGCTTGAAAAAGACTTTAGATGACATTTGGTTCAACTTCATCATTGCACAGATAAGGAGACTGATAATGATAATAACTTCCATTTGAATACTACTTTATCAAACATTTTTACATACATAATTTCATTTTTATTTTGTTTCTCACTAGGTGAGAACATTAGGGTGCCAGATGTTCAAGCTAGATAGCCTGCAGAGCCACTCAGGATATCAACTGGGCAGGTGTTATCCTGCAGTTGAAGCAATGGGAACCCAATGACTAGAGTGGCAAAACTATATTCTAACCCTAGCTTTTAATGACACAAAAGTAAAATTTAAATATGAAAGAACTGTAGAAATCATTTATACCTTTAATATACTGTCTAAATATTTCCCAAGATGAAGGAAGGAAGGAAGGAAGGAAGGAAGGAAGGAAGGAAGGAAGGAAGGAAGGAAGGAAGGAAGGAAGGAAAGAAGGAAGGAAGGAAGGAAGGAAGGAAGGAAGGAAGGAAGGAAGGAAAGAAAGAAAGAAAGAAAGAAAGAAAGAAAGAAAGAAAGAAAGAAAGAAAGAAAGAAAGAAAGAAAGAAAGAAAGAAAGAGAGAAAGAAATAGAAAAAGAGAAACTTACCTGAAGACTCTATGACTGTTACACCAATATAAAGGTACTTATCGTTTAAGTCTTCCAGACTGCTGTAGGACAATTCTTTAACTGCCATTTCGGAGTTCAGTGTGACTTTAGCAACTCCATTTATCAGCTTTTTAAAGGGGGAAAGTGAAAGAGTTATTTCAGAGAAAAACTTATAAGGAAAAATTAACAAAATCTGCATTTACTAGCCTCTCATAGTAAAGGCCAATGTCAGAAGAATGGTTGAGCATCAGCAATAAAGTAAATGACTGGTCTAAAATTAAGCCCAGAATGTTATTTTCTAACTTATACTATTGAATTATAGACATGGGGAGTCTTAAACATCATTTGATTCAACTAGGTCTTTTTTGTAGTAGCGGACAAAGATGTCTTCTTCCAATCCCTGAGTCATCATCTATCTTCCTAGGCCTCTCGGCTTACTTTTGCTCTTAACTGAGAGCTTGTTGGGTTTTACATTTAGTTTGTGATTTGCTGCTTACATATTGAAACATTAATTAAAAACATACAATGAGTAAAGGGATATAGGGTTAAGTCATACTGTATCATTTAATTATTAAGCATAATAGTAAAATAGACTTTGCCTTATTTTTTTCTTCTAAAATTAAATAACTTGAAGCCAGGGATTTTTGTATTATTTGACTTTAAGTCTCAGTGTCTAGCATAGAATCATTAAAAAAAAAATCTTTATTGTTGAAAGTATTACAGAGGTCCCACCCCCCGCACACCCCCCCCCCCTTGATCTCCTCTACCTACCACATTCACATCCCCTCCCCTGGCCTTCCCCACACTATTGTTTGTCCATGGGCTATGCATATAAGTTCTTTGGTTAATCTCTTCTGGCTGCCCCCACTTCCCTCTGAAATACATCTGTTGCATAGCATAGAATCTTGCATTAAAGAGAGGCATCTAGCCCTAGCAGGTTTTGCTCAGTGGTTAGAGCTTTGGCCTACAGACTGAAAAGTCCTGGGTTTGATTCTAGTCAAGGGCACATGCCCAGGCTGTGGGCTTGATCCCCAGTGAGGGGCATGCAGGAGGCAGCCAATCAATGATTCTCTCTCATCATTGATGTTTCTATCTCTCCCTTTCCCTTCCTCTCTGAAATCAATAAAAAATCCTATATAATAAAAGGGTAATATGCAAATTGACCAAACAGCAGAATGACTGGTCACTATGCTGTGCACTGACCACCAGGGGGCAGACGCTCAACGCAGAAGCTGACCCCTGGTGGTCAGTGCGCTCCCACAGGGGGAGCACCACTCAGCCAGAAGCTCAGAAGCCAGGCTCATGGCTGGCAAGCACAGCGGTAGTGATGGCAGCACTAAGGATATCTGACTGCCTTGGGGAGTGGGCCTAAACCATCAGTCGGACATCCTCCAAGGACTCCCAGACTGCAAGAGGGTGCAGGCTGGGCTGAGGGACCGCCCCCCCGCCAAGTATACGAATCTTGTGCACCAGTCATCTAATATATATATATATATATATACACACACACACACACACACATACATACATACTAGGGGCCTGGTGCACAAAGATGCATGCATGGGGCGGGGGTAGGTAGGGTCCCTCAGCCTGACCTGCACCCGCTCCAATCTGGGACCCCTCAGGGGAGCCCACTCCAATCCGGGAGTTTCTGTCTGTCTTTGCAACCATATGAACAAATTGCCTGAGACCCCCAACCCAGTTTGGTTTGTTGCTCACAGAATAACAGAGGCATTTTTTTTTCTTTGCTTCATTGGTGGAGATTTCCTGGAAGTTTTAGAATATCTTCCCTTTAATTTTTCCTAGACATTCTGATTTTACTTATGTTTCTCATCTGTGCTTACCCTCCATCCCCCACTGCAACAGTAACTTGCTCTAGGCTCACTTTGCTCTAGTGTAGGAGATCCATCTGCCACCAGAACTATGATTCCCAGCATTCCTGGTGCTCCCTGTGCTCTGGGCTTCCACTTCCATCCTGGGGCTGCCATCAGAACTACTATTCCCAGAATTCCTGGTGCTCCCCACGCTGGGAGCGACTGAGGGAGCCATGGCCCCCCAAGCCTCCAGCTCTCCTGCTCTGCTCTCTGCCCGGGCGCCTGTGTATGCAAATTAACCCACCATCTTTGTTGGGTTAATTTGCATATTCACCTGATTGGCTGGTGAATATAGTGAAGGGACGGTCAATTTACATGTTTCTCTTTTATTATGTAGGATATTTTTAAAAGAGGCATCTAATTTATATCTTGAACAAATAAAAGTGTCTTTTGAAAAAGCAAAGGCTAATTAACTGGTGATGCAAACTACATGAATATATAACACTGATAATAACATGAGTCCTTATCATCTGTGGTATAATGTAAAAATCAATGAATAAGGGAAAAGGGGACCAGGGCTCTAATCTGGTCCCAGCAACCACTAGCTCTTACTTAACCTTGGACAAGTAACTTCCCAAAAAATTGGTTATTGGTGGAAATGCAGTGCCCACCACTGAAAGTGAGGTATCCCTTTCCCTACTAGGTGCTGAGGGGTCAGATCCTCATGATATCTCAAGAAAAAGAATTTTCTGAGATTTACACCAGTGGATGAGTGATTTTTACTTGTGTGAAATTATATTCTTGTGTCTGTAAAGTCCCATTTCCCTTAAACCAGTCCTGGAAGAAGTGCAGCTAGGGATTCAGCAGAACAAGAAGCAAAGCCAGTGTGCTGAGATTCTGGTCCATGGTGGAGCTGGGTCTGGTGTAGCATTAGGCTAGTTATAGTCCATCAGTCCAGTGTGTCTGTTACCCATGGGCCATGTGGGCAAATGCAGGAGTGTGAGAGCCCCTGCTGGCCAGGAATCAAGCAAAAGAGATAACTCCTTTATTTAAGAAATTTAAATATCTCAAATTTCATGCCTTTGCAGTGGCCACGCCTACTCTGGCCAATGACCTATTTCCAGGTATGAATGACAGGCAAATACCTTCCCTATTTCACTCAGACTTTATTGGGCATGTGTCTAAATTGCAGCTTTCTGGCAAAGCTGCACAAATGGAATGCCTATACTATTTGGCTTTCCTCCTTCTCCTTTTCTATTAATTAACAACTGGGTTCCTTACAATGGTATCAAATTCATTCACTCATAAGTATATAGAGAGTAGTACCTACTATTTGCCAGGAACCATGCTGGCTCTGAGTATATAGTGGGAACAATTCAGATTCACAAGGGGTTTAGTGTAGACAATGATAGAAAAGTAAATAAACCATTACTATTAACATTTTGGAAGGATAACTCTGTTGGGGGGTGCTGCTCTGTACATTGTAGGAGTGTAGCAGCACTCCTGATCTCTATCTATGAAATGCCAGTAGCATCTTCTTCCCCAGTTATGACAATGACAAATGTCTGTGGGACATCTCAAAATTTCCCCTTAGTGGTAAAAATAGTCCTTGGTTGAGAATAAATCGTAAAACGTACTCTACTAAGAGAGGCTCAAGGCCTAAGGGAGTACCTGGCAGAGGCAGTTAACCCAGTTGAGAGGAATCAGGGAGACTTCCCAAGAAAAGGTGTCAAGGTTGAGACTTAAAGTCTGAGGAGGAATTAGCCAGACAAAGAAGAGGTTGGAGGGGACAAAGGGGAAGAGTATTCTCAAGAGGAGCAATATTGCAAAGACCTGGAAGCAAGAGAGACTAGTGTAAGGGAGAGGAAGGTGGGAAGTGCCAGGAGATAGGCTGGTGAGGGAGGCTGATGTCATGGCAAGTTGGCTTTATCCTAAGGACAATAAGAAGCCAATGGAGAGTTTTCAGCTTCCATTTCCCATCCCTATATAAAATTAGGGATCAGACTAGATAATTTTAAAGTTATTTTCCATCTCTAGCATTCATAATGTATCTTTAGGTACGACTGAACATCTTAACATCTTACCATTGTGCTTCGCATTGCCTTTTCCATCATTTCTTTGTTATCATCATGTAAGTCATCTTTTATTCCAAAAGAGACAAAAACTTCAGCCTCAGCAACTACTTTGTTATAAAAATATCTGTCAAACAATAATACCATGAGATTATTTGGCTATCAAGGTTATAAAAATAAAATTCAGATAAACTAACAATTTGAAATTACATTGTATACTTGATACACTTTAAATTGTCTTCCATCTACAATTACATTTCATCCTCATAAAATTACAATAATAAAGCCAAAGTGCAGATTTTATGACTATGTGCTTGATGAAAAAACTGATCTTGAGGAAATCAAAAGACTCAGGTCCGGAGCCCTTTCCTACAGAACACAAAGCTTCCTTGATGATTTTGATGTCAGTGGGGAGCTCCCTCCTATTTCCTTTTATGTATTTAAAAGCAGCATGCCCAATCTTACTGTTATGTGAGATAAATTTTATTTTAATTCTAATTGTATATTAAACCTTTTTAGTTTAGAAATAAAGTAAGAGTAAAGGAAATTTTCCACACAGCAAATAATACTATAACAGGAACTAACTTTCCTTATTGAGAGTTTGAACAAATAGTGTCTCCATTAGAAGAAATTACTTTTTATAATTCCATGTCAGGTGAGCCTTTTATGTGTTTTAGACAAAGTAACAAATACTCTATTTTAGAAGAGAGGCAGTACAGGGAAGCATTTGAGGGCCTGGACTTAGAACCAGACAGATTGTGTGGCTTACTAGCTGTGCAATCTTGGGCAAATTACTGAACATTTCGGTACCTCCATTTTTTGGTTTAAAATGGGGGTAGTAATAGTATCTACCTCATAGTGTTCATAAAGATTAAATGAGCTAATATATACAGAGTGCTTCAAAACTGCCTGATAATATAGTTATGTAAATTGGTTATTGTTATTAATAACTACATGATATTGCCTTTTTAAATGACCTAAACTTTTATGGTAGATTGCTTGTAAAACTAGCCCCAATTTCCACTTGCCCATATGTTCACCATCTTTGCAGCTATTTATGTGCAAAGAGTGTGAAGAGAGTCTATTTCCTCCTGGGCTGATCTTGTAACTTGCTTTGGACAAAAGAATGTGGTGGAAATGACGGTGTGCCAGTCTCAAGCTTAGGCCTTTAGAGGATTTTTATGCTTTCATATTTTCTCTTCAAGTATTTCTGCTGCTACTAGCCTGTTAGTTGATGAGAGATGCACATAGTCCAATCATCCTTGTAGCTTCAGTTAACTGGCAGCCAATTACCAGACATGTGAGTAAGACCTGCCTAAACCAGCCAGCCTCCAGCTGACCTGCCAAATGACTGCAGGTACGTGGGTGAGTCCAGCTGAGATGAGCCTAGTCCAGATCAGCAGAACTGCCAGCTAACTCATAAACAGTCATCGTTTTAAGGCATTGAGTCTTGAGGTAGTTATGGAGCACTAGTTGGCTGATTAAGCCATTAATAAATTAAAAGGAAAGAAGGCTTCATATCTCAGTCCCAATATCCTAAATCATGCTGTTTCCTAAATGTACACAATGATTCTTTAGGATTATTTTTGCTGGTGAATAACAACAAAGCTAAAATCAGAACCAGCTCACATCAGAATGAGCAAATAAACTATAGGTATAATGTCTCCTCAATCAGTCAATCCCAAACTCATGGCAGACATTGCCAATAAATCACAGATCTCAACAACATAAATGTATTAAATCAACATATTGTGCATCTTAAACATTCACAATGTTACATGTCAATTACATCTCAATAAAGCTGGAAAAAAAATCACAGATCTCATTTTGGATAACTGCCACCAACCAGAGTTGGCACTTAATTTAGCTGGATAATATGAAAAATAACTTTCTTACCTTGCTTTTATAGTAATTTCAAAATTATTAAAGTTCTTATAACCAATGAAACTATTTTCTGGTTCTATTGAGATAGAAAACTGTGGCAACACTGAAAATAAAAAGGAAAAGGCAATATTACCACTTAAATTAGAGCAGCCTTCTGTCTGGTAAAATTGATGTAACATCAACACAACATCCAGCTGTAGTTATCATCATTATCAGGGACAACAACAACAATTACAACATCACTGGGAAGTCTCCTACTCCACCAATCGGAAGTCAATCCAGCTATCTATGTATCAGAAGCACTTTGTTTATACTCAGATTACAGCATTTATTATAGGCAATTGTTTATTTCCTTGACTAGAGTGTGGATTCCTTGAAAATAAAATGTTCTCTATATATCTTTGTATATCTTCCCCTCTCATCCTTGTCATAAGTCTTAAATATAATAAATGCTTATTAAATTAAAAATAGAAAATTCCTGCTTATTTAACATTTCCCTTTTTTGTCCAGTAGATAAAATCCACCCAGTCCAAAATTCTAGCATAAAACTCTGACTTTAGTCAAGAAGAGAGAGTTTATGCCCAGACAGCGTGGCTCAATGGTTGAATGTTGACCTATGAACCAGGAGGTCATGGTTCGATTCCAGTCAGGGCACATGCCCAGGTTGCAGGCTTGATCCCCAGTGGGGGGCATGTAGGAGTCAGAGGACCAGTGATTCTCTCTGATCATTGATGTTTCTATCTCCCTCTCCCTTCCTCTCTGAAATCAATAAAAATATATTTTAAAAAAAGAAAAGAGAGTTTAAAATGAACTATAAGAAATAATACCCATGCAAAAGTAGAAACTAGAGCAGAAAGGAGTTGGGTTATCCCCGCTTTTCTTTTCTTTTCTTTCTTTCTTTTTTTTTTTTTTTTGATTGCCCAAGAGAAAATAGTATCACCGGTTGAAATGTCACTGTTTTCTCTTTATACTTCCTCAGATTGTGTACCAGGGCTTCTGGATTCTAATTCTATTAACCTACACAGCAGTTAATAGAAAATTGGATGATTGAGTGACCCTGATATTGTGGACATAGACTGGCAAACAACTGTAAGTGAGATAGTTAGCTACAGATACGGTTCATGTGTTTTCTGGATGGTGAAGGCTAGAAGTAAAAGCACAATGCAATTTTCTACTCTAGGCTGTGTTCCTGTGTTATCAAAGATCCAGGTAGATGTGCTCTCTCCAGGATATAAAATGCAAGAAAATATTTCACCCTTTCATCCATATAGCAGGGACACTCCTGTCAACAGTGATATACCAGTGAACAAAATTGACACAAACCCTGTCCTTAATGAGCTCACAGTCAAGCAGGGAAGACAAGCATAAGCACAGATAAACACCTAAGTCACAGTTATGAAAACAGATATGAAGAAATACAGAGACTCCTACTCAGGAAAGAGAATTCAGGGAAAGCTTTTCTGAATAAATGGCTTTTCAATTGAGACTTGAAAGGTGAGTAGGAACTGGCTAGGCAATGAGGGAGGGAAAAGTGTTGTAGGCAGATGGAATATCATGCACAAAGTACCCACTGTTGGAGGGAAGCAAGGGTGAGAGTGGTATAAAATGAGGCTGAAGAGGAGGCAGGCCAGCTCAAATTAGAGATTTTGATTTTCATTATAAAAGGAATGAGGGATTATTGGGGACTTTTCAATAGTGATATAACATGATGAGATTTGCATTTCAACATTATTTTGGCTAAAACCAAGGGGGAAGAGTTTGGAAGCAGAGCTAGCAACCAAGAGGCTTTGCAGTAATCCAGGAGAGAGCTTGTTGATGAATAGATGAGGGTGACCACAGATAATAAGAGGTGTATGAATTTTAGATATATACAGAAAGCAGCAAAAACACTTGGAGTAAGGGAGGTTGGTTGTAATTATATGTATTGAGAGTCTATCATCTTTACTTATTTATTTTTATTGATTTCAGAGAGGAAGGGAAAGGGATAAAGGGATAGAAACATCAATGATGAGAAAGAATCATTAATCGGCTGCCTCCTGCACATCCCTAGTTCATAGGTTGACACTCAACCACTGATCCACACTGTCTGGGCAAGCCTATAATCCTTAAAGTTGAGTTTCATTGTAACAAATCTGTTTTCACTGCTTTGTTTAATTGTTAAATTTGTGTGTTTATTTTCCATATTAAGAGTTTCATGGCGAATTAAAAATGATTTCAAGAAAGTTAAATTTGATATTAGAGCACACAAATACTCTAATAAACAACTATTAAAAACTGAAAGATTAATCTATTTAGACATTAATTATTAGTCCTTTAATGTGATTGATTTCAAAATAAGAATATCTTTAATTTCCAAATAAATATATTAGGGATTTGTGAAGCAGAAGAAAAACAGCATTGGACTAGAGGTAAGGAAATCCAATTGCTGTCCTTGTTCTGTCACTAATTGGTTGTAATGACTTCAGTAAATCATCGATTAGTCTTTCTGGGTTCCATTTACCTCATCTCTGAGTAAGTTTCTCCTAAAATCATAACCTGGAAAAATAATTTCACTAGTCAAGCTCCTCAGGAGGCTAGGACTCTTCGGGTTCTATGATGAGGAACAAAAGTCCAGAGAGGTTGGTGTGCTTATTCAAGGTTAACAAGAGCATGCTGAAACTAGAGCGTAGGCATGGGGACAATCACTCTCACCCCTCCACCAGTACTTCTGACCATATCAGTAGGTTGCCTTTTCTTCAGGGATTGAGTTTACATTAAAGTCATTAATGAAAATAATTACTGCAAAAGCATTAACTCTTTATAAATTTTTAATTTGTCAAAAATTACCATATTCTTTAACTTCAAAATATGCAGTTCCAGTTGTTGAAAAGTCCTCTTTATATTTAGCTTGAATTTTCCACATACCATATCTGTGAAAGCAAGAAATTTAAAATTACATAAGTTTCCAAATATTTTTAATTTACCCAGCAGAAATCTAATCAATTCTTGTTTTAAGGAGGGGAAAGTAAGTTAATATAGTCTAAGTGATATATTTTATTTGCAATAAATGGAAATAACTGAGTGTTTTGGAGATATTAGACACTGTTTAGTAACTAGTTTTTCATATGTTGTGTTATTTTTTCAGGTACTTTATCTTAATATTGTCAATAGCTTTGAATTGAAGAGCTTGTGATACTTGAGAATTTACTTGATTCTGGAGCTTTATTATATTTTTAATATAATATTGAAATCTACACTATAGTAGGACATTCATAATAATGTCTCTAGAAACATATAATTCGGGTCAAGCCCATCCAGATGATAAGATTCACACCTCATGTATAAGAAGCTATAGCTGGAGACAAAGTATGGCCTGTTCAAAGAGGAAAATTATCTGGGTTTAATTAAAAACCTTCAGTCAAAAATATTCACTGAGCACTGGATTAAACACTGTAGATAAAAATAATAAACACGATAAAAGGGTCCGTCTTCATAGAGCTAATAGTCCATGGGATTTCAAATTTTTACATTTCCATTTATTAGCAGATTGAATACTTGGGAAAGTTACTTAACCTCATTTGTGAAATGGGAAAGACAATTATCTACTTTGTGTACTGGTTATCAATCAATACATTGAATATTATCATCATCATTAATTCTATGTGCCTGTTATGTTGAAGTGCTGGAGATAAAACAGTGAACAATAAAAACACCATCCTTGTTCTCAAGGACTTTACAGTCTAGTGGGAATAAAAGGCAAGTAAATAACTAAATAAATAATTGTAAAATTGAAATAAGTGCCACTAAGGAATAGAGAATAAAAGAAAGAGAGGGACTACATTAGATCATGTGTCCAGGACTAATGTCTTTGAAAAGGGAGCATTTAACCTGTTTTCTACAGAATGGGAAGAAGCCAGCTTTATGAAGAACAAGGTAAAACACTATTAAGCAGAGGAAACAACATGTGCAAAGGTACAAAAATACTGGCCATGAGAAGCTATCATGGTTGACACATAATCTGTCACAGAGCAAATGGCACAAGATGAAGAAATTATAACAGTTGGAGAAATGATAATAGTTGTAAAATATTCTGTGCTACAGAGTATGTAATATTTTCAAGAAAGTATACAATTTAAAAATTATCCAAATTATTTAAATTCCCCAATTTAATCCAAATTTCTAGATAATCTTCAGTATAGTAAATTAACTGTAAACTACCTTCTAGAGAACAAAGCAAAAATTACCATAAAAAGATTTTTACTTTAAAGTAATTTGGCCATTTATAGGTGCACCTATCTTATTTGTCCTACTCTAAACAACTTGAAGGCAGGAACTGTGGATTCTTCATTCCTATTTTATATCTCTCATTCCTCTTGTACTTTGCACATACTAGGAATGTGTTCACTAAATATTTTTTACATTGGATTCTGTTTAAACATATTCTTAAATCTTTTAACATGACGCCAAATGGGAGAAATAGCTCCAAGAACATCCTCCCTCTTGAAATATGATAGTCTATGCAGAAAAGACTACAAATAGTAATATATTTATAACTTTCAGAGCAAGGCACAGGACCACACTAGCCTTTTAGACTGATAGTCTATTTGATTTTCTTAAAGGATGGAAGGTTGATGGTTTTGATCTTTAAAAAAAGAAAGTAAGAAAGAAAGCCAGCCAGCCTGGGGTCTATTTTTTTTCCTCTTCCAAAGTTTAATTTCTATGTGTAAAGAAAATTGATGAGAAGTATTGGGAAATTCTCCTCTCCCCTACCCCAGAAATTGAGTCTAGCTTCTCATTACTCTTTAAAAGATTTTGCATATCTTCATTTCTTTCACAGTAGGTTGCTTCATTTGACTGGTGATCTGCCTCACCACCAAAAGTTCCAGATGTGTTTTTTTAAAGAAAACTTTATTAACAAATATTTTAAAATACCTAGGATTAGATAGGTTAACGCCGGAGTTTGCTGCTTTGAACAACTACTTCAAAAGTGAAACCAAAAAACGGAAGGGACATCACCCAGAACCACAGGAACGCTGGCTGAGTGGAAGTCCTACAACTAGGAGGAAAGAGAAACGCACATGGACACTCAGAGGAGGCGCAGTGGTGAAGTCAAATTCTGAGGTGCGGAGTGGGCTGGCGGCGGAGGGCGCGGTTGTTGTTTTCAATCGGGAGGGAGTCGCAGACTCTGAGCACCAGATCCGGGCGAGTCTTTAGGGACCCAGACTCAAACAGGAGAAGCGGGACTGTCTGGCTTTGGTCAGAGCGAGTGCAGCTTTCTCTCCCAGCTTTGCAGCGGGTGCTGGGACTCAGAGAGGCAGAGCCCCTGGGGACAGGACTGAGAGCCGCCATAACTGCTCTCTCCGGCCCACCCTGTTGATCCTGTGCGACCCGCCCCGCCCAAGCCCTGCACAGAGGCATTTGCCGGATAGCCTCAGGCAAAGGCTAGATTAGCACCTCCCTAGAGGACAGAAGTTCTCTCACTGCTGACACAGCTGATTCTCATAGCCACTTGGCCTGGAGGTCAAACCCTCCCTGGAATTAGCTACAACAATCAAGATTTATCTATAAGACTGCGAACAAAGACCACTAGGGGGTGCACCAAGGAAGCATAACAAAATGCGGAGACAAAGAAACAGGACAAAATTGTCAATGGAAGAAATAGAGTTCAGAACCACACTTTTAAGGTCTCTCAAGAACTGTTTAGAAGCTGCCGATAAACTTAATGAGATCTACACGAAAACTAATAAGACCCTCGATCTTATATTGGGGAACCAACTAGAAATTAAGCACACACAGACTGAAATAACAAATATTATACAGACGCCCGACAGCAGACCAGAGGAGCGCAAGAATCAAGTCAATGATTTGAAATGCGAGGAAGCAAAAAACATCCAACCGGAAAAGCAAAATGAAAAAAGAATCCAAAAATGCGAGGATAGTGTAAGGAGCCTCTGGGACAGCTTCAAGCGTACCAACATCAGAATTATAGGGGTGCCAGAAGATGAGAGAGAGCAAGATATTGAAAACCTATTTGAAGAAATAATGACAGAAAACTTCCCCCACCTGGTGAAAGAAATGGACTTACAGGTCCAAGAAGCGCGGAGAACCCCAAACAAAAGGAATCCAAAGAGGACCACACCAAGACACATCATAATTAAAATGCCAAGAGCAAAAGATAAAGAGAGAATCTTAAAAACAGCAAGAGAAAGAAACTCAGTTACCTACAAGGGAATACCCATACGACTGTCAGCTGATTTCTCAACAGAAACTTTGCAGGCCAGAAGGGAGTGGCAAGAAATATTCAAAGTGATGAATACCAAGAACCTACAACCAAGATTACTTTATCCAGCAAAGCTATCATTCAGAATTGAAGGTCAGATAAAGAGCTTCACAGATAAGGAAAAGCTAAAGGAGTTCATCACCACCAAACCAGGATTATATGAAATGCTGAAAGGTATCCTTTAAGAAGAGGAAGAGGAAGAAAAAGGTAAAGATACAAATTATGAACAACAAACATGCATCTATCAACAAGTGAATCTAAGAATCAAGTGAATAAATAATCTGATGAACAGAATGAACTGTTGATTATAATAGAATCAGGGACATAGAAAGGGAATGGACTGACTATTCTTGGGGGGGAAAGGGGTGTGGGAGATGTGGGAAGAGACTGGACAAAAATCGTGCACCTATGGATGAGGACAGTGGGTGGGGAGTGAGGGCGGAGGGTGGGGCGGGAACTGGGAGGAGGGGAGTTATGGGGGGGAAAAAAAGAGGAACAAATGTAATAATCTGAACAATAAAGATTTAATTTAAAAAAAAAGGAAAAAAAATAAAATAAAATACCTAGGATTAGATGGAATCTTGAAGTCAGGAAAAGAGATAATTCCAGTATAATCACTTTCTTCTACAATGTCAACTCCTGATCCTTGAGGATCCTTTGAATAAAAACAAACAACATCAAAGCATATAAACCGAATTTTAAAAATTAACTGATTATATTATATTTGATCTACAGAAATATTTACTAACAAATATCCATGTCTTCAAATTAAATATGAAGGAGAAAGATTATTTAAATGTGTGGAAGGCAAATATGGCTCATTTAAGCCACATCCCTCTCTCTTTTTGGACCCCTTCTCCCTCTCTTGACACACACACAGACACACACACACACACACACACACACACACGCGCGCGCGCGTATAAATTAGTTTCCAGGTATCCTAGTCTCAGTTATTTACATGAGATTCAACTCTATCTAGTATAACTAAAAAAACAAAGTATAGAAATAACTGATGTTATAATTAATCAAATGTGAACTCATAGGCTTTATAGATACCAAAATACATTTATTAGCTAGATACTTTATAGTTGCAGTATGGTCATTTTGAGCTTGATAAAACATTCAAATTAGTTAAACAAATTTTAAAGTTTTCATAAAGCTTTCCCATAAGCTTCCTTTTCTGTGTGGGCTTGGAAATTATTTAAATGAGGTTTCTTATTTTCTTTGGACTACATGTAGAGGTCCATTTTGAACTTAACCCAGAAATTTACCACTATATGCCTTGACTGTGAAATTAATGGTCGGATTTTTGAGGTATTTTTTTTCTTGAGTTGCAAAGGTCCATTTTGAAAAAGAATTAGAATTGAGGCAAAATATCTTCTAGGTTGATCTTTATCCCTGCAGTCCATTGTACACTGTGCTTCTTCTAAGATGATCTCTCTCAAGTACTATTTTTGTTAAGGGCAGAAATAGAATAGTGGGGAATAGCTATAGTTATAAAGAATATTAATCATGCTCTGTTAACTGTGATTGTTTTGTTCTGATTAAAGAAAGCATGCTCTGACCTGGCTGGGAGTTGTATGCCCCTGGACCTGGGAGTTGAACTCGAAATGTGGTCCATTCTCCTTATCTGAGAACTGCCTATCATCATGGAAAGATGAACAATTTTGTTGCCAAATCAATGGAATCCTGGGTTGTAACCACCTGGAAGCACCTACCCTTTGTAACCGCTAGCCTGCATTGTCTGTAATCTGTAACCATTTTACCCATTCCTAATCTTTGTCCTTCTACCCAATATAAGCAACTTGTTTATAGGGGGAACGAAAGGGGGTGTGTGGGACAGATTTCTGTGGATGACCACTGCTCTCCGATGTTGCCGGCAATATTGGAAAATAAAACGCTCATATACGATTCAATCCTGTCTCTGCTTAATTGGCTCAAGTAGTGACAGGCAACCCAGACCCCTTCACTGTCGCGTTTCATTTTCAGGACACTTTCTGCATGCTGACTCTCCACTGCTCTAGGATCAAATTCCTCAATCCTGTCTTCCTGGGACAGCTCTTACACAGGACAACTGGCATCCATTCTTCCTTGTGTGGTGTCAGGATTCTACATCACTCAAGTGCAACCACTGAGAGGGGTAGAAGGTAGAATCAACAGCATCTGACCACATGCTCTAGTATTTTCTGACAGAAAAAGGGTATTTGAGCTGACTGCCTCTCCTTAGTTCTCTTCCAGACTTCTGACATCAGTCAGCCAGTTTATGTACTATCCCCATTTCTTACTGTCATAGCTAAATTCATGCTATATATTACCATGGGAAGTTTTTCATTATTTAAAAAAACCCTATGGCTATTCCTTTCATTAAGACACAGCTTAAGATTTCCTTTACGTATTCAATTACAGAAAAGGATTACATCATCCTTCAATCTCAGCCCTATTTTGTCTTCCCTCTGAGCTTATGGGTCATTTGTCCTATTGTACAATTAGGAGAAAAGGTGCTGCAGCCTACAGTGAAGGACCATTACTAATACACCTATACTGTTAATAAGTAACTGCTCATCTTTACCTCATGATTTAGCACTATTTTTCATGTGTTAGTATGTTAGTTATTAAACTCCAAGGTCCTCAAATGTAAATTTCATTGATTATAATTCTTTATCTTGAATTGTACAAATAAAATTCTCATAATAGATATTCAATTAATTCTTAGTGATTGACTGATGTTCTTAAAGAACGAAATCATGAAGTATATATTTAAATGATTTAGTTTAAAATCGTTGAGGTTTCATTTTCACGACTTCTTTACACATGCCAATTTTAGAGATATAGACATACAATGTTATATTCACAGAAAGTGTTCAGTCACCATTTACTGAGCACTGAATGAGCTCATATGGCATTGGGGTAGGGTTATGAAATAATGTATCTTATCCTAAAATGAGTTAAATTATTATTTAAATAAATAACATACTTACTATGAAAGTTAAGACAATTTCTCTTTTGGCTGGCTTCAAGTCATCATTCAGTGAATAAACTCTAACCTTTACTGTAAGAATAATTGATAGCATCAAAAACTCTGTTAAACACAAGGGTATTTTAGTTTTTTAAACAATAATCATTCTTTAAAATGATGAATCTCATTAAAATAAATCAATACATGGTCAATACACGAAATCTGTTTTTGAAAGAAAGAAAAAGTTAGTCTGCAGATATATAAATTATTAATGAGTCTTTTCTTTTAAAAACCTGTGTCCACATAATTTCAAGTGTTAAAAAGCTCTAAGTAGTGTCAATTATCCTCCCCAGGGGAAGAAGTACCTTATACTCTACCTGATTGTTCTGGAGTGTAAACAGGTTTGTCTGTTTGAATGAAGAGAAATCCATTGTCATAGGTTATTGGCATTTTTTTTGATTTTGAAAAATGCTTTGATAAAACATCCAAATACACATATGGAACTTGATTTTGTCCTCCAGGCAATTGTTTGGGTTGTATCTGTAATAGAAATGTTGATAAAAAAGAACATAATAGTTTTAAGGTTATAAAATATTCGGATTTTCTAAATACCACTGTAATCTCATTAGAAGGAGAAATAAGTATGTGTATTTAATCATTTTAAAAACAGTAGGGGAGACAGAATGGTAAATAAATTTTGCCCAAAGCCCTTCAGTGTTAAATATCATAACCAAAATTTAGTTTTAAGCAATTAAAAATATTTCCTAAATGTTATATGCATTTAGTAAAACTAAGCTATTGAAGCTCTCTCTTTTTTTAAAAAAATATATTTTTATTGATTTCAGAGAGGAAGGGAAAGAGAGAGATAGAAACATCAATGATGAGAGAGAATCATTGGTTGGATGCCTCCTGCACGTCCCCTACTGAGGATCGAGCCCACAACCCAGGCATGTGGCCTTGCCCGGAAGCAAACCCAGGAACCTTCAGTCCGCAGGTTGACGCTCTATCCACTGAGCCAAACTGGCTAGGGCTATAGAAGCTCTTTCACTTCATCAGCTTGCTGGATTAGCTCATGGTCTCCATTTTTTCCCTTCAACATCCTGACTGATGTCTGGACACTTTGTATTATATCTATATCCTCTATTCCCACCTGTTGAGCTGCATGCTTTCCAATATTTGTAAGTAATTGTAATTATCCAGTTTACGTTGCATGATATGCAAATTTAATACATAAAAAGTAATAAAAGAAAGATAAGTGCTTCTCCTAAAACTAAGCTTTGACACATAGGATAAAAGTTAATCACTAAAATCAACTGCTTGAAATTACATATGTGAGAGTACTGAAAAAGTTTGGAAAACAGTAACAAGCTAATAAGATTCTGCACTCAGGTTCTTTGCAAGTGTCTTTAAGTACTTTGTCCACTTCAAAGAAACAGAAATTGTGGAACAAAGATGATTTATTAAAGGTGTGGCACATAGTAAATAAGATTTGGCATTCCAATCAATGGGTCTGCACATGAAGAAAAGACCTTGACACAATATCAAACAATTGGCAAATAAAGATACATTATAATGTTAAGATAAAATTAGATGCTTAAGCCGAAACCGGTTTGGCTCAGTGGATAGAGCGTCGGCCTGCGGACTGAAGGGTCCCGGGTTCGATTCCGGTCAAGGGCATGTACCTGGGTTGCAGGCACATCCTCAGCAGGAGATGTGCAGGAGGCAGCTGATCGATGTTTCTCTCTCATCGATGTTTCCAACTCTCTATCTCTCTCCCTTCCTCTCTGTAAAAAATCAATAAAATATATTTTTAAAAAAATTAGACGCTTAAGATATGCACCAATATTTATGATTTGTCTACTTTAATCTCCTTTCCAATTAACTAAGTTAGCACTGTTTAAACAGAACGCACTTTTAAGAAACAGTGGTATAAATGAACCTCAGAGCCCGAGCAGTCTTTTATTTTTCTGGTTCTTGAATTTTTATTGTAATTTAAAATAAAATTTTGGTTATATTTATTCATGTTGCTAAATAAATAAGTATGGAAAATTATTTTTAGTTGTCAGAATTTTTAATAAGAAATGAGTTGAAAGCACCTTTCTAGACAAGCTATAATAACTTAATAGGAGAAAAGTTATTTGATCAAGGTTTTATTTTATTTTATTAACTATAGGTTGTCAATCAGAGCTATTTACTTCAGTAATCAATAATTTATTCATTTTGGAAACTATACTTGTACAGTATTGGAATTTAAACAAACAAATGTTCAATAGCATCTATGGCTTTCTGTAGGCAATGCATTATAGATCAATATGCATATCAGATTTCTCTATTTCTCTCTAATGATAATTTGCACAGATAATAAGTATTTTCGATGTATTTTCAAATATTTACATATTAGTACAATGTTATTTTCCTATTTAGAATTTTCTGTTTCCTTCATATTATTAGTGACTGACATACATCATTTAATAATCACACAAAGATATAATCTTATAAAAGATCAAATCTCTATGTTATCAATATTCAAACTTTGAACACATTTAATTGAGAATATTTTATATGTTTATAGAAAATAAAAGATAAATACATACTGTTAAGATTGCAGAGTTTTGGAATTTATTTTCTGTGGATAAAGTAACAGAGGCTGAAGCGTAACTAATTTTTTTATCTGGATAACTTTTAATGGAGATTGTTGCATCAAATGCTTCAGTGTATCCATAAACTTGAATTACAATATTTTCAGATGCTCCAACACGAAGTACTTTTGGTGCTGATATGACATACCTGTTGAAACAGGAAAAGAGAAGGATCAGTAACTCTATATGACATACTTTGTTATACTTCTGATTTCTTCATCTCACTTGAGACATTCAATTTAAAATAGGCACATTTTCTCAACTTAAAAATAATTTTTTAATTAAAATTTATTTGTGATCTATGGTCATTTCAGCATAGTCTACAAAAAAGAAATAGCTTGAAATCCGGACTTGAAAAATAGCACTGGAGATTTAGTTAACATTTAGGAAGGCAGTAATAGCACTTTCTTGAGCTACTGCAATAAAGGAAGACTTACTGGTGTTGACTAGAACATGTAAATAGGGTCACTATTTTTGCCCGAAGTAGAAAAAAGCAACAGTTACCAATGATTGAATTCCAGTGCTGCCACCTACTGGCTGAGTAACCATGCTAAAGTCGCTAACCCTCTCTGAGACAAAAATAACTTAACTGTGAAAATATCACCTTCTTTACTAGGCTGAGGTAAGGATGAAGTGAGACTATGTACATGAAAGCACTTAGCATGTTTAGTACTCAATAAATGTTAAGATTCATTAATTTCACTAAATTATTTGAAAGGAAGTAATCTTAGAAGAACTGATGTTATACTAGTGAGTGGATTTTTCAAAAAGATAGAATAAAAGTGCGTTTGGGAGAATGCATTTGAAAATGCAAATAGTTACAGAGTCCTTAGAGACCAAATAATCACAACCATGCAATAATAATGATAATAACAGTAACTGAGTAGTTATCATATATGAGTGTCTGTATTAGCACTTTATATACAACTAGAGGCTTGGTGCACGAAATTGTGCAAGGGAGGGGTCCCTAAACCTGGCCTGCACCCTCTCCAATCCAGGACCCCTCAGGAGATGTCTGACTACCAGTTTAGGCCTGATCCTAACTGCCCTCCCCTGCTGGCCTGATCGCCCCTAACTGCCCTCCCCTGCTGGCCTGATCGCCCCTAACTGCTTTCTCCTGACAGCCTGATCGCCCCTAAGTGCCTCTGCCTTGGCCCCCACCACCGTGACTTTGTCCAGAAGGACATCCAGAAGACATGTGCTCTAATCAGCATATTACCCTTTTATTAGTATAGATTCTTTTAATCTTTACAACAAGCCAATGACGTAGATACTATTGTTTTCTTATTTTACAAGTGATAAGAGGTTAATTTGACTGAGGTCACCTGGCTTATATGTGAATGAAAGACTTTATATTCAGATCTCTCTTGTTGTGTTAAACTGTGGTCAAAGTTACAAGCTTTGTTCACAGCCCCAGGCTGTTCCCTCAGTTTTATTTTTCATGTGATTTATACAAGAATGAATATGAATTATATGTTTTTGAAATAAAATTTTTAACGTGTGATTTTTTTTATTGTTTATTAAAAGAAAACCTATAAATATAAACCAGGTTTTTAATTATATCACAAAGTATATAGTTTGAATAGTGAAAGCTACTACATAGAAAAAAGTGTTTATTCTACTGCATAGAAAAAAGAGTTTCAATCCAAAAGGTGATAATGATTGAGACCTAAGAGCTCATCACTTCAACTGGCAGAATTATTGCAGGCTCTTGTCAAAATTATGACATTTAAAAAGTCTTTTCAAATCAGCAAGTGTTTAGTAACAATGAAATTAATTTGGAGGCAATTAACTCCTTTAGACATCTGGCAGTTCTACATGACAACTAATTTGGAACCATTTACAGTCAAATTATGAAAGAGAGAAAAGAATCTCCAGACTTCCAACAGTCATCTGATTTCCCCAAGTGCTTACCCAGAAAATCCTATCTAATAAAAGAGAAAAATGGTAATTGGTGTACGATGATACCCTTTTCATTGGCTAATCAGGGCTATATGCAAATTAACTGCCAACTAAGATTGGCAGTTAACTGCCAACTAAGATTGGCAGTTAACTGCCAACAAGATGGTGGTTAATTTGCATATGTAGGCACAATGCAGGGAGGCGAAAGGGAAAGCAGGAAGAAGCCCCCTGCCACTGACAGTGATCGGAAACCCAGCGGGGAGCTAAGAGCTGGGGGGCAGGGCAAAGGCGGCCCTGCCCCCCAGCCATGATCGGAGAATCAGGTGCCTTTTCTGCCCTGGCCAGTGATAGCAGGAAGTAGGGGTGGAGCCAGTGATGGGAGCTGGACACGGTCGAAGCTGGCAGTCCCGGGAGCTAGGGGTCCCTTGCCTGGGCCTAAAGTGGAGCCCACGATCGTGGGGCCGCTGCAGCTGCGGGTCCCCGCTGCCCGGGCCGGACGCCTCAGCCAGAGGTGTTAGGCCTGGGCAGGGGCGGAGCCTGCAACCGCGGGGAGCTGGGGGTCCCCTGCCCAGGCCTGACACCTCTGCCAGAGGCCTCAGGCCTGGTCAAGGGGCCGATCCGGTGATTGGTGATCGGAGGGTGATGAGGGTCAACTCCTCTGGCCGAGGCATCAGGCCTGGGCGGGGGGCTGAGCCGGGGATTGGGGGGATATGATGGTCCCCTTGCCCAGGCCTGAAGCCTGGGTCAGAGGCGTTAGGCTTGGGCGGGGGGTGGAGCAAGCAATCAGAGGGAGATGGGGGTCCCCTGCTCAGGCATGATTCCTGGGCCAGAGGCCTCAGGCCTGGGCGGGGGCCAGAGCCAGTGATCAGGGGGAGATTGGGGGTCCCCTGTCCAAGCCTGACACCTCTGGCGGAGGCGTCAGGCCTGGGCAAGGGGCCGATCAGGCGATCGGAGGGTGATGGGGGTCTCTGTCAGAGGCGTCAGGCCTGGGCAAGGGGCTGATCCTGCAATTGGAGGGTGATGGGGGTCAATGCCTGAGGGCTCCCAGTATGTGAGAGGGGGCAGGCTGGGCTGAGGGACACTCCCCTCCCCACACACACCCAGTGCACGAATTTCGTGCACCGGGCCCCTAGTAGGAAAATAAGAAAACTTTAGCTTTGATGATAATAAGGTAAATATACAGAAATGTTACAATGTGCTAAGTACCTTTTTAAGCACATGATACATATATAAATTCACTGTATTGCTACCACCACTGTCTGAGAAAAGTCTTATTTTACAGATGAGAAAACTGATAATTAACTTGCTTAAGGTCACACAGCCAATAAGTTATAGAATGTGGAATTGTCTCGAGCAGCCTGTTTCCTGAAGTAACACTTTCAATTGCTGTACTACACTGAATTTATCAAGAGCTTTGCAAATCTAGAAAAAATATGTATTTTAATTTCAGTATTCTTAGAAATTTTGTATTTTATGTTTTAATTTTGAATTGTCTATGTGGTAGTGGTGGGGAAACATAAACTACTCAGTGTTGACAAGTCCGTAAAAGATGGCTCTGGAACCACCATTTTTCCAGATTTTGGTCCATGCTGATTTATCAGTTGCACAGTCTAATCCAAAGAATTTTGCACTTTTAAAATTTTCTTTCAATAGTTGCAGAGGATCAAGCCACTCAGCTTGCAGGGGGGCAAAAATGTTAGTTTGGCCTCTACCTGGAATGTTCTTTCCCCAGATATCTGCAAAGACTGTTCCCTTCCTTCAAGTTCTATATGAGTGCCTTAGAGAATGGTGACGGAAAAAAATAAAAAATAATAATTTTAAAAAGAACCTTCTCTGTCTACATTTTCAAATAGTTCCTCATCATTTTTGTATCCTATTACTCTCCTTTACTTCTTTCTTCATAGCATGAATAATCACCTGACCTTATTTATTCATTTATTCATTGGTTCATTCATTATTTGCTTCTCCAACTAAAATGCAAGCTGTATATAAATTTATTAATTTAATTGACTGATAACCATGTTGTAAATGGTACACTCTCACTTTTTCAAGAGAAAGAGAGGCAATGCTTATTAAAGGCCAGTACAGTGTATAGGAAGAATTCAGAATCCTGGTCCTAGTTCTACCACTTAATCTCAAACTCTTTGAACTTCAGCCACTTGTCTTTCAAAAATGAATAAATAAAATATACCAAAGGTACTGGGGTGATTGTAGCAATGCAAGGAAATCAGATTTGTGAGAGCCTAGGAACACATTTATATTCATAATCTAGTTTACATATTTATACATTTATGATAAATGGAAAAAAATTAAAATGGTAAAGAGGAGTCCTTAATATTAGTCCTGCTTCTGTTTCTCTTTAACAGAGTGACTTTTGGTAAGTCACTTTCCCTGTCACCACTTATCCTCATATGTGAAATTAGTAGGTTCAATTAGATACTCAGTTCCCTTTCAATAATGTTATTTCTAGATATGAATCACTATTTTAAGACATAGTTTAAAATATACAGTATTTCAATAATAACACCATTGTGAAGAATGAGCTTGTAAATATAAAAATAATTACAATAGTTTTTCAAATCACTGTATTAGAATTAACCCCCAAGTAACCCTTGTTTAATTATGCACAGTATTTAGAAAACAATGCACTAAATATAAATAAGCAATAAATGACAAGAAAGTTTGTCATTTAGAGATTATTTTGTGCTTTTTCAAAGTGAAATTTGAATAATCACTTATGTAATTAAAAAAAAACAATCCCGTAAAAGCTGTCATGTTGTTAGCTATTCATCAAATCAAAATACTTTCATGAGTTTCTTATTCAGATGAGAATATTCACTTGGTATTCTCAAAAGTAGAAAGTAATTTTTGAATTAACAAAGTTAACTGATTTTATTTTTCACTCATCACAACTAAGATGCATTGAAAATCAAGATAGGTCCTTTTACTTACGTTTGTTCCTGTCCCCAACATTTCCCCAGGAAGATTAAAAAACAAAGTATGCCCCAAAGACCCATGGCTGGAGACAGCAGTAAACCATGGGTATAACCTTTTTCTTGAAGTTACTCTCCTTTTAAATAAACCCAGCTAAAAGAATTTGAGTAAATTAGTTTACTGGTTAATTATTAATGTAAGAAAGAAAGACTTCTAAGTTGGAAAAATAAAATCATAACTGAAGCAACCTTTAATGCCCAGGTATAAAAGTAGGCGATATTTCATAGGGATTTACACCTAGAGAATTTATTTTAATTAATACAAAGAAAGGGGTTCTAACATGGGAGTTTGGCACTGCAATGAATGGCTTAAAGCTAGAAACCAGTAAGTCACACTGCCCTTGGCCTTTCCTCTTTTGGCCAGGGTAACTGCTCTGCCATTACATCATCTGTGAGCACCTGGTTTAGACAGGGCTCACTCAGTGGTCTTTTTAGAGAAGTCCTGAGCAATACTGTTGTTAGAATTGGGAATCGCCTAGTGATAAGCTGAATCTGCAAAGGAAATCTATGGAATAGTTCTTTGGTCTATCCCAGTCTAGAAAAGAAGCTAAACATTAGGTGGAGGAAAGGTTGTGATGGGCAATGAAAATGCCACGTTGAGCAGGCCAACATCATTCTTTAGGAAATAAGTAGCCAGTCAAAAACTTTAGTATTTAGTAGGGAATGACTATCCTTCAGTATCTATTAATTTGCACACCACAAATACAAAATTTATACCCATTCAGACACAGAATATTTTTCTTTAAAAAAAAAAACACAACCTCAGGTTAAATCTTCCAGTGAGGATCTTAATGTAAGAGTTCAGGAAAAACAAAGCTTCTTATAACAAAGAAGTTTAGTAATTAATTTAGAATGAAATATAATTTTATCTTTAAGATATTATATTTTATGTTCACTATAAAACTTTGAATTCACTACCTTCCTTATATTAGCAATCATTTCTATTTTAGTACATAGTAAATACTCTATTTTAAAATAATAAAACAAATTTCTCTAAACATTATTCTGTAATTCAGATGTTTTATGGTCACATTAGCATTCCTTGCTTTGAATTAATAAGGTTCTATTTTATAAATCCTTTAATACTGAAATCATTAGGGAAAAAAGGCACACAAAGGAAATTTGATATACAAATATCACTAAAGGTGTTTCTTGCATATATTATTAAAATGGTAAAAATATGCCACTATTGTCTGATCATGTAGCCCATTTGTTTCAAAAGAATACCTGTGAAATGATTAAACTGGATTGTGAAAGATAGGTCAAGTTAAAACAAACAAAGTACTCTTGCCGTCATTTTCGGGAAAAGATATTAGGAGAAAAGTGAGAACACTTAAATCATCATAGATGATATATGTATGTTAAGTGCAAGTTTTTTGCTTGTATTATAAAGTGAATAGTGATGATAATGGTTTCTCAAATAGAAAACTTTTTTAAAAATGATGAATCTCAAAGACCCTTAATAGAACCAAAATTCAACAATTTACAGATTCTCACCAGTGTTTAAAATTTTTATCTGCCTTTTAAACATGGCTCAGAGATGAATTCTTCTTTACATTCTAAAAATGCTGACCTTTGGGGAGTCTTTGGCTTTTATACAAATCTGCATCTCTAAAAGAGGAGAAGCTAGGTCTGGCAGAAACTTTGGTGGTCACCTGACCTTCCTGCTAATGCTACCTCAATTCTATGCTGATGATTGAGCACAAATGGCTTCACTTAGTTTACAAGGCCACCTCCTGACCTGGGTCCCACTTGATTCTCCAGCTTCAGTGTTCCCATTCTTCACTGCAAGCAAGAAGCTGAATTACTTATTCTTCTTTGAGGTCACCACAACATAATGGTGCTCCTGGGATAATAAATAGCCAAATACTATTACTACTATGCTTAAGCTATTTGTATCCTTAATTTGCCATATCATCAGAAACATGGTTTAGATATGGATTGCTGCTACCAGCACTGCAGAACACAGACTACTCAGTGCTTGACCATAACACCACATGAAAGAGAATTGGGGGCACAAACTATGTCCAGTTGTGGAGCCTTATAAGATTAGTCACTTGACTTCCTATGTATTTATACAAATTTTAAAAGACATTGAGCTACAAAAACTTTTTGAAACAAAATCTTACACAAAGTCTAATGTATAAAGTAAAAGTGTGTCAGTGTGGGGTGGCCCTGCTGTCTGCCTGTCTCCCTAACATGTACCCACAGCTGGACCTTCAGGTAGATCAATGGGAAACCTGGGGTCCCTGGATGCCTGGTTTAAAAACATTGACTTAAAGCACCAAACAGCTTATTCCCAATGATCTTATTTTACTTGGACCATTCCCTTTTACTTCACTCTATCAATAACTCCAAATAAAGCTTGAAATTAGTTTGTTAGTTGATCAGGCCAAAGGGTAAACCAATCTCTTTTCATTTTGTGCCCAAGATCCACTGCTTTAGCTGCAAATTAAAATTCCTCTCCCACATGACTTGGGCTTTCAACACAAAGTCCTCTAAAAGCCCCCGTTTCTTCACAATTCTGTACCTATATTTCACATCCAAGATCCTGGTATCTCAACATCAAATAGGGAATTCACACAGACTGCATGAGCCCTGGTAGAGGATAATGGAAAAGTGAACACTCCAGATATGTACTCCAGAAAAACTGTTACACATATGCCTAAAAAGACTAGTATAGAAATGCTTTCTGTAGCATTATTTGTGATAAGAAAAATTTGGCAGAAACTTAAAACAGCAGAAAAATGACAAATACATTACTTTATATGCATACAATGGAAGGCAATGCTGGTTGATTAAACCAGCTTGCAGAATGACACAAAGAGCATAATAACATTTATATAAGTTTAAAAACATATAGAGCGAGAGATCAACCAAAGGACTTATATGCAAGCATATAGGCCTAACCAATGGACACAGACAACAGGGGAGGATGGGGGATAATATGGGGATAAGGACACATATGTAATAACTTAATCAATAAAAAAATAAAAAAAGAAATACACACACACACAAAATTTAAAAAAATAAAAAGCATCTGCACAGAAAAAGAAACTATCAACAAATTGAATGGGAGAACATATTTACCAAGGTACACCCGATCAGGGCTTAATTAAGACAACAACATATAGAGCAATGTTACTGTCTATAGACATTTCCACTGGTAGTAATAGCATACACATATGATGGTGAAAAGCAAATACTAAGTCAGGATAAATTTGTATGGGAAGGGACGCAGAATATGGGGGTAGGAAGCAGTTTTATAGGATGCTTCCAATCCATCACCTTTTGTTTTAAAGGAACATCTGAAGTCAGTATAGCACTATCTCACAAATAATTCAGTAGAGTTTAGTGGTAGATATACTGGTATTTGATAGGTTAGTTGCTGTACTTTTCTAAAAGTTTGAAATGTTACATTTTTTTTAAAGTATGTTTTGGAGTGAGGAAACTTGAATTCAAATTCTGGCTCTATCTAACTACCAATGTGATCCTGGTCAACTTAATGAAATCTTGGAACCTCCCTTTCATCATCTGTGAAATCAAATTTTAAAAATGCCTCATAGCGCTGACGGGAGAATGAAATGAAACATGTACAAAGTCTTTGGCTCTGAATTTGAACCTGAAGTATCATGAATTTGAAAATATTCACTATTTTTATTATTACTGGTTTAAGGCATATTAATAATCATCTACTCTTTATTTTTATTTTTTTTAAATATATTTTTATTGATTTTTTACAGAGAGGAAGGGAGAGAGATAGAGAGTCAGAAACATCGATGAGAGAGAAACATCGATCAGCCGCCTCCTGCACATCCCCCACTGGGGATGTGCCCGCAACCCAGGTACATGCCCTTGACCGGAATCGAACCTGGGACCCTTCAGTCCGCAGGCCGACGCTCCATCCACTGAGCCAAACCGGCTTCGGCTACTCTTTATTTTTTAAAAATATTTTAATTGATTTTTAGAGAAAGAGAATGGGAGAGGGAGAGAGAAATATCTATGTGAGAGCGAAACATTAACCGGCTGCCTACTGCACACCCCCTACCAGGGGTCAAGCAGCAACCATGGGCACATGTGCCCTGATTAGGAATTGAACTGGCAACCTTTTGTAGCACAGGAGGACGCACAACCAACTGAACCACATATTCGAGGGCTGTCTATTCTTTATTTTTAATATGTGCATTGGATCATAGAAATCTGTATTTAATTCAGTTTTACTCTTTGGGAAAGAAATCGGTAAGTTGCCTCCTGCACGTGCGCCAACTGGGATTGAACCCGCAATCTAGGTTGCCTCCTGTATGTGCCCCAACTGGGATTGAACGGGCAACCTAGATTGAACCCTGACTGGGAATTGAATCCACAACCTTTGGTGTACAGGATGATGCTCCAACCAACTGAGCCACTTTGCCAGGACAAGATGAAAAAATGTCTTTATCATTGAGCCCAGAAGAATTTTTCCTCCACTTCTTTTATTTGTTTGTTTGCTGTCGATTAAAAGTCTGGGATTTGATGACTGACCTCTTAAGAGTCCATCTAATTGTTACATCCTAACATTCTTAGCAAAGGAACACAAAAAGGTTCCCATAGACCAGGTCCTTTTCAGATGGCATTACATGGCTTTCTCTTGTTTATGGCATCGATTGCCGTTAGCAGATTATGTGTACTCTACCTCTTTATCTCATAAGCTATAAAAGCTCTTTGCTCAGAAAGCTCCTCCTCACTCTGACTGTTATGTAAGATGTTGTTGAGGCATTTTCTTACTTTCCTGGCATTGGTGTAGTAATTCACTATCTTAGCATGCCCTACAAACTCCAGTGCATTTTAATAGATGCTATACAGATTCAGACATAGAGGACATTTTCCCAACTTTTGCAGGGCTTATCCAAATATTGACAACGCATTGTATCCTAACTCCTAACATGTATTAGTTATTGCAATAATTAACTTTCATAAATTGTCTCTAATCTTTATAACCACTCTGAAGGGTATTATTACTCTTGTGTGACTGAGGAAGAAACTGAGGCTCAGAGAAATACAGTGACTTGTCTCAGGGCATACATCTAGTAAATTGTAGAGATGGGGAGTTATGCTGGGATCAGTAGGGAAAAGAGAGAGAGAGATACCAAACCAGGCTGTAGTCTTACCTTCTCTTTGACACCTTCTCCAGCTATTTTGTTTGGTTTTCCATTTTAAAGACTCTTGAAGAATTTATAGCCTGGTCCACATATTTTGATTCTTCTTTATATACTATTGTACATTCTGCCAAAGGTTCAAAGGCACAAGAAGGGATTAAGTGTCATATAAGTGAAGAACTTAGTCTGACTTATGTCTGATTCTCTCTTCCTCACAAGGTGCTGGGGTAAGACCGGCTAAAGTGACAAGCAGGCAAATGGCAGATGGGGGAGATTATCTGAAAAGGCTAAAGGGAAAATCCTGAGAACACAGTGGTTCCGAGCTAAGGATGGATGGATTTGTATTTTTAAGTCCCGAGTGGTAACTGAAGAATCATGAAGAAGAAAGTTGTTGCTCAAACTATTCTTGTAAGTCACCAGAGTAGTGGGTTGGAATAGCTTGTCCCAAAAGTCCACTTCAGATTACTAAATCAGTATTGGAATAGGAGAGGATTTCTGAGTAGAGGGTGTGAAGGAAGTGGAAAATAACAAGATCAAAATAGAAAATCAAGTATTCATGATGGAATGCAGTTAAGCACATTTTCTTCAGAGAAAGCAAAGTGACAAAAATGAAAGTGTCCACCATCTCTTTATCTCTTATTTTTATAACCTCACTGAAGCTGTCCTTTCTATATCTTACACCCTCTAACAGATCAAACTGGGCCCATTAACTCCCTCTTTGGCTCCACTATCCCACACTTTTTCAGATACTCTTACTTCTTGTTCAACGAGTTCCTTATCTAATTCTAATTACTACTCATCCATACATATCCACTGGTCCAGTGGCCACATGTGGTAGCCAGTCTCCAAGATGGCCCTCATGTCCTGACCTTCCTGATACTCATGTCTTTGTATGATTCCCTCCTATATTGTATTAGAGTTGGTCTATTTGATCAATAGAATAAAGCAAATATAAAGGTGTGTGACTTCTGAGGTTAGGTCACATAAGACATTGCTGTTCCCGCCTTGCTCTCTCTTGGTTGCCTACTCTGAGGGAAAGCAGACACCATGTAGTAAGGGAATTCAAGAAGCCTAGGGAGAGGCCTATGTGGAAAGGCCTTGGAGGCCTCCCGCCCAGAGCTTGTGAGCGAGCCACCATGGAGGTAAACCCTCCAACCCCAGTCACGCCTTTCGGTGACCACAGCAAAACTAACATCTTGACTGAAAAATCATGAGAGAACCCAAGGCAAAATAAGCTAGCTAAGTCCTTCCTGGATTCCTGCCCATAAAAACTGTTGAAAATAAATTAATGTTTGTTGTTATTTTAGCCCACTAAGTTTAGGGGTAATTTTTTTTTTTACATAGCAATAGTTAACTTGTATACTAGTATAGCTGTTGCATTAAAGATAAAACTTTCACGAAAGTCCCTTGCATTCACTCCCACCACTAATGGGCATTTGCTCCTCCTTGGTCATCAATACTCATAATTTGCAAGTGTACTTTAAGTTCATAGAGAACAGCAGGCTGATAGGCCTACTTGAAAGCACCACCTGCTGCTTGTAATTTAACAGCACCCCAAAGCAGGCTGGAATAATTGGTGCTGCCTTTCCATAAGTCCTGACTTCCCATTTTATGTCTCTTCTGTGAATTAGCTTATTTCCTGGAGATAACAATACCATTCACAGGAATGGTGAAATGTGATATCCCTGAGCACTGAAAATCATATAAACATGTAAGAAGTTCTTAGGCTTATTCTTTCTAGCATCTTATCTTTCCTACATTATCAACTCTGTTATTTCTGCCTGTAAACATGAAAAAGGCTCCATTAATAGGAAATAAAATTAGATATAAAAATCTTTCAGTGGATTTTTTTGCCCCAAATCACTGATCAGCCCCCTCAATTTTCTTTTCCCTTATTCATCCACAGAACACACACACCCCTCCCCGCTGAATGCTTCATGGATATCTTTATGGAAGTTAGATAGGAATAAAATAAATAAATGAAATGATTGCCCACAGCAAAGGCCACTTGATGTTGGTTGGCATGATTTTGCATTATTATTCGACAGAAAGGATTAAAAAGAAGAAAGAAAGGAACAAAGGATGGAGGGAAGGAGGGAAGAAGGAAGGAAGGAAGGAAGGAAAGAGGGAGAAAAAGAAAAAGGCCAGAAGCACAAAGAAAGAAGTAGCCAGGGCCATCTATACAATTTGAGAGTCCCAGTACAAGATGAAAATGTAGAGCCTTGGTCCCTGATCTAGTTTCTAGTCTCTGGATAACTTATTAACCCTTTAATTTTTTAACCCTGTTTCCTTAAATTTCTGTATTTTGCTTCTTTATTAAACCAGCTTGGGTAAATTTGAACCATGTTGAATAAATGTCCAAAAAAGGCAAATCTATAGAAACAGAGTAGATAGTGATTGACTGGAGCTGGAACTGGGAATGGGGATTACATGCAAATAAGCTGATCATGGTGATAATTGTATTATGGTGTTCTTGAGAATGTCGCAGTGGAGACAAGCCAGACTAGACAGGGTTGAGATGTAAGGCAGTGAAGACAGCATGTCCAGACAACGTGGCAGAATGGAGAAGTGGGAATTGACAATAGTCCTCTTTGAGCAGCAGGACTAGGTGACTGGATGTGCCCAATAGGAAGAGTCAAGGATGACTCCCAGGTCTGTGGCTTGAGCAATTAATGATGAGATCCTTTTTGCTGAAACGGGTTATATTGGAGGAGGAGGAGCAGTTTTGTTTGGGGGAAGAGACGGCGGTAAGTTTAGTGTGGACATGTTGAATTTGAGTTGCCTCTAAAATGCCCATGTGGGGGCATCGAGTAGGCAGGGGAATGGTAAGCTTTTGTCTGTCTCCCACTTCCACCATGGCAATCTCCATCGCAGACAGCACCTTCTTCACCTCTGATTCACCTGTCAATACAAACTTATCTTACCTCTTCTAGAAATTTCCTTCTAGTTCACTTCGTTTCCTGATGCTATTTTGAATTTGTTTCCTTTTGATGATATCTTTACCATCATTACAATGAGATTTGGGAAGGATTAAAAAAAATAAGTTATTTACTAGTAGTTCTCTCAGTTCCCTTTGTAAAGACACTTTTCCTTTTGTAATTAATAAGTAATCTATGGGGTGATATTTTGAGAGCAAGTGAATATCTTACTTACCAACAATATTTCATGTAATGGTCTTAATATCTATTGATAATCCTTGTCCGAATCAAATATGTTGAGGGCTGTAAGATGGCGATTTCCTAATTAGGTCACTTCATCTATAGCAGCAGCAACTCTTTTGAACAGAAGAGCTTTCCCTTTTGTAGAAATTCAAATTTGTGTGTGTGTGTATGTGTGTGTGTGCTTTCTTTCTTTTTTTTTTTTTTAGCATGGTGATTGCCAGAGGGAAGTGGGTTGGGGGATGAGGTACTTTTGGGCAAACAAGCTGTTAAGATTTCAGGATTATGGGAAAAGAGAGGTAGGGACTGTAGTGGAGATTTCTGGAGATGGTGCAGCCTCTGAGGGTGACATGGTCCAGGGTATAAACTTAAAAAAAATGAAAGGCTGGAGTGGAGGCAGGCGTCCTTGGTGATAAAGTTTTTTTTTTAAAAACAAAACAAAACAAATTCACTATTCCCCTGACACCCAGGGCAGTATCTGCTAAATTCTCTTAATCTGTTGGCTATATGGTGAAATGCAGCACTTTTAGAAAAGCCCCAACCAAAGTGTCCTGAAAACGCTTCTTGCTTTGGCTCCCCAGTCACCAACCACAGCTCACAGAACGGTCGCCGCCCGGAGCCCCAGGCTCGCCTCGCTCCTCAACCGCGGCGCCAGCTGGAGCCCAAGCTGCGCCCGCTCAGCGGTTCATCCACCTCTGGCCTGTTGGTCGCTGAGGAGAATTTGCCTCAGAAAAGGTGCGCGGAGAAGCGCGCGGCCAGCCTCGCAAGTTCCAGGCCAGACGACCAGCATCGGAAGTGCGGGGACTCGGCGACAGCTCCAGGTCGTCCTCGGGCCCCTGCGTGAGGCGTCCGCACCTCCGCCTCAGGGACAGGTGACCGGCTCTCCCGCGGCACCGCAGGAAACCGGGTCTCCCTCAGGCGCCGCGCACCAAGCCTCTCGCGCAAGGACTCCCCACGCCTTCCCGCGCCTGAAGCTACGGCGGAACTGCCGGCGGGAAGCCCCACCCCCACCACAGCAGGGGAGGGGCGTGGTCGCGGCAGGCCCCGCCCACGCCGCGCGCTCTGCCCCAAGGCAACCGGCACAACACAACAAGATGGCCGCCGCGCCGCTAGGCACCTGAAGGGAGTGACGGGCGCGCCTCCGCCCGGCCTCCTCCCGCGGGCCCGCTCGGCTTGGCTTCTCCGCGCTAAGTGCCAGGTCTGGTCGCAGGAGTTCCCCGGGATCCAGACGGAACGGTGGGGGCCGGCGGCAAAGGCGGGAAGGCCGGGACCAGCTCGGGATGGATTCGGGGCGGGGGCGGGGGCGTGTGCTTGGGAACTGGGATTGGACGTGAAGGAGGGGAGGGCGTGGGGAGGAGGGTGAGGCGGGAGGTTTGGTTGAGGAGGGAGGGAGGTCCGGAGTGGGAGTGCGGGATGGTTGGGGATCGGGGCCCGGTGTGCGGCGCCGGCGCCGAGAGGAGGAGGGGGCCGGGTGGCAGGGATAACGGATGGTTTGGGCGTCCTGACGAGTGTCATGGTAACAGGCGAACTACAGTACATGGAAAAGTGGGATATTGGGAAGAAATGTGAAGAGGAGGGTTAAAAGAGGAGCGATTTTTGAAGTAAAAACTTGGTTCAAGTCTTGATGCTGTCACCTCATGTTTCCCTTAACCAGCTCTGCCTGTGGCTTTGGGCGCCTTCCTTAATTTTCCTGAGCATATGTTTTTTCTTTTGTAAAATAAAAATAATAATAATTGCTAATGACTTTTGAGTGTACGGTACATGTCAGCTTCGGTTCTAAATTGTTCGCATGTGTCAGCTCATTTAGAACTTAAGATAATTTGTATGAGGTTACCATCCCCATTTTTAAAATGATGAAACCAAGGATCAGAGAGGTTAAGTAATTGCCCCGATTTCACACAGTATGGAATTTGAATTTAGGCCGTTTGGTTCCAGAATCCACTGTTAATTCTTAACGATGCACTGCTTCTCGTCCATGAGGTTAATCATTCTGATCTTATGCAGTATCTGCAAGGATTTAAATTCGGTACTGTCTTTAGAGTCCTTAGAACAGTCCTTTCTTCATTCATTCAACAACTACTTACTGTGCACCAAACAGTAGACAGAGAGTCCCTGCTTAAACTCTAGGAGGAGAAACAAGCAATAATATAGTAGTTTCACAATAATAATTTAATTCTAATTGTAAGGTGTTATAAAGGAGGCCACGCCCTAGCCGGTTTGGCTCAGTGGACAGAGCATTGGCCTGAGGACTAAAGGCTCCCTGGTTCCACTCCTTCAGTCAGGGGCATGCACGTCCCTCAGTTGCAGGCTCAGTCCCCAGCATGCGGGAGGCAACCAATCGATATGTCTCTCTCACATCAGTGTTCCTCTCTGTCTCTCACCCTCCCTTCCACTCTCTCCAAAAAATTCAATGGAAAAATATCCTCGGGTGAGGATTAGAAAGAAAAAGAAAGGAGGCCACTTTGTGCAGAGACCATGAATAACAGGAGGATAAAATCCTGCTGTGCATCCTGAGTGTAGAAACCCTGTCTTCTCAGCTCTGCATCATTAGAGCCAACCACCGTTCGTGGAGCAAACGGTTGCTCAATAAATGTGGATGACTGAATAAATAAATAAGGTGTGGGAAGCTTGGGTCTTAGAGTACCTGAGTAGTATGGAGAGAGATGTGAGAGGTTAATTCAGGATGTTAATAGGCTAGAGAAGGACGCAGAAGTCAGGGTGTTAAGAGGGAAAAGCAAGCAGCTAGGAGGTAATTATGTTGGGATGAAGAGGAATAGGTGGGGGTTTGAGTGTTTTCTTTGAGTAGAGAAATAATTAGAAGTCAGAATTTTGGAATGGATTAGGGTGTCAGAATATTTGCTGGGATGAGCATTTTGGGAAATCAGGGTATATATGAGCAGTTTTGGGAAATCAAAATGGATATGAAAGTGCTGAGGCAGAGTACTGAAAAGAGCTATAGAGAAATAATGGAGGAGAATAATGCAATGTTAGAGAATTGGGACAGAATTCATGGGAAAATTTAGCAATCAGAATGGGATGAAGGATGGGAGGCAGAGACCATGTATAACAGAGAGATAAACTCCTGCTGTGCATCTTGACAATTGCCTTTGGAAAAAAGAGGAGCTGGATTAGAGACTTTGGAGAGGAATGGCAATGAGGACAAGAGAAAGTTAAAGAGTAAGCATATTTAAATGGGTCCAAAGGTATGGAATAAAGTAGAATTGTAGGGAAAGTATTGAGATGTGATTAAAGGGCTAAGGGATGTAGTGGAGAGGGATATAGAGGTCAAGAAATGGGCATGGATATCTGCATATTGGAGTGGACTGGGAAGAGATGGAAGGCTTGGGGATTATTGAGGTCTGCCTCATTTAGAGAAGATCAGAGAAGATGGAGATCAGGAATGTTAGGAAAGGCTGGATAGAGGTGGCGGTGTGCTCTCTACCAGGCTGTGAAGGATGGGATTGTTAGATCAAGGCAAGTATCTGAGTCTTAGAGTAACACGATGAGTAGTGTTTTATTGCCTTGCCATATGATTCTGATTATCATATCACTCCAGTGGCTTTCTCTTGCTCTGCAGACTACCTTGAGTGCCTTCAATATGTGTTTCCAGTTCTGAATTTTTGTTTGGTTTTATTTTCTTTTTGTCCTGCCTCTTCACACTCTCTAGCCCTACCTCTCAGCTCTGTCTTCTCTGTTCTATTGCTTGGTCTTTGTTTATGTTATTGCAAACTACATCTTAGGGCCAAGCAACCTTCCCATCTCTCCCTTAAAATTGTAGTTCAAGATTTACTATCTCCAGGTGGTGGTCTCTGAAATAATGCTAGCCATTCTCAAACACAGTAAATCCCCAGTTCAGTGAGTTGGCTATTCTATGAGATTGTAATATATATGCGTTGTTTCAATGTCCAGGCTCTGCGGGAGCTATGGAACTCGGGGAGGGGATCTGGGAATGCACGGTGATGTTGGAACCATCTCTTAATCTTTCATATTACAATTCATAAAAGGAAGGAGCTGATTTAGATTTCTGGAATCCATTCTAATTTTATTTTAATCTCTGTAAGTGAGTAAGGCAGAGTTTTCTATCAGGAGAAGTAACAGAGGACTTCATGATAGTCTAGTAAGGTCCAAAGAGTTTTTGGTCACTAGGATGTTATGTAAGGAATTCAGGATGGTTGAGTATTTTAAGAATTAAGAGAAAAAATTAAGATGCAGGATACAAAATAATTGCACTGCATAAAAATAAGATGTACTTATTTTAACCAAGAAACTAAAAACATATAAAGTGTATTTTTTTTAGCATGTAGCATACATGATTATTTTAATTTTATAAATTTCTATCATACTATGGGATAGAGAAAGATATATAGAAATGAGAACTGAGCCTTGTCCCTCCACTCTTATTTTTTTAAATCTGTTACTCTTATTTTTTGAATCTGTTACTCTTATGAAAACTACATTTAATTAAGAAAAAATAAAATTTTACCTTTAAACCATATGCTTCTTAGATCTTCTCAAGTTTGAGTATATTATTTTTATTTAGAAAGCTAATGCCAGTACAGCTTAGCACTGAATCATTAATATTACTGAGCCTTTTCTGTGGCAGAATGGTGTGGCTCTTCCACACAATACCATGTGTGGGCGCACACGTACAGTGCGATTGAAACTTCGTGGCCCATGCACAGAAGTCGATATTTTGTGGAAGAGCCACACTCAAGGGGCCAAAGAGCTGCATGTGGCTCATGAGCTGCAGTTTGCCAACCACTGTCCTATATAATAAAAGCCTAATGTGCTAAGTGTCGGGTCAACTGGTTGACTATTCAACCAATCAAAGCATAATATGCTAATGATATGCTAAGGCTGCTCAACCGCTGGTTATGATGTGCACTGACCACCAGGAGACAGACCCTCCAACGGGTAGATTAGCTTGCTGCTGGGGTCTGGCCGATTGGGACTGGGCAAGATGGGGCCGGACATGCCCTGGAGCCTTCCTGTGGTCCCTCTCTGGCCCTGATTGTGCACTGGTGGGGTTCCTTGGCCTGGCCTGCACCCTCTTGCAATCCGGGACCCCTCAGGGGAGGTTGAAAAGCTGGTTTCGGCCCAATATCGCAGGTCAGGCCGAGGGACCCCACTGGTGTATGAATTTGTGCATTGGGCCTCTAGTAAGACATAAGAAGTATTTACCACACTTGTGAAATCAGGACCAAAAACCTTGTGACTATGTCATAAATAGCAGTTATGTGAATTGGGGGAAGCTTTTCTGACTTATCTGGAGGTTTAACATGAAAAAAATGAAAGAGAAAGTAAAGACACATAGAAGTTTGCAGTTTAAAGTGACTGGACTACTGGAAAAAGGCAGTTGGCCATATTTTACCATATAACTGAGATAATCATTCTTAAAAAACAAATATAGCAGGTTTTGCTTCCTTCAAACTAGATCATGAGTTCAGTGATGCTATGGTATTAAATTTTCTGGCTTATTCCCATAGGCATTATTCACTATTTAGGGAACACTGGAGGAGGAACAGGATTGGAGGAAAATGAAGGAGAAATGGGGAAATGATAAATTCAATTTGGACATGTTGAATTTATGCCAGTGAGGTGTCAAGTAGGCAGTTAGGATTAGAAGTCTAGAACTCAGAGAAGAGTTAGATTGAAGATATAAATATCAGTAGACAGGTGGCATCGGGAGCCATGGGTGTTGTATCAGCCATTCTCAACCTGTGGGTCATGACCATTGGAAAACATATATAGCATATCAGATATTTACATTACGATTCATAACAGTAGCAAAATTACAGTTATGAAGTAGCAATGAAAATAATTTTATGGTTGGGGGTCACCATAACATGAAGAACTGTATTAAAGGGTCGCGGCATTAGGAAGATTGAGAACCACTGTTTAGATTGTTTAAAATGTGATTAGAGAGAGACGAGAAGAGACTTGAGGACTCTGACATTTAAAGATTGAATAGAGGAGTGTAAGCCAGCAAAGAAGGCTAAGGAGTGGCCAGGGAGGCAGGATGATACCTGGAGAGAGTAGTATCCCGGAAGCCAGAGGAAGAAACTGTTTTAGAAAGGAGAGTGTGCTCATCAGTATTAAGTACTGCTGGTTGCCAAATATTTTCAGCCTCCTACATTCTAGGACAGCGGTGGTCCTCAGACCACTGGTGGTCCATGAGGTTTGAAAGGTTGGCGACTGCTGCTCTAGCACACCTTGCAGGTAGAAGGGGCTTTGTGACTAGTTCTGGCCAATAAATTGAAAACAGAAATGAAAAGTAAATCTTCTGGCTGGAGCATGTGTCAATACAAGACCCTATGGAGGTCTCCTTTCCTTCTGGCAAAGTGATCGGCAATGTTTGAAATAGTGTCTGCTCTTGTCAGCTTAGTGTGGATCCTAGCATCTGTAGCTTCTGAGTTTATAACTTTGTAGTTTTGAAAATTCTAGAAATATATTAATTTGTTTTGATAGCTCTAAAAAACTAACCTTGTTAAATATACTGAAAACTCTTACAGGTTTTGGTGGACACTTGGCTGCTTGCAATGAGGAAAGGTTCTCAACAAAAATTTCCTAAGTCGAAGATGCCATCATCATCTCTTATGCCCAATATGAGATCTAGGTCACTTTCACCTTTAGGTGGATCCAAGACTCCACCTTTTCATTCTGGAGGACAGTGGTGTGAACAAGTTGGGATTGCAGATGAAAACACTATACAATTGAACTACCACGACCGTAGAGGTACCACATTCTAATCTAAGAATTTGACCACATACTCTTAAATAAAGATGGAAAATAATGAACCTAACTATTTTGGGTCCAAATGTAACATATATCCTGGTACTAACTTGACCTATTGTTTTTATTGACAGACATTGTACAAGGACAGTGGAGGGTGGAGGCTCCTGGGTGAGGTTGAAGATGTCTGAAAGGTTTCAGAGAAGGGAGTTTCAGAAAGAGAAAACTTTATTTCCTATGGTGGGAGAGTGCCTTAAAGCTCATCTGCCAAATTTTATCATAAGGGGGTTCACTGCAGAATGGAGTGCCTTAATTCCGTAGAAACATGTTACCTGCCCGTGGGCTATCCACGAGCTGCTTATTGGCAAGCTGCTTATTTGTGAATGGACTAATTTCCATGTGAGGGCATATATATGTTCCACCAAGGTTTTTATTTTTTTCTTAAAAGCATTCTGTTAGTTTTGGAAAAAATAGATTTTTTTTTCTAAGAATCTATTTAATTGATTAAATATGAAAGAAAACTATAATTTATTTGTTAAGTCACTAAATCAGAACCATCAAACTCTCTTGACCTGAATATGTGATCAATTTTTATTAATAAACATTATCAGCATTGAGTTTAGACTATACCCTTACTGTCAGTTGGTATACTATTATTTCTAATTTGATATTTTAGAATATTAATCATTTTCTTTCCTAGAACAGCCAAATTACAGAAAATGACTATGATTATTTATGAGTTAATATTACATTTCTTTGCTAAATAATCATAGAGAGTCTTTGGCACACAACGTGGATCTGAACCCAGGATTAATTTTTTTCTGACTCGTAAAGAAAGAACCAAGAGGCAATTTTCTTTTTATGGTTGTTTTGTAAACTGTAACATGGCTTACATAAACTCTGATGGCAATATCCAGAAAGGTATTAGGGCAGGATGTGTTATCCATCATGTTAGTACTTTATCTGTATAAAATGATATGACCTTATTTATTTAAAAGAGCAACAAATTTGAGTTTCTCACTATTAAAAAAAAATAGGAAAAGAGGATTTTTTAGAATTTAAGCGTTTTTTTGCCCTGACTGGTGTGGCTCAGTTGGTTGGAGCATTATCCTCTGCACCAAAAGGTCAAAGGTTCGATTCCTGGTCATGACACATAACCTAGGTTGTGGGTTTGATCTCTGGCTCTGGTCAGGTGGGTACAGGATTCAACCGATCAATGTTTCTCTCTCTCCCTTCTCCTCTCTAAAAAATGAATGTGTCTTTGGATGAGGATTTTAAAAAAGAAAGAAGAATGTAGTGTTTTTGAACTTTAGATTGGAACAAACAATAAATAGTGCCAGTATTTTTTAATTACTAAAAACGCCGGTGCTGCATATGATTAAAAGTTTAAGTTTTGGATTCATCTGCCAGGATTCAAGTTCTGGATTGCATATTGCTAGTTGCAAGACTTTGAACAAATTATACATTTTTAAATAAATGTGAATGGTAATTTCTATCTCAGAGATTTGTTGTACAAATTACATTTTTAAAATGTAAAGCATTTAGAACAAAGCTTGGTACACAGCTAATACAGAGTGGGGGCAAAAGTACATCTACAGTTATGAGTATTTGAAACAGAGTTTATTCTTGTATTATTATTACTGTAAATCTATTTTTGTTCCATACTGTATAGAGTATAATTTATTGTCATTATTATGAAATGCTATATAAAGTAAAATATTGTTAAAGTATTGCAATTAGAACTCGCCAGCTGTTTTTACATTTGCATGGCTTAAAAAATTTTTTTGTTATTTAACATCAAAATAATTTGTTTTTCAGAATATTCATGTCTTCCTCAGCTGATAATGATCTGTATCTGTAATTTCAGAAGCTGGTTCACATGCAGGAGTCCGATACATTACAGAGGCTCTTATAAAAAAACTTACTAAACAGGACAATTTGGCTTTGGTAAAATCTCTGAACCTTTCACTTTCTAAAGATGGTGGCAAGAAATTTAGGGTAAGTTACCAACATTTCTGAACATAGGCATTATTTTTTATATTTCTGTGCTTTAAAACTGAAAAAAAAGAGATTATATTAGATTTACAGTAACATCTCATCCTAATGTCACCAAATTTGTAGCAGACCTTTTATTGTTTTCCCGTGAAATTTCTACATCAGAAGTATATGACATCTTTAAATTCATAAGTACCTATTATCTTATACATTATTGACTCTAGAGAAGAAGTTGGCATACTACAGTGTGCTAGATCAGGCTTGCTACTCACTTTTGTAAATAAAACTTTATTGGAACACAACCACACTCATATTGTCTGTGGTTGTTTTTACACTACAATGGCAGAGGTAAGCAGTTGTCACAGAGACTATGTCCCCACAAAGCCAAAAATATTTACTGTTTGGCTTCTTGCAGAAAAAGATTGCTGATCTCTTATTCATATAAACTATACAACATGAACACATTATAATAGACAACTTAATTTTTAAATTAAGAAATATAAACTTAGATGCCTACAACATTAGTCACAAAAATTAATCCCAGAAGGTTGAAGATCTTAATGAAAACAAAACAAAAGTCAACAAAAATGCTATGAAAGTACTAGAGAAGAATGTAGGTGAATAAATTTCAAAATCTTAGCATGGGAAGGCTCTTCTAAGCAAATACCAACCCTAATACCATAAAGAAAAATATTGACAGATTTAGCTTACATAAAGATTAAAAAATTGTGTTTAATGAAAGATATTGTATAAAAAGTTAAAAGAAAAACAACAAACTGGAAGGTAGTGTTTTCAACATATGTAACAATACCCACATACTATAAAGACTTCTACAATTCAGTAAGAGATAACTCAATGAAAAATGTTCAAAGGATATGACCAGGCATTCACAAAAGTATTATAAATGGCTAATATTAACATGAAGATGTGTTCAACTTTATTAATATCAAAGAAATGTGAAATAAAATTCATCAATTGAGTGTATACTTACTGAGTTTGTACTCACCAACCCAGCAGTTCTCTTTGATATCTACTCTATTTGATACTATTTGCCCATGTATCTAAAAGTGTCTATATAGTTATGTTTATTAAACATTATTTAAAATAGACAAATTGGAAATAACCAAATGTCCGTCAATAGGGGATTGTTACTAGTAAATAAATTATGGTGCAATAATAGACAATGGAATACTATTAAGTTTCTTTAAAAATAAGTTAGAGCTCTGTGCAGTAATGTTGGAGTATGTCCACAGCATATTTAATGAAAGAAAAAAATTCTAAAACATTTTATATAGTAAGGTCTCAAAATATTTTTTTTAATTCTTTTTTTCTATATGTGTTATCTTTGAACAGTGGGATTTTTTTTTTTTTTTTTTTTTACAAGGGCCTGGTGACCTGATGAGAGCTTTTATTTGTTTTGTCTGAAATTTTTACTAGGATATATTTATGTCTTACTCATGTAGTTAAAAAGGAAAAGGAATAAATTCTGTAGTATAAAGGGCGCTAAAATGAAATATCAAATCAGTAAATCTTTACTGTCTGATTATTATGTCAGGCATTACGTTAGCTTGTGGGAGTACATAGAGAAGTGAATAAGCTTAGTTTCTAGTCTCTGGGAATTTAGAGTTTAGTGTGAAGAATGCCTAGGATTAAGAGGAGAAATAATGAAGGAGAACCATAGAGCAGGGGAGAGGCCAAACAGGTGAGAACTGAAGGCAGGAAAGGATGATATGAAATGTCACAGGACAGTCAAATACGGTGAAAATTTAGAAGTCACTTGGATTTAGCAATTAAAAAGCCCTTCCTTCTACTTCTTAAATCTACCAAGTTCATTTTTTCAGGGCTTTTACATCTTTTTTCTCTGCCTCCATCTGTTCACACACCTAGCTTCTTGTTGTTAAAGTCTCAACTCAGTGTACTTCCTCTGTGAGCCTTCTCTCACCACCCAATCACAATTAGCCACCTTCTCCTCAGTCACTCTCTCTTATTTCAGTCAACAAATATTTTAGTACCCATTATGTGCCAACAACAAATACAAAAGAAAAACCCTGCCCTCTTAGTGCTTTGTATTCTGTCACATCATGTTATCTTTATTTTCTTGTTAGGATACTTCACTCTCTGAAAATTTTATTTATTTTTTATTTGTTTATTGGCTTTCTCTGTGAATGAAAATAATAACCTTGTTTTTCTAATTCATCACCATATTTCCAGTACCTGAACAGCTCCTGGCAAACAAATATTCATAAATATTTGTGTAAGGGATGAATGATCTTGGAGAGAACTGTTTGAATACCTAGTAAGGGCAGAAGATACATTGCCTTACCAATAGAATAAGAGAGAATGGAAGGCAGAATGAGCAAATGTACATAATTCTTGTGAGAACATGGTGGCAAATGAGAGATAAGATGATGTTTGATAGGAAAACAAGTTCAGTCTGAGCTGATCTGTATCATATAGAAGAGGTTGAGTATATTGAACATAGGCTTCTGCAGCCAGGCAGTTGTCTAGTTTACTGGTATATCCATTGCCTGGTGACACATCTGGTATGTAATAAGTATGTAATGAATATCTGTTAAATAGTGACTGCTTTTAAACTTGAGGGCAAAATCCAGGAGAGAGAAAGAGATTGAAGATGCAAGAGTATGGGGAGAGGAGATGGGTAAGGTTACACAAGAGCCTAAGTCCCTTGCTGAACTTTGAAGAAAGGAGAGGAGGGAGGGAGAAACATGAAAAAGTTAAGATGGAGGAAAAAGTTAAGTTGAGTTGGGGAAATCTTGTTGGATAGTCTTGGACTTCTTAGTATATAGGTAGTGTTTTCCACTTGGAGAGTTTTTGGGTTTGAGGAGAGCCGCTACTCCTGGTCAGGAGAGCCCCACCAAGGCCTTGACCAGGACAGCAGTAAGGGCTTATTATTCTCTTACTAGAGGCTCGGTGCACAAAAATTTGTGCACTCGGGGGAAGAGGGGGTCCCTCAGCCCGGCCTGTGCCCTCTCGTGGTCTGTGACCCCTCGGGAGATAACGCCCTGCTGGCTTAGGCCTGCTCCCGAGTGGCAGAGGGCAGGCCCAATCCCTAGGTGCAGCCCCTGGTTGGGCTCAGAGCAGGGCCGATTGGGGAGTTGGGGCGCCGCCCCGTCATGCACAGAGCAGGGCGGATTGGGAGGTTTCGATGCCACCCCCAGTCACGCTCAGGGTAGGGCCGATTGGGGGGTTGGGACACCGCCCCCTGTCACACTCAAGGCAGAGTCGATGGGGAGGTTGTGGCGCCACCCCCTGTCACGCACACAGCAGGGCCAATCCGGGGGTTGGGGCGCTGCCCCCTGTCACACACAGAGCAGGGCCCATCAGCGGGGTTTGGGCTCCTTACCCTGTCACGCACGGAGCAGGGTCGATGAGGGGGTTGGGGAGCTCCCCCCTGTCACGCACAGAGCAGGGCCCATCAGGGGGGTTGGGGAGCTCCCCCCTGTCACGCACAGAGCAGGTCCCATCAGGGGGTTGAGGAGCTCCCCCCTGTCACTCAGAGAGTAGGGCCGATAGGGGAGTTGGGGCGCCGCACACTGTTACACACAGAGCCGCAGGGCAATCAGAGGTTGGGGAGCTCCCCCCGTATCAGGCACAGATCAGGGCTGATCAGGAGGTTGGGGCGCCTTCCCCTGTCATGAACAGAGCAGGGCGGATAGGGAGGTTGTGGCCCCACCCCCTGTCACACACAGAGCTGCAGGGCGATCAGGGGGTTTGGGCGCTGCCCCCTGTCACGCTGATCCCGGTGCCGGGAGGCTTCTCGGCTCCACTGATCCTGGTGCTGGGAGGCATATTACCCTTTTACTATATAGGATAGAGGCCTGGTGCATGAGTGGGGCTGGCTGGTTTTCCCTGAAGGGTGTCCTGGATCAGGGTGGGGGTCCCCACTGGGGTTCCTGGCCAGCCTGGGTGAGGGGATGATGGCTGTTTGCAGCTGGTCACACACCCTTCGGGGGGGGGGGGTCCCCACTGGGGTGCCTGGCCAGCCTGGGTGAGGGGCTGAGGGCTGTTTTCAGGCTGGCGGGTGATGGGAGCTCCCAGCCGCTCCTTTTTTTTTTTTTAAATTCTGGGCCAGCTTTAGCTCTGAGGCTCCAGCTCCTAGGCCTCTGCTGCTGAAAGTAGGTATCTGGTTTGTTTCGGTTTGAAACAATGTATAACTCCAGCTCTGACTCCAGCTCTGAGATCCCAGCTCGCTGAAAGCTGGTTTCTGGTTTTTTTTTTTAGCTTCTATGTTTGTTACAATTTTCAAACTGCAGGCTCAGAGGCCTGCAAGGCAGGCGGGGAACGTTGGTTTCCTCTGTCACTGAAGCAGGCCTCATGTTAGTTTCAAGCTGCCTGGCTGCCGGCCGCCATCTTGGCTGACAGTTAATTTGCATATCTCCCTGATTAGCCAATGGGAAGGGTAGTGGTCGTACGCCAATTACCATGTTTCTCTTTTATTAGTGTAGATGACTGATCAAAATCACCTCTGGTACATGTATTTATATGTTGTGCTTATGTCAGGGCTTCCGTTGTATAAAATATTTATTCATTTGTTTTCAATTAGTATATCGAAAATTTGGAAAAATGTGTTAAACTTGAAGTACTGAATCTCAGCCATAATCTAATAGGGAAGATTGAAAAGTTGGATAAGCTGTTAAAATTACGTGAACTCAACTTATCATATAACAAGATCTGGTAAGTAGGTACTTCTTTAGGTAGCATTGCAGGGTCATTGTCTTTGTTAAAGAGGTAGATTGATGCTGCCCACGTTACTGAAAGAAATCTTTGAAACAGCAGGCACTTTGATCCTTTATTCATTGATAATCTGGCCCTTCGCAAATGGTGATTGCCTTCATGTTTTGGCATTACTAAAGTACGGAATAATATCTATAGAGTGTTATCAAAGAAGGAGATATATTTTTTGAGTACCAAATTTTATCTTAATTCCATTTTTGACAGGAAGTTTTCCCAGATAGTCTTTTGATTCATTGCCTGTTAAGAAAGTTGACATGAAGCAGTATGTTTTAACTCTCTCATTTTGATGCTAAAGATATTTCATCTCGTTTTCATCCTGTGTGTTTATCCTGATGTTCTTTGCTTATTGATATAAGAAATATACTCCCAATCTTGTTTCCATTTCATAATATGTATTACTGTAAGGTAAAAACATAATAAAGTTGACTGGCTAAAACTGCACATAAAAACTTGTTATATACAAAATGATACAAATGTTTTTGCATCTGTATACTTTTCCTACATTAGACTTGGTATACATAATGACCAAAAAACTAACAGTGGCAGAAGTTCTAATATGACAAAAATAAATGGGAAAATAACTGGTTAATGGATCAAATCCTTAATATAAAGTTTGTATAAAAATAATCTCGATAAAAAATAATTTCAATAAAATTAATATGAAAATAAAGAAGCTTGGAAGTATTTGCCCAGTATACTTTCCTCTTGACCAAGTAATGAAATTGACAATTAAATTGGAATTAACTTGGGAAAATATTTCATCAGTGATAATTCATCACTATGGTGATAAATGTTTTATTAATTTAAATATTTTCATTAAAATATTTATGTTTCTAAATACAGTATTATTCTGGGGAGTCCACAAGCCCAAAACAGCAGGCCTATTCTGCTTGCATAGCTAATCTTTTGGTAATGATTTAAGGTAATAAGGATATCTTCTCTTGTGCAGGGCTGTAATGCATAGCCCTGTGTGCTGTTGAGTTTTCCAGCTTTCCCACTGCTAGTACTCTTTACAGTGGCCGGTAAGAATGCCACAGACAGTGGCCAGTAAGAATGCCCTTCTTTTCTGTGGGATCATAAAGTTTTATAGTAAGACAGGTAGGATTCCTGGCAACAGTCATGAAGAGCTTACCAAAGCTGTTGTTGTGGTAGATTTATTTTTAGCTGCTTTTTTGGGTTCTCACTTATGAAAAGGATTGATAAATTATAATTATGAAAAGTAATCCCACATAAAACAAAGGCTGTTAATTCTAAAAATACAGTAGAAGAACTCTATTATGGTGCTTACTTAGTTTGACTTTACCCTTTGGTTTCCAGCAAAATTGAAGGCATAGAAAATATGTGTAATCTGCAAAAGCTAAACCTTGCAGGAAATGAAATTGAACATATTCCAGCATGGTTAGGGAGGAAGTTAAAATCTTTGCGAATCCTCAATCTGAAAGGCAACAAGATATCATCGGTAAGTTATTCAAAGAAGCAAGAATGTTTTTCAATTTTTTGGGCTTGTTGAAAAAAATGATTAAAATTTAAGTTTTAAAAAAATATGTAATACTCTTTGTAATACTTTAAGCAATAATAAATAAATAAATAAATACATTAAAAAATGGGGTCTCTTAAGGTCAATGGTCTTTTGATGAAACATTTAATTCAGACATAGCCCTGGATTCTCGGGTAATTAAATATAAGCAGTTCTGGTTTTACATGGTTCCATGGTAACTGAGAGTTCACCTCTTAACATTTTCACATACTTCATTTTATTTGAGACTGAGAACACTGTTGTTAAGGAGAGAGTGCAGGGATTATTTTTACAAAATACTCTGAGATAGGTACTATAGTTTTATTCCCATTTTAAAGTAAAGTCTCAGAGAGGATAAGTCTCTTACTTAAAATCACACACCTTGTACCAGGATTCAGGCCACTGAATGCCTGGAATAGATTTCTTTTTTTCAAATGTATGAATTAACCTCGATAATAGTGTTAGGAGGTTAATTACTAGCTTTTTATCATAGAGTGATTTTATCATGGTTCACATAATCTGATAATGATGTATATTTTTCTGTTGAGTGTAACTTATGATTTTATTTGATATACAGTTAGATGTTCAATAAACATTACTAAGTAAAAACATTAATATATTTAAGTCTGTATTAAAATTGGAACAATCTGTTGTAATTTAAAGAACATCAGTCTTAAAATAGAAAATAAAAGATGTGCCTTCTAATATGTGTCTAGACTTGCCTTCTATGACCTTGGAGAATTCCTTCATCTCTCAAAAACTCACTGTTTACTTGGAGAAAACAATTTCTACCCTGCCTCCTTTACAGGACTGTTTATAAGCTCAGATGAAATGATAGATGTGAAAATACTTTAAAATAGTAACTCTAAGGTTGTAGTCCTTAAACCTTTGTTAGTGGAAGCCAACAATAATAAACAACACTTGTTCAATGCTGTTCAGTTAACACTGTCTATGCTTTCTTATTTCATCTTTATAAAGATCTGATAAGGTGACAGCCCAAGAGCCTCAGATCCCCAAGCCCCATGCCGTGTTGCACAGCCTAACCTTGGAACTCTTAGGGCTTATGGGCTGATGAGAAGAGAGAGCCATGAATCCAAAGTTTGCCACAAATATTACTCAAATAGTTGATCCTTAGATAGTACTAAACATCAGCTGATGTCAACAGGAAAATCTTTCAATAAATACTTATGATTATTTCTAATTTTGTATCACTTTCTTATCCCACTCCATATTTGACACTAGAGGCCCAGTGCATGAAAGTCGTGCACTCGGGGAGTGGGGGTCCCTCTTGCAGTCTGGGAGCCCTCGGGGGATGTCCAACTAATGGCTTAGGTCCATCAGTCGGACATCCTTAGTGCTGCCACAGAGGCAGGAGAGGCTCCCGCCACTGCTGCTGTGCTCACCAGCCGTGAGCCTGGCTTCTGGCTGAGCCGTGCTCCCCCTGTGGGAGCGCACTGACCACCAGAGGACAGCTCCTGCGTTGATCATCTGTCTCCTGGTGGTCAATGCGTGTCATAGTGACTGGTCGTTCCGCCATTTGGTCTATTTGCATATTAGACTTTTATCATATAGGATTACTTCTGTTAGGTATGTTTATGATTTTTAAATTATACCAATAATTTTATATATATCATTTCAGCTTCAAGATGTAAGCAGATTGAAACCACTTCAAGATTTAACTTCTCTGATCCTAGTTGAAAATCCAGTTGTGACCCTTCCTCATTATCTCCAGTTTACCATTTTTCACCTCCGTTCACTGGAAAGTTTGGAAGGTCAGCCAGTAACCACTCAGAACAGACAGGAAGCTTTTGAGAGATTCAGTTTAGGTAAAGTAACTTTAAAAATTTTTTGGGGGGTGGGAGAGTAGATAATTTAGAACTTATCCAGAAAAATATATTATGAACTTTTTTATAATGCTGTTAAAAAATTTGCACCATAAATGGAAATGGCACCATAAATCAATTAATTTAACAAATAGTCATTGAGTCAGGCACTGAATCTGGTACCCAGGACACAATGGTGAGCAAGGCATATAGTACTGGCTTTTGTGCAGCTTGCATTTTAGTGGAGAAGATGGACAAAAGATAAGTAAACACTGATAAAGTAGCAGAGGAGATCCCGTTTTTGGGGAAAGTGGTGTAAAGAAATGGCTCTCTGAGGAAGTAACATTTAAGCTGATGGCAAAGGCAACAATGGAGCGTGAAAAGGAACAGCTTATACTTTGAGGTTGGATAGACCTTGTTGAGTTAGGGAACTGAAAGAAGATCAGTCTGACTGGAGGGATAGCTCATGAAAAAGTCTGGAGAGATGGGGTGGGGTGAGATAGCACAGGTCCTTAGGGTTTGGATTTGACTTCAGGTGCAGAAGAAAGCCATTGACAGTTTTTAATTGTCATGAGCAAGTTTATTATATATTAAGATTATTTTTTATACAGTATGGAGGATGATTTGGAGCAGAGCAAAATAGAGCTATAGGGACATATGAGAAGGCTATTGGAGAAATCTAGGCTAGAAATGTTGATGGGTTGTATTTAGGTGGTGGGTATGGTATCGATGGATCAGTTTTGGAGGTGCAGCAGCACTTTCTAATGGATTGGAAATTCCCAAACATTTGACTTGAGTAAGTGCTTGGATGGTGAAGTTATATATAAAAATAGGAGAACTTGGAATGCTGAATTTCAATGTGAGACAGACAAGAAGAATTAGAAATGTGAGTCTGGAGTTCAAAGAGATAAGTACTAGAGATATCAATTTAGGAGTCATCAGCATAAAAATAATTCCACCAAAATCAATGAGCTCACTCAGGCAGGTGTTGGGATGAGCAAGAAGGAGAGCCAGCTAAGGAAACTTAGAAAGAGAGGTCAGCAAGGTAGGAGAAAACCAAGAAATAGTGGGTTGCAAAAGCCTGTAGAGGAAGGTTTCAAGAGAGGAAGTGGCCAGCTATGTTGAATGTTGCTGATACAGGAAGAAGTAAAATGAGCACAGAGAAGTGCCTTAGATTGGCAACATAGGATGATCTTGACAAGAGAAGTTAAGGCGTGGTTAGGACAAATGCTAGCTTATAGATAGAAGAGTGAATGGGAAGAAGACATTTGGGTTAAGATTTGAAATTTCCTCTCCTAATGCCTAATAAGTGAGTTTAAAAAGTTAAAAGTTTAAAAAGTTTCACCAATAGCTTCTAGACCAGGAAGTGAGCAGAAGCCAATACTGTAAACCTCAAAATTAGTAATTAAAGAAACAAGAGTGGAGAGAGAAATCATGGCTCAGTTCTTTTGATCCTTGAGAAAACATGGAGATGAGAGCAGAGAAAAAAAAAGAAAGTCTTTTAATAAAAGAGGAACGGACACTTTCTCCATCAGAAGGGAGAGAAGATGTGTGCAAGTGTGGGAAGTTTTGTTGCTTTAATGGTGGGAAAATGAGGAAGTTTCCACTGGTGGGGTCTGTTCTGTCATGAAATATGAGGTCATCAACTGAGAAAGAAAATAGAAGGAATATGGGGGGGGGGGTTGTAGAGAAAGAGGAAGGTATGAAATATCCGTTTTAGAATGTTAGGAAATGAGCTTGTGTATTCAACCATTTGAAATTGATGTTAGTCTACGTTGACTTATAAAAATGAAGGTTTCACCTGCTGGTGTGGCTCAATGGTTGAGCATCAGTCTATGAACCAGGATTTCTGGTCAGGGCACATGCTGGGGTTGCAGGCTTGATCCCCAGTGGGAGGCGTGCAGGAGACAGCCAATTAGAAATTCTCTCTCATCATTGGTATTTTTATCTCTCTCTCTCTCTCTCCTTTCTTCTCTGAAATCAATAAAAATATACTTTAAAAAATGAAGTTTTCATATGGTTTGAACCAAAACTTGAGAAAGATAAATTTGTACTAGTGTGGGATTCCCCCTAACTCCACATTTATTACCCTGAAATTTATGTTTTAGAATCATTAAAAATATAAATAATAACAAAAGAATATAAATAATGCAAAGGAAAGTCATCATAATAGTATAGTCTTGGGGAAAATGTTTAAATTACGATTCATTTATGACTTGGAATATTAATTAAGATCCTTTAATATGCTGAGCTCTTGGAATTCACTGGTGAGCCAGATAGGTGCATTTTCTGCTTTCACAAAGCTTTAGTGGGGAAGGCAGATAGCCAAACAATTTGATCACACTGTACAATTCCCTGTGTAATGAAGGGCATAACAGAGGTGCAGGGTGGTCTGAGAGCATTCCTGAGAAGCATCTAACCTGGGGCAAAGGGAGAGTTAGGGAGACTTTTCAAAATATTTCTAAAACTAAGACATGGAGGATGCAAAATAGGCTAGTTGTAGATAGAAGAAGACAGTTCCAAGTGGAAGGTATTAGTAAAAGCCTGCAGGTGAGAAGAGGAATTACAAATTTGAAGAATTAGAATCATTTCAGAAAGGCTGCAGTGAGGTGTACTTGCAAGTGAGGCTGGAGAGGGAGTTTGGGACCAAATCATGGAAGAGCCTTGTCATTCTTGTAGGCTTTTTGGATCCTATCCTGAGCATAATGGGGAGCAGCCTTTGAAGGATTTTAAGATAGTATAGTATTTTGTAAACATGCTTGCAGCATCCTTTAGTATGTAATTACTAATATAAAATAAAAAGCATATTTTTTATAAGAGAACGGGAAAAAACCTCATTCATCAATACACTAATTGAATCAAATACTTGGAAGAAAAATCTTTATCTTTAAAATTGTTATCCAAATGATGACTTCTTACCTCTTAATTAAATCAGTTCAAGATAGTCTTCCCCCCAAAAAAACAAAGTTATTCATAGTGAATAATGTTTTAAAATGGATTTTTAGAGAGAGGAAGGGAGAGAGAGAGAGAGAGAGAGAGAGAGAGAGAGAGAGACAGACATTGATCTGTTGCCTCCTGTATGCACCTGACTCCCATATGCGCCTAACCAAGGATCAAACCTGCAGCCCAGTATGTGCCCTGACTGGAAATCAAACTGCCACCACACCAGCCAGGGTTCATAGTGAATAATTTTAAAAGTAGAATTCTATTTACAGTATTCTAAGAGTTCTTTTGCTTTTAGTTAATATTCTTACCTTTCTTCAACTAGGAAATATAATGTTCAATAAAGTATTAAATTTGTATTGGCAGAAGAAATAGAAAGATTGGAAAAAGACCTGGAAAAGAAGATAATGGAAACTGAAGAGCTGAAGAGCAAACAAACAAAGTTCTTGGAGGAAATTAAAAATCAAGATAAATTGAACAAATCATTAAAAGAGGAGGCCATGTTACAAAAACAGAGCTGTGAGGAGCTAGAGAGTAACCTAAACACGAAAAATGAATTGGTAAGTTCATGTTTTACATTGCTTTGACTATTTATGTTCTCTTGAAATAGAGAATTTTTTGTTCTTGGGTTTAAAAACACAACTTCCTGACCACAGACTGGGGAAGATGTGGTTTAACAGAAATATGTGCAGAAGATTTTACAAGTTGTATTTGACTGGGTACTGTATGATATGGCTGCCCAAAAGATGAATGCCATCTTCAACTGCACTATGTGAAGTGTAGTACCTAGAACAGAGGAGGGAAGTGAAGCCTCTCACTCTGAGGAGCTGGTCAGACTGCCCATAGATGTGTATATTTTTTTAACAACAACATTGTTGGTGAGATTGTACACTGGCAAAAACTGTCAGAAGGCAATTGGCAAAATTATCCAAATTTAAATGGACATACCTAAGTCCTATATATTGGAAATATTATATGTAAGTGTTTATATATTATAATATTTATTTATTATTATATACTTGTTATAACATTATATAATCTATATTTCCAATAAGATGTTCTGTAGAAATGGTAGCAAGAATATGTTGTAAAGATATTGTATATAAATATGCATATATATATATATATATATATATATATATATATACACACACACACACACACAAAGACATTCCCTGGAATATTGTTTATATTAGCAAACTATGAATAATAACTAAATTGTCTCTCTGGATATCTATGTGGTAGAATAATCTTGTTAAATATTAAAATGAGGTAGAGCTCTATGTCCTGATATGGAAGGATGTCTAAAACATATTGCTATTGAAAACAAGCATGCTATAAAATAGTATATCAAGGATGATCCTATATATAAAGATAGTATATAATAGTATCAGTATGTGTAGGGAAAAATGGTAGAATTTTTGACAGTATTTATTTCTGAGGAGTGGAATTATAGACTTTCTAATTGCCATTTATGCATATCTGTAATGCTTAAGTTTTATAAAATTTGGCTTTATGATTGAAATAGAAAGAAAATACATTTTAAAAGGGATTTAAACAGAATAGATAGTGTATGATCAGAAGGTACCTGACCTAGAGGCTTTAAAGGTCGTGAGACCATGTCCTATGAGGAATGGCCAAAGCAACCAGAAGTGTCCCAGTTGGAGAAGAGGCGACCCAGCAAGCTATGATGATTGCCTTCAGATAGTTAAAGGACCATTTCAAGGAAGAGGGACTTAGACTTGTTGACTAAGGTAAAATTAAGAAGCAGCGAATAGAAAATACACGAAAACAATTTTTTTATTTAGTAATAAAGAAGAAATTGCTAATCGCTGTCCTGAGATAAATGTGATAACTCTGGAATGTATTTGCTGTCACTGAAACATGCATATGCTCAGGGTTTGGGGAAAAGATAAAAATGTTAGAGAGATGGACTAATGATCTTAAAGGGCTTTTTTAACTCAGAGAATCAGACTCTGTAAAATTATTAGGCTGCTACTTGTTCTAGAAGGAAAAGATAGCTATTGGTACTTTCTTTTTTTTCTTTTGACTGTTCTTTTTTTTGATCTATGCATAGATCTAAGTTTTCTGAACTTAGAGAATTATACTTCTTATATATCCACGAAATCTTAGATACAAATATCTTTTTTTTTGCATTTCCCTTTTAACATTGGCATTCTGACTTAATTGTAGACAAAAATTCTGCTTAAGCACTTACATTTTTAATAAGAAAAATAGTGTTCCCTCCTCTCTGTAGCAAGGGAAATAGTTTTATGAAATCCAAATACTTAACTGCCTCCTTGAGCTCTTTGCCTGAGAAAAAAGGTTACTTACACCAGGGGACATGATGCAAGGGCAGCTTCCCCAGCTCTATTAGTCAAATATTCAGAGCATATGTGGGTTCCTTCAAATGCCTCTTATTTGAAAGTAAGTTTTCAAATATGTCAGCTGTATTCTGAAGGCATATTATATATGATGATAACAATTTGGTGATTATCAATGGTTTTACATTGTAAATACATCTGTTGCTCTCCATTCCATAATAAAGTAGATTGTGTTGAACATTTTAATCATTGGAAACTTATGTGACAATTATTTTTATTTTAGTAGTGAACTCTTTATGCCATCACTTAACATTTCTATTTAAAATACAAAAAGAAAACCACACAAAAACCCCAGCACTTCCTGTGGTATCACTTGACATTTGTGAGCATTTAAACATTTTTCCAGAGTTATCAATCTTTTTTGTAATATAGGATATTAATCTTTTATTAAGCTAAGAAAAATCTTATAATTTCTATATGCTGACTCCCTGGTGCATATTAGTCGGCCCATTGAAAACCTTGGCAAAATATATTTTATGACTTTGCGCTCCCTCCAAATTATGGTTTATTATAGTTGTCTAGTTTTCTCTTATATTTGTTTATATGTTGTTGATATGTTTGTGCTATGAATAAATGTTTGTAAATTTTCAATGGTTTCTGCTGTTTTGTTTTTCTGTAACTATTTTAGAAAATAGACTGTGCTCTTCTTCATGTCATGTTATTTTTGTTATTAACCATTTAAAAATACATTTGTATACAAAGTTAATATGTTTATTCTAACAAATTCTGATAACATAAATGTATACAGTAGAAAGTGAAGATCTCATTCTTTTTCTACCCCATTGCCTGGATGTTAATGTATATCTTTTTTTGTTTTCTATGCTTGTACAATATACATGTAATTACACAGTATATATGTAATTAAATATATATACCTTTGATTATTTTTATGAGTTAAAAAATCTTACTATATATTAATTCTGCACCTTATTTTTTACAAAACAGTATATCATGGACAGCTCTCCAAGTTTAAAAATAATACACACATACCTGTGCACATACACATAATATACTATACCCATAAATCTTTCTTATTTTTTTCAAAGTCTGTATTGTGTTCCATTATATGGATCCTCCTTTAATTTATGTATCCTGCTATTATTGATGAATATTTAGTTTCCATTTTATTATTATTAGAAACAACACTACATAGAAAAACTTTACATATATGTGTTAATATTTATATATCTTATGCATTCATATTGGTAATTCCTTAGTCTAAATCACTACATTATTTTGAACTTGAAAATAGGAAAAAAATGGAATCTTCTTGCTTTAATTTCACATTTCTTTAGTTGTTGGAGAATTCAGTATTAAATGTGTATTTATTAGCTATTTTGTATTCTTTAAGTTTTTTCACTTTTATATTGATTTGCTTATTCTTTTATTATTCCAAAGGACTGTTCTATTTTATTTTTTAATTCTGGGTTTTATTTGAGCCTGCATTTGAACATTTTCCATTCTCTTATGTAGAATATCTGGTGCTAATACCATCTACAGTTTTATAATGTTTTCTAGTTTCATAAAGTAATTCTTCATGTAATAGGTCAACCTATAAAAGAAATGTAGTAACATTGAAGTAAAACTTCTGGTGGCCCTTTAACTATAGTAGTCCCCCTCTCCTGCCACCAACAAATATTAACTTTGATTATCTTTAACGTTAATACTGCTCTTTGTCTTTTCGAAAGTTACTTAACTCCTGTTCTTTAGTTCCCTCATTTTTAAAATGAAGGTGACTTACGTGTCCTGCCAGTCTCTCAGAGTTGTGAGGACTTAATGAGGTAATGAATGTGAAAATAATTTGAAATGAATCCAGCTAAGTAATGAAAGGTGGTAAATCTGTAACTCGTAGAATGATAATAAAATATGTACATCTAAGAACAATGCAAGTGCTAATAACTATCTTTTTTAGGTAAGTTGTCAGTAAAGAGCAACTTACATTATTACAGCCTCACTCTCTAGATTTCTCTAGGTGATGGTTTCTATTTGCTTCTTTCTCCTTTTAGCCTTTGTCTTGGTTTCTTGCAGACACTTTTCTGCTGATTCTTTATTCTTCCTTAAAGGTAGCTCCTTCAGGACTGAATTGTACACTATGTTTTTCATGGTTTGCATGATAACTTACATTAATATACTTGTGTACATTTTAAGTTTTGAAACTGGCTTGCCTGTCCAAGAAATGTGCTTGTGTATGTATTTTTTTTAATGGATGTATGTATAGGAGAGTGACTTTGAATGTCGGGGGAAAGAATTTGTATTGTTTTTCCTATTGGTAAAAATGTTAGCTTCAGTCGGCTCTTGATTATCCACAGCTAATGCTATAACTAGCCTACTTGCCAAGCCCTTTGACTCCTAATTTGCTCTCGTTTATGCATTTCCTCAATGGGCATTTAGTGAATGTTTACTGTATGCTCAACCTAATGCTATAAAAGACACAAAGGTGCTTTAAGATGCATAGAGTATTTATTATTATTTGCCTGCAGAGACCAGTCCATGCATTCTCCATGGTTCCAGTCATATTTACCTTTGTTTGGCCCTATTGCCAGTGATCTTTAGGACAGAAGCCCAAGATTAGTTGATACTGTTGATTGTGAGTTGCTTTCTTGAAACTTGGGGACTTATGAGCATTCACTGAAAGAGCATCAATGTGGGTAATGTGCTAGAAACCCTGCAGCAGGACATCGGAGATAGTATAGTAAATAGACAGTGTTAGGTTTGAAACCAGGAGACTTAGAATTGAACTCTGCCTCTTCCACAACACGCTGTGCAACTGGGCAAGATACGTAACCTCTCTGTGTAGCTTTTATCATCACTTAAGGTACTTGTGAAGATTCAGTGAGAAAGCACAGGTATTATGCTTAGCACAGTGTCTGGCACACAGAGACACTCGATCAAGATGACCTCTTATCCAGCTTAGCATTACTTTCCTTTGATGGATAATCAGGAGGTGACTGTAAGCTAAATCATGCACGACTTTGATTCCCTGGGCCTTGTAAAATGTTTATGTTTGTTTATTTTTCATTCTCTTGAGCCTGCAGTTTTATATTAATAGAGTTTTTCTGCATGTTTTTTGGTCTGGTATCTACTATCAAACCCTGGCCAAAAAAAAAAAAAAAAAAAGGTGAACATCACTTAGTGGACCTTTGAAATGAACTCAAAGGATTGGCATAATAGAAAGGGGACTGGACTGATAGTTAATAAACTATTTAGCTTCTGCGACTAATCTAATGTGACTTTGACAAGCCAATTCACCAATCTGGGACCCAATTTTTTAATTTACAAATTCAGAGAATTAGGTTGGATCATTTTTTAAATTCTAGCTCCAAAAATTTCTAAGAATAACTAAAAAGTTGTATTTATAGTAGAATTACTTTATTAAAAATTTAATGTGACATATTTGGATCTGGTTGATCTTAATTCACATTCCTTACCCTCTGTTACAAAGAATAATATTCTGAACACTTAAAACTGAAATGCCATTAGCAAAAATACTACAGCAATAACAGTACAGCACTTAAAACCAAACTCTTATTTTCATCCTTCGTATTCCTCCTCCTGATTCCTTTATAATTGATGTTAAGTAACATTTCCTTGCATGATTTGAAGCTATCATTCAAATCATAGAGTGAGTTAAATTAGTGCTAATTATTGGGAAATCAGGAAGCAAGTACTTAGTAGACTAGTTACTTAAAAATTATTGATACAGAGGTATTTTCATGTTTGGATAAAGCAAATTTAAATGATTTTTAAAATCTTCATTCATTGTATCCTGTAATAGCATATAAACTTCAAAGGTCTTTTATGTGATCTTTTATTAAGTGATACTTTTGTATTTCATTATTTATAATACTTTAGAATTATGATAAGATACTCTGAATGTTGTGCTATTTGCTGTGGGGTTTAAAACAATATACTAATTATGATTAGAACCATTGTACCTTTATATCCTTATACTAACTTACTGACGCTATATGTTGTCTCATATCAAATTGGGCCAATAGCTAAAACAGAAGACCATGGAACTAACGCGAGCATGTCAGAAACAGTATGAGCTGGAACAGGAATTGGCTTTTTATAAAATTGATGCCAAATTTGAGCCACTAAATTATTATCCATCAGAGGTGAGTTGTTTTAATCTTTTAGTAATCCAAAGTTAAAGCCAGCATATAGTGGGGCAGAAGAGGGCAGGTGGTAGAGACTTTCAAGGGAGTTTATCAATAATCACTCTATTTTCTTATTATGAGGGCATCAGCAGAGTATATTTTGGTTGAATCTGAGAATTATTTGGCTCAGTAAGTAGAGCAGTATCCAAAAGAGGTAAAAAGCCCAGAAGGATCTTTACCTATAGCTGTATTCATAGCCCAAAGCAGCTTTCCAACCCTCAATTACCTCACTCAAGAGTGTGGCTGATCATCTCCCTTAAACCTAAACTTCCAGAAAAAGTGTACTGCCTGCTGGACAATCATGGAATAGTCATCACTATACATTGTTCCATAATCACTGGTCCAGTATTAGTCAACCGTTATTTATACAAATGCCATAAATGTTATTGCAAAAGAAAAAAGCAGCTTAACTTCTGAGACCCAGTGATTCCAACCAACATCTTATTATTTAGTTAAAAATGCAGTTATTAAAATTTATTAAACTGAGATTTTACTTATATATCAGCCAAGAAACCAAGATAAAATACCCAGATTTCTGATTTGAAAGAGCACTGCTAAAAATCACATAATTGTAGGTAGTTCTTTTATCAATCCAAGCTTACTTTTCAGAAATAGGAGGAGATATCCTTGGAGACCAGTTTTTGCTCTAGTTATTTTTTGATTAAGAATAAAAGAATGGCCTGGCTGGCACGGCTCAGTGGTTGAGTGTTGACCTATGAACCAGGAGGTCAAGGTTCGATACCCTGTCATGGCACATGCCTGGGTTGCAGGCTCTATCTCCAATAGGGGGCAGCCAATCAATGATCTTTCATCAGTGATGTTTCTATATCTGTCTCCCTCTCCCTTCCTCTCTGAAATCAATAAAAATATTTTTTTAAAAAAGAATAGAATAATGATATATATATATATTTTAACTTCTAGGCATGTAGGATTATAATGTAGGCAGTTCCATGATATGTTACACTCATAAAATGAATAACGTCACTTGACTGCTTATAAGTTACTTATTAAACTGTATATCTGTTAATTTATTTTGCTTTTAGTATGTTGAAATTGATAAAGCCCCAGACGAAAGCCCTTATATTGGCAAATCCAGATACAAGAGAAATATGTTTACCAGAGAAAGTTACATTATTGATAAAGCCCAGCCAATAAAGATCAAGAAGATGGAGCCAGATGAAAGTGAACAATCTATAAATGAGCAGAAGAACTTGAGAGTCCATATGCCACTAGACATACAGCTGGAAGACAAAGAAAGAAAAATAAGTGCAGGTTTTAAAAAGTTATTTTAAATTCTTTAAAAATATAAAAACATTGAATGTGTAGGCAAATTGTGTTTTACTCGTATATTCTTTTACTTAACATGCTGAAGGCATTTATTAAATTGTTGTTTACATCAAAAGTTTAAAACAAAAGTAGTGATTTATTGAGCATATTTTTTAAAAAAATTTCTATTATGGTAGAAAATGAGGTTTTTGAGAGTAATTTGATGGGAATATATCCAGGGGTACAAGAATGCTTAAATCTGCTCCTGCCAACAGACCCTTCTCACTATTGGAGCTATACATTCAAAAGCCTAATTAGTAATACTTGAAGCAAGTGAAGTACCACTTTTTACTATGCATGTAGCCAAAACCTAAAGCAGTGCTTTGGATAAGCTGGATCAGTGCAGCCTCCTTAGGCTTGAGCCTGAGGCTGGCCTTTGACTCTTCCCAACCTGTCCCACATTCCACCTCCTCAAACTTCTCTCCCACCCACCCCCCAGCCCCAAAACATCTAATTCAAGGGATCTTACCACCTCCTGGCAAGTCACAAAGAAGTAATTAATCCGACAGGGCACTTAGAGACCTTGACAATGACAAACTTTGAGTCCACTTACCCACTCAGCTGCATGGATATGAAAGAAGGAGAAAGCAGACCTGAGTTCATGCATCCCACTAGTAACCATGGCCCATTATGGGGCCTTCACCAATCAGATCATCTTCCCTTGGTGGTAGCTAAATGGAAAATATGGAAGGCCAGTAGAGATTGACTTGGAAAGGGAAGTAAAGAGACTGAGTAGTCCATGTCTACGTATATACTATATGCCAGGCTCCAGAGGGGAAAGCAAAAGTAAATCAAACATTTGTGCAGACTAGCTTTAAGGGGCTCATCATTTTATAAAAGTCAGGGAGAGAGGGAGGGAAAGAAGTTGGAAATGTGAGGTAGAAGGTAATTGATTTAAGATCATTTTAGCTGAGTAAGACTCTTCAGTAGTGAATTTATTGATATTGAGTTGTTCTAACACAGGTTTTTAAAAATAACTTGAGCCTAATTATAACTTAGATGTTTAAGTGCATATTTACCAATAAAATCCTATTCTCTCAAGAGTTCTTTAATGTTTGAATTATCCAATAAAGCCCCTTTTATGTTAAGAATTTTACAAATTAAAGGATCAATTATAGTTACATAGCATATCATAAAACGATTCCAAAGATTAATGGTGAGGAAAACCATCATAGGAAATTACTTCTTTTATTCCTATGATATATAATTTAATATAATCTATAATTTTAACTGGGGGAAGGAGGTTATTGTGAATTTTAAAAATCTGGTAGAACTTTGAAAATTTAAGATTTTTCTTGTGTGTGTCTGTGTGCATGGTTTTAAATTTGCAGCACAAACTCGACTGTTGGAACTGCATGATGAAATAGAAAAGGCAGAAAAACAAATTTTAAGAGCTACTGAAGAATTTAAACAATTGGAAGAAGCTATACAGCTTAAAAAAGTATGTAAAAGCAAAGCAGCAATGCTAAGAGAAAACGTAAAAAATGGAACTGTATTGTATACCTTCATAACCCTGTAAAACAATTCTTAAATTAGTGCTGCCTAATTAATTGTGGAATAACAGATTTCAGAGTCAGATATGATATTAGCATTTCCAATTACATTTTTCTTTCAATCATGATGACATTCTGTTAGCATTTTATAAAGTTGTAGAAAAAAATTGTGATTTATGGAAAAAGATGTATTTGGTCTACTCTTACTATAAAAGCACCTATATTACCAGGGAAGTTGCTTCCTGATATTTCTCCTAATTTAATTAAGCACTCCTTACCTTTAAGATCCTGGGATCTAGAATAAGAGCCAGAAGACATTTCTACTACACTATGACCATTATCAAGCAAGCAGCAGAAAAGTAAATTATATAAAGTATGGGGTACAAAAAAATGGAAGTGATACACTCTCAGAAATTACAAAATGTGTCATGAAGAAGTAAGCAGTTCAAACTCATGGTGTAATTGCATAGGGAGAAAATTCAAAAAAGGAAGTATTTGACATTTTAGTTTTTAAGTGTGTAAAAGGTTTTAGGTATTTGCAGTTTTTAAAAATCAGTATTTCAAAATTTTGATGGTAATTGCATTCATTACTATAATAGGTAAAATAAGAATGTAAAGTCCAAATTGATTCAAGTTTATTGGAAACTTACTGTATAGCAGTTGCTGAATGGGCCCTGAGTAAATGAACAAAACAGATATGTGTCCCTTCCTCATGGACAAGAAATAGGTAATAAGCAAGTGAAAAAAAGTAAAAAAGAAATGTATAGTTAAACAATATAAAAATAAAAAAATAAATAAAAATAAAATAAAACAATATAAGTGTTGTAGGAAGAAAATAGAAAATTAGAAGAGACAATAAAAAGGATATAATTTAAATTGTGGGGACCCACAAAGGCCTCTCTGAAGAGGTGATATTTAGGCTGAGACCCAAAGGATGAGAGAGAGCCTGCAAGGCAGAGTTAGGAGACAGGTATTTCAGGCAGAGGTGACAGTGTGTGCAAAGACCTTCAAACTAAAGATTCCTCTACAACAAGCATGTCAAGCTCGTTCTGGCAGGCTGCATGCCTCGTAAATGAGTTTGACATGCTTGCTCTACAGAGTGAGGGAGAGTATAGTGGAAGATGAGGTTAAAGACCATGCCAGGCTTCATAGGCCATTTTAAGGGGTTTGAATTTTGTTCTGATTATAATGGGAAACCTTTGAAGGACTTTGGGTAGTAGAGTGACTGATCCTATTTGTATTTTTATAAGAGCATCTGGCTACTGCAAGAGTGAAGTGAGAGGTGGAAAGAATGGAGTTGTGTGCAACTCTTAGGCTATTTATATAGGCAAGAGTTGATAATGGCCTGGACTAGGAAGGAGATGGTGAGCATGGAGAGAAAGCAGACTGCTTCTAGGTAAAATTTGCCGGAAGAACTGATAGATCTTAAAGAAGGATTGAAAGTGGGAGATGGCCCTGACCAGCGCAGCTCAGTGGTTAGAGCTTCACTCCTCCCCACTCTATGCCAAATGGTCTCCAGTTCAATTTCTGGTCAAGAGCACATACCTGGGTTGCAGGTTAAATCCCTGGCCCCAGTCAGGGTATGTGTGGGAGGCAACCAATTGTGTCTCTCACATCAGTGTTTCCTTCCCCCTCCCCCTCCCCCTCCCCCTCCCCCTCCCCCTCCCCCTCCCCCTCCCCCTCTCCCCTCTCCCCTCTCCCCTCTCCCCACCCCCTGCCCTCTTTCGCTTTCCTAAAAATCAATGGAAAAAATATCCTCCGATGAGTATTAAAAACAAAAAAGAAAGTGGGAGATGAAGTGCAAGGAGCTAACAAGAATGATTTTAATAAATAAGAATGTTTTATAATAGTACTGGCTAAAGTTTTATATAGCTAGATTGATAGATGTAAATAATGGACATTATTTTTAAACAAAATGTGCTTGGTAAAAGTAGTTATTTTAAATGAGTATAAATCGAAATTTTTCATGATACTATTAATTTGCTTCACATGCTAATAACAAGGGTAAGTACAATGTAAGTACTATATAAAGTCAGCTACTATTAATATGGTTATTAATACTTTACAAGTTGCTTATACTAGAGTGACAACTTCATTTTTACCTACTTATTTTATAAAACTATTAGTTTTCATAAACTTTTATAAAATAAGATTTTCTATACATGCGGAGCATAAAAGTGTAAGATACAAATGCCTAGATAACTCCTACATTTTACTGTTGTTTAAAGAACTGATAGAGCATAGAATGCCTTTAAATTGTAAAAGTTGTTTTCTTTAAATTTGTAAATCAGTGTTGCTATCCTCTGTTAATTGTGTGTTATGGTGTTGGGGATTAGGTTTCAGAAGAAGAGAAAGACCTTCTTTTCAAGCAGTTGAGTGGTAAGATACAACTTCTAAATAAATTACGCCAAGAAGCTCTGGATCTAGAAATGCAGTTGGAGAAGCAAAGGCAAGAAATTGCTAAAAAGCAGAAGGAGATCAAAGACCTTCATATAGCCATAGATAGCTTGGATTTTGAAGACCCAAAACATGTAAGTAAATGAAGAGGTTTTGGCTTATTCTGTGGGAACTAGAATAAAATTTTATCTACATATTATGTCTCATTATTATGTCTCATCATTTTTAGCCACAGAATCTTTTCTGAAATTCTTTTTTATCTTGATGTACGAATTTGAGTAATATATATATTTATATATGTGTACATATAATATATGTGTTGTATATATATACATATGTGTATGTATGTATATACATACACATACTTATATATAAAAATATGTATGTGTGTTTAAAACACAACAACCTAGGGTTTGAAGAAGGTAGCTTTTAGTAGAAGGAGGGTTGCATTGGTATACTTACCTTTTTTTTTTTTTTAAATATATATTTTATTGATTTATTACAGAGAGGAAGGGAGAGAGATAGAGAGCTAGAAACATCGATGAGAGAGAAACATCGATCAGCTGCCTCCTGCGCATCTCCTACTGGGGATGTGCCCGCAACCCAGGTACATGCCCTTGACCGGAATCGAACCTGGGACCTTTCAGTCCGCAGGCCGACGCTCTATCCACTGAGCCAAACCGGTTTCGGCTACTTACCTTTTTTTAAGTGGTTGAATTTCATTATATTTCAAGTCAAGAGAAACCTCCAAGGTGCTCTCTAAACCTCTTATCATTTCTCTCTCTTAGCCTTATTGTTTTTCTTTCTTAAGAGCTAGGTGGTGAGATAGAAGAACGGAAGTGGGTTTAGAGTCCTTTTTCTACCTCTTCTTTAGTTTTTTATGTAAATATTCCACTAAAGCTATTTATTGTTTAATATTATTTTGTTTTGTCCTTAAAAATGAAACATTTCTTGGAGTATGTATTCCTAAAATGTGGCCAGAGGTGGTCAGGTGGCTGGATGATGGAGTTAGGTTCTTGTCTCTTTCTGTCTCTACCCTGAGAAGTCTTACTAATGGCTTATATTTTAGCCAATATTTATACAATAGAAGTGAAAATATTTTCTGCATGTTTTAATGATATACTTTGAATAAAGGGTGCTTTTAAAAAACGTTAAGATCTCTGGATCAAGAGAAATCATAGAATTTAACATGGCAAGGGCAATGCACTATAATTGCTTTAAGTATTTGACAAGTTTTTAATTATTCCTTTAAATATTTTTGTACAATATCATAGATATTTTTTGCAGACCAGCTAATTTTGACAAAAGGTGACCTTATCACCATAGATTTAGGTCTTTTCTAACAAAAGCCTAAGACTTAGTATTAAAATTGAAACCAAAAGTCTTGATTATTTTAAATACTAGAGGTTTTGAGTAATGTGTGTAATATGGTCAGTAATATATTATTTTATTACATTTATTTGTTCAGAAGTCTTACCACCCCATGTGAGGCCCCTGAGGATTGGAACTGTATCCCCAGGGGCCAGCCCTATGTTTATGCATGCTTGCATCAAGGAAAGTGGGAAGGAATCTGCTTATAGGTACTACCTCAGGCTCCTTTGTTGCCTCTTCAGTTCTGTGATCTATGAATCTAATTAGAACCTAGATTGTATGTTCGCTTTCAATAAATGACTGAGATGTTCCTGGCAGACAGGGAGTCTAATGCTCACTGTATTTATGTAAAGAGTTACATATTGAAAGGAGTTAAATGAGAAGTAAGAATGGCATCCAAGTTTTGAAGGTAGCCAAAATCAATTTGTGTTAGTGGGGATGAAACATAGAAACCAGATTTAAGGGGTTTTTTTTGGTATTGTTTAAACTACTAAAGGTTAGTTCTTAAGGTTACAGCTTTAGTCTGAACACCAGAGGATGTCTCTTTTTAATTTGTTCACCAGAGGGAGCAACTTTTTCTAATTAGCACAAAGTCGCCTTATTGGCTAGTGTTAGGCACCCCATTTTAGACTACACATATGAACATTTTAGCAAAAGGAATAGAATCAAGAGTGGGATCCCTGCATGTTTTTTACAGATGTAGATAGACTTTTATTCAATTAATTTTTATCTAATTAGATGAGGTATCTTTCTGAATAACAAATATAATTTAAAAGTAAAAGCTTGAGAGATTAGAAAACAGTATATGATTCTGAGATATGATGGAAAGCAAATATATTAAATGCCAACAATACTGGTTTTTGCATATACTGGTGAGGAACTTTATCGTAGCATTCCTATATCAGGTGACATTTCTTTTTCCATTTGCAGAAGATGAGAATGTGATTTAGAAAAATTAAATGATTTCCCACACTCACCCTTTTGGGAAGAGGTAAAGCCGGTGCTTATTCTGTTACAATGACCCTCTTCCCACAAAGGAATTAAAGGTCTAAAGAGATTAATTATTTTTAACTGAGCCTGTCAAGTTTTCAACAAACATAAATATTTAACTAGGTTTCAAAAGAAAAAGACATTAAAAATCAAATCCCATTTTGGTTATAAAAAATGGTCATAGCTAGTAGCACATATATCACAGGAGCAAATAATAAAGGAGGATTTATATAGCTCTTCCCTATATGGCCATGCCCTGTGGAAGCAAACGGTAACTGTACTCTGTGGGGATTTAGCCTGTAGTAGTCTTTTGCAAAGAGTGTGCGTGATTGGCCCTCAGGAGCTTCCTGTGTTGTGGGACCGACGGAGGCTGCTGGTGATTGGACCAGCTGGGCTGCCACTCACTCTCAGCCCGGAATGTGGTTTGAAGAGTTGGGAAGTTACAGAGGCTTGGAGGCGCTTACAAAAATGTGGCTGTCAGAGAGGGAAGTGCACTTAAAATTTGAAGACATTAGAAAGCGTTCCGCCCACAATTTCCTTGTTCTCAACGGCTCAGTTTTAACAGGACTAATTCTAAGTTAAGGTAGGAGCATTTTCTCTCTACAAAGGGCTTAAAAAGAGGTGGAGTCATATGTAAGTTCCTGTTTTTACAATAATTCTTTTGTGAGCTCCATCGTATCGAAAATCCGTGGTATCTGTTTTTGCTCCCATGTGTAATGCAAATCATGGGCATGTTGAACCAACGTTTTGTCCTGCGTGTAAAAAGATTTCAGTTAAATTTTTAATGGTGAATTTTAAAGATTTATTGATAGAGGTATGAATGCAGGAGTTTTTTTCTTTTTTTTCTTTCTTGAGCCATAAAAATCCTAAATTTACTTAGAATTTAAGCTGTACCTGCAGTTACCTTTTCAGAAAGATTTCGCATGGATATTTTGGGAATGTAGGGAAAAGAAAAGTTTTGAAAATCCCATCAAGTTTTACCAGTAGTACATTTAAAACCTTCTGATCAAGCTGCCATTCATTTGTTCTTGTCTTTGGAGACAATGGACTTCTAAACTTGAAAAATGCTCATTTATAATTAGCTGAATCTTGGAGTTTGTTGTTTAGACTGTAATGTAGTTCTTCCTCTTGATAACTTGATTGATTGTTCTTTTCCTCTGATGGGGGAAGGGGGTTAGAGCCTGTGAGGTGATAGTCAGAGGGCAAAGATTCTCTGGAGAATTATTTTGTTTCCATATGAACAGTCTCCAAATAACCTGGGCAAGTCATTTGATGAATCTGAGACGTAGTTTTCTCATGTGTAAAAGGAAGAGTTAGACTACTCCCTAGCTGTCAGTTTTCCCCCTCCCCGTCCCCCAGCACACCTGAGAAATACAATCCAATCTTTTCAGTTACCAGTAGCTCCTTAAATGGATTCCTGTCAGAGTGTGTGATGGTGTATGGGTGGGAAAGCTCTGTTTTCCACCAGGTGAATATGTAGTTAGTTGAGGAGTTTGCCTCCAAAAGGCTGGTCCTCCATCTTGAGAATCACTGTGTCTATACGATCTTTGAGGTCCCTCTGAGCTCCCTGTTTATGGAACCTAAAAACAAAATGTGTTGTTGTGTAAGGAATTGAAAATAAACTTGAATTTCAAGTAAGTTTTCATTTCATGTCCCTATTCTGTAAAAAATCTTTTTTAAAAGTACATGTTTCTTTTTATTAAAAAGGTATCACTTGTTTATTATAAAAATACAAAACTCATAAAAAAAAGAAAAAAAAGAAAAAAGCCTCTTGTAATCTTTCCACCCAGATATAATCCTTGTTAACATTTGGAATATATTCTTCTTCTAGATGTATAGGTAATCAATTAACTTTTTGGAAACCTTTTTATAGAGACACATTTTAATGCAGTTCAATGAACTCTGAGCATTACCTACTAATTGTGCCCTTACCCTCTTTTATACACAATTTGCTCATCTCTAAAATGGAGGTGGTTCCAACATCAAGTGATTATGAGGTTTAAATGGAAACTCATGTGAAAAAAACACAGGGCCTGACACACAACATATGCAAATTATTACATTTTATTTTTCCAGTCATCCTTTAGAAATGTTAAAGATTACTATTTTTAAAAGAGTTTTTTGTATTTGTTTGTTTTTCAATTCAGTGCCATATGAAGGCTCAGAAAAGGGGTAAAGAACAACAGCTTGACATTATGAACAAGCAGTACAAACAACTTGAAAGCCGTTTGGATGAGATACTTTCTAGAATTGCTAAAGAAACTGAAGAGATTAAGGACCTTGAGCAACAGCTTACTGAAGGTGAGAATTTAAGTTGATTTAAAGGTAAATTAGTTTTGGTATTAAAAACAAATGGCACTCAGACAAGCATTAATCCAGATATTAGCTGAATATGCTTCAGCTCTTAGTGCTAGTATTTGATAGGGAAATATTGACACAGTACACAGTATATAATAAAGATTTTTTAAATTTATTTAATTTTGTTTTGATGTCCTAGTGAGTCAGGTCATTGCAGTCAGTCGGCAAGAAGTTAGCTACATGATCATGATAAACTCTGGCATGTGATTGTCTTCCTCAAGGTGTAAAATCCTTTCAGGAGTAAAGAGTCCATTGCCATCAGGGCATTCAGTGTCTAATTACAAGGAAAGTGTAGAAAGAATTTTAGGATCTACTTTTGCAATGCACATTTAAATTGTGACATTGCCATTGTGGAAGGGGAGGATGAAAGGTTATAGTGGTGAGAGCCTTTGCTTGGGATAAGATCCCAGTCTCTGTTTTGTTGTTATCAGCTGTGTGACCTGGGACATATGATTACTGTCTAGGTCAGTGGTCCTCAACCTTCCTAATGCCACGACCCTTTAATACAGTTCCTCATGTTGTGGTGACCCCAATTATTTTTGTTGCTACTTAATAACCGTAATTTTGCTACTGTTATGAATCGTAATGTAAATATCTGATATGCTATATGTGTTTTCTGATGGCCGCGACCCACAGGTTGAGAACCGCTGGTCTAGGTCATTAGTTGTTGGGAAAATTAAGTGAGATAATGTTCATAAAGTGCCTGGCACATACTAGGTACCTAATGTATGGTTGGGGTTATTTTGGTGTGTTTCTTTTGTCTTCAGGTTTCATGTTTATATTCCCAGTTTTGGATTAGTCTTGTTTGTTGAGTGGCTTTTGTTTTGTGTATCTAACAGCAAGAACTCAGTTTGTGTATATTTTAAATTTTATTTGGAAATTACTACTTTTTTTTATTGCTTAAAGTATTACAAAGGGTATTACATATGTGTCCATCCCCCCCCCCCCCCCGCCCTAGACAGTCCCCTAGCCTCCCCTATCCCCCAGTGTCCTATGTCCATTGGTTATGCTTATATGCATGCATACAAGTCCTTTGGTTGATCTCTTACCCCCTACCTCCTGCCCCCCAACCCTCCCCGGCCTTCCAGCTGCAGTTTGACAATCTGTTTGAGGCAGTTCTGCCTCTGTATCTATTATTGTTCAAAAGTTTATACTGGTCTCTATTATCCACGAATGAGTGAGATCATGTGGTATTTTTCCTTCATTGACTGGCTTATTTCACTTAGCATAATGCTCTCCAGTTCCATCCATGCTGTTGCAAATGGTAAGAGTTCCTTCCTCTTTAGAGCAGCATAGTATTCCATCGTGTAGATGTACCACAGTTTTCTAATCCATTCATCTACTGATGGGCACTTAGGCTGTTTCCAGATCTTAGCTATGGTGAATTGTGCTGCTATGAACATAGGGGTGCATATATCCTTTCTGATTGGTGTTCCTGGTTTCTTGGGATATATTCCTAGAAGTGGGATCACAGGGTCAAATGGGAGTTCCATTTTCAGTTTTTTGAGGAAACTCCATACTGTCTTCCATAGTGGCTGCACCAGTCTGCATTCCCACCAGCAGTGCACAAGTGTTCCTTTTTCTCCACATCCTCTCCAGCACTTGTCGTTTGTTGATTTGTTGATGATAGCCAGTCTGACAGGTGTAAGATGGTACCTCATTGTTGTTTTGATTTGCATCTCTCGGATGATTAGTGACTTTGAGCATGTTTTCATATGTCTCTTGGCTTTCTGAATGTCCTCTTTTGAAAGGTGTCTATTTAGGTCCTTTGCCCATTTTTTGATTGGATTGTTTATCTTCCTTTTGTTAAGTTGTATGAGTTCCCTATAAATTTTGGAGATTAGGCCCTTATCAGATATGACATTGGCAAATATGTTTTCCCACACAGTGGGTTTTCTCGTTGTTTTGTTGATGGTTTCTTTTGCTGTGCAGAAGCTCTTTATTTTGATGTAGTCCCATTTGTTCATTTTCTCTTTAGTTTCAAGTGCCCTAGGAGCTGTATCAGTGAAGAAATTGCTTCGGCATATGTCTGAGATTTTGTTGCCTTTGGATTCTTCTAGAATTTTTATGGTTTCCTGTCGTACATTTAAGTCCTTTATTCATTTTGAGTTTATTTTTGTGTATGGTGTAAGTTGGTGGTCTAGTTTCATTTTCTTGCATATATCTGTCCAATTTTCCCAACACCATTTGTTGAAGAGACTATCTTGGCTCCATTGTATGCTCTTGCCTCCTTTGTCAAATATTAATTGAGCATATTGGTTCGGGCCGATTTCTGGGCTCTCTATTCTATTCCATTGATCTATATGCCTATTCTTGTGCCAGTACCAGGCAGTTTTGAGAACAGTGGCTTTGTAATACAACTTGATATCTGGTATTGAGATCCCACCTACTTTGTTCTTTTTCAGGATTGCTGTAGCTATTCGGGGTCTTTTTTTATTCCAGATGAATTTTTGGAGAGTTCGTTCTAGATCTATGAAGTATGCCGTTGGTATTTTAATGGGAAGTGCGTTGAATTTATAGATTGCTTTGGGTAGTATGGACATTTTGATGATGTTGATTCTACCAATCCATGAACACGGTATGTTCTTCCATCTGTTTATGTCTTCCTCTATATCTTTTTTCAACGTCCTGTAGTTTTCTGAGTAGAGGGCTTTTACCTCTTTAGTTAAGTTTATTCCTAGGTAGCTTAATTTTTTTGGTGCGATGGTAAACGGGGTTGTTTTTATAATCTCTCTTTCTGAAAGTTCACTATTGGTGTATAGAAATGCCTCAGATTTCTTGGGGTTAATTTTGTATCCTGCTACATTGCCAAATTCATGTATTAAGTCTAGTAGCTTTTTGATGGAGTCTCTAGGGTTTTGTATGTATAATATCATGTCGTCTGCAAATAAGGACAGTTTTACTTCCTCTTTTCCAATTTGGATGCCTTTTATTTCTTCTTCTTGCCTAATTGCAATGGCTAACACTTCCAGTACTATGTTGAACAGGAGTGGTGAGAGGGGGCATCCCTGTCTTGTTCCTGTTCTTAGGGGAAATGGTGTTAGTTTTTGTCCATTGAGTATGATGCTGGCTGTGGGCCTGTCATATATGGCTTTTATTATGTTGAGGTAAGATCCTTCTACTCCCACCTTACTGAGAGTTTTTATCAAAAATGGGTGTTGAATTTTGTCAAATGCTTTTTCTGCATCAATTGATATGACCATGTGGTTTTTTTTCTTTCAATTTGTTTATGTGATGTATCACGTTTATTGATTTGTGGATATTGTACCATCCCTGCATCCTTGGGATAAATCCTACTTGGTCATGGTGTATGATCTTTCTGATGTACTGCTGGATCCGATTTGCTAAGATTTTGTTGAGGATTTTGGCATCTATGTTCATGAGGGATATTGGCCTGTAATTCTCTTTCATTGTGTTGTCTTTACCTGGTTTTGGTATTAGGGTGATGCTGGCTTCATAGAATGAGCTTGGAAGTGTTCCTTCCTCTTGAATTTTTTGTAGTAGTCTGAGGAGGATAGGTTTTAGTTCTTCCTTGAATGTTTGGTAAAACTCCCCTGTGAAGCCGTCTGGTCCTGGGCTTTTGTTTGATGGAAGCTTTTTGATGACTGCTTCAATTTCTTCCATAGTTATTGGCCTGTTGAGGTTTTTAGATTCTTCCTGATTGAGTTTTGGAATGTTGTATTTTTCTAGGAATTTGTCCATTTCCTCCAGGTTGTCTAGTTTGTTGGAGTAGAGCTGTCCATAGTATTTTTTAACAATCATTTGTATTTCTGTGGGGTCTGTTGTTATTTCGCCTCTATCGTTTTTGATTTTGTTTATTTGGGTCCTCTCTCTTTGCTTCTTGGTGAGTCTGGCTAGAGGTTTGTCAATCTTGTTTATCCTTTCAAAGAACCAGCTCTTGGTTTCATTGATTTTCTGTATTGTTTTTTTGGTCTCTATGTCATTTATTTCTGCTCTAATCTTTATTATCTCCTTCCTTCTGCTCACTCTGGGGTTTTCTTGTGCTGTCTTTCTAATTCTTTGAGTTGTAGAGTTAGATGATTTACTACCATTTTTTCTTGTTTTTTGAGATAGGCCTGTAGAGCTATAAACTTCCCTCTCAGGACTGCTTTCATTGTGTCCCATAGGTTTTGGATTGTTGTGTTTTCGTTGTCATTAGTTTCCAGGATGTTTTTAATTTCTTCTTTGATCTCATTGGTAACCCAATCAATATTTAATAGCATGCTATTCAGCTTCCAGGTGTTTGAGTATTTTGGGTTGTTTTTATTGTAGTTTATTTCTAATATTATGCCATCGTGGTCTACGAAGATGGTTTTTATGATTTCAATCTTCTTGAATTTGGGGATACTTTGCTTGTGTCCCAATATATGGTCTATTTTTGAATATGTCTTATGAGCATTTGAGTAGAATGTATATTCCCTGGCTTTGGGGTGAAGTGTTCTGAAGATGTCTATTAAGTCCATCTGATCTAGTGAGTCATTTAGGAGTGCTGTATCTTTGCTGATTGTTTGTCTAGCGGACTTATCCAGTGATGTCAGTGGTGTATTTAAGTCCCCTACTATGATTGTATTGTTGTCGATCTCTCCTTTGATATCTTCCAGGAGTTTTTTTATGAATTTGGGTGCTCCTGCATTGGGTGCATATATGTTTACCAGAGTTGTATCTTCTTGTTGTATTGATCCCTTTAGTATTATGAAGTGGCCTTCCTTATCTCTTGTTATGGCCTTCACTTTGAGGTCTATTTTGTCCGATATAAGTATTGCTACCCCAGCTTTCTTTTCCTTTCCATTTGCCTGAAAGATATTTTTCCATCCCTTCACTTTCAGTCTGTGTGAGTCCCTTTTAATGAGGTGGGTCTCTTGTAGACAGCAGATGTATGGGTCATGTTTTTTTATCCATTCAGCCACTCGATGTCTTTTGGTTGGAGCATTTAGTCCGTTTACGTTTAAAGTTATTATTGAAAGGTACTTGTTTGTAGTCATTTCTTTTTTTGTGTGGCGGTTTTCTTTCTGAGCTTTTTATTTCTTCTTTTTACACCAGTCCCTTTAGCATTTCTTGCATTGCTGGCTTGGTGGTGATAAACTCCCTTAGTCTTTTTTTGTCTGTGAAGCTTCTTATTTCCCCTTCAATTTTGAATGATAGCCTAGCTGGATAGAGTATTCTTGGATTCAGTCCTTTGCTTTGCATCACTTTGTAAATTTCCGTCCATTCTTTTCTGGCCTGATGTGTTTCTGTTGAGAAGTCATTCGATAATCTAATGGGAGATCCCTTGTATGTAACTTTCCGTCTCTCTCTTGCAGCTTGTAAGATTCTCTCTTTGTCCTGAACATTTGCCATGGTAATTATGATGTGTCTTGGTGTGGGTCTTTTCGGGTTCACCTTGTTTGGGACTCTCTGGGCTTGTGTGACTTTTTTCTTCCCCACCTCAGGGAAGTTTTCTGATATTATTTCTTCGAGTAGGTTTTCTAATCCTTGTTCCTCTTTCTGTTGTTCTGGCACCCCTATTATTCGTATGTTGTTTCGTTTCATGTTGTCCCAAAGCTCCCTTAGGCTCTCCTCCTGTCTTTTAATTTTTTTCTCCAATTGCAGTACAGTTTGGGTGTGTTTTGCTTCCTTGTCTTCTAATTCACTAATTCGGTCCTCCGCTTCTCCTAGTCTACTGTTGATACTTTCAATGGTGTTTTTTATTGCAGCTATATCACTCTTCATTTCTTCTTGGGTCTTACTTAAGTTGTTGATTTTTTCATCTGTTTCTTCTAGCTTCTTGCATATGTTATTGATTTTTTCCTCCGTCCAGTTTATGAACTCTAGGACCCTTATTCTGAATTCTTTTTCGGTCATGTTGCATGCCTCTGTATCACTTAGCTGCTTTTCTGGCGAGTCCTCTTTTTCTTTCCTTTGGGGGTTTCTTTGTCTACCCATGTTTGATCTCACTGACATATCTAGACGCTGAGTCGTTCAGTGGCTGCTCCCTTGGTGGCAGTGACTCCTTGGGCTGTGGTTGCTCTTCGGGCGGTTGCGGTAGCAGCTGCTTCTCAGTTAGCAGCAGCTCCTCTGGTGGGTGCTGTTCACAGCTATGGTAGCTCTTCTGGCTGGTAGGGGGAGGTTTCACGTACAGCTGCTGTTCCTCAGACAGAGGGTGTGGTGCTCAGGAGGCTGCTGTTGTTTGGATTTGCTGCGTTGATTTAAAGGCACAAAATACAACACAACAAGGCACCGCGTACCAGGCACCACTCTGTGTTGTTGCTGGGATTCTGGAAATTACTACTTTTAACTTTTTACAGCAAGAATTAAGCATTTTATAAGCAATTCACTGAATATACTATTTTTATTATATACCTACTTAATACTCCTTTACTAGGGATAATATGGGGAAAACTATCAAATCTTGAAAAGAAAAATAAGGTAATTGAAAGCTTAGACTTTCATTCTTAGCTGGTAACGAATAACTAAGGAGTCTAAATGCAGTATTTATATATCTTGAGAGCATTTTCTTATATACACTATTACCTTCCCCCCCTCCTTTTTTTTTGGTCTTAGGCCAGATAGCAGCAAATGAAGCCCTGAAGAAGGATTTAGAAGGTGTCATCAGTGGATTGCAAGAATACCTGGAGACTGTCAAAGGCCAGGCAAGTCAGGCTCAGAGTGAGTGCAGGAAGCTACAGGATGAGAAGGAGACATTGCTGCAGAGGCTGACCGAGGTTGAGCAGGAGAGGGACCAACTGGAAATAGTTGCCATAGATGCAGAAAATATGAGGAAGGTATGATTTGTTTTTCTCTTTTCTGTTTTCCCTTGCCTCAGAAGTAGATGATGTCCAAATTAAGTAAGCTAAACAAGTTAGCAACAGTGCAATTATAAGTGGCAAAAAGTATTTAGTGGCTATTTAGTCTTGTTTTTTCCTTTAGTTGTGATACTCTTGGAATTATTGTTTTTCCTTTACTAAGAATGGAAGCTTATTTTAGCTGAGTTTCTGTTCTTGGAAGATATTACCAAATAACTCTAAGTAATATGAAGTTGTGGCTATTATAAATGTGGTATTAGATGTTCATATTTTATTATTTGAGTCCTAAAATTAAGTACAACAATGTTTCTTATTTTTTTGTCATTACTTCATAATTTAACATTAATTTACAGATAAGGCAGACACAGTATTATACCCTTTTTTATCTTATTTGTTGCCATTTATTAGATTTCACTTTATCTTTTTTAGTTGTTTGGAAAACTATCATGCATGAAAACCCAGGTTCTCAAACCTCATCCTCAGTAGGGCTGGCTCTGGAAATTTGAATATTTTAACAATGAAAATTTTCAGACCTATAAAAATACCAAATTTAGTATTTAACACCATGTACTCACAATTCAGCTTAAGAAATAAAACATTGCAGATATAGTTGAAACTCTCTGTGTATCCCATTCCATAGCTAACAAAATCCTGAATATGGTTATTTCCCTGCATGTCTCTTATTACGTACTAGAGGCCTGGTGCACAAAATCTGTGTACAGGTAGAGTCCCTAGGCCTGGCCCCTGATCAGGACCGATTGGGGCCTTCCAGCTGCCAGCCAGCGCCTTCCTTCCCTGGCTGCTGGCTGCCGGCTGGGTCCTTCCTTTGTTCCGTGCCTCCCCCTGGTGGTCAGCGCACATCATAGGGAGTGATCAAACTCCTGGTCTCTTGGTTGAACTCCTGAGGGGACACTTTGCATGTTAGCCTTTTACATATATAGATGTATGCATTTGAAGCAATATGTAGTATTGTTTGACATCATCCATCCCTTCAGTACACATCTCTTAAAAATAAGGACTTTTTTCCCCATACATCACTATGATACCACTATTACACCTAGGAAAATTAACAATAATTCCATAATGTCATCCACTATCTGAACCATATTCAAATTTCCGCAGTTGTGCCAAGAATATCTCTTATAGCTTGTGTGTGTGGGTTTGTGTGTCCGGTGGTAGTCCTAGAGTGTCCCACATTACAGATTTGTCTGATTGTTTCTTCATTGTGTGTTTAACATGTTTTCTGTGCTCTGTATAAAATAGTGTCTTTTTTTAATATATTTTTTTTATTTTTATTGATTTCCAAGAGGCCGGGAGAGGGGGAGAGAGAGAGAGAGAGAGAGAGATAGAAACATCAATGATGAGAGAGAATCACCGATTAGCTGCCTTCTGCACGCCCCCTACTGGGGATTGAGCCCACAACCCAGGCATGTGCCCTTGACCAGAATCGAACCCGGGACCCTTCAGTCCGCAGGCCAATGAGCCAAACCAGCTAGGGCAAAATAGTGTCTTCTTTTAACTTTATTTCCCTCTGGTTTACTGGAGAGGTTGAGCACCTTTCATTTGTTTATTTACCATTCAGTGTTCTCTTCATTGAATTCCCTATTCATATTCTTTGCCCATTTTTCTATTGGATTGTTTGTCTTTTTCTTAACGATTTATAGGAGTTCTTTATATATATGGATACTAATCTTTTGTTGATTATAGATGGAGTCTGCATTTTGAATAGGCAACCCAGTTGATTCAAATGTGCTTTTTGGACCACCCATTGAGAAACTCTTCTATAGAAGTTCTCATTGTAGCATCCCCCTCTTTAATCCAAAATAGTTTGATCTAATTCTTTAAGATCCCAAATAAGTAGATGGAAGCTGTAATGTTTAATTAAAATGGGATACAAATGGGAGAAAATGACTCAGAACTGAGGTATGCTGATCAGTATGTACTTGTATTCTTGTTAGCTACTCATTTAAGTTACTCTGTTATCCTTAATATTTGAGAGTGCTCATCCCATTTTGTTCTGATAAGTGAACATACTGTGGTTTAATATAAAGAGTGTGGGCTTTGGAGTCAGAGATCTCAGCTCATATTCCGACTGTCTTTTTTTAGCTCCACAGCCTCATGCCATCTACTCAGGTGTTCATTCTCCTAACTGGAGATAGAAGATTGGGAGAAAACAACAAAAATAATAATATCTTGTCATACGCAGTAATTATGAAGATGAAATGAAATAATGAATGTGAAAACATTTATTCCAGTGTCTGATAGAAAATAGGTTTTAAATTTTATTGTTCTCTCTCTCTCTCACTCTCTCTCTCTCTCTTTTTTTTTTTTTTTTTTTAACCTGTCCAGGTACATTTAAAATATTACACTTTAGGAAGCATGTTGGTAGCTTACTGGTTTTTCTGATTGCATTTAGTCAGATTACATTTCTGATTACATTTACTTTTCAGCCTGGCCCAGTCTGTGGCTTCATGATATTGCTAATGAACACTTTCTGTGCCAGGCTGGCCAGCATTTGGTTTACTGTGATCAAGTTACTTATAATGATTTGTAGATGCTTAAGCATCACAGTGATGGTTTTGTAGTTCAACATACCCTGAATCCTTCCAGGAGCTTGCAGAGCTAGAAAGCGCCCTCCAAGAGCAGCATGAGGTGAATGCATCTCTGCAGCAGACCCAGGGAGATCTCAGTGCCTATGAGGCTGAGCTCGAGGCTCAGCTGAAAATACGTGATGCTGAAGCCAATCAGCTCAAGGGAGACATGGAAAAATTAACAAGTCTTAGCCAGGTAAGTAAGAGCATAAAGCTGTCTAGAAACTAGTCTGTGGCCTTAACATATCAGTCTTCCTTTAATGTAATGTAAAATTGAATATTTCTTTTTTTAAAATATATTTTATTGATTTTTTTACAGAGAGGAAGGGAGAGAGATAGAAACATTGATGAGAGAGAAACATCGATCAGCTGCCTCCTGCACACTTCCTACTGGAGATGTGCCCGCAACCAAGGTACATGCCCTTGACCGGAATCGAACCCGGAGCCTTTCAGTCCCCAGGCCGATGCTCTATCCACTGAGCCAAACCGGTTACGGCACTTCTTTTTTTTTTTTTTAATATATTTTATTGATTTTTTTACAGAGAGGAAGGGAGAGGGATAGAGAGTTAGAAACATCGATCAGCTGCCTCCTGCACATTCCCTACTGGGGATGTGCCCGCAACCAAGGTACATGCCCTTGACTGGAATCGAGCCTGGGACCCCGGAGTCCACAGGCCGACGCTCTATCCACTGAGCCAAACCGGCTAGGGGCACACCAAGGATTTTGATGCAGGTGTTTGAGGACCACAGTTTGAGAAGTATTGGTGTAAGGGGAAGTAGAGCAGTAATTGTTGGATCACTCACAGAGCTTTTGAAAGGAGGTACTGAACCCCCTATTCCCATGGAGATTCTGATTTGGTGTATCTGGGCTGAGCTGATTTTGATGCTTACTCTCCTTTAAGTATCAATATTTAAGGAGGCATGTGAAAAAAATTACCTTGGATCTTTAAATTTGGAAGTACAAACCTAAAATTGAGCGGTTATAAAACCATAGCTAGCAAGGGAGGGACTGCATATATATGTAAATTTCTTTTTGCCTTTTTAGATCATAAATTATTGTTATTTTGTGTTTTCATATCATTGCTTCTTATGGCAATAGTTAGAACAACTAGCCCTTCAAGCAGAACTTGAGAAGGAGAAGCAAGCCCTCAAGGATGCCCTCGGAAAAGCCCAGTTCTCAGAAGAAAAGGACCAAGAAAATAGTGAGCTCCGCAAGCAACTTAAACAGCTGCAGGTAGAGATTTGCTGGTATAGAACAGAGATTTGCTGGTATAGAACCTTTTGAGCTTGGCGTGTCAGCATTTTGAAAAACCCTAACTTAACTCTGGTGCCGTGTCACATATAGAAATTTTTTGATATTTGCAACCGTAGTAAAACAAAGACTTATATTTTTGATATTTATTTTATATATTTAAATGCCATTTAACAAAGAAAAATCAACCAAAAAAATGAGTTCGCGTGTCACCTCTGACGTGTGTCATAGGTTCGCCATCACTGGTATAGAATATATTCTTACATGGGACACTGAAAATGTTGACATTGTTAGTCAGCAACTTGACAGTCTGCTCTAACATGTAGTAAGCAACTTATATTATCTATATCTATAAAAGCCCAGCAGCCAAACAGTGGACCAATCAGAAAGACCTGTCGACCAGTTGCTATGATGCTCACTGACTACCAGGGGGCAGATGCTCAACACAGGAGCTTACCCCTGGTGGTCATTGCGCTCCCACAGTGGGAGTGCTGCTCAGCTGACCGAGATGAGTGGCGCTCCCACAGCGGGCCGATCCCCGCAGGCCACGTCCTCCACCAGTGCATGAATCCGTGCACCAGGCCTCTAGTTAGAAAAAAGAAATTCTAAGTGGGACAGTATGAAAGAGAGTCTCTGTTCCCTTGTGAGCCCATTGTTCTAAAATTATTAATGTGCATATCCTTAATGGTGTTATGATGGTGCAAAGAGATGGAGGCAATGTTAGTGTAAACTCATGGGCAAGAGCAATATCTCAAAAACTCATGGGCAAAAGCAGTATCTCGTGTTTCTCCTAGAAGCACATTTGTCATCAGACTGAACTAAAGTTATCAGGTTGGTACCTTCTCTTTCCACTGAAATATCTATCCAGGAATTTAGCTAGAGTGGGCTGCAGTAGAACTTCTTAACTATAAACAGTTTTTACAGTCCCTGTCTCCGAAAGAATGCTATTAAAAATGCATCCTTTTTGCATTGGTGGAAGTTTTCTTTGGCCAAATATTTTTATAGCCACTGTCACAATGATGTGACCAACTGCAGGAGAAACAGGTGGACAGGATTTTCCAGATAATTAAACTCTCAAAGAGGACAAATGTCTGAACAAAGTACCTGGGTCAATACTCAGTTTTCAAATCTGTGAGGTCAGGGGCCGCTTGGCTGACTGGAGTGGCAGCTGTTACCCTACCCCAGAAGTGAAGGGGCAGAGTTGCTCTGGTTTGGGAAAAGCTTCCAAAAAGCTTCCAAAAAGTCATGCAGGTTTGTAACGAATAAGACTAAACTCATCCAAATTCTCTTTCTCCAATGCCGTGAATATTTTTTCCTCAAAGTTTAAGGAAATTTAAAAACCTAGAATTTAATTTTTACTCCTATCAGTTCAACTCCTGAAACAAATAACATAAAAGATGTACATGTTTTCTATTTCTGTGTGTGTATGTGTTGGGTGTTCATCAGATTATTTTTTTATTTTTATTGTGGAAAATTTCAAATAATCACAAAAAGGAGAACAATCTTATGACCTTTTATTGATCCAGCTTTAACAATTCTCAACATTCTGCCATTCTGTTTCAGTTAGTGTGCTTTTTTTTTCTGGAATATTTTAAGGAAAATCTCATGCATCTTTATTGTACTCATAAATACTTCAGTATACGTCTATTAAAGAAAAGGACTAAAGTCTATTCTTCAGGGGCCTTCTCCAAAGTAGAAACTGAAGCCAGCTTTCCAGGATGCTGGCCCATGCTGTGAGACTATCTTAGAACTCATTTCTCTGGTTGTTTAACCTACTAACCTGCTACAGAGTTCAAGTTAAACTCTCCTCACCAGTCTTTGTCAGAAATCATTTAGTTGCAGTGAATTGAAACCTACTAACACTACCCCAAGAAAGGAGATGGGTTACCAAGAACCAGAGCTGTTCTAACAACCTTTCAGAGGCTTCACAGCCCTCTCATTTGTCATTCTCCATCTGTTTGGGCATTGCATGTGCTCCAACATGGATTTCAGCCTTGAACTGGCATATTTTTGTAGGTCCAGCTCTTATGCAGACCTGCTGTACTGGATATTGGTTCAGTATCTGGAAAGAGTGAGAACTTGTTTTCAGTGGATTGACTGACCTTGGGTCAGATCACCTGTGGCCAGGATTAGACAATAGTATAAATATAGCCACCTCAGGGCATTGGGCAGGGACAGTTTACAGATAAGATGACTCTAAGTATGACAGGCACTTAACAAGTTCATTGTAATTCTAAATTCTCTATATTTTAGTTCACAGTGTTACACTGAGTTTGAAGTAAATTGATCACTCAGGTAGGTAGGAAAATAAATTTAATAGTTTTTCATATTCTAGATTTTGCTGTTTGCATTCCATGGTATTATGTTACATATGGAGGCTTATTTATTTATTTATTTTAAAAATATATTTTATTGAATTTTTTACAGAGAGGAAGTGAGAGGGATAGAGAGTTAGAAGCATCGATCAGCTGCCTCCTGCACACCCCGTACTGGGGATGTGCCTGCAACCAAGGTACATGCCCTTGACCAGAATCGAACCTGAGACCCTTTATTCCCCAGGCCGACGCTCTATCCACTGAGCCAAACTGGCTAGGGCTGGAGGCTTATTTAGATTCAAGTTAGTTTTTGACAAGAAGACATTCATAAGTAGTGTTCATAAGAATGTCTTTTTGCATCACATCAAGAGACATCATAAGTGCCTGGTTGTGTCTTTTGTGACTTTAGATTGATCAGTAGATTCAGATATTGTTAGTCCGAGTGGAAAGGGTTAAAAGAATTAGTAAAAGGTATTGAATAAAATTATCATATGGTAAGTAATACAGGGTCTATATGTGTATGTGGTATATTTTCAATTTTTTTTTTTTGCTAACTTACCTCCTCATTTTACCTTCCTTCACAGGATGACAATAACCTATTGAAACAGCAACTTAAAGATTTCCAGAACCACCTTAACCATGTGGTTGATGGCTTGATTCATCCAGAAGAAGTGGCAGCTCGTGTGGATGAGCTACGGAGAAAACTGAAATCAGGAGCTGGGGAAATGAGGTAATGGAAAATCAAGACCTCCAAGAATACGGTGGGCCGAGTTGTGAGGGTTAGTGATGAACTCACCTTTCCCACTACTGTAAAATGGCTGAGTTCTTTTGTAAGCTTTTCCTTTATCATATTTCTGTAGTTGAGACAAAAGATTACTTAATCAAATTGTCTGTCACTGATTTTTTTTACATATTAAACATTTTATACTTTTTGGTATTATTTCATTTTAAAAACATAAAGGTTTTAAGAGTAATTCCAGAAAGTTCACTGCATATGGTTAGGAAGTAGAGACGCTATGTTCTACTTTAAATAGAGAACAAAATATCAGATGGAGCTAAGGCTAATTTAAATATATGAAATGGACATTTATTCTTTGAGCAAATGTCATTTTAGCCTGTGTTTCTAGGGTGACTAAGAGTCATTTGATAAAACAATGGTTTGCATTTAGGAGATGCTCAGTAAGTTGTTACGGATTGACACCAGTCCCATTCCACACAACTTTTTTTATTCCTGCACTAATATTACCAGCATGTTTGTACCCGGCATCTAGCATCAAAATAAAATGTCACATTTATACCATCTTTTTTCTCCCTTACCAGAATCCATAGTCCTTCAGATGTCTTAGGGAAAAGTCTTGCTGATTTGCAGAAACAATTCAGTGAAATTCTTGCATGCTCCCAGTGGGAAAGAGAGGAAGCACAAGTAAGAGAGAGAAAACTCCAAGAAGAAATGGCTCTGCAACAAGAGAAACTGGCAAATGGACAAGAAGAATTCAGGCAGGCCTGTGAGAGAGCCCTTGAAGCAAGAGTAAGAAAAGGGCAAGAGGCAGCTGGAGGGAAGTGTTTGGCAAATATTCAATTTTTTCAGCAAATTACAATGCTCCCTTTCTCGTGTAAATAAAGTATAAATGTTATTTTCACTCATAACAAGTCAAGCTGGGTGTGACTAAAATTCAACCCTGAATATGGCTACTGATGTTAAAATCAGGCTTCTTTGTGAAACTGTGTTTTCCTTGTCCTAGAAGCCAGGGAGATGTTTCTTAACAAGCAGGCAAATAATGTTACATCGCTGGAGTATAGTATGGTGCCAGAATTAGATTTTTCTTGATGTAATTATTTAATGAGACAAGCATTAAAATGGATGCTAGAGAATATTCAAGAGAAAACCATCCCCAGTAACTATTGAGTGCAAAATTTTGTTACATTTTTTAGTAAAATGAAATATAATTCCCTCAAAAGCTTTTATTTTGCTTAAAACATAGTTTTGCTTAAAAATCATCTTTGAAACTCCCATTTCCTCACAGATTAATTTGGATAAGAGGCAACATGAAGCAAGGATCCAGCAGATGGAGAATGAAATTCACTATTTGCAAGAAAACCTGAAAAGTATGGAGGAAATCCAAGGCCTTACAGATCTCCAACTTCAGGAAGCTGATGAAGAAAAGGAAAGAATTCTGGCCCAACTCCAAGAGTTAGAGAAAAAGGTGGGGTAGACTAGGAAAGTGAGACACATGAGTTCCTGCTGCTTGTCCTGCCCCCAGCAATCAGGCCAGCTGAGAAAGGGGTGTGATCCACAGTCACCTCTGGCTGAATTGCTGCCACGCCTCCCCCTGCCCCCCCCTCCCGCCCCTCCCGTGACACTGACTGAAGAGAAACCTGGATGCGTGTCATGAGACAATGATACCATTATAGATGCAAAGAAAGAATTAGAATGCTATGAAGTGACTTTAGAACTGGTGAGGTGGTAGTTAAATGCTATTGGGATGACTTTGCCTCTTTCCAAGCCCCTTGCCCAATTGGACACATCTGTGGGAAATTACTTATAAACTTCTCATCTTTCTTCCTAACACCCTGGCCTCTCTTTGAACTTCTCAGTCCTACATAACCATCTTCTCCCATTGTCAGATCCTAGACTTTGTCCAAATTGTGCCCACCACCTTTGAAATCACAAATTGAAGCATCACTCTTACCATCACCTCTTTTCTTACCAGCACCCCATGCTGACATTTTCCAACATTATTGAGAATTTCACTACATTAGCCCCGCCTTTTCTGTTTGTTAAGTCTTCCTATCTTTATTTTCCTCCTTGTTCAACTTAGATTCCACAGTCTACCACTGTAGCCATTTTTGCAAATATCCTCAAATCCCTTGCCCTTTTCTCCTGTCTGTATTCTCTGACAAAACTGCAGCTATTTGCTTTCTTTGGGCTTGCAGACATGCTAAGTATTCCTGGAGGATAAGTCGCCTTTGCAGGCATAGTAGTATCACTATAAACTCTTGGTTAACCTACCTTAACTGGGGATCTTTACCCTTTTCTCCAGTAAGCTTATTCTCCTCTGCTCTATTGTTTCATGTCTTCTAACTCCTCACACCTACCATCTCCCTTCTTCCAGCCTCAGTGAATGACTAGCCTCATACTGAGAACCCATCAGTCCCAGTCTTACTGAGCCTGCCTCCAAAATATATCTGGAATATATGTATTATGTTCTTCTCCAGTGCCACCACCTTCATTCAGCCATCTGTCTTCTGGATACTTGCTGTGACTACCTGACAAGTCTCCCACTTCCGCTAATGACCCTGCTTCACAGAGCAGCCAACATGTTCTTTCAGAAATGTGAATTGGCTCTTGTCAGTCCATCCATGTCTCCCCCATCTCTAGTAGCTTCTGTTGTACTTAGTATAAAGTCCAAAATTCTTAAGGTTATGAGGCCCTGCATGATTACCTCTGTTTAGTTCATTCCTTTTCTCAGTAAGCTCTTTTTTAAAAAAAGTATATATTTTATTGATATTTTACAGAGAGGAAGTGAGAGGGATAGAGAGTTAGAAACATCGATGAGAGAGAGAAATCAATTCAGCTGCCTCCTGCACACTCCCTACCGGGGATGTGCCCGCAACCAAGGTACATACCCTTGACCGGAATCGAACCTGGGACCCTTTAGTCTGCAGGCCGACGCTCTGTCCACTGAGCCAAACCGGTCAGGGCTTTTTTTTTTTAAATTATATTTTTATTGATTTCAGAGAGGAAGGGAGAGGGAGAGAGAGATAGAAACATCAATGATGAGAGAGAATCATTGACTGGCTGCCTCCTGCACACCCCGCACTGGGGATCGAGCCTGCAACCCAGGCATGTGCCCTTGACTGGAATTGAACCTGGGACCCTTCAGTCCGCAGGCCAACGCTCTATCCATTGAGCCAAACCAACTAGGTCTCTCAGTATGCTCTTTCTTTCAGCTAATCAAAAATGCCAACCAAGTTCTGTCTTCCCTCTTGGCCTTCGCACCTGCCATTCCCTCCCCTGGACCATGTTCTTCCACTATTCTTCTTCCTGGCTGCTGCCTTCCTACCAATCTAGGTCTCCCTGCTTTTCTCTCAGACCGTGCTCTGTTCTGTCCCTTAATAGCAGTAATCACAACTTTAGTTATTTGTCTCTGTAGGTGTTTAATATGACTCTCCTAAGCTCCTTGAGGGCAGCAGCCAAATCTGTTTTCTTTGCCACCATATGCCTACTGCCTGACTCAGTGATTCAAAGCAGGTAGTCTGTCACTTGGTGATAGTGCCAAGAAATGTTTTTCCAATCAGTGAATGAATTTATTATCACTAAGATTCTTGACTACAAAGACTGATTTCATTCTAAGTTTCTCTTACAGTTTTGAGATGATTTTATTTATTCATTCACTTAGTGAATATTTATGGAGTACCTACTATGTACCAGGTATTGTTCTAGGCATGGGATGTGTAGCAGTAAATAGTACCCCTGCCCTAATATTAATTACATATTAACTCATTGTTACCAAATGATTCATATGTTTAATTAGTATTTCTTTTATTTTAGAAGAAACTTGAAGATGCCAAATCTCAGGAGCAGTTTCTTGGTTTAGATAAAGAATTAAGGAAACTTAAAAAAGCTGTGGCTGCCTCTGATAAGCTAGCCACAGCTGAGCTCACCATTGCTAAAGACCAGCTTAAGTCCCTTCATGGAACTGTTATGAAAATTAACCAGGAGCGAGCAGAGGTGAGTTCACATGTACAGAACAAGTTTTCACCAGTGCTGCTTTTGTCAAAAAACATAACAACTTGTATTACTGATCTTCTTATAGACTTTGGCTATTTATTAAACCATTATCAAATTGTATATTTCCCTTCAGACCTGCAGATTGTATTTCTCCTCTCACAGCCCTGCCATGGGCCCTGCACTCTATTGAGTCCTGTAAGGAACCATCAAATGAAACATACCATCCCTACCTCAAAGTGTAGGGATCTGCTTAGGGAGATAGCTATCTTTGCAGACCCAAATGAAGGTCTTCAAGGCTCACCATGTAATCCTCCTGAATCTCAGACTTTTCATCTTGTGCGGTCAGATGATTAATATGTTACCTCATAGGGCTGTTATGACTCCTGACTGAGATAATGTCTGATACATTCTTTATAGAATGCAAATGCTAATGAGATTAAGACAGTAGATCTTAGAAGAGAATCTAATGATGAGAGTCCAGAAAGACACCAGTCATGGAAGACTGTAGAACCAATGAAGGAAAAATTGAGCCCTGCTCACTTCTGAAGCAGCACCCTACTCCACCCATAGAGGGGTGGAACAGCCTGCCAGATGATGGGAACAGCAGAGGACAAAGTGGGACTTGGCATCACATATACATGGGATAGCCAGGCAGGCAATGTGATGAAATCAGAGGAATCAAACTAGGAGGAAGAAGAAATGAAGAAAACAACCTATGAAAGCTGTAGGGCCTTTCTCATACCTCTGTCCCAACAGGAGTTGCAGGAAACGGAGAGGTTCAGCAGAAAGGCCATGCAAGCAGCCAGGGATCTGACTCGAGCAGAAGCAGAGATTGAACTCCTACAGAATCTTCTCAGGGGGAAAGAGGAGCAGGTCAGTGCTTGTACCTTGAGACCTCCTCCTGATTGGGTCCTTGTCAGTTCCTAAAAGACTGATCACTGGAGGGGATATCACAAATGATTTTGAATTGCATTCACTAGTCGGTCAGTGCTTTATTTTCTGTGTGCCAAGGATAGTGTAGTTTATAAGGAGTGAGGCAATTTCCTCATTAGTAAAGTATAAGTAAAACTTCTAGAATTACAGTCAGTGGCAAGAATAAGTGCATATGTGAAAGAATATTCATTGGGAACTTTGTGTGTCTGATTTCTCAATAGTTTCGTATTGAGATGGAGAAAGCAGATGTAGATACCACAGGAGCAGACTCACAGGTGCTGGAAATGGAGAAGCTGAGTGAGACCATGGAGAGGCAAAGGACAGAGATTGCAAGGCTGCGGAACTTACTAGACCTCACTGGGGCCGGTAAAGTATTGGCCTTTGATTGTGGTAATGGTACTGTAGTTCTAAATCAAAACATTTTTTTTTTTTTACCTTTAGCAAATTTATTTAACTGTTTCAGATCAGTTTTATGCTTGATTTACTAGCTGTGATAATTAGCTTAATAAATAAAAGCAAAGAATTAAAATTTTTATGTAAGTACAGTATTGTATTAAAGGATTTGATCACAAAGAGATAAGAGATTTATTTTTGTATTTTCAAAATAAATAATGTTTACAAATCTGTTTATTTTCTTTTTCTGGCTTACTTTATAAGTGAACAATAGAAGGCTATGACTGTGCTCTTTAAATGTTAGCTAGGCAGGCTGAAAATCAACTTTGAGGAATTGATAAAAGTCATTGACTCTCATGGAATCACTTGTATAGAGAGGAAGGAAGTAGATGGTTTCATAGACAACTTTATATAATGGCTTTCCTTTACAGATAAAGGAAACTTTGAAAACATTTTGGAAGAAATTGCTGACCTTCGACGTGAAGTTTCTTATCAGAATGATTACATCAGCAGCATGGCAGATCCTTTCAAAAGACGAGGCTATTGGTACTTTATGCCGCCACCATCATCATCAAAAGTAGGAAGTCTGTGGTGCTGGGAGTATATACTGAATTGTCTTGAAGAAAGTGTGACAATGTTCTTTTCCCAAAATTTGTGAACAGGGTTCAAGAACACATACCTAGGCTAAGCCATGCATTGAGGTTCTTAAGTGTTTTCCATATTTGAGATGAAAATAGGGCCTTCCCAAGGAATGTGGCAATTGTCCATTCATACGTAGGTGGTATAGTGTCGGGTCCCTGAATGGGAATCCTATAAGGGGATAAGATGACTTGAGCCCAGAGAGCCTGTTAAAACGTGGGTATAGAATTGTACAGATACTCAGATGGAAAAATAGGCACCTGGATTTCATTTCATTTTAACTAACATTCATTCAGTGGTTACTGAAATCTAGTGCTAGGCAATGGTGGGGGACCATGATGAATGATATAGCCCCGGCTCTCAAAGAGCTCATGGGCTGGCAGGGAAGGCAGGCACACCAATGTAATTACAAAGCAGTGACATGCATGTGACAGCAGACTTGACCTGTGTACTTTGGTTGCAGAGAGGTGTGAAGGCTTTACTTTGTGGGGAGTTCAGGAAGGAAGGCTTCACAGGCAGGGTGGTGAAGTTAACACTTAGCAACCAGTAAGGGACTGGCATTTAGGAAGGAGGGAACACCTTTTGTGGAAGTAACTTGTGGGGCTGTAGGGTTGGATGGGAACAATGAAGGTGAAGCTGGAAAAGTAGATTGGGGTCTTGCTTTTTAAAAAGGGCTTTAAAAATCCCGTGCACTTAATTATGTAGACCTGGGAAACTGAGGTTGTATGTAATATGATCAGAGCTATAGTTTAAGACAAATAATTGGGCTGAGTATGCAGGCTAGACCTGTGGTGGCTGAACTCTCTGTGAGGCTGTTTGAACACAGTCAGGTGAAGGATAGAGACCAGAGCTAGAGCAGTGGGACTGGAGCAGAAGAGAGGGCATTGAATGATGTTCAGGAGACAAAATGGTAGGGGCTTGAGACCTGAATGTGGTGTGGAGAGTGAGGAGAGGACTGTAAGAAGCACTCCTCGAAAGCAGAGGGGCCGGGTGACATCTTGCCAGATTCAGCTGACAAGCAGCAGTCAGAGAAGCAGTGTGACATGCTAGGTCCTAGGGCTGTGTAGACTTAATCAGCTCCCCAAAGAGCAGAATCTGAGATTCTTCACTCAGAAAACTAAAGGACGCCAACATCCTTGGCACAACCAGGGCTGGTGGTGGAAGCAGTGTGGGTGAGGATTTGGAGGAAAGACCTACGACTGGATAGACCATCTCCTTAGGAGAGAAAGAGTAGCACTCTAAAGCCATGCCAAACTCCCAGGGCAGCAGGAAGCTAATATCCCCAGATTCCCTTGAAAGTTGATTGGTGTTCTTTGCCTCAGTTGCTGGGCAATCAAGGACAAGGCAAAAGAAGAGAAACCACCAGGAAAGATAAGTAATGGAATAGTGAGGCAGACACCCAGGCATTTTACCTGATCATGTAATCACATCTCACTTCTATTTGTGAAAAATGAGAATTGTGATATATAAAAAAATAGTTTTGTTCTCAACTTTGCTACATCTTAATTTTGCTCTAGATTTTATTTCTCCAAATCAGTCTTTTCATTTGTAACTAGAGGCCTGGTGCACGGATTCATGCACAAGTGGGGTCCGGCCCACCTGATTGGGGTGAAGGGGACTGCTCGGGGGAGGGGCCGCAGGTGGTTGGCTGGCCCCACCCCTGGTCAAACAGCTGTGGGGACAATTTTCATATTAGCCTTTTATTATATAGGCTAGATAGTGTCCTCTACTGTCATTTATTTTAGGTTTCCAGCCACAGTTCCCAGGCCACCAAGGACTCTGGTGTTGGCTTAAAGTATGCAGCCTCAACTCCCATTAGAAAACCACATCCTGGGCGATCAGACCGGAAGGAAGGCAGTGGACCTCCACCTGCTTCAGGATACTGGGTTTATTCTCCCATCAGGAGTGGGTTACATAAATCGTTTCCAAATAGAGGTAAGTTAGGTCACATAAGGTAGTTGTATTTCTCTTGCCTGTTTAATAGCTTTTTATTGGTTCCCTGAAATCTATAAGACACAATCCAAACTCCTTAGCTTGCTCTGCAAGGGCCTCTGTGACTTGGTCTTGGCCAGTGACCTCTTGTCCTTTATTCTCATCTCCCATCACTCTCCCACATGTCAGCCATATCCAGCTGCCTAAGATGCAGCATGCCATTTCCTCAGACCTCCATGTTTAAGTGCTCTGTTTGGAATGTCCTTTTTCTTCCTTCCTCTCCCACACCTATTTCTACTTATCCAGGTCCTCAAACAACACGTTTTTTATGGAGCCTTCCTCTACCCTGCCTCACCCAGGCAGACTGAGCCGCTTCTGGAGTGTGGCAGCTTACATCCTTGAATCGTGGCATTAATATGCTTGACTAAAATAAAGGATTAGAAGTCTATTTTCTAAAGCTTTCTGGGAATGAGTCAGACCTGGGGTAGATCCTAGGTCTTTCACTAAGTAGCTGTGTGACCCGAGGCAAATTATTTAGCTACTCTGAAACTTTAAATCTTTAAAGTGGAAATATGACCTTCTGAGAATTTATTCATTCAGTAACTGTTTATTGAGTGCCTGCTGTGTGCTAGGTTCTCTGTCATCAGTGATAAACATAGTTCTTGCTTGCAGGGGAGGCAAGTAAGTAAATCAACACCTTAGGGCAGCAGTTCTCAGCCTGTGGGTCATGACCCCTTTGGGGGTCGAACGACGCTTTCACAGGGGTAGCCTAAGACCATCAGAAAACACATATATAATTACATATTGTTTATAGTAGCAAAATTACAGTTATGAAGTAGCAACGAAAATAATTTTATGGTTGGGGGTCACCACAACATGAGGAACTGTATTAAAGGGTCGTGACATTAGGAAGGTTGAGAACCACTGCCTTAGAGAGTGCTGTGTGTTGTGATGGTGGTAAATGCTGAGAGCTGTGGGATTTCATAGCATATTTCCTTGTACATCCAGCGAAGCAGGCACCCAAATGGTTGCCGAATAAATGAACGAACGAATGAAGACAGGGAAAAAAAACACACACAAACCAATAGATAGTCATAAGAAAAACTCAGGTATCAGCCACTGAAAATAATTTGAATCCCTGTTTTGATCTGCTTTTCAAAATTGCTTTTACCTTTTTTATAGAATTTTATTCTAAGATTTCTGGTATCTGGCCTAAATGCTGCTGTTTTCTGCTAAATTTGTTTATCTAGTAAGCCATGGGAGTAAAACACTTCTTTTTTTCTTTTTCTTTTTATAATTTAAATTCTTTATTGTTTAAAGTATTACATAAGTCTCCTTTTCCCCCCCCATTGACCTCTCCCCGGCCACCCCCCCATACACACACACACACACACACACACACACACACACACGCCTTTCACACACCTCTCCCCCACGCCCCCCATCCCTGTCTGTGTCCATTGGTTTTGCTCATATGCATGCCTACAAGTCCTTTGGTTGATCTCTTACCCCTCACCTCTTCTGTTTATTTCTTTCAAGATGCAGACAGTAGAGGAGACAGCCCAGAAGAGAGCGAGCTGGATGACCAAGAGGAGCACCCATTTGTGCCTCCTCCTGGATACATGATATACACTGTGTTTCCTGATGGCTCTCCTGTGCCCCAGGGCATGGCCTTGTATGCACCACCTCCTCCATTGCCCAACAATAGCCAACCTTTCACGCCTGGTACTGTTGTTTATGGCCCGCCTCCTTCTGGGGTCCCCATCGTTTATGGACCTCCACCCCCCAACTTCTCCATCCCCCTCATCCCTATGGGCATGCTGCATTGCAATGTTCCGGAACACCGTAACTTAGTAAGTGGAAAGACATAAGACCCCCTATTCATTCTGCTTCCATGGGAGACTGAATAAGGTTACTTACTTAATAAATTGGCCTACTTATGAATGGATTATATCCCCAAAGTATATTTGTAAGGCTGATGTTTAGAACTGAGCAACCATTCTCTTATTAAAATACTGGACAGGACTTAGGGTACCAAATCAGTCTACAAACCAGGTTTATATGACAAAATAGTCCAGAAAGTAATCATTTTTAGAAAGTTTACATGTTTTTCTAGTGATGAGTACTATATTAATGTGTATGTGTAAGTATATTCATATATGAGTGCCTGTACTTATACACATACATGTGTTTATATTTGTTTAGATCCATACACATGTAGGTGCTTGTATATAAACACATGGATGAGTAGCACACAGCAAGGTTTTGATGGGGATTACTTCTGGGTGGTGAGGTTTATTATTATTTCTTTCTTTTCATAGTTTTTTCTTGTACACAGAATTTTGTATCTGTTTCTCCCTTTTAATGTTGCAAGCACTTCCCCATGGTTTTACAAATGCTTCTAAATAGTATGACTGCACATTTATTTGTAGGCACTATGGTTTACTGTGTCTAAATTTATACTGTATTTCGTATTCTTTTCTTAGTTTAGATTCCAAGCAATGATTATTTCCTAATCACTAGCTTACCTTATAACTTTTTGGTTCTAAAAAAAATAAAATTTATTTTACAAGCTCCTCCTCCAAACTCAAGATACCTGGAGCGCTTTATTTTTTCCTTTTCTTTGTAGCAGATTGAGAAGAAGGGAAGGTAAAGGACTAGGACACCTGGGTATTAGCCACCGCCCCATTTTAATAGGTCAGACTAGTTTCAGAGGGACTGTGTGCATTAATATGGTTAAAAATGGTAATCATTCACATTGTCTTGCAGTTTTTCAGTGCACATTGAGTTTATAGCAATTCTGTTGGTTCAGTGTTTGATAATCTTTTAAGCTGGTTCTTTTACTCCCCAGTAGTACCCAGCTGTTTCTATAGTTTCCCAGGTGCACTTTTTTTGTTAAAGAATAATTTATTGATTTTTAGAGAAAGAGGAAGGGAGAGGGAGAGAAACATCAATAGGCTGCCTCCTGCATGCCCCTTATCAGTATAGAGCTGCAACCCGGGCATGTGCCCTGACCTGGAATGGAACCGGCAACCTCTCAGTGCATGGGAGGACGCCCAACGAACTGAGCCACACCAGCAGGGCTCCCCGGTGCACTTTTACACCTCCCTATAATGTGTACGTGTTATTTCCTCAGCTTAGGTATTTCCCAGATCATTTGTTCTCCAAAACCCAGGCAAAACACCTCTTCCTCTGGTCAGCCTGCTCATAAAGCTTCTCTCCCATGTGCCCAGAGGAGGGAGAGGCCTGTGTCTCTTCTGCTAGATGCTGAACTCTGGAGGCAGAGGTACTTAGTGAATGTTTATCAACCATAGTTGGACTGATGGAAAAGTCTAAAGTTTTATTAATCTACTCATTTCATCTATGACTTGTGAAAAATTGTCTTGACTTACTTTTTCTTCATATACTGAAGCTTTAAAAACTACCACCATTTTCAGGTCAGACATGCCACTTTAACCACAGTTAACTTCAGCTTTTGGGCAGGAAATCGGGAAAACATCATGTGACGTTTCAATATTGCATTTTTTCTTTGTTCAGGAGAGTGAAGTTTCTAGATTGGAAGACATAATGCAGCACTTAAAATCAAATAAATGGGAACAGTGGATGAGAGTATCCAAGCAGCAGTCTGAGAAAGAAATGGAAGAACTGCATCATAATATTGATGGTCTTTTGCAAGAGAAGAAAGACTTAGAGCATGAAGTAGAAGAATTACATAGAACCATCCAGAAGCATCAACAGCGAAAGTAATTATGAGCCATTTTATTTTTATAATTCGGATGATTATATTTGTTCATTAAGATAACCTGAATCAGTGTTGTCCAATAGAACTTCCTATGATCTTGAAAATGTTCTAGATCTATATTGTCCAAAGCAGTAGTCACAAAGCCACATGTGGCTATTGAGTACTTGAAATGTGGCTAATGGAACTGAGGAACAGAATTTAATTTAAATTAATTTAATATCCACATGGTGATTACCATATTGGACAGTATAAGCTTCAATTCTTTTAGCCAGTAATCCAAATCAGCTCTTCTTGTAGTCCCTCTTGGAAAATTGCACAACCATTCCCCCTCCCCAGTTTCCCTGATAGGTGTTGTCAACATCTCCCTTTCCCTCACTGCCCCCAGCATTCAGCTAGTCTCCAAGTCCTACTGACTACTCAAAAGAGCTCTGAAACTGGACCCCTTCTTTGATCTCCACTGCACTGGCCTTTAATGAGTTTCATCCTAGGTCATTGCATTAGCTTCCACACTGGCCTTCTACATCTTAGTCTCTTTTTTTTCTTCTACCTGTTGACTTGGTTACAAATCTCACTGTGCCACTCTTCTATGTGACTCTCAGTCCCATCAGAATATACCCCACCCACCAAGATCTGAATCCCGCCTGCCTTTTTTATCCTGCTGTCCCACACACAGTGTTTGTTCTGGCTCTACTTACTTTGCTGTGGGTTCCCCAAGCACCACATTTTCTTCTGCCTCCCCACTGTTACACATACTGTCCTTTGTCTGAAATGGCTTCATTACTCTAACCCTGCCTAGCTCCTACCTGTCTTCCAAGACAAGGGGCAAGGATTCCCTTTTACACAAAGCCTTTCTCATCTTGGGCTCTCACAGTTTGGGGTTGGCAGCCTTGGGCATAGTACTGTTCATACCATGTTTTAAGGAGCAGAGGAGGACGGTAGCTGGGCCTCCCTTTCTGTGCCGCAGCACCTGGCGTAGGGTCTGTGAATGAATGCAGTATCTGCGGAGTGGGTCACTTATGTAGAAGCTCCTCTTCTGCAGTAGGCCATGGATTATGACAGTTGCCCAGTTTTTGTCATTTAAGCCAGACTGGCCCAAGCCACCAGGGTAGAGGGGAGTCCTGTGAAGGACACAGAGGTGAGTGAGATATGGTCTCTGCCTTCTAACAGACCAGCAGGAAAAAGCAAAGCCCTTGGGATTAGATGGTTGAGGGTTTGGGAATGGTTACATCTATTATTTTTCTAGGTGTATATGTGAGGGATAATTTTTGAGGAGGATGGCAGGGCAGTGGGATAACCACTTCTTTTCCCAGATATAAAAGTGTAACTTAAATAATCATTTTAGGGAATTTGATAACACAAAAATGTTCAAAGGAAAAAGTGAAAGTTTCTGTATACCCCCATTTAAAGATAATCTGTGAATATATCGATGGATTTACTTTCATTTTTTTTTTTTGCCATAGATGGTCTTGTTTTCAAGTAATTTTGTCAAGATAGCCTTGAGTTACCGAACCCTGTGTCATGTCAGATATTGTCACCGTGTTTATTCTAGCAGAACAGACAAAATTAGGCAGTCTTTGGGGTAACTGTGTCTTGAAGGATAATTTTGAGGGAATGGATAATTAATTATTGTGGTAGTGGTTTTATTTTATTTTTATTCCACAGAAGAATAGAAATATCAACATTGGTTTAGGCTCCAAGTGTCTGTATTCTAACACTTAAAATACCTTGATGTGCATGTATGTGATTTTTTTTTAGAGATTTCATTGATGGAAATGTGGAGAGTCTTATGGATGAACAAGAAATGGAAGAATCACTCAAGCACCATGAGGATATTGTAGATGAAATTGAGTGCATTGAGAAGACCCTTCTGAAACGTCGAGCAGAGCTCAGGGAAGCTGATCGACTGCTGGCGGAAGCTGAGAGTGAACTTTCATGCACAGAAGAGAAAGTACGTTCAGTTGTGGTTTGGGGTGAGACAGCTTACTGTTGTCAGCATGAAGGATTAGAAAGAAAATGTGATAAGATTAAAGTCGTCCAAGTCAGACAGCCATGTTCTAGGCTAGATGCTGCTAGTTTAGGAGCTATGAAAATTTGGGCAAGTCATTTAAGTCCCTGAGCTTTGCTTTCCTCATACTTAAATTCAGATTAAGAATACCAAGGCTGTTTAGTATTAATTAAATGAAGTAGCATATTTAAAGCTTCTGAAGTCATTTGTTCCTAACACTTGCCACCTCCTTAACTATGTCTTTGTTTATTTGGTTTGATATCTGTAATTATTAAACATGTCAATCTTATCTATATATATGTAAAAAGCCAGTGACTAGAATGCCATAATGACCAGAACAACCAGTCGCCCACTGCGGCTAGTGAAACAGCCTGACTGGGGGAGTGGGGCTGGCCAGCCAATCTCCCATGGCCCCTCCCCCAAGCCGGCCCTGCCCCTGATCAGCCTCTCCCACCCTGATGGCGGGCGGGGCATCAGGCCAACCCCCCCAAAGCCCTTCCCTCTGGATGGCCTGGTCCCCTACTGGGGTGGGGTGCAATTAAGGGTGGAGCCGGCCGGGGGGAGGGGCTGCAGGAGGTTGGCCAGCTGGCCCTACCTACAATGGGCCCCCACCACCCTGATTGGCCCACAGCTCCTCCCCCCAGCTGGCCCGCCCCTGATTGGCCCCCCACCCCAATAGGGGGCAGGGCTGGCTGGCCAACCACTTGCAGCCCCTCCCCCAGGCTGGCCATGCCTCCAATGGGCCCCCACCACCCCAGTTGGCCCTAGGCTCCTCCCCCCAGCCAGCTCCGCCCCCAGTCGGCCCCCCCACTCCAATCAGGGACAGGGCCACCCAGCCAAACAACCATGGCCCCTCCCCCAGGGCTGCTGGTCCCTGATGGGACCCCTCACTCCATTCGGGGGTAGGGCCAGCCAACCCACAGCCCCTCCCCATGGCTGGCCCTACCCCCAAACAGCCCCCACCACCTCGATCGGCCCGCAGCCCCTCCCGCCAGCCAGCTTTGACCCCCCAGTTGGCCCCACACACACCAATCAGAGGTGGGGCCGGTCGGCCCACCACCCGCAGCCCCTCCCCAGGCCATCCCTGCCCCCAATCAGCTCCCCCACTCCAATTGGGGGGGGGCGCTGGCCAATTGCCTGCACCCCTCCCCCCAGCCGGCCCCCGCTGGCTCCTTCCTGACAGGCCTGGCCCCGATTCACCCTGATTGGGGCCGGCTAGCCTGACCCCACCTGTGCACGAATTCGTGCACTGGGCCTCTAGTATTTTTCTAAAGCAACATTGTACCTTACAGGACTCTTAGTCTTACTTTGTTCTCTTAAGTTGATAAGGATATAAAAAATCAAATATTTTTTGGTCTGAGATAATATTGGATATTTTATTTATTTTTATTTTACCTTCCTGGCAACCATGTAAAGTGATTGTTAGCCAGTTGACAGATATAGTTCAGAGAGGCTGTTAACTAGCCCAGGATCACACAGTTAAAGTTCTGTCTTACCAAGAGACCTTTTTTTTTAGCTAGAGGAGAATTCCAGGATAAAGTCCCATACCCACATGGAGCAACCTCAGGAATTACTATTTTTATATTGTTATTTAAAAATGTACCCTTTGTAATACTTTAAGCAATAAAAATAAAATAAAATAAAATAAAAATAAATAAATAAATAAAATAATAATAATAAAAAAATAAAAGTAAAAATGGATCACTTTAAAGAATAGAAATCTATTACTCAAGAATGGAAATGAATGACTTATTAAAGAAATTCTTTGAGTGATGGTTTTAATAAGAATGGAAAACTATCCTCATGTCTTTTCAAATGATCAGTTCCTTCTTCTATCACATGTTACATTACTGTGAGAGGAAATAGGTGTGAGCAGGACTAGAGAAAAACTTATCACTGGGATATAAAAGAAAAAGAATTGATGATACTAATTAGTAGGCAGAGATAATAAGTGAACCAAGACTAAGTTCTTCTCCCTTCATCTTCCCAAAATGACTCAGGGAGGCAGCTTGCTAAGGAGAAAGAGGAAAGGAGAAATGCTACATTTTGTAAGGAATGAGCCAGACAAGTTAAAACTTGACATAGAAGGAGACAAAAAAAAAAACTACTTGAAAATAGTGGCATTCTGGAGTGCATACTGAGCTTTGTCCAGTGCTTTGCTGATGAAACTGACAGAAACCAGCCCCTGTAGGGGGCATGCAAGAGGCAGCTAGCTAATCAATGATTCTGTCTCATCATTGATGTTTCTCTCTCTCTCTCCCTCTCTCTTCCTCTCTGAAATCAAAAAAATATTTTTTTAAAAGTATTTAATATTTGTGTTTATCAGCCATAATTAAATCATCTTCAGATTATTTAGGTTTTACCTAACATGATAATAGCTAGAGTACAGCCAGCATCTCTGTGTGGAGGGAATATTAGTAAAATCACTTCATTGCTACTTAATTGGGTAGATATTTTTAATTGAAAAAAGTAACATATAATAGTATTACAGATTATTTCTAAATAAGATCATCCAGTCTCATCACCCTCAAATGATTATTTTTATTTTTGCATAGCCTTTCTGTCTTTGGTAACACAGATATAATTTTACATAGTTGCTCTTACAGTGCTTGTAAATTTTTAAGTCATCATAATATCATTAACATTCTCCCATGTTGCCACATTGTCACTCGATTTTAAAGGCTGTACAGTATTCCATTGTGTTGATACATTAACACTTGTTGAATCTATTATTTGTCCACTTACATGATTTCAATAAACATTGAGCATTTCTGTGTGGTAGTTCTTTACTTTTGAATTTTTTTCTGAGAATTGGAGAGCCAAAGTGAATGAACATTTAAAGTTTTTCTGTATTGCCTTGTTTGCCAAGAGTTATACCAATTTACACTACCAATAGCTGTGAAGTCTGTAACTGAATTGCTTTTAATGATAGTTTGTTTTCTAGACCAAAAATGCTGCTGAAAAGTTCGCTGATGCCAAGAGAAAGTTATTGCAAACAGAGAAAGATGCTGAGGAATTAGAAAGGAGAGCTCAGGAAACTGCTATCAACCTTGTCAAAGCCGACCAGCAGCTCAGGTAGGTGGAATCCTTCAGCCATTGATATATTCAGTGAGATGAATGAAAAGTTTAGTTCTAAGAGGATAATAACTGACTTATGATAAATAGTGCATGTTAAGTCTAAGGGCCTTGGAGGAATAAATTGATGTTTTAGATTGATCCAGGCTGACACGAAGGATTTGGAGCAGCACAAAATCGAACAAGAAGGAATTTTGGAAGAAATAAACAAGGTTGTTGCAGCAAAAGACTCAGACTTCCAGTGTCTAAACAAGAAGAAGGAAAAACTGACCGAAGAGTAAGTACTACGGCTTCTATGGGGCTTCAGGAGCTTGTGCTGGTAGACAGATTGGGGGTCAGTCTCCATTTGGATCTGCTCTATTATTTTGTGCTTTGTAGGTTGCAGAAACTGCAAAAAGACATCGAGGCCGCAGAACGCAATGAGGATCATCACTTACAGGTCCTTAAAGAGTCAGAGACCCTCCTGCAGGCCAAGAGGGCAGAGCTGGAGAAGCTGAAAAGCCAGGTATGGCAACAGATGCCTTGAACAACCAGTGCATGCTGCTTTGAAACCTACATTTATGTGATGATTAAAAAGTAATACATGTTTGATTGTAGAAAAGACAGGAAAATACAAAATAAAACTTAAAGCATAAATGAGGCTGTATATCGTAGAGGTTAAGAGTAGAGTCCAACCCAAATTTTAATCCCAACTCAGTAAAACATGCTATTGAATAAAAGAACAGGATATACTCAGATCGTTTATGTTAAATGTGTTTACTTATGTATTTTTAGTCTATACCAAAGTACAAAAGGAGTCGTTTGATAAGGGAGGGCTCTGCTTTTGGTATGATTTCAGTGATTTTACATATGTGAGTTCATTCCAAGCCTGGCTTTTCTCACTCGTGCAACCCGGATAATTAGAATTAGGCTAGCTCCTAATGTCTCCCCACAATTTTTAGGTTGTGGTCTTTGTCAAGCTTTATATTCTTCATTTTTCTTTAATGCAGGTGACAGCTCAGCAGCAGGAGATGGCTGTCTTGGACAGGCAGTTAGGGCATAAAAAGGAGGAGCTGCATCTACTCCAAGAAAGCATGGTCCAGGCCAAAGCTGACCTCCAGGAAGCCCTGAGACTGGGCGAAACTGAAGTAACTGAGAAGTGCAGTTATATTAGGGTATGTTTTCCAGTGGATTTTCTTAAGAGTCCTAGCATAGTGCTTGGCTACAGGTTTATTTTGAGGTACTTATATAGGTTCCCTCCAAATGGAAATATAAATTTCCAAATCTTGACTCTTCTGTATCATCAGTTTGGTGGCGTGTTGTATAGCTATGCTGTGCCTGTCATTTGTAGCTCCCCAATAATGTTTCCTGGACGTACCCAAGGTGTTCTGCTTCTGTACTTTCCTCATACTTGTTCTTTTCCAGGAATTCTCTTTCTGTGTATGTCCAGATCCTACCTATTTTTTGGGGGTTCAGGTTCATGCCACTAAGACTTCCCTGACTTTTTCTTTACCCTGAAAGGAGTTTCTCTCTCTTTTGAATTTAGGAGCACTCTTCATGTTTCCTAGGGCATCTTAGCCTTTCCTGATCATGTTTATGTCCCCAGCTTTACTTCCCCACAGGGCATGAAGCCCTTGGAGGGCAGGAGAGATATTTGAATCAGCCTTTTTTCTCTACAACACATTGCCTTGCACATGGCAAATGTTACATATACATTTTAAATGAAGAAAGTATGTTACTTTCTTACTTCTACTATACAGAAATATGGTAGTGTAAAATACAGTGTTGTTCTTGACATAAAGGGCAAAAATGAGCTTGTTTCCAAATTAGAATTTTTATAAAATGAGACAGTAACAGAACTGATATTAGTTTCCATTCATAATTTTGTGAAGGTGGGAGGTGACTTTTTATTTTTAATTTTTTTGCACAGGAAGTAAAATCTCTTCTGGAACAAATGAGTTTTCAAAAAGGAGAACTGAATGTCCAGATTAGTGAAAAAAAAACTCAACTTACTCTTATAAAGCAGGAAATTGAAAAAGAAGAAGAAAATCTTCAGGTAGTTTTAGGACAAATGTCTAAACATAAAACTGGTAAGTTTAAAGGAAAACAATCATATAAAGTCTGAGGTTGGAAATGTCTATATTCCAGGTCACAGAAGAAAAACAAATAGTCAAATAAACTTCTTTTAAAAGTTAATCTTACAGATTATAAAAGGAAAATGATATTTTTTCTGCCATTCAAATTGATAGTTTATTTAAGAGCAAAATAATCATATTCCTTGCTGACCAGGTGTGGTGAAAGCAGAACACTTACTTGTAGGATATTGGTCAAAGTATAAATTGGAACACTCTCCCAGTGTTTCAAGACTCTTACAATTCATACCTATTGCACCAGTTAGCCCATTTCTAGTTATCTAGAGAAGGTAAGCATTTATGCCCATCACAGGAATATTTCTTTTTAAAGAGAAGCCTTTATTTCCTTGTTTCATAAATTAAGCTGCCTGAGTTGTTTACTTGCAGCAAAATTTATGACAAAATTTGGAAACAAATGACCACTTTAAAAGCTGTATTTTTAAAATTTAATGACATGTAAAAACGCTGGCGTGGAGAATGAACAAAAAAGGTAAAAACTAAATATAGAGTCTAGTCCAAATTCATTTAAAAATGTGTCTGTGTGTCTATGTGCTCTGAAAGGAAATACATCAAAATGTTACTGCAATAGATGGTGGGATAATGATGAGTTTTTTTCTTTTATACATTTTTTCAAATTTTTTATAGTTAGCAAATATTTTTATAATAAGAAAAAAGAGTTACTATTTATAAATCTATATTTCAAGGGAGAAAAAGTTATGTAAATCTCAACTTATATGTTTTAAAGTTCTTCCTATTTATTTTGTCTAAAATTCTTTTAGGTAGGATTAATGCCTTTAGAACTAGATCTTTGTTAAATGTTTTTATTAAAATGTTTTGTTAAAATTAATACTTAGCAATACTTTTAAATGATTTTTCCATTAAAAATATAACAGCATGGATGGAACTGGAGAGCATTATGCTAAGTGAAATAAGCCAGTCAGAGAAAGATAAATACCACATGATCTCACTCATTTGTGGATTATAGAGAACAACATAGACTGATGAAAAGGGACAGACCCAAAGACTGAGAAACAGCGATCAGGCTATCAATCCCGAGAAGGAAAGTAGGGGAGGGCGGGGGTAAGGGGAAGAGATCAACCGAAGGACTTGTATACATGTATATAAGCCAAACCAATGGACATGGACAACAGAGGGATGGGAGCATGAGTTTGTGTGTGGGGGGGAGGTTGGGGGTTAATGGGGGGGATGAGGACACATCTGTAATACCTTAACTAATAATAAAAAAAAAAACCCACAGCGCAAAAAAATATATATATATATAATTAGCTCCATTAATTCAGCACAACAAATTTTTTTTATTATCTTTCGTTTCTTGTATCAGTCAATAATAGCATTTTTTTCTGTTTCACTTTATAAGTGTTTCCAAGTTCATTTGATAACATGGACCGTGTTTTGTTTCTATTAGAACTAAAGAATATTCTGGACATGCTGCACCTTGAAAATAATGAACTACAAGGTTTGAAACTACAGCATGACCAAAAGATGTCTGAGTTAGAGAAGACTCAGGTTGAAGTATTAGAGGTAATAAGCAAAGCTGTTTTACCAATACCAAATTGCAGTCTTTGTCTCTTAGCATGATTGAGTCATCTTTTATCTGATTTAGGAGAAACTGGAGTTAGAGAATTTGCAGCAGGCAGCTGTGCGACAGAAAGGGGAAATAGAGTGGCAGAAGCAGCTCCTCGAAAGGGACAAACGGGAAATAGAGCGAATAACTGCTGAGAACCGAGCATTGCAATCATGTGTTGAGTCTTTGTGTGAAGAAAAGCAAGATCTGGAAGAGAAATGTGACAACTGGGAAAAGAAGTTGGCACAAACCAAACGGTAAGAAGGGAACAAATTAAGCCTGCAAGATCACTTCTTGAAAGCTAGACCATAAACACTCTATACAAAAATTTGGAAAATTGAGAAAGGGAAAAAGAGTACTCCACAAATTTACTATCAGAATGAAATTCACCAATAGCATTTTTGGGCAAATTTCTTTTTACACTTTGCCCCCCAAAGCATTTTCTTAATCTGTTGTGGTGTTTTTTTGTTTATTTGTTTGTTTGTTTTAAGTAAAATAATACATGCTGGGAGATAGAAATAAATGGAGAAATATACCTTGTTTGTGGGTAGGAAATATTGTTACAGTTCAGTTCTCAGATTGATTTATAAATTCAAAACAATCACAATCAAAATCCCAACAGACGTTTAAAATAGAAATTGACAGTTTGGTTCTAAAATTCATATGCAAACAACCTAGAATAAAGTCTAAAACTTTTTAACTGTGACACAAAAACAACTTTGAAAAAGAAGAACAAATGTTTAGTGCTAACACTACCTGATTTCAAGACTTAATATACAACTATGGTAATCAAAACACTATGGTATTGGTATAAAGGTAGACAAATACATCTATGGAACAGAATACAAATTCCAGAAGTAAACTCATAAATATGTGGCCAGCTGATTTTGACAAAGATGCAAAGACATCTTTTTCATTAGAGAAAAGATGGTCTTTTCAAAAAATGTTACTGAAACAATTGTGTATCCTCCCCCCCCCAAAGAAAGAGCCTCAATCCATACCTCACACTGCATATAAAAATTAACTCAAAATGGACCATAAATATAAAACCTAAATATAAAACTCCAAGGAAAAAAAGCCTTTGTGACCTGGGGTTAGGCAAATTTTTTTTAGCTATGACACTAAAAGCATGATCTGTGAGAGAATAATAATTTGGACTTCATCAAAACTTAAAAATTCTCAGAAGACACTGTTAAGATAATGAAAAGACAGATGGGAGAAAAATATTTACAACCACATATGTTATAAAGGACTCATACCCAGAATATTTATATATATAAAACTCTCAAAACTCAATAATAAGAAAATGAGCAATCCAATTTTTCAAATGAGCAAAAGATTTGAACAGAGAATTCACTTAAAGAGATATATGGGTGGTAAATAAGCACATAAAAGATGTGCAGCATCGTTGACCATTAGGAAAATGCAATTAAAACCACAATGAGATATCATTACACACCTATTAGAATGGCTAAACTAAAGACTGAGTGTACCTAATGTTAGCCAGGAACTTTCACACCTGATTGGTGGGAGTGTAAATTGTTAGACTACTTTGGAAAATAGTTTGGCAGTTATTTAAAATATCAAACATACCTACCAGAAGATCTAGCAGTTGCACTCCTAGTTATTTACTCATGAGGCATGAAACATATGTCCAAACAAAGACTATATACTAATGTTCATAGCAGCTTTTATTTGCAATAGCCAAAAACTGGAAACACCCTAAATGTTAATCAACTGGTAAACAGATAGGCAAATTACAGTATATCCTTACCATGGAATACTACTCAGCAATAAAAAGGGATGGAGTTGATACAAGAACATGGCTGAATCTCAGAGTAATTATTCTCAGTGGAAAAAAAACAGCTACAAACAAAAGCAAGTGCATACTGTGTGATTCCAGTTATGTAAGAGAATGCATGCACATGCATGTCTGCTTATGGGCAAATTCTCTGATACAAACAATTGTGTTTCTTGCTTTTACACTTATCAGAAGTTAGAAATCCATTTTCACCACTTGGATTTTTTGAATTATTAGTGCTAGTCATGTGTTTCATCCCTGATTTTTATAAAACTTCATTTTAGCGAGTTGTTATTTTTTTAATCTCCTATTTTTAAATAGGTTTCTCTTGAAAATGAGTTAAGACCTTAAATTTTTAAGATTTATAATCGTTCAGATTTCATAACTAATTTGTGAAATTGTAACACGGTCTCTCAGTTGTCTCTTGTGTGTGCTTGAACATTTTATATTTGACAGCGTATCTATTCTTTACTTGGATGGTAGGGTTTTAGCAGCTACAGAAGAAAATTGCAAAATGGAGCAATCGAACTTAGAAAAGCTGGAATTGAGTGTCAGAAAACTGCAGCAGGAGCTAGACCAGTTAAACCGGGACAAGCTCTCTCTGCATGAAGACATGGCAGCAATGCAGCAGCAGCTACAAGGTAGGAGGCCACATAGCTGGGGCTTCTGCCTTTTCTTAGGGTATCCCTTTAGTTGTTTGATTTTTCTTTTTCTTTTTTTAAATATATTTTATTGATTTTTTACAGAAAGGAAGGGAGAGAGATAGAGAGTTAGGAACATCGATGAGAGAGAAACATCGATCAGCTGCCTCTTGCACATCTCCTACTGGGAATGTGCCCCCAACCAAGGTACATGCCCTTGACTGGAATCGAACCTGGGACCTTTCAGTCCGCAGGCCGACGCTCTATCCACTGAGCCAAACTGGGTTTGGCTGATTTTTCTTGTTATAGAAATAACTCACGCTAATGGGCCTGAGGTTTCTTTTAGAAATGACAAAAATGTTCTGAATTTAGGCGGTGGTGATGTTTGTACAACTGTGAATATATTAAAAGCCACTGAATTGTATACTTTAAGTGGGTGAAATACATCCTATACAAATATCTCAAAGCTGTTTAAAACTAATTTTTGTTCTTACAAGAACAATTTCAAAACAGCAAAAAGATGAAATAAAAATTACTATTGACCTCATTCCTCAAAGGGATGATATTTCCTAGGGATGTGTTTGTGTGTTTGTATAGTTTTAAAAAGAAAAACAAAGGTGCAAATAATATCTTTATTACCAAATCTTTATAATTATTTATGATTATTTAGGAGAAGTTACTAGGTACTTCTAGCTAATAATATACTTGTTGATTACTATTATGTTTTAGATAGGATGCTAATATTTTATATGCATTTTCTCATTTAATTATTGTAACAGTTTTATGTGATAAAAACTATTATTTTACACATTTTCAAATGAGGGAACTTTAGTTTCCTTATCACTTGCTTAAGGTAAGTGACTTGCTCAAACCCACACAGCTAGTAACAAAACTAATATATGTATAAAATTTATGCCCAAATTGTCTTCCTGAGAGGTTATACCAAATTACATTTCTACCAGCAAGGTTGTAGGTGCCTGATTATAAGTCATGCACTTCAGCACTAGCTATTATCTGTAAAAATTTTTGTTAGGATTTGAAAATGGAAGTCATCAAACACCTGGGCCCCAAAGCCAGATCTGGGTTGTGCATGTACTCTCTCTTCCTTTAAAAAAAGTGTGGCATAGTCATACATTGAGCAGAAATATGTTTAAATTCACTTTCACTCCACTTTTTTGGGGAGCTAATGGAAATCTGGAAAATGCATACGTATATATTATATCATATAAATGTTATTTCTGTAGAAAAACGAGAAGCAGTAAACTCATTACAAGAAGAACTAGCTGATGTTCAAGACCATTTGAACCTAACAAAACAGGTAAGCTTAACATGTAATCTTCTAGTGGCATCCTGAAGGCATTCAGACAGTTGGTTGAAATAGCAATCAAATAGGCTAGTTCCTTTTCATACCAGCAGGTACCACAGGGCCATTTATATAACACACACATCATATACACATGCCGAGCAGTGATTTTCTAATTTATTTTAGCCCTAGAAATCTTTATTCAAACAACATTTTACTGAAAGTTAATAAATAAGGTGGTGGCTAGACCAGAGCCCAACCCCTCAGTAGCCCCTGTAGAGGCTTTAGGGGCCAGAAGGACCATCTCTTATCTGTGCACAGATGAACCTCCAAAGGCTGGGCTTAGATTTGATGGCTCATTGAGCTGCAGAATAACTGCCAAATCTGGGCCACTCTTGTCTGACATTGAATAGGGTGGATTCTTGACCCTTATACTTCTGATAATCTTAAAAGTAATTCAGTGTTGTCCTATGAGAATAGTGTTGTCATTTGAGTTTCAAAGAACTTCAAGCAAGTTCTGGGCCTCAGTTTCCACTATGGAAATTAGAGGTTTGATTAGACATCTAAATTCTCTTCCTTCTACCTGTAGGATTCTGTGTTTCTAACATGTATAAAATATAAAATCAAAGTGTTCTATCTTTTAAAAAGTCTTAAATGGGTTCTCATTAATATTTTTTGTGGTGTTAGAAATATGGTAACTTTTTCAAATATGCTTAATTTAAAGAAAGTAGTATTGTTTTCTGAGTTTTTTAAACCTATATATTTCAAATGATAACAAAACCATGACTTTTGGTTCATTTTCAATAAGAGTTAACCTTATTCACAGTCTTTCTTAATCTTAGCAAACCTGTGAGGTGGGTATTGTTTATTCCCACCTCAGTGACAATACAGCTAAAGCTCAGAGGAACTGAATCTCTTGCTGAGGTTCTGACATCTTCTGCCGTCTTGTGGTGTTTTTTTAGGTACTAAAAAGAGGAAAGCCAATGATTGAGTTCTGGGTACCTTTGTATAAATTTGTGGAGATAATAAAGGATATGGAACTTTTATTCCATCTCATTTTGTCAGACGTAGCAGATGCTGGCGTGGCACTGGCCACCTCTAGTAAAGATGGCTTTGTTAGTAGTTTCAATGTATCCTTTCACCTAAAGGACCTGCTCCACACCACCAGGCGGAATGATGCACTGGTCAGTGAGCAGACCAGGCTCCAGAAGGACATCAGTGAGTGGATTAAGAAGTTGGAAGACTGTCAAAAAGAAGAGGAGACAAAACAGCAACAGCTTCAAGTGCTCCAGAATGAGATTGAAGAAAACAAAGCCAAACTAGCAGAACAAGAAATGGTACTACATGTTTATGATTGTATGTAACAGGAAACACTTTGTCACTGGTGTGAGCTTTTTCCCTCTTGGCAGAAACCTGCTGAGAAGTACCCCACAAAGGAATAGCTTCCCTTAACTGCCCTGGATAATTAGGGGGTATTGTAACCAACTCTTTCTTGGTATTAGTATTTCTAGACTCTTAAGGCCCTAGAACATTGGTTATATAAAGAATCTTCATGGCCACCTGTCATTTGCTGCTTGCATCCCCTTCTCACATGCTGACCAAATTGTTTCCCAGTCCCTCCTTGATTACCTTGGTAAAGGAACTCACTCTGTCATGGCGGGCTGTTTCCTACCTTCTATTGTACTAGACTCTATCCATGAAGATGCTCTCATCTGGGACACTATTTGTTATTGTATGACTGACTAAGATTGTTCTTTATTAAGATGTTTCAGAGACTCCAGAAACAGAGAGAAAGTGAAGAAAGAAAATTAGAAGCAAGTAAAGCAACACTGAAGGAGCAGCAGCAGCAACTGGAAAAGGAAGTTACAGACCAGCAAAGCAAACTGGACCAGGTGCTCACAAAGCTGCTGGGGACAGAAGAGCGTGTCAGGACTCTGCAGGAAGAGGAGAGGTGGGGTGAGGCCCTGGAGAAGACGCTCTCCCAAACCCGTATGTATTCTGGAACATCACATCCCGGGGGAGGGGTGCTCTTCTGGTGTCTTGTGATGTACAGGAGACCCAGGGCCCAAGCATAGCCCAGAAAGGAGGCAAAAGCAGCACAGTGGGGAGTACAGTACAGACTCAATCCTCATAGCCCTGTGGAAGAGTGGCATTGAGACTGACGGTTAAGCCTTTTTGCTTCACCATATTGTCTTCTTTGAGAATGCTATCCCAAGAAAGTGGGAAAGTAAGGCAAAGTAGTGCCAAAAGGTACTCTATAGACTTTCTGTGAAGTACATTACTTATGAGCTCTGGGAACAATGATTCATTTCATCTCAGCCAGTGGAAAAAAAAAAAAATTAACTGTTCTACTTCTATCCAAATTTGACAGTGCAAAATTTCTGTAAAATTTGACAAATACCAAAATACAGGTATTTGCCTTTAGATCTGTTTTTTCTCACTTAAGCCATATATAAAATAGAGTTGACATGGGAATCCAGGGTAAATGATTGTTCTAACATCAATAATGATTTTTTTTCTGCAGGGTTTAATAATGATCAGAAAATGTTGTTCCCTTCCCTTACCCCTGAGTGAATCCAGTGGACTTAAAGGATCTGAAGGGATTATTATTTCTTTTCCCTGAGAATTCTTCTTCTTTTTTTTAATCCTTACCCAGGAATATGTTTTTACTGTTTATATATAGAAAGAGAAACATCGATGTGAGAGAGAAACAGCAATTGGTTGCCTTCTGTACATGCCCTGACCTGGGATGGAACCCGCAAACTAGGTATGTGCCCTGACCAGAAATAGAACCTGCAACCTTTTGGTGCATGGGATAATGCTATCACCAACTGAGCCGCCAGCTGGGGTACCCTGAGAACTCTTGATCGAACCAGACCCAATCATTTCATTTTGAAAATGAAACCTAACAAAAAAAAACTTTAAAAAAAGCGTGGCCATGCCAGAGGTGTAAAAAGTGAAATCTGGATAGGGTGTTACTCTAAAGGTTGTGATCAGAACAATTTGTTTTAGGTGTCACTGTTATTTATAAGCATTATTTATTCAGTCTCACTATGTACTAGGTATTTGAATACATGATTCTCATCGAACAGCAGGAGATAGTTCCCCCTGTAAAACAGGGCTCATATGGCTCTAAATCCCATGTTCTCTGCACTGTACCACCTCCTGTGAAGGAAGAAGTACTGGCGTGCTTCCCTTCATTAAAATAAAGATTGAGTCCTAGCTGGTTTGGCTCAGTGGATAGAGCGTTGGCCTGTGGACTGAAGGGTCCTGGGTTCAATTCTGGTCAAGGGCACATGCCCACGTTGCAGGCTAGATCCCCAGTAGGGGGCGTGCAGGAGGCAGCCAATCAATGATTCTCTCCCATCATTGATGTTTCTATCTCTCCTTTTCCCTTCCTGTCTGAAATCAATAAAAATATATTTAAAAAAATAAAATAAAGGTTGATAAAAAAACAGCAGTCTGTTTTGTGTTCCCTGCACCCCAGGATTGGTGCTTTTTTTTTTGAGTCAAATACTCAAAAAGGAGATAGTCGCAGTGTATCACTTTGGAATCAGCCCTCGAGGCCCATTATGTCAAGAGGCACCTTATCTGGGCCTTTTTTGGGGCCTCTGGTGTGGGTCAGAGGGGACTTGGAAGACTCAGTGATGGAGTGGGTGGCATGTCATTATGCAATCTGCCCTCGAGGGAAGGAAAGCTCTGCCTACATCCAGCTCAGGGCCTCTGGCTAAAGTACTAAAAATGCTCATTTCAGAACAACAGCTCTCAGAACGGGAGCAGCAATTAATGGAAAAGTCAAATGAGCTGCTGGCTCTCCAAAAAGAGACAGATTCAATGAGGGCCGACTTCAGCCTCCTGCGGAACCAGTTCTTGACGGAAAGAAAGAAATCCGAGAAACAGGTTCTCAGCCTGAAGGAAGCACTTAAGATCCAGCGGAGCCAACTGGAGAAAAACCTTCTCGTGAGTACCTGCCACCCTGGCAGTTTATGAAGAAATGATGCGTTTAAATGTTTAAACTAACACTGTTTCAACATAGAACAAATAGATTACCTGTCAGCCCAACTATTGCTTTTGGTGTATTTCTGCATAATTTGTTCTTGAAGCTGATGGTAGATGTTGTCTGCATCTGGGCTGCAGCCCTGGCTGGAAAGATGGTCCTATAAACAAGACAATGTCAGCACAAAGCAGAGAGCACTCTCAGCTGGCAGGTTGCTACTGGCTGCAGTCAGTGCTCATAGCTTTTCCTCATCCTGCCCTTTAGGTCAACATTACCAGTAGCTTTAATTAATCATTATCCTAAAACCAAGAAGCCCAATCTAGCATGCTTTTAACCCTGAAATAAATTTTGGGAGGTGATACACAGATGAATTCAAAACAGTTTATGGTGGGTGGAGGCAGATGGGCAGCAACAGGGACTGTCACAGAAATGGGTTTCTCTAACACTCTCTGAAGGAATTAATGAACCCCTGTGGTGTGAATGTAACTTTAAATCACGTGTGTTTCCAAAAAGGTGATAGAGCCCCTTGTAACTAATGATAGGGTAACATGATTATAAAGATAAATATGCAGATATCTAAATTCTAACCCTTTCGGTAACCCTGTGATGATGGGCTCATTGTTCCCATTTTACAGACTATTAATGGAGGCTAAGAAAGAGAAAGTAACTTATTAAAAGTAATGTTGCAGACCTAGGATTCAGGCTTTGGGCTAACAGACTCTGTACTCCCAGCGCTACCACAGCTGCTAAAGAAGGCAGGTAGAATGACCCCCACTTTACAACTAGACAAGCTGCGGCCCAGATGGAAAATAAGTTACAGAGCTAGTGAGTGTGTAAGTCAGCAACGACCTCTCCATGTATTGGACAACGTCATTTTCCTCCTCCTGTGCTAGGAGCAAAAGCAAGAGAACAGCTGCATGCAGAAGGAAATGGCAACAATCGAGCAGGTGGCCCAGGACAACCACGAACGGGCCAGGCGCCTGATGAAGGAGCTCAGCCAGATGCAGCATGAGTACACGGAACTCAAGAAACAGGTGTGTCCAGGCCTGGCTGGCCGCCAGACGGGGCCTCGGGAGGCACGCTCACGGCCCATGGCCTCAGACAGACTTCGCTTCTCAGATAGCTTGTTAAGAGGAGTATTTCTTGGTGAAAATTGTGAAAAGCAGAATATATAGAATGTTAAGTCAAATTTCTTTTTGTAGTCTTAAAATATAGAAATATACCTTCACAAGAAAAACTTACTAATATACTTTAAATATACTTTTAAAATTCATCAAGCTTTATATGTTATTTTTGAGAGAAAAATGAAGTTCTTCAGCATAAAGCTTTATCATGTCCCAAAGAAGTGTGTTGAAATGTTAGAGTTTATGTCAGAAACAAGTCTGTAAGAGCCAACCACCCTGGGTAAGAAAGAGTGACTCCAGGGGAATCTGCATTACCCTGCAGAGGGTGTGAGAGTAGTTCCTGCATAGACTACTAGTCTCCTCCTAGATGCCCCTGGCGTCTCTTCACCAGTGTCAGCATTTGGGCCACCCAGGACTCTCTAGTCGGCTACTGGGGCCACTCATTTGACCTGCCACGCTTTATCCTTTAGACAACCACAGTGGCCATTTGGTTTTATGTGTGTCTCCAAACTCTCCCCCAACCCCAATATACACTCCCTTTGGTTGAAGAAAAAGATGTTTTATTTCAAAGCTCCAAGTCTCTGCTAACTTGGAAGGGCAATTAGCAGTGGGTATGGCTATATTATCTTCCCTGAGCTCTTCATGGAGAGAGCCACAAAGAGTAGTCTCAGATATTCAACACAGTCTGTAACACCTGAGGAAACTGTTTAACCACCAGATTCTTCACCCATAAAATGAAAGCATTTGACCAGATCACTTCTAAGGCCCCTTTCAGCATTAACATTTATAATCTAGATCACTCATGACTTGTTTCAGTAAATGGTCATTTTCTCCTTGCTATTTAATTATCGTAGTTGCCATTTATTAGATACCACTAAGGTGGTTCATATAAATTCTCATATTTTTTAATGCAAGGTATAATCTTAATGTATAAATGATGTATCAGGTTAAGAAGTAACTTGCCCTAACTCATATGGTAATGTTTACTGGCAATGAGATTAAAATCCAGCTCTATCTAACTCCAGAGAGATTGACTTCTACAGAGCAATATATCATCAAGGAACACTGTGCCCATGCTTTTTAAAAATATATATATTTTTATTGATTTCAGAGAGGAAGGGAAAGGGAGAGAGATAGAAACATCATTGATGAGAGAGAATCATTGATTGGCTGCTTCCTGCACGCCCCCTACTGAGGATCAAGCCCCACAACTCGGCCATGTGCCCTTGACCAGAATCAAACCTGAGACCCTTCAGTCTGCAGGTTGACGCTCTATCGCTGCACCACTCAAAATGCCAGTAAAATCGTTTACATGGTAGCTTATAGATACTTCAGTAGTTGAAAAAGCACAAGTTTTGACATCTGTAGATCTTTAAACTCGACACATTAAACAGTTTAATTCCAGTTAATTCCCAAACTTAACCAATGGTATTTGACTCTTGCTCTTTAGATGGCAAACCAAAATGATTTGGAGAGAAGACAAATGGAAATCAGCGAAGCAATGAGGACACTTAAATCTGAGGTGAAAGATGAAATCAGAACCAGCCTGAAGAATTTCAACCAGTTTCTTCCAGAGCTACCAGCAGATCTGGAAGCTGTTTTGGAAAGGAACGAAAACCTAGGAGGAGGGTTGGAAAGCTTGAAGGAGAACTTTCCATTCACCATGAGTGAGAGGCCATCACCTTTGGAAGAAAAACCTAATTTTTCCCAGGTTCACATAATGGTAAGGATTTACCCTGCCATTCTCTGGACTTTGTAGAAGAATAACTTGGCTCCCATCTCCCCTGGATTAGCTGAAAACAGGCTTGATGGTGGGGAGTATAGGGGGAAATGCTGGTTGGTTACTGATAGTGGTGTGTGGTGACTGGTGTTTCTCTTTCCTTCTGAAAAAGGATGAACACTGGCGTGGAGAAGCGCTTCGAGAGAAACTGCGGCACCGTGAAGATCGGCTCAAGGTTGCCCTTTACAAACGACATGTATAGCATGAGTTACTTGCACACTGAGGAGTGGGAGGCGAATTGCTTGCATTCACATACTGCTGTCACATGGGCTCTACTGCAGTACTCACAGCAGCTTTGTAGATTACATGGTGGGAGCTCAGAGAAGTTGATCACACAGTGAATAGCAGAGTCAGTATTCAAAACCGTGAATTCTGATGTTAAGCCTGAAAAATCAGACAGAGGCCGAAAAACCAGGGAGAACAGCCCGGCAGGTCCTTCTCCTCTAATAAAGCCTGTAGTCCTGGTTTTTCGGCCTCTGTCTGATTTTTCATTTTACTCCACCCACCAGTTGGGGGAAGGGAGGATCTATCAAAGCCCAGCATTATTTAACCTATACAGTGCTGCTTTGCCTCAGCCCAAACTGACAGAAACCTAAGCATTTGGGACAGGAAATAGAGATACAATGATAAGCAATAAGGAGCTCAGAGGCCAATGTTTTGGGGAAAGATTGGTAATACTGGAAAAGTAGGCTTGGGTGTCAGATAAGTTGTTTGGCTCAGGGCATGTTGAGTTTCAAGGCCTTGTGACTCATCTAGGGAAGCATGTCTGCCTGTAGGCAGCTGAGAATAGGAGTCTAGACTTAGTGGTCAGAGTTGAATTAAAGATTTGGAGTTGAGAGTTGAAAAATGCAAAGTAGAACAGGAGGACAGAATGCACCTTTGGAGAACAGCTATATATCATGGGCTGAGAGGGAGCTGTTTGTATACTGAGGGAGGCCCTTGACCTCCAAAAGTATTTATATGTAAATCCATTCTAATTAAATCAGGTTTAAAATTCAGTTCTTCGGTTGCCACATTTCAAGCTCTCAATAGCCGCATGTGACTACTGGCTACTATATTGGACAATACAGACAGACAACATTGCCTTCATCATACAAAGTTCTGTTGGACAGTGCTGCTGTAGACTTTGAGAGAATCATCTCAAAGGTACAGCAATGGAAAAGCCAGAAAGGAATCTGGGGTTAAGGATTAACTACATTGTGAGAGACACTGAAGACATTGAGTAGAACCAATCTTCTGAGTCTGGGAAGAAAAGGAAGAGAGACATGAGCAGTAATTTAATGGGGAGGCTGGAATCCTTAGCATCGTTACAGTAGAGAGAATAGACTGAGTAAAAGGCCCAGTTAATGAAAACACAGAACAGTACATGTTTACACACACTGAGAGCAGTGTGTACCTCTAGTTTTTTTTTTTTTGGACAAGCATTTTCAGCAGCCATTCCTACTTTATGATAGTCAAATTTGCCTATCAAATGTTAAATGTGAGGAAACTACTGCGTAATAGTTCTGGATATATAAAACTGTCAACTTCACCCTAACACTTTCAGGCTCAACTTCGACGCTGTATGTCTAAGCAAGCAGAAGTGTTAATCAAAGGGAAGCAGCAGACAGAGGGCACTTTACACAGCTTGAGGAGACAAGTCGACGCGCTAGGGGAACTGGTCACCAGCACCTCTGCAGATTCCGTATCGTCACCATCACCTAGTCCGTCTCAGCTGGAGTTTTCTTTTGCAGAGGACTGTCAGCTTGGACCCAGCCAGGTAAAAGGAAGCTCTTCACAAGGGGTCTGATCTGTACTTGGAAAGTACCTGAAAGTTTGGGATACATAATCTAGAGGACACTCAGAAGGAACCCAGTGCCACCTTCCAATCTCTGGAAAACTTATCCTAGTTTCGACTTTTTTCATGATCCCTAGTAAAACTGGAATCAACTGAGGTCTTCGGCAATGGACTAGACCTGGAGACGGGAGGACCTGTGAGGGACGTACTTAATGCTGCTATTAATGTCCTCCACCTCTGGATTTCCTTATTCTCTCCTGGGTCATACAGAATTTAGACTTGTGAGGCCAGTTTGAGCCCTAGTTTAACCTATCCGTCCCCCTGTGCCTATTGTTATTCCTCAGCAAAAGTTGGAACATAGACCTCTTACCCCAGGGTCTATGAGAAATCCTGAATTTCACAAAGGTTTTCTGTGTGACATATATAGTTAATCATTTAGGAGGAACATGAAATATACTCATGGATTGGTAAATAGTAACACAGTACTACTTTCAGAGACAGGCAATAGCTACTATTTTTTGACTGTCTACTGTGTACATGTACTAAACCCTTTGTATATTTTTTCTCATTTAAAGAAACTGTATAAAATGAAACCAACATGTAGGGGCTAATCTATCTTTACTGCAGAGCAATATATGGAATGGTTGAGCCACAAGAAACATTAAGGAAAATTGCCTGTTTATTAATAAAGCACAAGCTCATTAGGAGAGTCAGGATTTAAATATGATTATCTTAAAACCTTCTATGGTAGGACCCAAGTCAGGTTTAGGCCTCAGGATATGCCTGAAGGAAGGTGTCAGGTGGCTTTGGAAGTGAGACAGCCCCAGTAATGGGAGATGAGTGCATGAGTGTTTGGGGGCCAGTTCATTATCAGTTCATGGTGGCAGCCAGAGGAGTTAATGGTGCTCTAAATTCAAGAGAATAACGGAGAGGTTAGACCACAAGGGGTAGAGGTAAGATTGTTAGAATTATTTTGGAGTCTGGGGTAGTAATCCAGGTCTCTGTGGGATAATAGCCCATGCTACACGGGAATTAGAGTGCTAGCTTCTGGGCCTAATATTTTATCTCCCTTTTCAGAGCTGTTTCCAACAAGTCCTACAAGGTCCATCAAAATTACGAGACAGTTACCGACACTGATGCCATTCCAAGCTTCCTGCTCACAGGGTACCTGTTACAAATAGTTCTTTTAACCAGCACTTTCAGTTGGAAGATCTTGAATTTTAGCTTATAATCTTAAGAAAAGTAACCTCTCAACTTTCATTTTAAAATATTTTTCCAAAGAAGTACTCAAATATGTATTTTACCTATTAGCCTTTATGGTATCACTTTGTTCTGTTAATTTATATAAGACCTGTTTTTACTGTTGCAAGAATTCATCCTTTCTTTGTCTTACTGTAGGAAAAAATGGTTCAGCCAGATGAGGAATACTATCTTGCATAAATCTGAGGAAAGACCTCCACTACCTCACTAACTTCATTGTTGGAATGCCACTTAGTTTTTATCAAGATCCAGTGAATTCAGATGCTGAACTCTACTGTAGTTTATCGCACTTGAACCATTAAGGCCAGGGTTTTTGTAAGTCATGTGCACATATGGGAACAGTTGTATAAATTAAAACAGGGTTCTAGATTGCTGAGCATTTTTATTTTTTATCTTTGAAATGTGCTATTATAAAACCAATGCTGAATGTAACTGCAAATTGGAATCTATAAAGCGATAAAATCTTTAGTTACAAAGAAAAAAATATACTTAGGCCCCTCTTCATTCAGTGTCAAAGGTTATTTTTGGATTTTGCTTAAAAATCTATTTTCGTATGAAAATAAAAGGTAAAATAAATGTGGGCTATCGTCTGACTTTACATTTCACAGATATACAATAAAGCTATCATATTATTACCTTAATTCTAAGAAATGACAATCTTTCAAATAGTTTCCTATTTGTTTGGAGGTTGAAGTATGTTGTACCTATCAGAGAATATGTTTCATCTTTTGAAATACCTATTATAAAACTATTACATTTCAGGTTCTTTTCCTCGACCAAAACTTTGGTGGAAAAGTAGAGAAGCTGACCCAGGCAGGGTACATTCAAACTGTGTTCAGACTTAAAAAATTTTGAAGTACTGTAACTAATGCCTCAACTCCATGGTACAGAGATACATTATTTCTCTAAAAATAAGAATAGCAGCTCTTGGTCATAATGAAGTGTGTGGCAACAGAATTATTCCCATGGGATAGTGAAGTATGAAACCACATGAAATAGATTAGGTTTTAAAATATTTCCAAGGACTCTTTTCTAGGCCCCCTAGACAACTTCTGATCCATAGCACATAGTTACGCCATGTTTCTACAATACAGAAGAGCAGTGCAGTAATCCTCATCACTTAGGCTTATATTCCTAAAAAGTTGTTTGGCTACAACTGGACCATTAAGATATGGGATAAATATAGTACAATGAAGACAATGGAAGTGACATAAAATTTACTAGTACATAGCAAGTTCTAGAAGGCATCTAATTCCAAAACAAAAATTGATTTGGTGGTATCTTTTGTACTTACATTCTTCTTGGTTTCATTTTCACAAATCTTAACAAAATGCTTAAAATCCTGGCCTATTCAGTTGTCGAAATCTTTCAGGGACACATTTTCTTGTTTTATCCATGTACTGTATGTGAGGGTAAAATAACTTCTTTCTAAACTACCACATGAACCCTCTCTATATTCCCAAATAAACAGGAAATGGAAGGTAATCATTAAGTCTTCTGTTTAAGGGTAGTGAACTGAACCACACAACCACAAATAAAGATCATACCTCAAACAGTTGTGTGGGCAACCAAGTTCTCAAAACTTTGAGTCTTCTGGAATAAAAGAAGTGAGGTAATTAGTGTATGAAGCCAAACACCTGGTTCCAAAACTTTTTTCCAAAGAAAGTTTATTACCTCTGACTAGTATTATGTATCATCAAGCCCCCCCCCTTAAAAAAAAAAATCAAGGTTATTGCATCAAATACTTATCCATGGAAAATACTTGAACATTGTGGAATGTCAGGTACTAAGCACCAATTACTAAGCAGGAGGGCCTCCTCCCTCGTAGGTGCAAGGGCAATGAGTAACCCAGAGAAGCAGGTGACCACATAAGCAGTAAACTCTCATAGATTAAAAATTAAAAGAATTTCACATTCTCTCCAAAGTGCACTTGCCAGTGTCTGGCACATGAATGTTACAATATGACAATTTGCTCCTTTATTTTTGAGCACCCAAGTTTATTGTAGGGAATTAAACATGAAAATTACAGAATTTGGCCCCAAGTACAGTGAAGGGAGAACACCATCAGGCACTAAATGTGCTGATCTCACACTGAAAAAGGTTGACTAAAAACACTGCAAGTGTGATCTAAACACAAAGATAAAAACTCAGTGATGTGGATTTATATGCTATGTACTAGACTTCTCTATCAACAAATAAGGATAATTCTGCAAAAACTGACAACTTATGCTAAATAATTGTTTACCTGAAGAAAATATGAAATCCTATCATAGTTCAGAAAATAATACAAACAATTTTAATTTAATCTAGATACAGGTACTTTATTTACAAATATTCAGATTAATAGCATTTTGTTACATCAAATGAAGAGTACAGCAGTCTGAATAAATCCTGTCACAAAACAATTAAGACCCACTGTAACTAACTTTGGAAATCAGGGTATTGCACCTAAACAAGCCACAGTCTTTAGTTTGTGATTGCTATCTTATATCCCAATGGGTGGTTTGTTTTATCTTTGTAAATATATACACACACCGGCAGGTCATGGTCCCTGGGTGAGTCCCTTGTGATGCAACAGTGTGAGCAAAATGGATCACTGTAAGTCTTTAACAGAATATACCAATCTACTCCAGGAATCTTCTTTTTAAAGAAGTTTAAGACAAATAAAAATGAGTCCCCAAATTAACCAAGTCCTATTTTCTGCACATTCCAGTTTTGGCTTTTATTTAACGTTGACTATACAATACTCTGGTACTACCATGTTTACAACCCAGAAAGTTGGATTTTTTTTTACTTTAGTGTCTGTAAAGAGGGATTTAAAATGTGTATTTTAAACACAGCAGTTGAGCTGAGTGTATTTTATATAATCTACCGAGGTTTACCTATCCTGTACTTCAATAACTTCTGAATTCCCAGCCTGATCTTTAACCTCAGAAATCAGTTAACAGAAGTAAAGAACTTGGTAAAACCTAAGTTTCTTATCTAAAGAAATAAGATTGTTTCCCTTGCAATACTGTATTCTTCAGTGGCCAAACCATCTCAAGTAATAACTTACTTTGTATCAGCACAAACATTGAAACACTGTTAGAAACACTTTCCCTTTTATAAAACAATTTATGCCAACATGACCAAAAATAGCACTTCATACTTAAGAACACAAGGGATATCTTAAAATATTTCACTGTAGTGTTAAAAATGCACAATTTAAAATCCCTTAACAGCAGACCTATGGTTCAGAATCTCAACCATTCCAAGAAGATAAAGGTATAAAAGCTTAAAATGTGCAATAATAAACCCAGCCTTTTTTCTTTTTCTATACAGTAAGGCAAGAAATGCAGCCTGTAATGCAAAATGTTTACAAAAAAGAGAAAAGCAGGTTTGCACATTGTTGATTGCACAAGAACAGTTAAGAAAATCTGCAGGTAAGCCACAGTGCAAAGAACAACAAAGATGAGCTAGTGTTAATCCTCTCACGCTAGGAGCTCTTTACAGCATAATGTCCCCAAATTGCCAGCACCAATGGGTGGAGCCAGTATTACTTGTGAACTGCAGTTGTGTCTATTTCCTTGTGTGAAATGGAAGGGAGTAACATGGTCACATATAGGTCTTACTGTACAAACTGGTATTTTATACTGTTCCAATGCCAGTAATCAATTTATTTTCTTCATTAAAATAATATACACAGAATGTATTGTTAGTTCAGTTCCTTCAAAATTTATACATATTTACTTTCTGCTAAAGAGAAAAGGATAAAATGTAAAAAAAAAAAAAAAATAAAGCTTATTAATTAAGCACAAGAGAGAAGCTGATAAGTGGATATTTTCCCTGTACAAGGCTAAGACAGAAGCAAACCTCCTCAAGAAAAATGCCACCCACACAACAGGGAATTTATCTGACAAAAACAAAACAAAAGCAGTTATAGAACCCCTTCTCTATCACCAGAAGCCATTTCACAGCAATAAACTTCTTGGTTACAACAGACATACTTGAACAGTTAAAGATGGGGAGAAAGGCTTAAGATATCAAATTAAACCGTACAGTGAGACAAAGCCCTGCCAAAAAGAGGGAGGGGTAGAAATCATGAAGCCCAGCATCAGTGCTCAGTTTAAATCATGTATTGGTGACATACCTAACATGAGGACAATCAGGGGAAAAAAAGTCTAGATTTACCATGCAGGAGAGATTACTTGCTTTTGATAACCTGATTACACCTAGTTGTTTAGCAGTTTAGTATTGTGTTAAACTGTTTTTAAACAGAGTTGTTTTTTCTTTTGTTTTTTTAATTAAACCCAGTAAGATGTACAGAAGACAACGAGGCAGTAAAAAGTACTGCTTCCAACAGACAGAGGTGAAAGGTCAAATGAGAGCCACAGCAAAGAGGTCACTAGCAGCCACAGCCTTCTCTCTGGGGTTGGGGTTCACTGGTTAGCCGGCCTCCCTGTGGAGCTGAGGGTTTGTGCTGTACACCAGACTCGGCAGCATTCAGATCCAGGCTTCCATCCTGAATGTTCTGATAGATTTTCTTGGCAGCCTCGAGGAAAGCATCTTCTACGTTCTCTCCCCTAAGAGGCAATTGACAACTTTATTCAAGAACCACAGTTTTCTACAAAAGATAAGACATTATACACTGACCTTTTGCTAAACTTTAGTCAACTGCCATGATGTCTTCAACTTAGCCACTGTTATCTAATAAGAGATTACCAGAAGACTGAGCTAAGAGAACAACATGGGGAAATATTTTCTGTGGAAAGCATATAAACACAGTACTGAGCTATTTCTACAAACCCTATTTGATAACTGTATGTGTTCTAGTCATTAAAATGCTAACATATTAATATATAACAGTTAAAAGAGGTCATTTCTGTAATGATATTTTACCAGAAATGAAATCTCCAAACATGCACACATGATTCCTGGATCTGAAGAGTCTGATTAGCCAAGCATGAACTGTACTGTTTTTATCATGTGATGGTGGCATATTCATGCTTAGCCATATTCACACTTCAGTTCAATTCTCTTAGGACTAACAGTACAGATGAATAAAAAAGGAGCTAGCTTCTTACCAATGCAAGGAATTTTTGGCTTAAATAATTATAGTGAGAGTCCCAGGGTTCAATAATGGACATCCTATCCTATATAATAAAAGGCTAATATGCAAATTGACCCTAACAATAGAACAACTGGGAATGACTGGTCACTATGACACACACTGACCACCAGGGGGAAGACGCTCAATGCAGGAGCTGCCCTCTGGTGGTCAGTGCGCTCCCACAGGGGGAGCTCTGCTCAACCACAAGCCAGGCTGAAGGCTGCCAGCACAGCGGTGGTGACGGGAGCCTCTCCTGCCTCCTTAGCAGCGCTAAGGATGTCCAACTGCAGCTTAGGCCTGCTCACCGCTGGCAAGTGGACATCCCTCGAGGGCTCCCGGGCTGCCAGAGGGATGTCTGACTGCCAGCTTAGGCCCTGGGGAGTGGGCCTAAGCCAACAGGTGGACATCCCCCGAGGGGTCCCAGACTGCGAGAGGGCACAGGCCAGGCTGAGGGATCCCCCCTGAGTACACAAATTTTTGTGTACCGGGCCTCTAGTGGGATATTAATTAGAAAATGTTAATTATGCTTCTATTTACCCTTAGACATTGAGTATTTCCTTAACTCATGCTTTTTACCATGATCAGAAGTATTAAGTAGGTTGACCAAAATTGAGTCCAAGATGCCAAACTCAACCTCAGTTGTGAAAGTCAAACACTTGAAATGTTTACACAATTTCATTTATTAACATGGCTTACCAGTGGGCAATCGAGGTAGAATCTTTTAGGTAAAGTAACAAATATTATTTTGAAATGTCAAATAGGAAGCAAAGGATTGCTTACTGTTCCTCTAGCCATAAGCATTAGGTATTTATGTATCATACATTTTATGTACAGGTGACCCTGGAACAACGTGAGGGGGGTTGGGGCACCGACTTGCTCGCAATCAAAAATCTGCTCTGAACATGCAAATTCCCAATGATGGAGTTGTCCCTTGAATTAGGTGGTTTTCAACTGTGCCAGCCAATTGAACTGCACAGGTCAATTTAAAAAATCCTCAAATGGCCCTAGCTGGTTTGGCTAGTGGATAGAGCCTGTGGTCTGAAGGGTCCTGGGTTCCATTCCGGTCAAGGGCACATGCCCAGGTTGTGGGCTTGATCCCCGGTAGGGGGCATGCAGGGAGCAGCCAATCAATGATTCTCATCATCGATGTTTCTATCTATCCCTCCCTCTCCCTTCCTCTCGGAAAAATATATTTAAAAAAAAATACTAATATGGCCCAGCAGATGTGGCTCAGTGGTTGAGTGTTGACCCATGAATCAAGAGGTCACCAGTTCTGGTCAGGGCATATGCCCAGGTTGCAGGTTTGATCCCCAATAGGGGACATACAGGAGGCCGCCGATCCATGATGTTTCTCTCATCCATGTTTCTATCTCTCTATCCCTCTCCCTTTCCCCTCTCTCTAAAAATCAATAAAAACATACATATTTTTTTAAATCCTCATGATTGGAATCATGCAGTTCACATCCATGTTGTTTATGGGTCAACTGTATATATACACTATACATTTTTTCATATCTATGTTCTATTTGAGAAATTTGAATGTATTTGAAAATTATCTAATCTTAGCCATACTTACGTTTTTGCACTTGCTTCAAGGAACAATAAGCCTAAAAGTAAATTTCAGACTGATTAGGACATTTCAAATTACCTCACAAGGACATTCTCTTTAGCAACATCTGAATAAAAGTTAAAGCTTCCCATCAGTTTTCAATATTTTATGAAAGAATATAAATGTAAAATGGAGGGAATAATAGTACTCCTCCTCCCAACTCATGAATTCTCAAACACATTTTGCAATTTCCTCATCCTTGAAATTTGAATAGTTTGCATCAAAAAATAATTGTTAAATAATTTGCAGGATCAAAATCCTTAGGAATTCTCCCAAGGGTGACCCTCCCAAAAAGCCATTAAACGTCTTAAACCCACCATTTTCTTCAGCGAACTGTTTGGCTTCTTCATAAGTAACATCTCTCTGTGCCTCCAAATCTGCTTTATTTCCTATGAGAATTATTACCTAATGTGTGACCAAAAGAAAGACATCTTAAAACAAAGCAACCAACTTAAATCAACCACAAAAATTCTGAAATCAAAAAATCTTAATAGAAAAAAACATGTGGGCCTAATAAGAAAAAGTAGTACTAGCAATTATCCACCAGACAGGACTATAGAATCATGAAGCCATTAGTATTAAGATGGATTCTCAGCAATCTTCTAGGCAAGGGGTTCATAAACTTTCTGTAATAGGCAGAGAGGATATATTCCAGGTTTTTGAGTCCCATGTTATGATTTCTTTATATATGCTTCTCTGTTTTGTTTTCGACAATTGTTTAAAAATGTGAAAAACACTCTTAGCTTACGAGCCATTCAAACACAAAATAGCCCATGAGGCACACCTGGACTAGGCCAAAGATTATGATTTATCTACTTAAGATTACTAAGTGTCCATGGACAAGCTCCAGGGGATCTGTGAAAGCACAGAATGAAACAAAATGTTGTAAACAAGGACAGTTCCTGAAGAGGAAGTTTGTGGCTTTCATCAGATTTTCAAGTTTTTGGGACCCTCAAAAAGTTTACAAACTACTAATTCAACTCCTTCAGGCTACTGGTAAAGAAATTAAGGCTCAAATAAGGCAGAGACTTGTTAAAGGTCAGTTAGTGGTAAGGGACATTAGAACCCAGGTTTAACACTCAAACTATAAACTTCAGACAAATGTGTCCTACTACCCCACATTATCCTTGGCAGGACTAAGTTTGTAGCAACTGATAACGAATGTCTATTCATTGAGGTCAGTAGAAACACATATGCAATGAATTCAAATCCAAGGCAAACTATCGTACAACTATATCCACTTTGGAATCATTTTATACAAGTGGAAGTTAGGCCAAAGTTAAAGGCAGCTCCGAAAAGTTCTAAGAATAAGTGTGCAGTCTTGGGAAATAGGTGGGCTTTATTTTGTTGGTTTTTTTTTGGGGGGGGTTAGGGGGGTGGGGAGGGGGACAGATTTATGAGTAGACTGTTTCTGCCTATAATTTGACACCAACTAACAAACCCACTCTCCCCCTTCCAAACAGATGTGCTAATCCAGGTATGGATACTTTAGAAATGGATGGTTTCAACTAAAAGGAATTTCCACAACCATTAACTTCTTTTCATGTGAAAATACAACCCTCCCACTTCCAAAAACTGGTGTCCAATAAACTTTTAATCTGAATGTAATTGAGGATAGTTAAGTAGTATAACAACCTACTTCAGTCAACCTATAGGTTTGTTTATACACTTACAGTGAGTATAATGTAATGATGGCTATGAAAGTTCTAGGCACAGTCCCCGTCATAATAAGCAAACCATGTTAACTGACTCTCAATATAATTAAATTGTTGTTCCCTGATAAAAGCCAGTGTTACCACTGATTACATATTTATTGAACTGGGCCTCTGCTAGGTGCTGGGGTACAAAGCTAAGTGAGACAGAGGCCTTGTTCTGGAGAAGTTCAGAGTTAGTCACACCTCTTCCTTTCCTTACTTGGCCCTAAAATACCCTCAACAGCATCTACTAAAATCCCTGAAATCCCAGCTCAAACCCCCTACCGCCTCTCTAAAGCTGATTTCTCCAGATGCCACTGCTCATCCTGGGCTCCCATCAGCACACCAGTCACTCTATTCTAACTCACATTTCATTCTGCTTTTTAGCACAGTTATTTGTATTCCCATAGGTAATCTCCTTGCTAGACTATAACATTTTGTGGGCCAAGGATCCAAATTTATCTTTAGTTTATACTACAGAGTCCAGTATGGTGACTTGGCTTCTAAAAAAATCTCAGTATCTTCTCAGTCTAAGAAGCAATTTTTTAAAGCATGAAGTACTCTTTACTTTTAATTGAAATTTATTGAGATAATTGTAGATTCACATGTAGTTGTAAGAAATAATGCAGAGAGATCTACACTTTGCCCAGGTTCCTCCAATGGTAACATTTTATGAAACTAATGCAGATCCCTTTTAAAGTGGTAGTTTCAGATTTCATAGTCTCCACCTGACATGAGATCACCATCCATTCATAACTTTTTTTTCAACCACAAACATGAATAAACACCAAATATAAAATGTGAGACCTGGGGTAATTAGTACTGGAAAAAAATGTTAAGCCGAAACCGGTTTGGCTCAGTGGATAGAGCGTCGGCCTGCAGACCGAAAGGTCCCAGGTTCGATTCCGGTCAAGGGCATGTACCTGGGTTGCGGGCACTTCCCCAGTGGGGGATGTGCAGGAGGCAGCTGATCTATGTTTCTAACTCTCTATCTCTCTCCCTTCCTCTCTGTAAAAAAATCAATAAAACTTTTTTAAAAAAAATGTTTTCTTCAATTAATTTAAGAATAAAATAAAGATTCTCATTCTTAGTACTCAAATACAAAAATCCCGCTAGCAAATGGCTTTCCTTTTGGGGTTAGCTTAGATCTTAGATATCGTTTAAAACTTACAGTATTTGGATTGGTGAGATTCCTTGCATCTGTCAACCAGCTGCTTAAGTGGTTATACGTACTTCTTCTGCAAAATTTAAAGTTTACATTTATGACTGCCACATATAATTGCCATTTCAGCAGGAAAAAAAAGAAACTTCAATAAGTACTTAAAATATATAGACTTTAATCAACAGATCCGAAAAAAGTATTTTTGCTTTGACTAGATTGTAACCCTAAGGAACAACAGTTATAGAATGCAAACACATACAATACACTGGTATAAAATTCACCTTTCTAGGGAAGGGATTAGATGTACAAATTGCCATCTATAAAAACAGTCATGAGGATATAAAGTACAGAATGGGGAATACATATTCTAATAATTGTATGGTGTCAGATGGGTACTAGACAAATTGAGGTGATCCCCTTTTAAATTATAGAAAGGTCTAATGCAGCGGTTCTCAACCTGTGGGTTGTGACCCCTTTGGCAGTCGAACGACCCTTTCACAGGGGTCACCTAAGACCATCCTGCATATTAGATATTTACATTACGATTCAGAACAGTAGCAACATTACAGTTATGAAGTAGCAACGAAAATAATGTTATGGTTGGGGGTCACCACAACATGAGGAACTGTATTTAAAGGGCCAGAAGGTTGAGAACCACTGGTCTAATCACTATGTTGTACACCTGAAACTAATATTGTTATGTCAACTGTATTTGAAAATTTAAAAATTATTAAAAATTAAAATCCACCTTTTCTTAAAGAATAAGCTAATTATAACAGCATAAAAACTGGCTTTAAAGCCCTGGCTGGTATGGTCAGTGGTTAGAGCATTGGCCTGCTGACCAAATGGTCTTGGGGTCAATTTCTGGTCAAGGCCACATACCTGGGTTGCAGGTTGGATCTCAGGCCCCAGGAGGCAACCAATCGATGTCTCTCTCACATTGATGTTTGTTTCTCTCGCTCTCTTCCTCCCTTCCTCTCTCTGTCCCTCCCTTTCACTCTCTCTAAAAATCAATTGGAAAATATATCCTTGGGAGAGGATTAACAAAAAATAAAAACTGGCTTTAAAAAAAAGGCACTGAATACATGTCACTAGAAATTCAAGTCCCCAGATATCAGAATGTGAGTTTATCCTAACTCTGTACTCTTATTCATCAACAGCTAAATCATTCTGGGATTCAAACTGCCCTATTTGTCCACTTTCTACAAGCAAGAGTTTAAAAATTCATAGGCTCATTTGCACTAGCCAAGAAAGCCCTGAAAGAGCAAGCAAACCCAAATAACTTACAATATTATGGAATATAACATTAATCAGACATTACCAAAGGGGTCAAAATAATAAAAATTCTAAAGGTTAAAAATGTTGTTGATTTATACAGATTCACAGAACATTAATCCAGCTTACTCATTTGACAGGTGAGGAAACAGAAGCCCACAATGATTTAAATGATTTCAGAGCCAGGCCTAGGACCTTTATACACACTGAGTTCTCAAAGTGTTTCAAGTTTAGCCCTGTGAATAGTATATTCCATAATATCCAGTTGCCAGCGCTCATTTGAAATTCAATATTCAAAACATTTAATTCTTTCCTAGTGGAACTGAAAGGAACTCCTTGCTCAGACTCTATTTTTACTGTGCTATATCATATACACAAATTACCACTTAAATGTACAAAAAAGCCACATAAATAAAAACTTTTCCCAGTGTTTTAAAAATTTTAATAGTCAAATATTTTTTTAAAGCACAAGCTTTATCACTGCTCAATATTTGTAGTACCAGCATACCTTGCTTTTACACAAAAAATGTATCTTACTTCATGCACAAAACCTTAAATAACACAGCTCCAAAACATTTATACTGATTTTGACGAATATTAAATTGTCAACGCTGGCAGAAACAGTGAATTACAAACTGGCACCACTTTAGTAAAAAGAAAAATCTACACATCCTTTGTAAGTGGTATCAAGATTATGAAAACCATATTATTTACATGTACCATATAACTTCTGCTCATTGATCTGGTAATTGTTTCATTAATTTAAAATTCACAATAATAATTTCAAATCTATAAATACAGTATCATCCAAATATTCATTACGTGGTGGTATTAGAGCTAAAAAAAATAAATAAATAAGTGCTAAAATATCCCTAACTTTGTCATGGATGTTAGATATATTAAACAATTGATAGAGCCATACAAACTACCATGATAAGCTATTCTATCAATTTAGGAATGTACCCTGTAACGATTAGAGTTAATGCCAAGAATAAAAGTATTATTAAAGCAGGAACTTCTAAGTTTGCAAAATGTCAAGGATTTATTAGAAAAAAATCTGGGTGGGGGAAGGGGAGGAAATACTGTCATGGTTGCAACATCAATGTCACTGTGAAGTATCACTGAGTCAAGAAAATACCTATCTAAAGCCTAAAGTACTTTTACCAGTAAACAGTTTTATTGGGATATAATGAACATACTATAAAGCTCAACCTTTTAAGGTATACAATATAGTGGTCTCAAAAATATTCACAAAGCTGTGCAATGATCACTACTTGCTAATTTCAGAACATTTCATCATGAAAAAAAGAAACCCCATACCCATTAGCACTCACTCCCCATCCTCTAGCAATCTCCTTTGTCTCTACACATTGGCCTAGTACGGGTATTTCATATAAATGGAATCATACATGTGGCCTTTGTTTCTGGCTTCTTTCACTTAGCAAAATGTTTTCTAGGTTCAGCCACTGAATAGCATGTATCAGTGTTTCTTTCCTTCTAATGATTGAATTTTATTCCATTGTATGCATATACCACATCTATTCACCCATACATTCATTAGAGATGGACATGTGGATTGTTTCTAGCAGAAGTACTTTTGATAACTTAAACAGACACACATACCAAAAGCATTTACTATGCTTAAGAGGTAAGTTTAAAAGCAAAGCATATATGCATCAAATCATCACACTATATGCCTTATACAATGTTATATGTCAATTATGTCTCTATAAAGCTGGGGGAATAAGACACATACACCAAAAAGACAAACTACCACTCTATACATTGATATACTGTAAGCACATATAACAATATTAAATTTTATATCAATTCATGGAGTTTTTAATTATGTGAAGTCTTTGGGAATGCATCGCTCATAAAAAGATGTCCTGTACAGATGGCCAAGTTTTTAAATAGTCTTTCCACAAAACTATTTACTGATCTCTGCCTGACTATATAGAGCCATTAAGGTTGTTTCACTCTGTTTTAAGCCTGAAATCATCCAAGCCCAGGAAACAGCAAAAAGCATTTCCCAAAGGAAAATATGCTTGAAAGTCTAATTATCACTTGGTCCCACTTACTGGTTCCTACCCCACCACCCAAAGTCAGAGTCACAATGCTTTAGACTGACACTTTGCATTAATGTGAAAGGTGATTCAGTTCATTTTCTAACTTATAGTAGACAGAGTTTAATGAAGTGGCATAATTTTCCATGTTTTCCAAAGTCAAATACCGACGGTCCAATTTTGTTACTTTGTATAAAGTGCTTTGACTTTCCAGAAATAGTTAATTTGAAATAAATTTAATCTCACTGCCTAAAGTACTATAAGCCACTTCAGTCCATTTTAGGACAAAAAATAATTTAATTAAATGCTCAAACACCTTCATATGCAAGTGTAAGAACTTTTTATAATCTATCATGTTGGATTAGCAAAACTACGTAATTTCTTGCTTGGCCTTATTTTGAAGAAGTGTAAACTTTAACACTAGAGACTAACTCCTCAAGACTTGATTGCTTTCTACTGAAGTGAAAAGAACAAAGTTTGGTATAAAATATTATTTCACCTCAAATAATTCAACTGATGCTGCTTTTCAGAATAGTATTCTTCTGTCAGCTCCATCAGCATCTCCTAAAGTTTTTCTTCAGTCATACCCACTTTCAGCAAAGGAAATCAACACATTATGTCAAGTCTTTAACAGCAATTTAGAGAAGAAACCATAAAACCCAAGTAAGCACATTTATAGACACACAATTATAAACTAAGAAATATTTAAATCAATAAAAAAGAAACCATACTGCCTAAAGTAGATTTTTTTCCTAGTATGAAGGAAAAGTTAATTTCTTACCTAGTGATATCATACACCATAAGCGCTCCTGCAGCTCCTCTGTAGTAGCTTCGTGTAACAGCCCTAAACCTCTCCTGTCCTGCTGTATCCCATATCTGCAGTTTGATTTTTTGGCCACTAACTTCAATTATTCTTGTACCAAATTCAACACCAATTGTGTGAGGACAATCGGCCATAACTGTTAGGGAGGAAAAGAAATATAATATAACATCCCAACTTCAAGAGAGTTTCAAATTAATACCAGTGGGGAGGAAAAAATCCACTGGATAATCAAATGACTTAATACTGCTTATAGGCTATAAACAGACTAAAGCTTGCATATCTCTCTATATAAAAGCCTATGTGAACTTTATGACTGGGCGGCCAGTAGCTATGATGCACACTGACCACCAGGGGGCAGATGCTCAACACAGGAGCTTCCCCCTGGTGGTCAGTGCACTCCCACAGCCAATCTCCTGTGGTACCTCAGCCTGGCCGGCCCCAATCAGCTCCAAACACTGGCCAGGTCGAGGAACCCCACCCGTGCACGAATTCGTGCACCCGGCCTCTAGTAAATAATAAATAAACCAGCAAAAACCCAGAAGAAGTCATTGACATGGACTAGAACAGGGGTCAGAAAACTTCTGTAAAGGACTAGATAATGAATATTTTAAATTTAAAAATAAAGATTATAATAAGCTTTTAAAAATACCAATGTTATATTATTTATCCCTCGGACAATCCTTACATATAACAAATCAATCAATGGTCTTAGAACTCTAAGATTAGTCAACCAAATTTTTATCCTGGAAAATATACCAATATCTCTAAGAAAATCACCACATTTAATATATGTTTATAGTTCTATATTGGCAAGTTATATATGTCTAATCCAATAAAACAAATTTATTAGTCCTTATAATGAGACTGCTGGAAATCTAAACCTACTATTCTCTGGTACAAGAATACACAGACCAATGGATACTTCATAAAATATTGTATTATGAAAAAAAAGCCACAGAAATTATTTCAACTATATGGAAACAATTTCAACTATATTAGCCTATTAGTTACATAAAATAAAATGGCCCCTCCCATACCACCCAAGTCAGAGTTGTACTTTGAATCTTAATCAAGTCATCAATGCAGGTAAGATTCCATTTTAAGTATTTCCAATCTATTATTATATAGTTAACAAATGATACGTGCAGCAAAATTCCCGTAATAAGATAATTTCTATAATGAAAGTCTGAGAATAAAAAGATTTAAATTTGACATTACAGTATACATTTTTAAAAATTAAGTTTTACCATAAAAATGTCTCAAGTGAATCAAATTATATCTACACTAATAAAAGAGAAAAATGGTAATTGGCGTACGACGATACCCTTTTCATTGGCTAATCAGGGCTATATGCAAATTAACTGCCAACTATGATTGGCAGTTAACTGCCAACTAAGATTGGCAGTTAACTGCCAACAAGATGGGGGTTAATTTGCATATGTAGGCACAATGCAGGGAGGCGAAAGGGAAAGCAGGAAGAAGCCCCCTGCCACTGACAGTGATCGGAAACCCAGGGGGGAGCTAAGAGCTGGGGGGCAGGGCAAAGGCGGCCCTGGGGCCACCTTTGCCCTGCCCCCCAGCCATGATCGGAGAATCAGGCGCCTTTTCCGCCCTGGCCAGTGATAGCAGGAAGTAGGGGTGGAGCCAGCGATGGGAGCTGGGCACGGTCGAAGCTGGCAGTCCCAGGAGCTAGGGGCCCCTTGCCTGGGCCTAAAGCGGAGCCCACGATCGCTGGGCCGCTGCAGCTGTGGGTCCCCGCTGCCCGGGCCGAACGCCTCAGCCAGAGGCATCCTGCAGGGGCAGGGGCGGAGCTCGCGTGATCGCGGCGTCCCCCGCTGCCACTGCAGGTCCCCGCTGCCCGGGCCAGACGCCTAGGCCAGAGGCATCAGGCCTGGGCTGGGGGCAGAACCAGTGATGGGGGGAAATGAGGGTCCCCTGCCCAGGCCGATCCTGCGATTGGAGGGTGATGGGGGTCAACGCCTGAGGGTTCCCAGTATGTGAGAGGGGGCAGGCTGGGCTGAGGGACACTCCCCCCGCCCCACACCCAGTGCACGAATTTCGTGCACCGGGCCCCTAGTATGATATATAAAAATTAACATTGTATATGTCGGCATATTTCATTTTATCTGCACCTATTTAAAAATAGACTCATTCCTTAAAAACAAAAGTGCATATGTTCAAATGCATAGAGTACACTGAAAATGACACTTTAAAAGGTAGAAAAGTGACAATAAATAATTAATATTTCACCTTACATTTTAAACTTACATTTTTTTTCTGTAAATTGATGAAGCAAGCAAGATTTTCCTACTCCCATGTCCCCTGTTTAAAAAAAAAGTTTCAAGTGGCAATTACATGTCTCAATTTTACACTCAATTATATACAATAACTGCTATACCCCTTAAAACATCACAAATTTCTTAGACACTTAGAAAAGTTGCATTTCCCTAATTTATAATGACTTTTAAAATCCTACAGGTCAGTTTTCACTGAGATGTACAAATTCACTATTCCCAACTTTTGGCAGTAATAGAGTCTGGTTATAAATTATGTTACTAGCCACCAGCTGGAAAGTGTGGGTTTTTAAAATTTTTTGTTGTTGTTAATCCTCACCAGATAATATTTTTTCCACTGATCTTGAGAGAGGGAGGAAGGGTAGGAGGGAGGGACAAGATGTGAGAGAGACACATGAATTGAGTGCCTCCTGGGGCCTGGGATCCAACCTGCAACCCAGCTACATGCCCTTGACCAGGAATCGAACCCAAGATCCTTGGGTCAGCAGGCCAATGCTCTAACCACTGAAAAACACCAGTCAGGGCATAAAGTGCTTTTTAAAAAACATATATATATTTTATTGATTTTTTACAGAGAGGAAGGGAGAGGGATAGAGAGTTAGAAACATCGCTGAGAGAGAAACATTGATCAGCTGCCTCCTGCACACCCCCTACTGAGGATGTGCCTGCAACCAAGGTGCATGCCCTTGACCGGAATTGAACCTGGGACCCTTCAATTCTGCAGGCCCACGCTCTATCCACTGAGCCAAACCGGTTAGGGCAGAAAGTGCTTTTTTAACAGAGAAATTGTTCTAATCGTATTTTTTACTTTGAGCTGATTCAAAGTTTTATATTGTTCTTTCTCTTAACCATGCATAAAAGCAATAGACTCCTAGGAGTGACAAATAGGGCAGCAGCATATAATAAGCAGAAATGAGTTTTCGAAGCTTGATTCACTAGATCATATCTTATCTCAAATTTTGTTTTTTTGCAAAATTCCACAAAAGAATATATACTACATGAAAACCATAATAGAACAAGTATCACCTCTGTACTACAGCAATTTAACCTTTGGTGAAGGAAGCATTCCACTATAGTTACTTAAGATCAACATTAAACCAAACTGTTCTCATGTGAAGAATTAACTGAAAAGTATATGTACTTTCAACTGTGCTCTTACAACTATATTTGGATAAACAGCATGGTCTTTCAATTAGAGTAAAATCGTCTTGAAACTTAAGGGAAAAACCATCAATATTATATTTTATGTGTACTACACAATTGTTCTAAATCAATGTTTGGAATCCAAAAATTGGGCTCTGAGTGGTTTTATGATATTTTTGGAATGTATCAGCACTCCTAAGAAATTAATTTCTTTTCCAGTATTAACAAGCTTTCAGGTTTCCCCCAAGAACAATCAAGATCACTTCGACCAAGATACACTGTTCTACAAAAGTATCCAGAGCCACAAAGCAAAGAGTCCATTGTTAATGCAACTATAAATCTCAAAGGAGTTTGAATTTTGCACTGAGAAAGTCATCCACTTCTTCTGGAGTGGTACGTTAAGTATTAGTATATAAATATTTTGTATATTAACCTTCTTTGGAGAACAAGAGTGTAAGTTAAATAAACTTACCAATAATAATATATTTAAAGATGTAAGAGTAGTTGTATGGTGCAGTTGCCATGGTGGCACTAAAAACAAAGAAAACTGTGTTACTTCAGTAGAAAAGTATACATAAGTTATTCAAGCTGATAATTGCTATCCTTTAAAGGTACATAAAATAAAGCACACTGATTATAAACAAAATGTTGGTTATAGTAATTTGGAATAAAACTACATTTCCCAAATTGATCAAATGCACAAATTTTCATGAATGAACACTGCTTTTAACATTCTCATGTATTATCAATGGAAATATAAGAAACCATTATATCAAAACAATTCTAATATTTCACATTAGGAAATATTTAATAACAAATGTTATTCTGGAAAACATTAAACAAGGAAATATTTATAAATTTGAATTAACGATCATTATAAATAGTCCTCTTCTCCTCTTTAAGATCCATCCCTATTACTAGTCAAGTGACTTACTGATGGCCTACTTGTTCAGAACTCGCTGATTTTTAAAACAGAATCTTTTTTTTTAAGTAACCACTAACTTATAAACACAATGTAATTTTTTTATTCCACTATAAATTAATGGTTAGAATAGTATCCAAAGAAAGAGCAAATCATTATTTCCAAACCAAATTAATGTCAGATTTATATTGAACCATATGAAACTGTTCTTGTAGATTTAAAAAGTCAATCATTGGCAATTTCATACGGTTCAACCTAATGTAGGATTTAAAGATCAATAATATATCAAATGTCTGCTATGTACTATTTTAGGAGCTGAGAGAAATAATGGCATAAAATATTACTTGTGGTTGTAAAATTTGCAAGTTTATGTATCAGAATATATTTCAAAAGATCACAGCCCATTCCATAACTTCAGATTGACTTACCCTAAAGAATTCTAATTTCTCTCCTACTTTTAATAAGTTAAAAAACAACTCCAATTTATTCAAATGAATGCTTTGAATGTGTCAGACACTGTTAGGTGCTAGAGAAGAGATGAATTCTAATACTGGTAATAACTTCCAATAATATTCCAATAACTTCCAATATTCTCAAACCAGTTTTCAGTTTAAGCAAAGATAAAAATTCTTTATATATATATATGAAGGTTTAACCTTCATTTTAAAAAATTTGGATTTCCAGTAATTTTTTTAATCTGGTTTTTACTGTTTTGGCCAACTGTCACATTACCTAAGCTATACATTTGGTATGAATGAAGAACTGAAACATGTATTTCAAATAAAATTTCTATATAACCTATTGAAAAGTATACATGTAAAATAAATGAATTATTGTTATCAGAGAAGAGAAAGTTATAAATTACTGGACAATCATTTCACACCTTTCCTAGTTGTAGGAATTACATTCAACAAAAGTGGAGGCCCTGCTACCCATTCCAGCTTGACTTGTTTTAACACATTTATAATCAGTCTTTGACATCACAGAAAACTCCCTTAACCAGTTCTTTTAGGAAAGGGGGTTTTTTCTAGTTAGATTAACTCTGATTCTGATCATCACCCTAACTAATTCCCTTTTTTCAGACACTGGGGGCTCAAAATTTTTAAAAATGAACTTGGTCCTGAGGCAAAAATTGGTCTGAATTATTCACTAGATCTAAGAAAAAAATAACCTCTCTCAATAAAAATGGTATTTAAAGATTATAACGTCTCAACTTACACTCCTTCCAGATGCTTTTCTTCTAAGTAATTTTTTTTTTATTTTGCTTATTTATTTATTTATTTATTTATTTATTTATTTTTATTGCTTAAAGTATTACAAAGGGTATTACATATGTATCCATTTTATCCCCCCGCCCTAGACAGTCCCCTAGCCTCCCCTATCACCCAGTGTCTTATGTCCATTGGTTATGCTTATATGCATGCATACAAGTCCTTTAGTTGATCTTCTTCTAAGTAATTTTTAACTCTTCTTTCCCCCATTCAAACTTGGGGGAAAATAATAATTTAGTAACCTTTAGCTTACTGTTTCTCTCATGTTCTTCCCCTTCTGATTTTCCTGTTTCTTTTCTCCCTGTTCTTATTGAAAGTTGTAGCTGTACATACTTTGCTTCCTTCCATTTTATGTTAAAGCTATGGCCTCTAACAATATCAATTTCTACTTGAAATGCTCTAAAAGCTAATAATGAAATTATAACCCAATTCTAGTCATACTAATTTGTATACTAGCTAATTATCACACAAGTATTCATTAATCAAACATCTACTAAGATGACTCATTTGGAAAATGTTTTTTAAAATTACCAAGCATTAATTGCTATCAACTATTTCCAAATAAAAAAGAATGATTATTTCATATCTAATACCTTTGCTGTCTCTACTTCACCGCATAATTTTCTAGTTCCAGTTTCTTAAAAATTAAAATAAAAACCCTGAAAGCAGAGTTAAAGAAAAATGACTCAAATTTACTCATTTCAGTAGGTAAGGAAAGCAGAAAATATCTAGCACTGTAGCTACTAATACAACAGTTTCTCCCTTTCTTACTCTAAGGTAAGATACTAGCTAGGTTTAAATATATTCCTATAGTTTATTGATAGCATTCACTCAAAATTATGTATTTGCAGTAGAACTATATTCAAGTGGCCTCTTTTATTTTTCTTTTATTAAATTTATTGGGGTGACATTGGCTAATAAGATCATATAGGTTTCAAATGTACATTTCTATGATACATGATCTGTACGTTGCATATTAAATATTTAACAGTGCTTAAAGCAAGGATTCCCCAACCTCATTTCTTAAACATGAAACTAACCACTGTTAAAAGTGATGAGAAATATATTTGTAACTAGCAACCAGCTTTGGAAGGGGGAAAAAAGTTTTTTCCCTATTAAGGGGTGCCTTTGCTTCACTTATTCAAAAGTAAAAAAAAAAAAAAAAAGGCATTAGAAATGTTAATCTAGTTCAAATGCTCTGAAAACATGAGTCCAACTTTCTCAATACTATAATCTCCACTAATTAAAAAACCTTGGTAATATTCTATAACTTGTGCACAACCACTAGTATTATTAAAATGCACTTTCAGGTTTTACAAAAAGCATTTGAATAACGTTCAAATCATATAGATCATGTTTAATGTCTTTGATTTTTTTAGGGAAAAAAGAGCAGTACATTCAGACGGCAGGTATCATTAAATATATGAACAACTTGTAAACTAATAACAAACACAATTGTTACAGTTATCACTTACTGGGCATTTAATATATGCCAGGAATGTTAAATCACATTTAAGTCTTACTACCATCCTTATAAAATAGTGACAATAGCCCTCATTTTGCAGATGAGGAAAGACCAAACAGGCAAGTAATATGCCCAGGTCACACACTCCATTAAACTTAGACTGTTTTGACTTTTGTGTTTAACCACAACACCATCATCCCTCCTCCACAGTTATAAGATATATACCTGCTGAGTACATCTATGAAGCCCTATAGTGGTACATCGGGACACAAATCTTTCTCAGTCCACTCACTTGGTTCTGATTTAATATTCTGAATAAACAGTATTAAATGATTACATTTAGAGGATGCACTGTAATCAGGACTTATAGGTATGGATAAATGATAATACTAGTAATAATAATTCGTATTATATTTACTTTAAAAAGTTTCTGAATGGAAATAACATTTGTTGAGAGTATACCATATGATGATCTGCATTTTTCCTTATATTATCTTACACAATTCTTAGTTAATTCTCACAACTCTGCAAAATCATTATTATGTCTATGTAAAACTGAATAAACAGAAGTTTGAAGAAATTCGCATTTGGCCAGTGTTACAAAGTTAGTAAATGGCAGAGCTGGGACTTGATTTCAGACCTAGTTCCAAAGAACCTGATTTTCTTTCTTTAAGGTAGCTTATTAAAGGTACATAAATATGTAGACTGATAAAAGAAAAGCAAAAACTCAAAATTAGAGAAAGATGGAGGATAATTATACTAAAAAATTAAGGTAATAGTTTTACTATCTGTGCATGTAAAATTTAGCTCAAAACTTCCTGGCTATCAAGAGAAATGTTTACTAAATGCATAATTAAACACATAATTGTTGTGTGGCCTGTTTTAAATATTAACTATGCTTCATATTGCTTTAACAGGATTTTGCAACCTCATCTCTTTAACATAAAAGAGACCACTGTTAAGGTGAGAAGTACATTTTTTAAATGGAGTTTGCTATTGCATAAAATGCTTCAACATGCTTTTTTCACTTAAAAGAAATTATGAATGTTTTCCCAGGCCAATACATATAGATCTAAATGGTTATTAAATGGACATTAAACATAATCATAATTGTGACAAATATAGAATTGCACGGTTTTCATATATTGAATCAGACATCTTTTCAAATAAAATATACAGACATATAAATGACCAGTTTTGAAATGTGCAGGTAGAGATATGAAGTTAGGCACTTTTATACACTTTGCTTGTGGAAGTCTGAACAGCCACAATATTTTTGGGAAGTAATCGGTATATATTTTTAAATCTTAAAAAAAATAAAGACTCTCAAAAAAAATCCAAATCATTCTTTGACCAAGAAACCCACTTAAAATTAGTCTACAGAAATAAAAGTTTCAGTCCACAAGGTTACAGGTTCAAATGCATTTAATGCAGCATTTTTACAGCAAACAAACAAAACACACCTAGAAACAATCTAAACTATCAACAGGGAAATGACTAAATAAAGTACATCTGTACTATGAAACAATACACGTCTAGTTTAAAAACCATTTAGAAATATATGTATTAACCAGGAAATAATAGCCATGATTTTAAGTGGATTAAAAAAAAAAAAAGCCTGGTACAGAGTTTGATGCAATAGCATAACCCATTTTAAACAAACATATACCCTTCAATCCTACATGCACATAATATGGAAGAATACACATCAAATTGTAAAAAATGAACACACAGGCTGATAACAGAAAAAGGGAAGAGAGAAATTAACTTGCTTTATCCATCTCTGCACTGATAGTATAATGAGCATGTACTATTTTAAAATATTCAAAGTAGAAAAAAAATAAAGGACTTAAATATTTTTCAAGCATTTTATATGCAATTCTGATATAAAACAAGTTAAAAATAAGCCAAAACAAAAGAACTCCCTTTCATAATATTTCCAATAGAACTTCCACATTTACCAATAATCTGGGGAACATAGGAAGTCAATCATATGATCAGTCTAAAAAAATAAACAAAAAACACCCCAACGATCAATGACATTTCCAGTTGTTGTTTTTATAGTCTGGCTTCTTATTGTGTTAATTTATGCACTGTCTGACTAATCCTTTCACAACTGTTATATAGCTATTTTATTCTACTCCTTAGAATATATGATGTTTTTGTGTAATTTTTACATAACTGACTCAAGACAACACAGGAGAAAAGCAACCCACTAAACATTTCAGGTTATTTAAATTCTAATCCTCACTGTTGAGATTTTTTTTTTTTTTTTAACGTGCAAGGTATCTTATTAAAAACACCAGAGAGGCTGCTTATGTGATTCCAATATAAAAATCTTTGTTGAGCATCTAGTAAGCACAAAGCCTCATGCTAGATCTGATAATATAGTAATGCTTAAAAAACAAAACAACAACAACATTGTCCCTGCCTTCATGAAACTCAAGAACAGAAACACTTTGATTTGCTTATAGGCCCAGTAAAGTGGATTACTACTTGATTTGTCAGTCAAGTGAACACAAAACTTCAGGAGTCACTCTAATACTCGAATCTAATCAAAATGATTGGTCAATTTCCTTTCCTCAACCATAAAGCAATCTCTGAAATTCACCTAAAAAAACAACAAACAAAAACCCACAACACCTCACTTTTGACAAGCTAACACGCTTTTATACAAATCAATAATGTGAATAAGAAAAACTTGAATTTCCTTCATAGCAAGACCGTTTCAGGTAACTGAGGGTATGCTATGAACAGGAAATAAAGTACTCCAACACTGCACAGAAGCACTTAGGAGAAAACAAAAACCCTGCCCTTACTACTACAGTTAAGAGGACTAGTAATAGTGAAAATTTTACTGGTGAAATAGGATGTCTAAGATTTGCTTCAAAATAACTTGATGGAGAGGGTACAGGTGAAACAAAATTGCTGATTATTGGTGACATTGACTGATAGGTATATTAAGGCTTAACATACTACTCTATAGTGTACATGTTTAAAATAGTCCAGAATAAAAGTATTTAAAAAGTAAAGTAGACCATCTTTGAGACCTCTATTTGTGCATTGCTGTCTCCAGCCATAACAGGCATTTAATCACATACAAATGTTTCAAGCCTTTAAAAAAAATGAAGCATCTCTCAATAGCCCTTATTTCAACATATTCTATTTGCTTTAACTTGAAGTACAATATATCTTACTAAAATTATGGAAAGATATTTAATACTGATAAAAATCAGTTGTAAAAGCACCCCAAATTCTGTTGAATGGCTGACACACACAGCCATAAAGTTTAACATAAAGAGCAAAAACTTTTTTAAATGTAGCTTTAATTCCAAGACATTTTTAGAATCTAAAGTTTTACATCTTTTAAATAACTGCCATTTACTGAGTGCCTAATATATGCCAGCTACTTTAAAAGTAATCTCTAATCCTAAAAACTCATTTTACAGATAAGGAAACTAGCTCAGAGAAGTGATACATCCGTGATCATATGCTAGTACTACTAAGCGGAAAGCTAAGATTAAGGCCCAGGTCAAAATCTACAGCTAGCTCTCCGAAGTCATGCTCCTCTCTTTTATTCAACAAATATTCAACACTCAGTACAAGCCTGGCAACGGGGCACTAACTGTATGCCAAGCAACGAGCTAAGGGTTTTTAATCACATTTAATCCTCACAACAGCTCAAAAAAGTAGGCACCATTATCCCCTGTATAGATAAGGGCACTGAGTCTGAGAGGTTAAGTAACTTGCTTATGGTCACTAACTAGGAAGTCAAAGCACATTACACATGACATGCGCCAAGGCATGACCAGTAACAGTGCCTACGCAGAAACCTTGAGGAAAATTTTTGGAAAGTCTTCGGGGAAGGAGGAGTGGGAGCTGAATTAGTGCAAGGTTAAGTGTGTCCTTAATAACCACATCTAAATAAAAGGAAGCTGGGACAGTACTGAAATGAGCAATAACCTCCAAGAGTTAGAATCGGGGCTCTGACACCGCCGTGGGGCCACCAGGCAAGCACTTGCTCTCTGGAGAACCCCATTTTTTCTTCAAATGTAAAATGGAAATCCAGCCCTCTCACCCCTGGAATTGTGAGAATAAGGACTGGCAGTGCAGTGGCTGACACGACAAGACTTTGGGTTACAAAGGAGAATCCACTGTCATCCACCGCTGCCTTGTCAATCAATGGTCAGGTCTGCGACCCCGGCCTAACTCGAGCGCCGTGAGCTCCCGCCCCAGGGGAGGGAGAGGCCAGTGTGCACGCACCGGCCTTAACCGGCCACAGCACAACTTCAAGCCTCAGTTTCCTCGCTCGCAAAACGGAGAGAACGCGGCTTATCACCAACAGCTACGTGAAGTGCGAAGACACCCAAATCTGTGCCTGGCACATAGGAAAGTGCAAACGAGCCAAACAACGCCTGTTCCTTCTTTTCAGTCCTAGAAACGCCAAAACTTTTGGTCGTCTTCATCATTTCTGGATCCCATCTGGGCTCGGGGCCTGAGAGGATGTCCTCGCCCAAACCACAGCCTCCCAAGCACAGACCCTCTTCTCCAGCCCGCGGCCGGGCAGTCCACCCACACCGACAAGGACACCGGCGACAGTCCAAGATGCCGGCGTGCTGCCTTTTGTACTCCGGGCCAGACGCGGCCTATGGGACGGGGACTGCCACGTCTGGGGCTCGTGGGCTGCCTGGCGCGGCTCGCGCGGATCAACACCGCGGGGGTGGTCCGCAGCCGCCGGGAACGGCAGCAAGGGGAGCAGGGCCTGCGGAGGCCAGTCTGCCCGGTGCGGCCGAGGAGGCGGGGGAGGCGAGGCCGAACACACCCTTCCCCACATGCCTCTCCACTGGGCGGGGAGGACCCGAGGCTTCGGCGGGCGCAGCGCAGGGCCACACTCGCCCCCGCATGGGAGTCCCGGCAGACAGGGCCCCACGGCGCCCACCGCGACCCCGGGTTCGCTGCTGCCTGACAGGGCCTGTCCTGCGGCCCCGCCCGCCCGCGGCCCCGGATCGCCGTCGTCCCCACTCTTGGCCTCCGCCGAGCCAGGCGAAGAGGCCTCGGCCGGACAGACACTGCGGAAGGCCTGGGTTACCTGGGGGGTTGCTGGTGGCTGGGCAGCTTTCCGGGCGGGAGGGGGGGCGTCAGGGCGAGGAAGAAGAGTGCGGGCGGAGCCGAAAAGGGCGGGGGCGGTCGGCCCAGGCCCCGGCAGGTAGCGGGTTGGACGCGGAGGTTCAGACGCGCTAGCGGCAGTAGCGGTGGCAGCGGCGACTGCTCCTGGGGATCCCTCAGGATCTTCCTCGGGCAGGTCCAAGATGGCGGCGCTCCCTGCACAGGGTTTCCTGTCACCCTCGCAATGGGCCGGACCACAAAAGAAGGGGGAGAGGGATGCGCGCGCAGCTGGCGGAGCCCGGAAGAGAGTGGCCAGGCCCCGCCGGATAAGCCACGCCCCTTCCTCAGTCCTCCCATCCTGACTTGTCGCGCTGCCGCGAACGCCCGCCTACTGGCCCTCACGCTGGAGGGGGCGGAGAAAGCGCTCATGCGCAAGCGCAGTTTACTGAGCAGGTCTGTGTAGAAGTTGAGTGAGGTACGTCTGGTTCTAACAGGCTTGGGTTGTCTTTTTGAGAACTTTTAACTATTTTTAATGCCAGCAACTACCACTTACTGGACACTAAGCGCACAGTTACTGCATTCATTCATTCAACATGTATTTATGGAACGCTGTACATGAGGTCCCTGGCCAAAATCCCAGGAGGTCCATATCCCCATTTTATCGATGACGAAACTGAGGCTCAGGCCCTGACCGGTTTGGCTCAGTGGATAGAGCATCGGCCTGCGGACTGAAAGGTCCCGGGTGCGATTCCTGTCAAGGGCATGTACCTTGGTTGTAGGCACATCCCCAGCTGGGGGTGTGCAGGAGGCAGCTGATGGATGTTTCTCTCTCATTGATGTTTCTAACTCTATCCCTCTCCCTTCCTTTCTGTAAAAAATCAATAAAATATTTTTTTTTTAAAAAAGAAACTGAGGCTCAGAGTGATCAAGTCACTTGTCCAAGATCATGCAGCTAGGTAGTGGCACTTTCTGCCCTATGTTTCTCTTCTGTCTCTTTTAACCTTTGGGAGTGCCTTTGACAGGAAAAGAGAAATTGTAACCACATTTTTCTCAATTTGTTCATCGCTTCCCATATTTCAATTTGGGCTGCTATTATCACTTTCCCAGAAAGTGTAGCACAACTTAGTACAAGGCCGCCTTAGGACTTTTGTAGGCCCTGAGCACTTTTGCCTTGTGCTTGTGGATATATATATATATATATATATATATATATATATATATATATATATAAATATTTTACAACTGCATTGGTATAGAGATGAATGTATTAATGTTATATAGCAAAACATTTTCTTTGACCTAAAAGTTTATTTTTCTTTCTGGTTTTAAAAGAACTTAAAACATTATTGTGGGCCCCTAAAAGTATTATGAGCCCTGGGCACTCTGCCTAACAGATGAGACTACTCTGCCTCAGTCCCCCAAAATGGGGTTCAAGCTCCCTCTTAGCATTCAAATCTTTCATAAGCTGGTTCTGTCATGGATAAGTGAGATTTCATTGGAAAAGTGTATGGCAATTTACAGATCTATTTGCAGAATCTGGGTGCAAATCCCTGTTCTGCAATTTACTAATGATATGATGCCATTGGACATGCCATTTGATTTCTCAGATCCTCAGTCTCTTCTGCAAAATAAGGGTGATGATATCTCTCACAAAGGTAGAATTAAATGAGACAATATATGCAAAATGCTTGGCATACAAAAATTTAATATATGGGAATGGTTATTATAAGATAATCTAATATAAAGTAATATTGATATCCCTTCCAGCCATATAGGTCTATTGCTATGTTTTTTAGTTCTAATAAATAACTTGTGGTCACAATTGAACATCTCTGAAATCAGGAAATTTGTCTGTGCCAAATAAAAGAAGCTGTGGACCAATTGCCCTTATTTGTGCAGCAATGGACTTAGGCTTGAGTAGAAAGTTTCTGTATATCCAGTTGTCACCTGAATTGAAACCTAATGCATAGCTAATGCTTATTGAACTTATTAAGTGCCAGGTGACTTATTATGTTCCAGGAAATGTCCTAAGAATTATGCATAGTTCCTTATTTAATCCCTACAACAACCCCATGAAATTGGTGCTACATTCACCTATTTTATGAATGAGAAAACTGAATGTCATACAGGTCTAAAGTCATATAGGAAAAACTGGTAGTGCTGGGACTTGAACTCAAGCATATATCACTTCAGAGCTCCCATTCCTAGACACCATTCCATACATCGTCCCTTATATGCACTTGTAGCAGTTTAAATGTAGATCCTTATTGCTGCTTAAGTCTATGTTAAAGACATTAAACTTTTATTCAGCATTAAAGATAAACTCTTGTGAATGCAGAGTACCTGTCACGTGCTAAGCAATGCAATTAAAGTAGAAAATGTCAATTCTTGTGATAAGCCACAGAATTTTCAAAGTCAGGAGAGACTGTGTGACCCATTGCATCATAAAGAAAAACTATCCATTGGATGCCAAACATCTGTCAGGATTTCTAGTTAACTTTTTTTAAATGCTGTTTATATGAAGAGATGTATACACAAAATAGTCATTGCAGCACTGTTTATAATAGGAAAATCCTAGAGACAAACTATTACTAGAAAGCTGTTATAATAAATTTTAGTATACATGTATTATGGAATATATGCAGTGCAGCAATTAAAAGAAATGAGGTACATGTATATGTCCTGACATGGACAATCTTTAAGAAATGCTTCAAGTAAAAAATACAAGATGCAGAAAACGAAAGAGTAATGCCAACATTAGTTAAACTAAAAGGAAGGGAAAATAGACATGTGTTTGTGTGACTGAACATTGAGAGGGACTTTTCCTGTTGTCTTGAAACTGCTGCTGAGGCCCAAATCTGATTTAAAAAAAAAAAAAAAAGTCCATAAGAGCCCTGTTCTGCATTTAAAAATTGCCAGTGGTTGAAACCAGCTCTATTACATAGCAGGGCGTTTGAAGAGCCATTACTGTTCTACCAGCCCTTCCACCAACCCCTCCTCCCTACCTATTCCCCATTTCCACCTCTCTCCCCACAGACAAACCATCACCACTACATGGAAAGAATGGGAGATGGGAGGGAAGTCAGCTTTTAGGGAAAATGAGTGTTCTGTAAAGACCCATCTTTTTCTCTTCTTTCATGAGACTCACTAGTGAACATTGGGCGTGCCTACAGAAGAAGAGACTGGCAGCCCCCCTCCAAACTCCCCCCCCCCCCCCCCACGCCCCATATATGTTTGTGCAGCAGGCTCTCTGATCTGCTCTGCCCCATTGTTTCCTAAGGAAAACACAAATAGAGAGAGACCGGATGGCAGGGGCTCTGGATGGCATGGTGGGTGGCTCTAGATGGAGAAGGTCTAAAACTGCCCCCACCATGTTCACATATACCTTGACTTCCCAGTCCTAGATTGGAGAACAGCAAAGAAATGTTCAAGCTGGAAGTCAGCTGGAAGATGCAGCAAATATATGAGGAGTCATCCATTCCTAGGGGAGAGTCACGAAATCGCTCCAGGTACTGATACTTTGCCATATCACCTGTTCTTGTTTCATTTTTACCTGTTGATATTGTATAACTTCTTTTGTTATTCCATTCTTTATCTTTTTCCAGAGCTTAAACATCTAAGTCATTTTCAAATCTCTATTGTGTTTATTTAAACCAAATTAGTTCATCTCCTTATTAGTTTTATAGGCTTAATTATTTTGTTAATCTTCCTCATATATTTTAGAATTTTGGTTCAGAGGCATATGTTGGGTTGTAGACTGTTTCTCTCTATCTCTCTCTATACTTACCCCTTTTTGTATAGTGGTTTTGGACTTGCTACCAATCCAGAGTTAGATATTAAAATATTGGTGTCCCAATTTTTACAGTAATATTAAAAATACAGTTTGTACTCTGAAATTTATTACTATGTGCATGTGCTATCTAATTTTTTTAAATTGTTTTATTGCTTAAAGTATTACAAAGAGTATTATATATGGCTCATTTTTTTTCTCCCCTTGACCTTCCCCTAGCCTCCCATACCCCCCAGTGTATTGTGTCCATTGGTTATGCTTATATGCATGCATACAAGTCCTTCGGTTGATCTCTTACCCACCCCCACAACCCTCCCCAGCCTTCCCGCTGTAGTTTCAATAGTCTGTTCAATGTTGCTCTGCCTCTGTATCTATTTTTGTTCATCAGTTTATAATGGTCTTTATTATCCATAAATGAGTGAGATCATGTGGTATTTTTCTTTCATTCACTGGCTTATTTCACTTAGCATAATGCTCTCCAGTTCCATCCATGCTGTTGCAAATGGTAAGAATCCCTTCTTTTTTACAGCAGCGTAGTATTCCATTGTGTAGATGTACCACAGTTTTCTAATCCATTCATCTGCTGATGGGCACTTAGGCTATTTCCAGATCTTAGCTATGGTAAATTGTGCTGCTATGAACATAGGGGTGCATATATCCTTTCTGATTGGTGTTTCTGGTTTCTTGGGATATATTCCTAGAAGTGGGATCACTGGGTCAAATGGGAGTTCCATTTTCAGTTTTTTGAGGAAACTCCATACTGTCTTCCATAGTGGCTGTACCAGTCTGCATTCCCACGAGCAGTGCACGAGTGTTCCTTTTTCTCCACATCCCCTCCAGTGCTTGTCGTTTATTGATTTGTTGATGATAGCCATTCTGACAGGTGTGAGATGGTACCTCATTGTTGTTTTGATTTGCATTTCTTGGATGATTAGTGACTTTGAGCATGTTTTCATATGTCTCTTGGCTTTCTGAATGTCCTCTTTTGAAAAGTGTCTATTTAGGTCCTTTGCCCATTTTTTGATTGGATTGTTTATCTTCCTTTTGTTAAGTTGTATGAGTTCCCTATAAATGTTGGAAAAATATTTTAGATGTAGTTGATTGACTTTGATACATAATTCAATTAAGTAGGAACAAATACTTTAAAAATACTGCTTTAATAAAAAAGAAAAGGTCATTGCTATACTTCAAAATTTAGCAGGCTGACCAAGAAGTCCAAATCAAATTCATGGGAGTCTTTAGTCCCTGGATATGAAAAAGGACTAGATTCAAATCCTTTAGAAGTGATGTATAAATGTAAGGATAACTACATGCTGTATTCCCTTGTAAAAGAAATTTTGTAACCATTAAAATATCCCCTCTCACCTGGCTGGTATGGCTCAGTGATTGTCAACCTATGAACCAGGAGGTCACAGTTTAATTTCTGGTCAGGGCACGTGCCTGGGTTGCGGACTCCATCCCCAGTGTGGGGTGTGCAGGAGTCAGCTAATCAATGATTCTCTCTCATCATTGATGTTTCTATCTCTCTCTCCCTCTCTCTTCCTCTCTGAAATCATTAAAAAATATTTTTAAAAAATAGTCCCTCCCCACAGCCATGTACCTTATACTGACCGCCCCCCTTCCCATTATAATCCTCTGGAGTAAAACTTATGGGGGTGTGACCTTCTAAAGTTGACCCATAGCAACAACAAAAATCACATAAGGTGAAAAGTGTTCTTGAACATTTCTCAGAAGAGCTTGGCACTGGAGACTGATTTATTGTCTCTGAGTTTTCCTTCGGTGTTTAATCTGATATAGCCCTCCCTTGGGTGACTACCAGCAGAAGTGGGTGGCTTAGATTTAAAGGCCATGTTACATGAAAAAATATGCATCTTTGAACTTTGGAACCATACTCAGTATGGCTAATGACCATGTCATGAAATCCACATGAAAACGAATATCCTCTAAGAATATATCAGATTCAACTCTTTATCACAACTCTTTATCACATCTTACTCCAAGGCATGCACTTACTTAGAATAAGGGAGGGCAGAACAATATTTAAATTTTCTCTATTGGTTTGTTGACCTTATACATTTAGTTGAAATAATGTAAGTTAAAAATGTGTGTATTAAACGTGATAATTCTCACCATGGCACAAACATGGTAGGTGCTGTCAAGAACTGAGATCTTACCCTAGTTGCAAGCTAACAACTTAGCCTAATGCAGTTTCATGGATACAGGCAAAAGACATGAGTTTTCTTGGGTCAGAGACAAAGGACTTCATTTTTCATAGCACTGCATGTAGCATGAGCATCAGCACATTTGCATCAGCTCCTGGATGTCTGAACACAGTGCGTTACAGGAGAGGAACCCTGAGCTTAGTGAAACCAAATATTTTATAGTGAAGAGTAAGCATTTCTGTCCTTTGCTCTGGAGGGAACCTATCTTTGAAGGCTTTTTGTTCTACAAACATCCTTGAAAGGATAGTTTAGGACAAATGACAGTCAGAGCCTCTGCTCTCAAGATGTGCAGAAACACAGGAGACCCACGGAGGGTTGTCTCCCAACAGGGACAAGACTTTATTGTGCTGTATCTGTATATATAAAAGGCTAAGTGACCATCCCACTGGCCAACTGGCCAGTACCTATGATGCACACTGACCACGAGGGGGCAGACACTCAATGCAGGAGCTACCGAGGTGTGGTGACTGGGCAGTGGTGGTTCTCTGGTGACGCACCCCAGAACCAGAGAGGAGGGAGCCCGATTGCTCACCAGACCATGCAATTCCACCTTCAGCCATGGGTTATGTTGTTGTTGGGGCACTGTCGGCCCTGATTCTGGTTTACTTACTACACACTTCCATTTGCATTCCACACCCTGTATGACAACAACTTTGCAGAGTGCCCTCTCGCACTCCGGGACCCCTCAGGGGATGTGGGAGAGCAGGTTTTGGCCCCATCCCTGCAGTCCAGGCCAAGGGACCCCACCTGCCGGAGGGATCCCGCTCACTCTGCAGATGCCCTTCGAGCCACGGTGCCACCTTAGGTGTGGGACTGAGGGAGGTTGGCTCCTGGGTGTATCTGGCCCATCTCACCCAGTCCCGCCCCGCCGGCCAACTTCTAATTAATTTCCTTTCGATGTGCATGAATCCGTGCACCAGGTCACTAGTTGTATTATATTTGGAGAAAGGGGATGATAAGTAAATGGTTTGCTATCGAGGAAAGAATATGGTTTTGAGCCCTAGCTGGTTTGGTTCAGTGGATAGAGTGTCGGCCTGGGGACCGAGTGGTCCCGGGTTCCATTAGATTTTGCTCAAGGGCAGGTACCTTGGTTGCAGGCTTCTCCCGGGCCCAGCCTAGTCAGGGGCGTGCAGGAGGCAACCAATCGATGTGTTTCTCTATATATCAGTATTTCTCTCTATCTTTCCCTCACTCTTCCACTCTCTCTAAAAATCAATGGAAAAATATCCTCGGGTGAGGATAACTAACTAACTAAATAAATAAATAAGTAAATAAATCAGGTTAGAGAAGAGGCTTTTAGACTGATAGCTAATAGTGAATCCCAGAACCAGGCTGCACAGACTTGGGCAGGCACCCTACTGTAGGGGGTGTGGAGCCACAGAAGCAGCCCCCTCCCAGTAAGAAGGACAGTGCTGAGTTGAGCATGACCAGGTATTCTCAGATTTACCCAACAGATCAGTCCTTCCTCTACCCAAAATTGCTTAAAAAATGAAAGAAAACTTCCTCATTGAAACAATAACTAGGAAAAAGGGATTCATTCCCCTCTTCCATTCAGAGTGAGCAGAGTGAGGCTTAGAAATAGCAGAGAAAACAGCTATAACACAGCCCACAGATACAAGAAGGACTCAAGTTGCCAAGTCAGAAAACTACCCAACTTTATAGTTAGATTGAGTCCCAGCTTTGCCTCTTAGTAGCTGGAAGGTTTTAGGTAAGTCCTGTAAACTCTAATTCTTCACTTCTTGCTTTTAAAATGAGGAAGTATCTAATTCCTCGGGTAGTTGTGAAGAGAAAACGAGGCAAAGCATGAAAAGCTCTTAGCAGAATCCCTGGAAGTAAATAAGCCCTCTGGAAACAGTAGCTGTGATGATTATTTCTGAGAACCAATCAATAGTTCCTGACGCAGTTTCTCCTTTGCTATCATGGAATTCAACAGAGGTCGGAAGGGTTTCTGCAAAATAACAAAACAATTGGGGAGAGAGGGAGGAGAGGGGTAGAATGGGAAACAGGCCTCTGCAGGCTTAGCTGGTTTGAAAGATTGACTGGAACACTGTCCAGGGTAAATTGGGCTGGCCCTTCCCCTTCCCCTACCAACTTGCAACCTGAAAGACATGCAATCACACACACACACACACACACACACACACACACACGCACACACAACCAATATCCGGAGTATGGCATCACTACTCCGTTTCCTGGAGAGGATATTGCCTTTATAGATGTATTCATTAGGAGAGGCTAGATTTTGCTGTGTAACAAATGACCCCAAAGTCTCAGTGGCTTGCAACCACAGAGGTTTACTTCTCACTCAACCCTATGTCCATGATGGGTCAACTATGTCCCTATTCTAGGACCCAGGCTGATGAAGCACTCTTTCTCTCTGTGTGAAAAATTGCCAGATTTTGTGGCAGAAGGACAAGAGATATAGTGAACACCATGCTGGGTCTGCAGCTTCTATTCCAACATGAACACACATCACTTGTGCTCATATTCCATTGGCCAAAGCAAGTCATATAGCCTCATGTCAACAGAATTGGGGCACATAATTCTCTTCTGGGGAGGTGAACATAGGTAAAGACTAATCCAGTCTACCACAGTGGACTCCCTCCCCATCCAGACACACTCACTTCCAAAGGGCCTGCCAGCTACGGAGAGCTGTTTAGTAGCTGACTGACCCTGAGCCTTCTCTGAGCCTCAGCTTTATACTCTGTGAAATGGAGATACCAATCAATAGCTCCTGAAGCAGTGGGATACTTGTCCTGTGAACTTCACAGAGAAGGGATAAGAATGCAGATGAGACCACAGGTCTGAATATGGTTTGTAAACTGTAAAATATTACACTCCCATGAGGGGGTCTCATTACTAGTGTGATTTCATGAGAAGAGATAATAAAGCTTTTTATAGAGTACTTCTCCCTCTCCCTGCCCACAGAAAGGATTTGTTGAGCTTATTAGCACATAACCCAATACCATGTTCAGCACTTTACTTCATTCAGTCCTCACAATTACATGGCAAAGTAGGGAATGTTATTAATTCCACTTCACAGATGTGATAACAAAGAGTTAAAGTTGCTTGCTCAAGGTCACATAGCTAGTGAATGGTAGAATTAAACCCAGGGCCATATGCTTTGGAGTTGCAACTGCTAATTTTAAAACAAAATAAAAAGAGATGTTCTAAATAAAATAGAAAGACTAGCTAATGTTTAAAAAATAAGTCTTACAATGTCTTCAAACCTTGAGTGATCTGGCTCACACTGTAGATACTTTAGCCACTGGGTAAGTTGGTGATGACATTTTGGTGGCCTGATATTTCAAATAAATGCTTCCAGGTATAAATGTTGCTAATGAATTGAGGATGAGAATGGAATAGAAGTGGAGAGGATTAAGTACTGAATTGAGAATGAGGGCTTGACTCAACTCATCTGAAACCAGCTGTGTGACCTTGGGTAGGTCACCTCCCCTCTCTGGGCCTCATTTTTCTGATCTGTAATGTGGAGATGTTATTTGATCTCAGAGAGCAATCCAGTGTAGTGATTTTCAGATGAAGGGACTGCAGAGCCTGCCAGGGAGATTCTATTCCCCCTCAACCCTCTTCCAATGTCTTCCCCCTCAAAGAACAACCACATATGACTTAATTTCTTGAAGGGTTTTGTGGATGGGACTCTTGCTCCAAAACTTTAAAAATCAGCTGGATAAGGTAATCTTTAGGTTCTCTCCACTCCTAGAGTCTTTAATATTTGTGTTTCCTGATAAGAAAGCTGTGAGATCCACCCAGGAGAGGCCATTTAGTGGTCACACATCACAGTGAATAGGGCGTTCACTCATTAGACATCAGCAATTCACTCATCACTGACCAATGACTATGCTTGAACTTGGGCTTCTCTCTCCTGTCCACTGGAGCGCCTCAGTACTCCCTCCCTGTTTTTGTCCTTAGGCCCTCATATTGGCAGACAGAAAGGGTCAATGGACATCTATAAAATGGGAATGGTGGCCCTTCGTTTATTGGATTGTTGTGAAGGTTAGAAAGTTATATAATATCCCACTCCACAGAAGCCCCTACCCCTCATTTTCATCCCTCTGCTCTCCTGCCAGGGTTTCAGCTACCTCCTGGAGGAGGCCCCTACAGCCTTCAAGATTGTTCCTGGCTTCTCTGAGGAGTGGGTGTGTGTGTGGGGGGGGGGGGGGGACGGGGGGGGGGAAGAGGGAGAACTTTCCCTCTTAGTTCATCTGGGTAGTCAAGTAATCAAATTGACATTAGACAACTTAACAGGATAAAATAACCAAATTTAGTTACATATGTACATATTGGGGTTCCATAAGAATATAGGGCCCCAAGACAAATTAGACAGTTGAGGCTTATCTGTTATCTTGAGCTAAGGAGAAAGGGGTTGTGGTTTGGGACTTCAGAGGTGTGGAAGGCAATTCACATGGAGATGAAAACAAATGTTTGGTAGATAAATGTTTGCTGGGCCAGCTTTAATGATGGGACACACACAGGGCTTTTTGATAAAAGGGTTCTTACTAGATTCCTCCTTGTCTATCACACTTTAGTTCATATTAAATTGTAGTTCTCTATGATGATAGCTTCCTTCCTGGGGCAGGTCCTCTATCTCAAATCTTGTAGGCTGTGAGGGGGAGGTCAATGGTGTTTCTCGAGTCTTTTCTTTCTTAAAAATAACCAGCTTAAAATAATAAATATCCCCCAAAGGCATATTTTGGGGTGGCAAAACCTCAGGGCTATCTCCTTCCTCTGGTGCCTCAGTACAGATGAGGATTTAAATATTTTAGGGTCTCCACAACACAGTATCTGTGAGACAAATGAAACTTTTGAGAACAGATAGAAATAAGTTTAATGAATTATTATGTTTAAAAGTCTTTGGTCTTGCCAAAGATCCTTTTCCCCTCCATATATTAAAGAGAAAGTAAAGGTAGTGTGAAGGAAGAATTCTTTCTTGCCTTATATATATTCTGGATGTTACAGGTTTAATGGCTGATGTCCCCCACCCTGAACTAAGGAGGAAAGGTGTCATTTGTGTTGGGTTCACTGCTTTATACCTGGTATGAGATGTAAAAACAGAAACACAAAAATAACGTGTTTCCTCAATAAATGAACACAGGGTAGCTGGGCTTCACTGAGAACTGACAATAGCTGGGGTCAGTCGTTTTCAAAACTACTGAGAAAACCACTTCCTGCTTCCCCGTTCATCTAGTCTGGTATCAAAATGAAAAAACTGGCTGAGCCGAGCATTTCTGATGTGCTCCACAAGGGGGTGAAAGAGGCCCACACCGGGCCAGCTCCACAGCAGAAGTCCTGGCGCTGGTCATAGGTCCCATTGAGTTGCTCACGCAAATCTGGTTCCACAGCACTATTTCCTCAGTCCATTTTTTAGTTCCTCTCTTTTCCTGACGCAGGAGGAAGTAGAGAAGCTTTTGAAGTCAGGTGGGCTTGGATTAAAATCCTGGGTTCTGTCATTTGCTGAGACATTGACACATGAGTTGGCATTTTGAGCTATTATATTAATAAATGGTAACTTACTCCCAAAGCCAGGGAATCACAGAATTATAGACTTTTGGTGCAAGAAGGGACTTTAAAGATCGTCCAGTAGAGCCCCCACATTTCACAGATGAGGAACACTGAGGTCTCTAAGCACTTAAGCCTGGGGCTTGCACACAGCTGCATTCTTAGAAATGCATAGACAAAAGAGCATTCTCAATGAATGAATGAATGAATTGATAAAAGGGGCCTTACTAGATTCCTCCTTGTCTATCACACTTTAGTTCATATTAAATTGTAGTTCTCTATGATGATAGCTTCCTTCCTGGGGCAGGTCCTCTATCTAAAATCTTATAGGCTGTGAGGGGGAGGTCAACGGTGTTTCTCGAGGAAAAGATAAGTCCTTTAACCAACAAACATGTGCCTTCTTTTAGAGCAGGACTTTGCATCCAGAAAAAAACACAGGCTGCTATATTTAGCATCCAGCTTTAGCAGCGACTAACTTGAGCAAGTTACTCGACTTCTTGTGCCTCAGTTTCCTCATCTCAGTGGGGAGAGGGGTAGAAATTGGAGATATTAACAGTACCTACCTCAAACGGTGTTATGAGGATCCAATGAGCTCATACATAAAGTGCTCAGCTCAGTGCCTGGCACCCAAGAGGCAAAGTGTAGATGTTAGTTCTTATCTTGGTCATGTAACCTTTCCGAGCCTGTGTTCACATCTATAGAGTGATTTTACATATCATTATGGATGACACAACCTCAGCAAAGAAACTTGCTCATGGTAATGATATAAAATACAATCTATATACACTGAGTGGCCCTATCAGTACTTCATTAACACTTCCAAAAATACTGAATATTGAAAACTTCCTAAGCAAATACTCTCAAGGTTTTATTATTATTATTATTATTTGCATAACTAATTCACTTCATTGTACTGATGGGGTGGTCATAATAACCTGACCGGTCATAATAATCTGGCCACTCAGTGTATATAAAAAACCCTAATATGCAAATAGAGTGAACGGCAGAACAACCGAACAACCAGTTGCTATGATGTGCGCTGACCACCAGGGGGCGCACGCGGACCATGGTAGGCGTCGGCCGTGGTGGAATGGTGGAGCAGGTGAGCGGGGGGCACCAGGCCAAGGTGGGGTGACAGTCGCTGTCATCAGGGTGAGCCTCTGGTGGTTACTGAAAATTCTTTGCTCCCGTGTGCTGCAGTCCCACCCGGCGCTTGCACCTGCTGCCAGCACTGGCTCCGCTTGCACCCGCTGCCAGTGCTGGGCCACTGTTCACAGCCACTGCTGGTGCCCGGCACCGGCCCTCATTGCTCGGCGCTGTCAGCGGGTGTGAGCAGCAGCTGCCAGCCCCGATTGCCCCTCAGGGCTTCTCCACCTCCCCCTGCTCCTGAGGGGCGATTGGGGCAGCAGCAGCTTGTATCCTCTGCAGGCAACGGCCCCTCTCGCATCCGCGTGCCAGTCCCAATCGCTCAGTGCTGTCAGTAGGTGTGAGCGGCGGCTGGTCCCGATCGCCCCCCTGAGGGCTTATCCACCTCCCCCTGCTCCTGAGGGGCGATTGGGGCAGCAGCTGCAGCTTGCACCCACTAACGGCGCCTGCTCCGCTCGCACCCGCTGCTGGCACTGGCCCTAATGGCTCTGCGCCATCAGCAGGTGCCGTCAGCACATGGGAGCAGCGGCGGTGGGAGCGGGGTTGCTGGCAGATAGGGGACTGGGGGCTGTGGTGGGAGGAGCCGGGTGGTGGCACAGAGGATGGGCCAAGACCCGCCCCTGTGCCCACTGCAGCCTCACGGTCCACAGTTTCTTTCAAGGTGCATGAATTCATGCACTGGGCCCCTTGTATATAATGAGTGTTATTATATCCTCTTCCATGAGGTAAAGAAAGCTCTTCACAACCTCTCACCCCTCTTTGCTACTGCAGTAGTTGAGATCTTATGTCTTTTCTCCCCTGGAGTACTGCAATGGAGTCTGCACCTTGGGAGGAAATGAGTGATACCATGTGGCTGGAGACTCAGCTCCAAGGGCCCCAGCCAATTGTTGCTAGAAAGGCATATAGGTTCCTTATATGAGTTTCCAACAGCTGCTGTAACAAAGTACCACAAACTGGGTAGATCAAAACAACAGAAATGTATTCTCCAATGGTTCTAGAAGTTAGACATCTGAAATCAAGGTGTGGACAGGGCCCTGTACCCTCTGAGGTTGGGGAGAATCCTTCCTTGCCTCTTTTAGCTTCTGCTGGTGGCCATCAATCTGTGTTCCTTGGCTTACAGCTGCATCATTGCAGTCCCTGCCTCTATCATCAGCCACATGGCATTATCCCTCTTGTGTGTTCGTGTCCCTTCTCTTCTTTTAAGGACATTAGTGATATAGGATTAATGGCCTATCCCAGTGATTGGCAAACTGCGCTTGGCAAACTGCGGCTCGCGAGCCACATACGGCTCTTTGGCCCCTTGAGTGTGGCTCTTCCACAAAATACTGGCTCTTCCACAAAATACCGACTTCTGCGCATGGGCCACGAAGTTTCAATCACACTGTACATGCGCGCCCGCACGTGGTATTTTGTGGAAGAGCCACACTCAAGGGGCCAAAGAGCCGCATATGGCTCACGAGCCGCAGTTTGCCGCCCATGGGCCTATCCTATTCCAGGAGTTATAGCCTAATTCTCTCTGCAAAGACCCCATCTACACTAATAAAAGACAAAGATGCTAATTGACCATAACCTTCGCTACGCCCAAGCCACGCCCACCAACCAATCAGAGTGACTATATGCAAATTAACCAAACCAAGATGGCGGCCGGCAGCCATGGAGCTAGAGCAAGCAGGAGGCTTGGTTGCCCTGGTGATGGAGGAAGCCAAGCTTCCCACCTGCCCTGGCCAGCTGTGGCCTCCACAAAAGGCAACAAAGTTTCAATTATAGAAGACAAATAAATCCCAGATACCTGCTTCCAGCCAGCCTCCACTGGGAGCTTGGGTGGCTACTGGCTGTGGCCAGCCTGCAAATAGCCATCAGCCCCTCATCCAGGCTGGCCAGGCACCCCAGCCGGGACCCTACCTTGAAGGGGCTGTGGCCAGCCTGCAAACAGCCATCAGCCCCTCACCCAGACTGGCCAGGCACCCCAGCAGGACCCCCACCCTGATGCGGGACACCCTTCAGGGCAAACCAGCCGGCTCCCACCCATGCACCAGGCCTCTATCCTATATAATAAAAGGGTAATATGCAAATTGACCCTAACAGCAGAGCGACTGGGAATCATTGGTCACTATGACACACACTGACCACCAGGGGGCAGATGCTCAATGTAGGAGCTGCCCCCTGGTGGTTAGTGCGCTCCCACGGGAGCTCTGCTCAGCCACAAGCCAGGCTGTCAGCTGCCAGTACAGCCTCTCCCACCTCCTCAGCAGCACTAAGGATGTCCGACTGCAGCTAGGCCGGCTCCCCGCTAGCAAGTGGACAGCCCCCGAGGGCTCCCAGGCTGCCAGAGGGATGTCTGACTGCCAGATTAGGACCAATCCCCCGGGGAGCGGGCCTTCGCCAGCAGGTGGTCATTCCCCAAGGGGTCACAGACTGCGAGAGGGCACAGGCCGGGCTGAGGAACCCTCCCGAGTGCACTAATTTTTGTGCACCGGGACTCTAGTCAATAATAATAAAAGGATAATATGCTAATTAGACCGGACATCTTTCCAGACAAAGCCAGGGCCGGAGGGAAGCCAGCCGGGTCCTGGGTGCTGGAGGGAAGCCAGTGCTAGCAGCCGGGGGAAGGAAGGCCTACTCTGGCACGAATTTTCGTGCATCGGGCCTCTAGTTTCCAAATAAGGTTGAATTCACAGGTACCAAGGATTAGGACTTCAGCATTTCATGGGGGAGGAGGTGTTGAGGGGAGGAACACAAGTCAACCCACAACACTTGTTAAAAGATTTTTTTTTAAAAAAATGGAAATTTAATGAGCTCTTCCAATTTATTAATATTTTATTTATATATAAGATATATTAATAATTATATTGATTTATTTTGTTGATTACATAAAGTTAATGCATTTATTATTATAAACAATATATTATATGAATTCTAATTCTATTAATAAATTATTAATAAAACAAATTGAATTAATTTTATAATTTATTATAATGAATCAAAACATTTCTGTGGACCTGAAAGGCCCTTAGGCCATCACTTTTCATCCCTGGCTTCATGGACTATCAGGGTGGTCTTTCCATAAAGCAAAGATGGTAATGTTATGCCTTCCATGATGGCGAGTTATGTCAGCAATAGCTGACAGAAGCATCCTTTTAATGAACACCACCAGCTACATCTCCCCCACACCCCCTAGTGGAGCCTGTCTGAATCTGACCTGAAACAGACCTTCACTGCCAGGCTTATGAGTTTTCTCCAGAAACAGTCTCCATTTCCCCAACTCTCCACCCCCAACAACCCACCCCCCTGTTTTCTCTGCTACTCACTCCAGGCCCAGTTCAAAAGCCACCTTCCTCTCTGAATCCTGCCAGGCATCATAGTGTCTCCCACAGGGTTCCACAGTACCTTGCTTCTGCATTTTGCAACACTGGTTTTCCGAGTATCACAGTGAGGTTTTACTAGTCACTGCTTCTCAGGAACTTTATCTTGGTTGTTATATTAGTTTGTCAGGGCTGTGACAAAGATTCTTTCCTTGAACAAACTTTAATCAAGGTTATTCTGGGGAACTTTATGCACTTCCTTGTAAACACAAATTTCAGCAAGAATTCTTCTAAGTCAGTTTAACCGAAACCCTTGATCCTTGATATCCGATCACCCTCAATATCTAATCAGGTTCTTCATCCTCTCCTGTTTCTCAAGTGATGTCTGTCTTTAGCAAAAGTCCTGTTAGGTCAATTTAGCAAGAACTCCCCCTTACCTATGATGTATTCTTTTAGTAATTTTCCACCCACCGACTCCATCCTGCTCCCTGGCTATAAATTCCCACTTGCCCATGCTGTATTTGGAGTAGAGCTCAATCTTTCTCCCCCATTTCTCCCTGTGTGTCCTGCATTTCCTCTTTCTCTAAAGACACCACTCATTGGATTAGGTCCACCCACATGACCTTATTTTAGGTGAATTACCTCTTTAAAGATCCTGTCTCCAAATATAGTCATATTCTGAGATATTGGGAATAGGACTTCAACATGAATTTTGGGGTGGTACAATTTAGCCGGTAACTGTCATTTCTTTAAAAAATGTTAATAACCCAAGTAATATAGAAACTTGTTGTTATTGCCTCCAACAATACAGGTAAATTTAGCTAAAGCCCTCCTTTCCCCACCCCACTCCATCCAACTATTAACACTGCTACCAGACTGTTTCTAAGCCTTTGCAAATATGGTGAACTCACATAAAGATACAGTTGATTTTTCTTTTACATAAATAACATTATATTTGTCCATACTGTTTTGCAAATCCTCCTCATCATTATTTTAAATGTGTATATTCACCCACCCTTGCTCAGACCCAGAATTTAGCAATGGCTAAGTATGTTCAGAACATTTGTTTAAATATTGAAAGGAATGAAGGCATGGAATATAAATCCACTAATGAGTTTTGTAGCAGTCACCTGATATCATAGGGCCTCATTTTTCTTGAGTGTAAAATGGAGTACAATAATTATAATACTCACCTCCTCCAGTCCTCAAATGATCAATTAGAGGTTATCCTTGTTCAAAAAGAGACAAGGGGCCCAAAATGGAGTCACTTATGCTAAGTCCATGTCACCAAACTGAGACTTAATACCTAACCTAATGGTAGTTTCAACCTTCCCCAGGAATATAATCTTAACCGGCCAGTCTGGAATTTCCTGGTCAGCACTAATGAGATAATTCACCTGGTAGACCCCCTTTATCTTGCCTGAAATAAAATAATCCTTTCTTTTGTTTTGACTTCCTTGTATACCGCCCCCCCCCCCCCCCCCCCCCCGCTTCTGCCTTTAAAAATTTTTCCTTTTAGGCAGCTCTTTGGAGTTCCTTTCTATTTGCCAAATGGGATGCTGTCTGATTCATGAATCATTGAATACAGCCAAATAGATCTTTAAATTTACTCAGTTGAATTTTTATTTAACACCCTTCACTATAATACTCAACCAGCATTGTCAACAGGAAGTCCACTATCTTTATTCAGTTTCATTTCCTTGATATTTCTGAGAATCTGGGGAATGCTTCCATTCTCCATAAAACCCATCCTGATGGAAGCTAACATCTATTGACCAGGCCACTCTTCTGAGGATCTGTCTGCTTTCTGTTCCTCTTTACCCAGAATCCTTTCTCTCAGTTCCCCAAAGCACACCTAATACCAGTAGGTTCCGCTTAAAGTATTTTACTACAGCCTTTCTGGTGGCATCATTATCCTCCCCCTCATTATTACCTCTCAGAGAAGCCTGGGGGGTGGGGGTGGGAGGTAGGTCCTGTCAGCGTTTCCCTAGCAGGTGAGGACTCAGAGGCTCAAAGAGGTTGAGGAACTTTCCCAAGTTCACTCAGCTAACGGGTGGGAGAGCCAGGCCCAACGCATTTTCCAGCGCTTGGCTATTATCAGTGGTGGAACCACAGCTCATTTAAGCTGTTTCACACAAAAGCATTAAAGTAACTGAACCACATAGTGAGATAGTATTCTATTTTCAGTTATCTTCCATTCCTTCTGATTCAATCGAGGAAAGCCTCAGAAACACTCTAATACCCGTTGAAAAGTTCTCTAATGTGCCAATCTCCCTTTCTAACACAGAAAGAGCAGGCACCAGTATCTAGCTGGAGTTTAATGACATTATTTTGTTTTCCTTGTATTTACTTTTATGGAAACAATGTTGGTTTCCCACATAAATGCTCTATAAAAATATATTTAAGTTTTTAAAAGTGAGTAGATTTACAGAACAGTATTAAGTCAACAAATAGTATGGTTAGTTCATTAAAATGGCAAAAAAATTGTGAGGTTTGGGGCCTCAAGGCTGGGGAATAGTAATAAGGAGGAACTTAAGACAGGATGCCAGAATCCATTGCCTGGCCTGGCCTCTTCAGTCCCCAGGGGCCACCTCTCTCCTCAGTTCCTGGCAGGGACCCCGAGCCTCCAGAAAAGCCAGTTAACATCTAAATACTCCAGACCCACCAGGAGTGCAGCCTTTTCTTTATGCTGCCTTATTGTCCTTAAATTTCTCCATTTCAAGGAGGTGAGGGGTTCCATCTCTCTTAGCATAATAAAAATCACTGGCATTTTTCTCTTAAACAAACAAAAAAAGAGCAGCCAGTTTTCTCCTCACAGGCAATTAAATGACAGCAGCTTTGCCAAGGCGGTCCTTTAGGTCCATTAAAGGCCTGGTAGGGCCTTAGGTCCTAAGAGCAGCCTCCCAGCCGGGAGGGCTTTGCTCCTCCCTGCTCAGAGTGAAAGCTCTTCCTGGTGCATGGCTCTGACCTTGGCCCTGGCGTCTTCTGTTCAGACATGCCAATTTTTGTGGGCCAGTCTCCTTGGCTTGGCATTCGAGGCCCTTCACAGTCAGTCCAGTAAGGTGAGGTGAAAGCACATTGGGCCAGGACTCTGGAAACCGGGGTTCTGGTGCTAGAGTGAGCCCTAATTTGCTGTGTGACCTCTGTGGGTTCCGTTTAACCATCAGTAGAAAGAAGGGATTGCCTCGTGGTCTGAGAAGGAATGGACAAGAAAGATTTGGACAGAGCAGTCAGGTGGTGATAGGTCAGAGAGATCATGGTGAACTGAAGTGGTGGTAGCAATAAGATAGAAGGAGTATTCGGCAGGTGTGGAAAGTGTTTCTAAGGTAGAAGTGATAGGTCTTGCTGATGGGTTGAATGATCTTTTACCCTCTCTGCCTCCACCCCCTTCGGTATTTAACTTGGAAGTGTCCTCTGCCTCTGTCTCTGGACTTGACCGTGTGCCTGGCTTTGGGTAATAGAATGAAGCAGAAGTGCAAGTACGGTGCTTCCAAGTCTACAACTCGAGAGGCCTTGCTCTTTCCTGTGTTTCTGTCATCTCCATGAGGACATTCCTGAGGTAGCCTACTGGCATGGAACAGATACGTGGCAGAGACTTGAAGTGCCCAGTCAGCCCAGTTGAGACTCGTCTAGATCAGTGGTCGGCAAACTCATTAAACAATAGAACCAAATATCAACAGTACAACGACTGAAATTTCTTTTGAGAGCCAAATTTTTTAAACTTAAACTCTATAGGTAGGTACATTGTTATTAACTTAATTAGGGTACTCCTAAGGCTTAGGAAGAGCCACACTCAAGAGGCCAAAGAGCTGCATGTGGCTCCCGAGCTGCAGTTTGCCGGCCACGGGTTTAGATGAGTCTTTTCTAGAGCTGACATTCTGTGGACTGTGGCTTGAGACTGAATTAATTGACCAGCTCAAGATCTAAGAGGCCGAAAGAGCCAGAGCTGCAGTCCAGCTCTCAGACTTGACCATACCCAGCCCAGCCACAGGGAGGACTTTGATGCTTTGCCACTTCAAATTGTTTTATGCCTGAGGCATCCCATGTCAGGAAAAACAGGTCTGCTGGGAATTAAGCTGGCCTCCTGGCTTCCCAATGGGTCTTCTCATGTAAATAATCAGCCAAAAAGCTCTATAGGTTGAGGAAGCTGCTCGCACTTGATCCCTCTTAACACTCCTCCCATCCCAAATGACTGGTTTCAGCAGTTTTCTGTCTTGTCTTTTAAAAAGGAAGATAGGTGCTTTTAAAACTTGCCAGAGCCTTAGCTGGTTTTGCTCAGTGGATAGAGCGTTTGCCTCTGGACTGAAGGGTCCTGGGTTCGATTCCAGTCAAGGGCACATGCTGGGGTTGCGGGCTCAATCCCCAGTAGGGGGAGTGCAGGAGGCAGCTGATCAATGATTTTCTCTAATCATTGATGTTTCTATCTCTCCTTCTCTCTTCCTCTCTGATATATATTGATATATATATATATATATACACACACACACATATATATTTTAAAAACTTGCTAGAAAGCAGATGTTCAGCATAAAATATTTGAACAATATATAAATGTACGAAGAAGAGTAAACGTCAACTAAAAATATTATGTACCTACCCCTGTCTGAGTGATCTTTCATGAACATTTTTGTGTTTTTTGTGTTCATCCTCCTAGGCTTTCTCTAAGAAATACAGGGTGGGGCAAAAATAGGTTTACAGTTGTGAGTACGTGAAACAGAGTTGATTCTTGTGTTATTATTTACTCTTATATTATTTTCCATAGAAACAACTATAAACCTACTCTTGCACACCCTGTATAAAGACATATATCTTTATAATGAAGACAGGACCATACTACAAATACTATTATAATTTTTTAAAAGTTCAAATTGTGATTTATGAAAATACAAAGTGAACATTTTTCAAAGTTTTATTAACTTAGTAATTAATGAATTGTCAACTGAAAAATAATACTGACTAGATGTTTTGTCACCAAAAAGGATTTATTCTGAAAAAGAAGGGGTTGCAACCCAGTGTACGCAGATGTGGCTAGCCATGTACCTACCCACTCTGGCTTTCAGACCTAGGTGGAGGGATAGTCATAGAAGGGAAAAGAAAGTTAAGGAAAGGGGAAGTTAGAATCATAGAGCGTTATTATAAACAGAGTTCTTCTTATAGGGTTTGGCCTATAGGGTTCTCAAGATTCCAATTCCCATAGAGTGTGAGAACTTCTATAACCCTAGGTCCTCCCATTAGTCTTCTGCAGAATGAACTAGTCATATAGTAAAACCAGTTCAAAGGAGAATCTGATTAACATACAGCGATACATACACACAATTAAGATTGCAGAAGTACATTTTCTAATAGATGTAAAATTGATAACTATCATTGGCACAATAAACTGATGTTTAATCTCTTAAATTGTACATTTACAGACAAAATCAGTTTGTATTTCTATGAACAAGAAAAATTTGCATTATTATAATTTTTCTACAGTTTATAGGGTTGTGAAATAGCTGAGTCAGAGATAGTGAAAGACAAGCCCTAGCTGGTTTGGCTCAGCGGATTGAGTGTCGGCCTGCGGACTGAAGGGTCCCGGGTTGGATGCCAGTCAAGGGCACATGCCCGGGTTGTGGGCTCGACAGGAGGCAGCTGATTAATGATTCTCTCTCATCGTTGTTGTTTCTATGTCTCTCCCTTCTTCTCTGAAATCAATAAAAATATATTTTTTTAAAAAAGAAAGAAGAGTACAATGAACAACCTTACATCCTTCATCTAGATTTGCTAATTTTGCCACAGTTGCTTTATTTCTGTGTACTATACGTACACACGCACACACACACATACAGACACACACACACACACATGCCTTTTTCCCCCGAATCATCTGAAAGTTGCTGGTTTGATGTCTGTTTACCTCTAAAATCATTAGCACATATCTCCTAAGAACAAGAACACTTTTCTACACGATCATAATGTTATTGTCACATTCAGTAAATGCATGATTAATGCCATAATACCTAAAAACAGTTAATGTTTACATTTCTTCGGTTGGCCTGATTATATTGTTTTATAACTTTACAGTCTTCATCCAGCAGTATAAGAAGCATTTAGTTTCCATGTCTCTTTAGTGTCCATTAGTCTGGAACAATCCCTCCTGCCCTATTTTTTTTGGCTTTCCTGACATTGGCATTTTTGAAGAGTCCAGGGCAATTGTTTATAAAATATTTCATAATTTGAGTTTGTCAAATGTCTCCTCATTATTCAATCAGTTCACACATTTTGGGGCAAAAGGCTGTCTAGACGATGCCATGTCTTTCTAGTGCATCCCATCGGAAGGCGTATGTTATCAGCTTGTTCCATTATTGGCAATGACCTTGTCTGTGTTTTTGGGCAAGTGACTTCACCTTGTTGAATCCTTGACTTTTCCATCTGTAAAAAGGATTCATTCATATAAAGTGCTTAGTCTAGTGTCAGACACATGTTAAATGCTCAATAAATGAAAGCTACCTTTGCCAACAGTGCTGTTATTATTTAAACCTGAGAAAATTCTGTTATTCAGTGGATTAAGGGGATAGAAACAATGAATTTGATCCAGCTCTGTGACCTTGAACAATTCTTGTCCTCATTCTGATGAACTCCATTTCCCTCATCTCTAAGTCAGGGCTCAGAATCCCTACCCTGCAAACTTCATAGCATCATTCAACAGATTGCATGGGTATCTACTGTGTGCAGAGTAATCACAGTCCTAACGCTAAAAGCAAAGAGTGAGCGTTGCTATTCTCCTCCTTTAACACATGGTTAATTGGCATTTCAGAGCCAAAGCGTAGCAAAGCAGGGACTCCATCCAGCCCTCCCTGACCTCTGTGCCTGTCCTCTTTCCTTTAGGTCACTGTGTCAGAAGAGCAAAGGAGCATTAGATGTGAAAACGCTCCACGGAGCTGCAGAGCCCTATAAAGGTAAAAGGGTATTTCATCAGCCCAATTACATTCCTTCTAGGGAAAACGTAACTGGGAGGACAGCAGGAGATTTTGGGTACATTTTTTTCTTCTTTTCAATTCTTGAGATAATTCATGAGAGTCTTAGGTTGATGTCATTTACCAAGGACTTCTCCTACATTCAAACAATTACTAGGTGAAGGTAGCAGAGATCCAGCCAGCTCAGAATCAAATCCTCAATTGAAGGAGCTAATTAGAAAAGCTTTTTGAAGTAGTAATTCATTTAGGACATTCTTTTGAAGAAGACCCAGAAATGGCACAGGTTATTCCCACTTATATTCCCCTGGGGAGAAGTCAGACACACGGTCACCCTAACCACAAGCGAGGCTATGCAAAGATGGTTTGATGGGGCAGCCATGTGCCTGGCTACAGGGCTACTCACAGGCAAAAAAGGGAGGAAGGGTTTGGTGAACAGTCAGCAATTTCTGCCATATGCCATTCCAGATAGCCTACATTTCCTTGAGGATCTGTGTTAGTTTCCTAGGCCTGCCATAACAAAGTACCACACATTTGGTGGCTTAAAACAGCAGAAATATCTTGTCTCACATTCTGTAGCCCAGAAATCCAGGTGTTGGCAGTGCCAATCTCCCTCATGTCTTTTCTAGCTTCTGGCCACTTCAAGGAGTTTCTTGGCTTGTAGATGCATCACTCCCATCTCTGTCCTGACATGGCCTTCTCTATGTGTCTTCACATTGTCTTCCCTTTTATGTATCTGTCTCTGTGTCTGAATTTCCCCTTTTTAAGGACCCCAGATCTATTGGATTAAGGCCTACTCTCATGACCTCATTTTTAATTTTACTATTTCTGTAAAGAGCCTGTTTCCAAATAAGTCCACATTTGGAGATATTCAGGGTTAGGACTTCAACATATCTTTTTGGGAGGGATACAGTTTCATTGATAGCAAGGTCTAATATCTGCAACCAACTTTTGGGCACTGAAATCTGGATCACTTGTAACAGAAGCAAACAGAACGTATTGAAGAATATTGGGAAACTCCTGGAATGGAAGGAGCACTTGAATAATCAGGTGTTGGGAGACAGAAATTAGGGCCACCCCAGGCCAAAATGTGGACATCTCCTTAGGGCCTGCTTTCTAGATGACACCGCTCCTGAGTACTTCTGGCCAAGTTTCCCTTCTCTCAAGACACAAATTCTTGGAAGAGTCCCTTAGGTCAGCCTGTAGTGGAGTCAGGGTTAGGGGTATGTGGATGGGGCCAAGTGAAGGGCAGTCTAGCTGGACCTCCTGGGGTGTGGGAAGGGTAGTTCCTCCAAAGAAAGAGAGGGGCTTCTATCAAAAGATGGGGAGGAATGCCCAGCCTGTGTGGCTTAGTGGTTGAGCATTGACCCATGAACCAGGAAGGAAGTCACGGTTCCATTCCCAGTCAGGGCACATGCTGTGGTTGCAGGATCGATCCCTAGTAGGGGGCATGCAGGAGGCAGCCAATAGATGACTGTTTCCATCTCTTTCTCCCTCTCCCTTCCTCTCTTTCAAATTAATAAAAACATATTTTTAAAAAAGATGAGGGAAAGATGTGTTGCGCAGGCAAAACCACAGCTGTTTGCTACACATTGTAATTCATTTGAGAAGGATTGTCAGCTCAGGCAGTTATATTTCTAAATATTTTGGCATTTAAAGGAGCCAGATTTAGTCATCTGGAAAATGAAAAGTAGTGGAAAAATGCAGTATCATGTGGTAGAAAGAGCACTTATAGTGGAAATAGGAGAGCAGGTTTTTTTTTTTTTTTTTAATATTTGCAGATGGTATAATCCTATGCTGAAAACTAAAGCAAATTAACTGAAAAGCTCTTGGAAACAACAGGAATGCTCAACCAAGTATCAAGTTTCTAACTAGAAATAAAAATAATGCAGTATAATCAATTAGAAAAAAAGCATAACAGAACTGAAGATGTTATTCAAATTAGCCACCAAGGCAATTTGTAAAGGATTAAACTCAGCAAAAACTGCAAAGGGTCTGAGATTCTACTTGGAGACATAAAGGATGAAGGGTGGGAAGACTTGTGATTATAAAGATATCATTACTCTCTAAATTTATTTATTCAGTGCAGAAATCTCAGTAAAAAATTAAAATCACCTCAGCCAACTAAAATCTTCATTACTTTTTTAACTTCAAAATATGAGTGTAAAATTCATAGGATAATTGCCTGACCTTGGATGGCAGGCCCTCATAACCAACAGGCTTCCTTCCAAGGGACAGGGCCTAGGTCAGTGATGGCGAACCTTTTGAGCTCAGCATGTCAGCATTTTGAAAAACCCTAACTTAACTCTGGTGCCGTGTCACATATAGAAATCTTTTGATATTTGCAACCATAGTAAAACAAAGACTTATATTTTTGATATTAATTTTATATATTTAAATGCCATTTAACAAAGAAAAATCAACCAAAAAAATGAGTTTGCGTGTCACCTCTGACACGCGTGTCATAGGTTTGCCATCACTGGCCTAAGTTTTGACTCTGGCTCTGCAAGTAATGTAATCTTTTCGGGCCATAATGTCCTTACTGTGAAGTGGGATAATCATATCTTTCTGCTTACAGAGCTGAAGCAAACTGAGAGAAAATATTTGAAATAGTTTTATAAATTGTAAGGCACTCATCAAGCTATAATACAATTTTCTAAAAATCCTCCAACAACGCCAGATAAATTCAACATTGTGAATTTAACAATCACAATGAGAAATATTTTCTTTTTTAAAAAAAATATATTTTATTGAATTTTTTTTACAGAGAGGAAGGGAAAGGGATAGAGAGCTAGAAACATCGATGAGAGAGAAACATCGATCAGCTGCCTCCTGCACACCCCCTACTGGGGATGTGCCCTCAACCAAGGTATATGCCCTTGACAGGAATCGAACCTGGGACCCTTCAGTCCGCAGGCCTACGCTCTATCCACTGAGCCAAATGGGTTAGGGCGAGAAATATTTTCATTGCTCTCATTTTGCAAAAGGACCAACACCTTTTCTCTCATTAAACACAGTTACAGATGATTAGTAAATACTTGATTCCTTCGGAGGAGAGATAAAAGCTAATGTGAGCTGCTTATTGCACTAGAGAGGCAGCCATTGGTGTGGCCACTCCCAGGTCATGTGAACTGAGCAAGATGCTCATGCTTTCCAGCACCTCCTCTGCTCCACCCTCCTTACCCTGAGTTATCATTTATCTTCTGTAGAATGAAAGGTTAGGGACTTCATGAAGTTTGGGAACAAAAATCCTGGAGTCCTCACAAATCTCAGTTTGAACCCTGGTGCCAGCATTTACCTTGAACAATTCATTTTTTCTTTTGCCAGGTTTAAAAATCTATCAGACAGGATGATAATATCTACCTCATCAAGAAGACCCAAGGCTTAAATGTACATACAAAGTGGCTGGAACATAGTAAATGCTCAATAAAAATGGCAGCTGTTGTAATTACCATAATAATACTATTATATATGAATATGATTATTCTTATTATTGCTACTACCTCTAAGGCCCTTTGCAGCTCTGAAATTCTAGGATAATATGTCAGAGTAAAGCTAAAACAGGAAGAAAAAAGATTTCCTTAATAGGACTTGAGTCAGTATCGCAAGTGGGACAGTTTTCTAGAAGACAAGCCCGTGTGCTCACAGAGCCTTATTTAACCTTGGTGACTCACAACCAGAACTCACTGCACCCTGTCTGCTCTGGAAAATGGGGGAGAGTTAGACAAAGCCAGATGGGGCTGAACAGGGGAAAGTCCTGGCCTGGGAGCCTGCAGCTGATGACTCCTCAGACAGTCTAGTCCACGAGTTTTTAACTCTTATAAAATATATTGAACTGAGGATTTTTTTTCTTCAATTAATTTTTGAGATAGACACCACTGATGGCCAACTCAAAGCTGCGATGCCTCTCTCCTTCCTTGAGGGCAGAATCCTGACGTGAGTCAGGAGAGAAGGATGCAGCCTCAGGGCAAGGGCTAGGAGGAAGTTTGATTATTCTTGCCGGTGATTGGCTTAGGAATGGCCATGTGACACCATTCTGGCTAATGAGATAGGAGGGGCGTGTACTCTGAGGCTTCTGGGAAAATTTTCCTCATTGTTAAAAAAAAAAAAAAAAGACATGCCCTACCTGTACTTTTTATGGGACTACAAAAACAGTACAACCACTATGGGGGGTGTATTAGGTTCCAGTTGTTGCAAATTACCACAAACTTGGGGACTTAAAACAACACAAATTAGTCTCTTAAAGTTCTGGAGGTCAGACGTCTCACTGGGCTGAAACCAAGATGCTGACAGGATGTGCTCCATCAGGAGGCTCTAGGGGAGATTCTGTTTCCTCCCCTTTTCCACCTTCTAGAGCTTCATTCTTTGCATTCCCTGGCACATAGCTCCTCCTTCATCTTCAAGACCAACAAGATAGTATCTTCAAAACTCTCCCTGCGCTGTCTTCTTATGGCCTTCTCTTCCATGGTAAACTTTCCCTCTGCCTCCCTATTATAAAGGAGCCTTACAATTGTATTTAGAGTTTGCCTAGATAATCCAGGATACTCTCCCTCTCAATATTTTTAACTTAATCACATCTGGAATCTCTTTGCCATAGAAGGTAACATACAGGAATTAGGATCTGAGTATCTGTGGGAGCCATGAGTCAACTCTCCCTCCCTCCCTCCCTCCCTCCCTCCCTCCCTCCCTCCCTCCCTCCCTCACTCCCTCCCTCCCTTTGTCCCTTCCTTCCTTTCTTCTTTCCTTTTTTTCCCTCTCAATCCCTCCTGTGCACCCTCCCTTCCTTACATCTTCCCATAAGCATTTGTTGGTTCCTGCTGTGGATCAGACCCTAGGCTTGAAACTAGGGATTAAAGATAAAAGAAATGTGGTTACTGTTCTGAAAGAGCAGAGCAGGGGAGACAGATGTATCCACAGCCAAAAATGGATATAATGTGGATGCATCACAGAGGGGGGAGGAAATTTAACTGGACCTCGAAGGGTAAGGAGCATCGCCAGACAGAGCTAATGGGGAAAAGAAGGACATCCTGGCCAGAGGGAAAGAAAGAGCAAATGCTTGGGAAGACAAGAAAGCATAGATGGCTGGTAGGGAGGGTAGGGGAAAGGTCATGGTGTCTAGGAAAGAGTGCGAGCAGATGAAGTTGGCGCTAGATCAGAGAAGGCCTTGAAGGTGGTGCTAAGAAGCTTGGAAGGTGCCCGCCGGTGTTGGTCAGTGGCTGAGCGTTGATGAATGAACCAGGAGGTCACAGTTCAATTCCCAGTCAGGGCACATGCCCGGTTGTGGGCTTGATCCCCAGTGTGGGGCGTGCAGGAGGCAGCTGATCAATGATTCTCTCTCATCATTGATGTTTCTACTTCTTTCTCTCTCTCCCTTCCTCTCTGAAATCAATGAAAAAATACATCTAAAAAAAGAAGCTTGGAAGGTGATAGTGGCTGTTAAAGAGTTTTAAACAGGAGCATGGTAGGATCCTGTTTGTAAGAAAGATCCTTTGGAGGCCATCTTGTGGTGGGTGGTTAGAACAGGGTTAGACTGGAGAGGGCCCTGCGTCCAGTTAAGAGACAGTTGCAACACTCCAGACCAGAGATGATAAGGTAGGATCTGAGGCAATGGAGATGGTGAGGGGGGAGCCATTGCACAAGCAATTTAGAAGATAGATTTGATAAGAGTTGACAGTGGAAATACCTGCAGGGTGATATTTAGGAGATGTGGAAGATTAAGTATGAAGTGGCGCCTGCCATTTTAATTCCTTCCCAAATAATGTGACCTTATCTTCCATTCTTTTCAGAGGATATATTTATATTTATATGATCTCTCTCTCTGAAGCTACCTTCTCTCTTTTTTATTTATTTTTTATGAGTGGTTCTTCCTGATTTTAGTGAGCCGTAATGGCTTTTTCTTCCCAGCCCCTGTTTCCTGGTGCCTGGTTCCTCCATAAAGATCTTGGTGAAAACTAGCCATGCTCCGAGACTTTCCACTGGTCACCTGTGAGCTGAGCCAATCAGAGTCCTTCTCTGTGGTCTTGAAACTGGGTCAGAAGATATGGCTGCTACTCTCTGGAAAAGAATTAAAAAGTAGGTAGCTGTTGGCTGATGGTGCAAGTGGCTGTTTTTTAAGAAGCGAAAAAAGCTGTGTTTCAGTGAGTGGGAATAACAAAGTATAGGCTCAGAGAAACATGAAAGAAGTAAAGAGGGCCATATGTGTTCCCACCACACTCGAGGCCCTGATTCCTCCTGATCCTGAGGCAGGATGTTTCTACCTGTGGGGTTCCTTTTGCTTTAGCTAGCTCTGGCCAACATTACTGAGCCCAAAAGCACTTTAATATTTTTGTCTACAGAAGCTATTACAAAAGTCACACACCAGTGATTGCATCTTCCAGAAGTGCCTTTGTGTTCATGCAATTTACTCTCCCAATACTTCCCTTTTTTGCTTCTTGTTTATTTTTTAGAATAAACTTTTAAATTGAAATATAACATACACATAGCTGATGTTCATTGTTAAAAGACCCATTTGTAGTTATTTTTTAAGTCACTACTCAAAAGTACTAGGTAAATAGAAGGCAAATTAACCAATTCTCCCCCAAACATTTACTGAAAGAATTCTCAGTGCCAGTAGGTAATGGGGAAGTGGAGATGAATAACATCCAGTCTGTATCATCCAGAACATACAACCTATAGGGGGGTGGGCAGATGGGTATGGACAAGGCAAACAAAGTATTATTTGACAAATTCTAAAGTAGAGCATTTATTTGACAAATATTTATTTAGTGCCCAATACGTAACAGGCTCTGTGAAATAGTCTATGGCAGGAAGTCAGTCTCACAGACCCTAAGTGCTAATGGAAGTATCCTATATAATAAAGATCTAATATGCAAATGGCCGTCACACCCTCACGCCCTCGCCCTGGGGCCTGGGGACCTGAGGCCGAGCCAGGGGACCTGAGGCTGTGCCCCCCCCCCCCACCCTGGCGTCGGGGCCGGGGGACATGAGCTCATGCCCCCTGCCCCAGCATTGGGCCGGGGGACCTGAGGATGTGCCCCTCCGCCCTGCAGGGCTTGATGGGGGTGGGACTGGCTGGGTCTGGGTCTCGCATGATTTCGAAGCTCGCATGTATGGGTGAGCGGGGACTTGACTCTGGGTCCTGTGGTGCGCCCCAGACTCTGACAGGAGGGAGATTTTCATATACATTTTACAAATTTTCTTTCATCTCTGACACTTCTATTATAGAGAAAGGGCAAATAGCAATATTAAAATATTTCCTCTAATTAATTCCCTTTTAATGTGCATGAATTTTGTGTGCCAGGCCACTAGTAGTATATAAAAAGAGATGTGGCCCTGAGGGGCCAGGAATGGGGAAGATGGCATTTGAGCTGGGCTTAGTATTGAGGCAGGTGGAGAAGGTGGAAAGGGGTATTTTATGGTCAGGAACCAGCACGAGCCAAGTATGGGAGAGCAATGGTTCAAGAACATGGCTGGGAGCTGAGAGAAGACCTCATGACCAGAGGTAGATTATGAGTTGGGAAGCAAGGCAGTGGCAGGATATGAAGCTGGATGAGACCCTGGGGCCAGATCACTAAGAGTCTTAAGTGCTATGTATGGCACAGATATTTACTGCTCACCAAATATCCATCTACTCCCCACATTTCCCAGTCTCCTTGCAGCTGGAGGGAACCATGTGGCTAGTTTTACCAATGTGCTGAAAACGTGTCAGTTCAGGGCTAAAGTATAAAAAAGCAAGCTTTCCTAGGAGCTTACACATTGCCACAGTGACCAAGGAGGCTACACATTCTAAATGGTATAGCTCCTTGATATTGGCCCTTCCATTAGTCTGGGTCCGAGAGTGATTATGTGGAGCATATGTACCATGTGTTAAGCCATTAGGTTTTGGGGGTTAATTTGTTACTGCAGCATAATTTAGCCTATTCTAACTAATGCACCAAGTTGAAAATTTTGGAATTTAATCTAAAGATGGAGAGTAGCCCTCAGAAAGTTTTAATCAGGTGAGTAATATGCCAAATTTGCCAGACCCTGCCATCTACATTGTCCCTATTTGCATGTAACAGCAGTGTCATTATCTACTGTCCCATCTCAGGAGGATTTGACCTTGTTCAGTTCAGCTCCCACTTTTCTTGTTCCCTTTCCCCCACCATGCCCAGAGCTTTCTTGTCACCACTCCACTGGGTCCAGGTTTTGCCCTGGGGCATATATCACCTGGAGTAATAGGGCAGGTTCACGTTGAAGGTGTATGGTATGGACGGGCATCTCTCCAGCTGGGCAGGCATCCAGTGAGTTACCAATGCTACTGGAGTGACCTGTTTATTCACCAGTTGCCTACAGAGGCACAGTGTGCATGGACAAGTTTGGTGCAGGCAAGAGGACGTTCTCTTTCTGGTCATGGCTGAGCGAGCTGTGGCCGTGATTTAGCTCTTCCCCATGCCTTGTGTCCCTTGAAGCCGTCATTGCTAGTACCATTCACCTGGCTCAGTTGAGCTTCATGTCCTCTTCCGTTTTGGTAAACTGCCCCAGATCAGCTCCCATGCCAGTGCGGCGCTTGTGGTGACTTTCTGTCACTTTCTTCTCCTCTTGCTATTCTCTGATTCCTTCTACTTTAAGAAAATCTTTCCCCTTTTCTGGCCTCTTCCATGGTACTTCCTTCTCTCTCTCTTCTGGTTCCTCTGTTCTTCTCTAGTTCTTAATAGACTGTTGATCTATTAAATCTAAGGCCTGGTTCATCAGCAATTAATACAAACAAACCCAAAAAGAATAGATTTCCCTTTCTTTAAGCGTAGGGAGGGCTCAACATTCAGACAATAAGTGAGGAAAAATAATTGCTCTAAGTTGGCAAAAAAAGGGAGGCAACTTCAGACTGTTTTTAGTATGAAAACAAATTGAACCTTCACATCCTGCCACACATATAATAGCAGGATTTGGCCTCCCCCCAAACAAGCCACTTGTTCTAAAAGCTTTCAGCCTTACACCATTGTAGAGAGCCATCTCAGGGCTGGAGGTCCATTCTCCTTACTTATTCTTATTTAGGCCCTTCTCATTCCCTTTTTCTCCTCCCAGTTCCCAATGCCCCCAACTCCTCCCCCTGGAGTCCACCCCAGAGGAGATAAAGAATTACTTAAAATCAGAATTACTTTTTCACCTGAAGAGATCGTCCTTTACTTTCTGATGGTTCGGACCTTTCCCTTCCAGACTGGGCTCTGAGCTTTGGCTTTACACAACCATGGAAGAGGCTATAAAAGGGGAAAGATTTTCTTAAAGTAGAAGGAATCAGAGAACAGGAAGAGGAGAAGAAACTTCTCAGGGTTTCCCCCCCTAACACAGGAGCAGTTTTCTCCAGAAGATGAATTCTTCTGCCATCCCTTTAGTAACAGCACATACAGCAATATTTTTGTGTCTCCACCACGTGTGTTTTCTGTGAATTGTTATTATTTTGACTAGAGAATACAGTCACATGGTTTAAAATTCAAACACAATAAAGGGTATGCACAGAAGAAAAAAATCTACTTTCAGTACCTATCTACCTGCCACCAGTACTCTCCCAGAGGTGGCCAATGTTACAGTTTCTTATGTATCCTTCCACAGTGTTTTACACAAGTACAAGCAAACACATACATCTATTCTTTCCACTATTTTTTACTTTTCACACATGCTACATTGGTTTGTACCTTGCTTTTTTTCGGTTAAAAATACTAATGTAGCTTGGGAAGGGAATGCCCCCATCTTACTACATAAAGAGTTTTATCTTTCTATGGTATTCAGTATATGGGTGTTGTGTAATTTATTTAAATAATCTCCAGTTACATTTATATGATTTCTTGTGTTTTTACTTTAAGCAGTGCTGCCCTGATAATCTTGGATATTCCATTTTGCACATTTTTTTAGTATATCTGTAGAAAAAAAAATTCCCGGAGATGGAATTGCTGGATCAAGAGAATGACAAGTATTCTAATTGCCTGTCTTTGGCTTGTTCCAAATTACAGTCTTGCCAGCCATTAAGAGACACTTCCCCCCCGCCCCTCCAATAGAAAACATGTATTTCTAGAAAAACCCTCTAGGGCCATGTAGGAGTTGGATAGGAGGGAGAGGACCTAGTAATGCCTATGAGGGAGATGGTTTGTTATAGGAAAAATGGGGCAGGGGAGATTCATGCTCTTTGGGGATCAGAGGTTCTCTGAAGGTGAGGCTCTGGAAGAATCAAGAGCTCACCAGTCACAGAGAGGAAAGTGTCTTGCTGGCTCTTCCTGGGAATTTAATCTGAAGAGATAATTTTGGGCCCTGGCTGGGTGAATAGGTTGGAATGTCATCCCACACCAAAAGGTTGCAGGTTTGATCCCCAGTCACGATGTGTACACAAGGCAACCGGTCGATGTTTCTCTCTTACCTCTCTCTTTCTCTCCCTCTGTCTCTCTGTAAAATCAGTCTATATATATATATATATAGACTGATTTTACAGAGAGACATATTTTATATATATATTATATAATTATATATATAATATGTGATATATAATTATATATATAGTATATATATATATAATTTGGGGAGAAAAGCTGTATGCCTGAGGAAGTACCTTGCAGAATTACCAATAAGAGTAAGGAATAGAACATCATTTAGTAATGGTTAAGTAATGATATTCTGTAGAAAAGCAAAGTAGAACAACAACAATAATATCAGCTATTGTTTATTAAGAGTTACTATGTGTCAACATTGGATTAAATATTATTTAAAACCCCATTTAATCTTTATACCAACTCTCTGCATAAGGCACTATTATTTCTAATTTACAGGTGAGAAGATGGAGGATCAAAGATGACAAGTAACTTGTCAAAGGTAACATAACAAGGAAGTGGCAGAGCCGGGATTCCACAAAGGGGTGTGTGACCCCACAGCCTGCACTCTCCAATTCACTAGAATGCCTCCTCTCAAGAGCTCTGGGAGAAGTGTCATCGGAGATGAAGAGATTACAGGTGAGAAAACCGAGGCTCAGAAGGATATATGGCTTTTTTGGGAGGAAATATAAAGAGTATATCACAACCTAGAAAAATGTTTGCTAAATAATGAGAGAAAAAGCTGGTGTTTAATTGTTTAAATATGATGATCACACCTAGAAAAAGTAGAAATACTTGTGGGTGTGCTGCCTACCCACCCAAAATATTCTAGGGCACTCCGGGGTTTAAAGTTTCTGGTGGTTGTCTGTCTTCTATCAGTGCTATGCTCTGCCTAGGAAAGTTGGGGCATTATGGTTACTTTACGTACAGCTAAAGACATTTAAGTAGTGACTGTATTTTTAATACCATGAGCATTTATTATGGAACAAACACTGTGATGTTGTGATATAATAAGAAATATATATTTTGGGTTTTATGTTCTGTTAGTTGGCCTTTGACCCCTGCTCCTGACACAGAGTGCCTGAAGTCCTTGGAATTCCTTGGGTGATAGGAGCATTTATTGTTCTGATGAGGAGACTCTTGATGGCCTCCTGATAGCTTCATGGTGGGGTCTGGTCACCAGAAAGACCAAGCCATGATTAGAAACTTAGAACTTTCAGCCCTACTCCCCATCCTCTGGGAAGGAGAGAAGAACTGGAGGTTGAGTTAATAATTGATTGTGCCTGTGTGATGAAGCCTCCATAAAAGTCCCTGAACTATGGGGTTCAGAGAGCTTCTGGGTTGCTGAACACACAGAGGTGGCACCCACAGAGGCAAGGAAGCTCCACGCCCCCCCTCCACACCTTGCCTGATGCAGCTCTTCCAACTGGCTGTTCCTGAACTCTGTCCTTTATAATAAACTGTTACCCTAGTAAGTATACTCTTTTCCTGAGTTCTGTGAACCATTCTAGCAAGTTTGGAAACTCAAGAAGTGGGTCACGGGAACCTTTGATTTGTAGCTCTTCGGTCAGAAGTACTGGAGGCCCAGACTTGCGATCGGCCTCTGAAGTGGAGGTAGGGACAATCTTGTGGGACTGAGCCCTGAACATGTGGGATCTGATGCTATTTCCAGGTAGATAGTGTCAGAATTGAATCGAATTGTTGGTGTGGGAGAAACCCACGTATTTGGTGTCAGAAGTGAAGGTCTGTGGGAGTAGTAGAAAAGAAACTAGTTTTCCCTACACACACACACACACACACACACACACACACACACTCACACACACTCACACTCATACTTCAGTGTTGCTACAGTGACTCAAACTTTTTCAAAATAGGAAACTCAGAAACCCCAAGGGGTGATATTTGATACAAATCTAGAAGGTTAAGGAAGCAGACATTTTGCGAGGATATCTTAGCCTTACTAATTAATGTAACTTGATATCAATGTCTTGCCTATTCATTAAAAGGCTACTACCGTCATTAGATTTCTGTGGTGATTGTTTTTTAAAGGTTAGCCTTGACCAACTCCATTATAAGTTGTTTTCAGCAGTACAAGTGCACAGAACCAAGGCAAGAGCCTTATATTTATTTCAAACAGTGAAAGTAACAGCTATTAATTGGTTTTTTCAGAAAGGTCAGTTGGAATTCCTTTATGTAATCATTTGTTCATCCTGCCTTCATGTTAGTTCTTCTCTGTACTCATTCAGTTCCTTCATTTATGCATTTATTCCACATTGACTAATCTGTTGTGTGCCAGGTTCTATGCTGGGCACTGGGAGCATAATAGCAACAAGGCGTGGTCCCTGCCTATAAAGGATTTGCTGGTAGGGCTAGAAACATAAACAGATGAATATAACACAGTGTGATGTGTCATTTCAATTTCAGAAGTGTGTGTTGAGGTCTGCTCTGTCCGGGGTGCTGTGCTGGGCACTTTCATAGGCAGTAAAGAATGAGATATCTGGCCCTGCCCTCAGGGAGCCCATAGGCTAGTGGGGGAGACAGGAAACAACCTGGTAACTAAATTATTACAAATACCATCATTTCTGTGGGGGGTTAAACAGGGTTCTGCTATGAAGAATAAGAGGACAGGGGAGCCTATTTTGGCAGGATGGTCCAGGAAGTGCTATGATGAGTCATCACAGGGGACTCTGGGAGCCTGGAGGGGCAGCTAATATGATATCCTCTGGAAGAGTCAGGAAATGCTTTGCCAAGGGGCTTCCCCAAAAACGGAGTCTGAAAAGGTAGGGAAGAGTTAAATAAGGGAATAATGTCCAGATGGGCAATCCTGAGGCAGAACTGGGGTACAAAAGCTTGGAGGTGTCGAGATGACAGAAAGCAGTATCTGCTGGGGGGCCATGGGTAAAGGGTTCAGGTAGGAGGGGACAAGATGAAGCTGGAGAGAAATCAAGGCCAGGTCATGTGTGGCCACCAATGTCAGACTAAAGAAGCTTGGAATTTGTCTGAATGGAGATAAAATACATAGCTTACCAACCCATGGCCTTGGCACAGGAGGTTTCCACAGCTTTTCATGGGTCCCCTAAAACCAAACTGTATCGATGTATTTTATGCCATGACTAAGTTGTGTGCTTGAACAGAGAGAGGGGCCACAGGGTGCCAGTTGAAGATTTAACTGTTTTTCTTTCTTAGCTCCACGGACAGATGACATTAAATGTCCTTTTGGGGTAACTCACCTTTACCTAGAGGTTGCTTCTTCGTTCCTGAAGGGGGACATGCCGGGCACCTGGAGACAAGAAAGGGGGAGGTTTGGAGTCCCTAAGGGTGGCTATGCAGACACCTTTAGATATAGAGCTCCTGGCAGGCTGGGCCTTGGAGAATGGCTGTGTGAGAAACCGAGGACGGGAACTGAGAACACTGTCTGGGCCAAGGAGTGAGGTTGCTGGACAGATACCTCCTGAGACACCTGGCGCCTGCCCAGGGACCTAGGTCTTAGGGTCATCTGTCTGAGGTCAGGGTCAGAACAGCAAGAGGGGTGCAGAGGGAGAAAGCAAAACTCCAGATTGCCTGCTTGGTGTGGGCGTGGGCTGACTCTCCCCCCATCCCCGCTGCTGGGGCTGCATCAGCCTCTGAGTTTGGGAGCATTCAGGAGGAAAGGAAACCTCCAACCAGGAAACATTGAGCTTCTCCTTAATCAGGCATTGGGTTTCTCAAGTCGGTGGTTTTGATTTGTGAAAAAATAGATCCAAAGTGATTGCATTTGCACTGTGAGTTTTTAAAGACATTTTTACAAATTACAGATGTAAAATAAGGTAATCTAGAGTGACTTGACCTAGAGGGAAATGTTTTGAAGGACAGTTTACTGGAACTTATGAGACAAATGCCCTCTGGTTCTGCTTGGGCAGGACATTCATGCTGAGGCCAGTGTAGCAGAACCAGGGACTAGAAGAACTTCGGGTTTTATGAGCCAGATGTAATTGCTCTTAGAAATTGTTACTTCTACTGTCCCATTTTGCAGACGAGACAATGGGGGCTGAGAGGATCATCCTGTAAGAAAGAGGCAGGTGGGGAGTGAACTTGGGTGTCCCAATTCCTCTGGTGAGGCTATTTAGACTCTAGCAAAGTGCTGCTACTGCTGAAACAATGGTGAGAAAGGAGAAGAGGAAGAGGTGGGGAAAGATGAAAAAGAAGCACAATACAATAGGGAGAAGGGAGGTGAGAAGGAGCAAAGTGCAAGAGGAGGAAAGTGGAGAAGGGAGATCGACTTTAGGCTAAAACCTTAATCCAATCAGCAGTTATGGGTAGTTTTGTCTGTGTTCTGTTTTGTTTTTTTGTTTTATGAGTTTCTCCAAATTCCATTAGAGATAACGATTTCTAAGAGAGGTTACATCTGGCTCATAAAACCAGGAGTTTTTCCAGTCCCTGGATCTGCTGCAATGGCCTCAGCATGAATGTCCTGCCCCAATGAGAGCCAGAGGGCACCTGTCTCATAAGTTCCAGTAAACTGTCCTTCTAACATCTGCCTTTATGTCAAGTCACTCTAGGTGACTTGCTGGCTTGATTGTGTTTTCACTGCAGCATGGAGCACAAGACATTGAAAAGCCCATTGTTCCGTGTTGTGATAATATAACACTCTGTAAATACTGTAGTTCAATGTACAAAGTGCTGTCCCTCCCACCCTGCTGGTAACCTACGGAGACAGCTGAATGCCTTCTGGTCTGCTGAGCCCAGAAGAGGGGCTGGGCTTTCAGAAACAGCTGGGCTGATTCATCCAGAACAAAAGCCAGTTCTTCCTGCTAAATCCCTGGCAGGCATGGGCTGCGAGGCCAGCAGGCCCCTGTGCCCCTCGTTGGAAATTTCTTGATCTGGTTCCAACAGTGTCAGTCTGCTGCATGAGAGCCTTTGACAACTTCCCCATCCCTCTAGTCTGGCATGTTTTCAGCCCACCTCAGAGAGTGGGAGACAGTGGCTTTGGAGTGAAATCTGGGTTCTCAGCTCTGCCATTTCCCAGTTGTGCAACGTAAACAAGTGACTTCACTTCTCTGAGCCTCAATTTCTTCATCTGTGAACTGGGAGTGAGAATAGTTCAGTCTGAGGAATTTGTTGTCAGATTTGAAGGAGATAATGCTCGGAGCAGGCACCCATGAATCCTGTTGTCCTCTTGCTGCCCTGTTATCTTCTTGGTGTCTCGTTTTGTCTTCCATAACTCAGTCCATGTACCCTGCACTCCAGACACTCTGGGACATGCTCACTCATCTTAAACATCTCCATGCCTTTACCTACAGGGTTCCCATAACCAGCTACTGTTTACAGAGTCCTTTCTATGCCCCACTCTTTGACATGGACAATTTCATTTTCCCACAACTCTTGGAGGTGGACACAATTATCAGATCAAGAAACTGAGGCACAGAGAGGTGTCCTCCAAGGCCTAGCTCATCTCTTTTTTGCAGTCTCCTTGGACTCTGTGTTCCCCAGCTCTCATCCCATCCCCACCTGATCTTCCTCTATCTTAATTCCCATAACACCCTATTGTAAATGTCTGTTTCCTTGGCCACAGACCCTGCAAAGATTGAGTCTATGACTGATTTATTGGTATGCCCTTCCCCCCCAAATGCAGGACCTGCACACAGCTGGTACTCAGAAAAGCAATAAGTAAATTAATAGTAAGGAAAAAAACAGAAAACATAAACTTCTTTTATGGGTACAGTTTGAAAGAATACAAAAATAGCACTGCCTCAAAGATCTTTTTGGTGTGTGTGCTCAAGGGGTTTTATGAGTTACTTTTTATTTCTACAGCATAGGCGTTTACGGTCTTTCTTAAAATAAGTCTACGTTTCTCAAGCAACTTCAAATAACTTCCATATAAAGAGACATTGACTTGTCATGAAGCAGTATATCAAGTGTACAGGGAAGGGGCTAACCTCAAGCCCTAACATTGTCAAGATGAAATGAAATAATTCCTGATCCCGCATAGGAGGCATGGAAAAGACCTTCCCTTCCCCTGGACTTTCTTTCACTTTTGCTGTGGAAAGAAGCTGGGTTCAAATCCCAGTCTACCACTCACCCAACTCTGGAGGCTTAAGCGGGTTACTTATCTTTTCTGAGCCTGTTTATTTATTTGAAAAAATGAAGATAATTATACCTAACCTGGATGATAGTTGTAAGGCTTAATTGAAACAATGCAGATAGTATATAATAAGTGCCTAAAAAGTGGTAGTTATAATTACAATTTTAGTTGCTATTATGATGAGTGCCACTGTCATAGGACCACCTGTGTGCAGCTTCGGACAGCAGTGACAGGCCTGGTGGAAGGAGAAAGGGCATCTGGGTGCTTTTGCTATTTCCTTGAAATTCTAAGCTGGGAGGTGGATGGAGGGGATTGCTGCTGGATAAGAGAAACAGTGACCTTGCTCAGGCTCATGCTGACTGGTGTTTGTTGATGGGACACAGTTACAGAATCGTGTCTGCCAGGGATCCAACGATGTGGAAATTCAACTGTGGGTTTTATGGCTGAGCTGACAGTGATCGCATGGAACTAATACTCTAAGTTCTCATTAAAATAATAGGACAAACACATTCCTGCCCATGGATTCAGAAGACGTTAGAATTGGCAGCTCTTGGAATTCAAAGCACAACCCTCTGCTGAGTCCTCCTGATGTGTCCCAAATTCATCTCCCATTTCCCTCATTTACCAATTAATTAACTCAATAAAAATTTGCTAAGCCTCTGTTCTGTGACACTGGGGATATATTAGAAAACCAAGCAACCACTTTCTCCTTCTTCTGAGCTCCCAGCCACTGAGGGAGATATACACATAAACAGGCACTCAGTGTAGAGGAATGAATGAGGGAACCCAGGGTATGGGTAGTTGTGTGCTGGTAAATGTTAAACAACAGGCTTTGGGATCAGGGAGAAGGGAAGTCTCAATTTGCAGCCTTTGCTATTTCTCCCACCATGGCTGATTTCAGATTATCAGTGTGATGTTACTGAATGTGGAATTGGGAAGTTACGTGTACATAGGTAAAATAACGGGGATCAGGCCTAAGTCATCAGTTGGACATGCCCTGAGGGCTCCCAGTTGAGGGAACCCCCCCAAGCGCATGAATTTCATGCACCAGGCCTCTAGTTTAATTATAAGTTTATATAAATTAATTTTTACTGAAGGCTGTGTTTAACAAGTAGCTATCAAAATTCCTAGAAATTTAACAACCAGCTCTTGCAAGCTGATTCTAGCACACCACTGAAGGGACCGAGACTGGAGCCAATAAAAAACTCCTTCCCTTCTTCCAGGCTTGTCTTCCTCCAGCCTCCACACCTTTGCTTGTTCTGTGCCCTTAGCAAATGCCATCCCGTTCCTCACCTCCATCCTTATTCTTTCTGTCCTTTCAAGGCTGATGTGTCCTTCTGCTTAGTGAAGCTGTATTTCCTGCCTGGCTTCCCCTCCCCTTTCTCTCCATCCACAGGTTACAGTGGGAGCAGCCAGGTTTGTGCAGTGGGACTCTGCCTTTCTGGCTAGAGTCAATTGGATAAAAGATAGGCATCTGACCCAATTTAGCTATGGGTCACAGACAAAGATTTCAGCTCACTGAAAGCAGAAATGCTTGTCTAAAGAGACACAGAGCAATAATAAGATGGGCAGCAGTGAAAGATGCGGTGAGAGTACCTCCCCAATTTCCTTTAGAATTCAGGTTCTGCTTCTAATCTGACCCCAGGGCCCACTGTATCCCTGCCCTAGGGCTCCTGGGGATATTCCAGGATCTCCTGAAAGAACCCCCTCAATTAATCCTTGGCACAAATTTTCCATTTTATGCTCTACTTCTAGGAACTTGCTATAAGGCATTCAATGCTCAATAAATACCCTAACAACTAATTTTTCTGAAGTGAACTCCAGGAGAGGTCTGCACCCAAAAAAGCCCCACAGGTGCAGAAGTCTTCCCTGGCTAGCCCGGCCTTCTCCACTCTGAGTTTCTCCACACCTATCTAGCCACTTGATGCGGGTCTCACTGGCTTTCTTTGTGGAAGATGGCCACCTCAAATGGTGACATTAGCCTTTAGAGATAACCAATCCTCACGGCCTAGTTAATTAGCCAAAATGGTTATGTCCCAGACTCTAACCCCAAATTCTGGTAGTCCAGCTTGGTTCTGGTAACTTTTCTTAACACTCTCCACTGTGTTTGGGGTGGGTGGGGGTTATAGTACAAACTTGGGTGCCTAGCAAGGGCCACCCCTGTGGATGGGGAGAGGCCTTCTCAGAAGAGGGACTAGGCACCACCAAACTGTCTACTGCATGGCCTGGGTGTGGCCTTTATTTCCCCAATTCATTCTGAAGGTGAGGATTCAGGGCAAAGAGGCTTCACTGAGACCTAGACCCAAGGCAGGAGGAGTACAACAAGGAATCTAGAAAGAAATGAGAATAAGACACCAAGGCAGAGGGCAAATCTAAGCATCCATGCAAGACAGACTTAACCTTGACTGAAAGGTCAGACCAAGATATAGCTTGACCACCCGTGAAACGCATGAGTTGATGTATGCAAAGCAAACACTAGGAATTTGGGTGGCCCTCCAGTATAAATATTGGTTATCATCATCATTATTTTTAATTATTTCTGGTGATAGCCTAGGTTTACGGGCTTTTCCAGTCCAAAATGGAGCAATCACAGAGTTATGGGTGCCAGTCTCTGCTCTCTAGGCCTGAGTTTCCCCATTTCTACAATGAGGGGTTGGACCAGATGTTCTCCAGTGTCTCCTCCATCCCAATATGATATTCTCCAGTTCAGTGGACACAGAGATTCAGAGGTTAACCTCTCTGGGCCTGAGAGAAGTTGCCAGGGTTGGAAATGATATGTTAGATAATAACAGGACATGTGTATGCTGGAAGTTGTAATCAAAGAGCTCAAAGCCAAACAATCTGCATTTCTGCTTTTCTCCCCACCTGCCCCACAGTGGGCCCCAGGAGTCTGGAAAAAGCAGGGATGGCAGAAAGGGTGTAAGCCTCCCTGAGGTTGGGCATCCTGCTTCAGTTATGGGAGAAAGTGGAACTGGGCTGAGTTTCCCAAGTCAGGAAGGGTGGCAGGGTATGACACAGGACATTGAGCAAAGGAGAGAGGGCCAAAGACTCAGGCTGTGTGGTGTCACTTGTGTGCTCAGGAGAGCTATTCAAGCCTCTCTATGCCTTGGCTTCCCCATCTCAAAACTACAGCTGGTAATGCCTACCTTGTGTGTGTATGTTGGGGGCAGGGGTAGGGAAGTGAGGAAAGTTGGTAGCACCTGGGAAGCCTAGAGCATGGACCAGGTGTTCAAGAAATGGTTCCTCTAATTCCAAGGGTTGTACAAAGAGAAGGGTCAGGAGGAAGAGCCAGGCTGGGATTCCCCAGGCCCTCTGCTTCCCTGGCTGGTACTCAATGGAAAAACCAGGAACTCTGCTCTTGGCCTCTTTACTTTTCTGCTCTGATTCCCAGCCTGACAGTTAAGGATTTGGTACATTTTACCTCGTGTTAGAGGGAGATTTAACCCACCTGAACATGGAGCTGCTGCCAGCACCTATGCTGGGAATGGACATGTTGGTCACCTCATCCAGTCTCCTGTTGTGAGTCTCCTGACTTGGAGCCGCAGCGCAGCTGCAAGAGGCCTGGGAACCCACATTTGCACCAGGACTGTAGTCCTGCTCCATCCTAAATGGCTATCTCTCAAATGCATGTGAAGTGCTTTGAGATAAATAAAAATTACACTTGTTTACATTACCTTGCATTCATCTTTCTAACTGTGGATTTGCTTAACCACCTAAAATAATATCTGCCTTCACACTAACCAGAACTTTTATTTATAGAGAACTCACAGTTCCTGCCATTGTGCTGAGTCCTTCTCTCACCGAGTCTTCCCAACAGCCCCATGAAGTCGCAGTTTTACAGAGAGGAAATTGAGCCTCTGACATGTTAAGTCACTTGCCTAAAGTTACGGACTAGTGTCAGGAGTTGGAACCCAGGCGGCCTGACTGCAAAGGCTCTGCTCCCAGTTTTAACTTAAGGACAGGGATGCACTTTGCCATTTCTTGTTTCTTCGCTCTGAATGAAGTTGGGAATCATCCTTCGCATTTATTCCCTTCAGCGGGTCCAGCTGCTGCTCGCACCTTCCCTGCTTTTGTGAGCAGCGCATTTCAGCCGCGGAAGGCTTGCCTGGGAAGTGGGACCTCGCGGGAGCTGAAATAAGCCTCAGCTGGTCCTAGTGGGACGTGGCACGCTGCCCATCCCAACTGAGCTCTCGGACTCCAGCCCAGCCCAGCCGCTCCTCCCCCTCCAAGCTCCCGCAGCTGTCCCCTGAGTGCTGCGGGCCTCAGTTTCCTCGCATCTAGGGCAGGGAGCTTGTTTCCTTCCTTGGACAAGCAGCGAGGGTTGGTAAAGAGACCGAAGGCTAGCCCGAAGGCAGTGTCGCCATTCTCCCGGCAGCCTAGGGGAGGGGCCGGCGCTCCTGCCCCCTCCCTCCCTACCCCGGCCGCCCAGCCCCGCCCCCAGGGCGGCTCCGGCCAGCGCCCTGCCCAGCCCGACCCACCGACCGCAGCGCTCTCGCCCGGCGCTCCCGGAACCAGCTGAGCACAGCTGGACCCAGCAGCCGCCGTCGCCAGCGCCGCAGCCCCAGGTAGGGGAAGGGGGCGGCTACGACCCGGGGCATCTGGGGATCTGGGCATCTGGAAATCTCGGTCATATGGGTCCTGCCCCCCGCCCCCCCGACCCCCATTCCGGTCTAGAGCTCACCTCCCGGTCTGGCGCCTGGACCTCGGGCGGCGGGGGCAACGCTGGAAAAGGGCTTTCTCTCTCACGTAGCTTGTCTCTCAGAGGACCGAGGAGGTTTGGGTTGGGGGGCTAGGGCTGGGGAGGAGGGGATCGGGCCTCACCCACAGGCCCCCGCTGTGCTGCAAACATCGACCCCGCCCCCGCGGCTGGTGGAACTGCGTCCAGGGCTACCTCGGCACGGCACTCGGTTTACCTGACCGGGGCTTGCAGGTAATCGCTCGCCCGAGGTCTGGGCGGTGGCTCTGCTGGGGAGCCTGCTCCACGGATTCTTGACTCCAGGGTAATATTATGCCTTTGCTTGCTCGTCCCGGGTGATGAGGAGCCTCCCACCCCCTTCCTCGTTCTGGACCCAGCACTGTTAGAAAGTTTTCCTTGTACTCTTGGGAAATCTTCTTGCATTTGCTACCAGTAGGTGTGGTCTCCTCAGTGCTACAGTATTTGTTCCTTTCCCTGACTCACAGGCAAACTTCTTTCAAAATTGAGGATAGTGATTGGAATCTCCCTGTTCTCCCTGGTCCCCACACCTCTGGGCCTTGCCTAAGGGCAAGCCTGAGCCCTTGGAAGCTTTGGGACATCTTTGTAGCCCCTCATCTGCCCAGACATCTACCCTTTATTCTGCCCTCACACCTTCCTCAGACAGAAGGCAGGGCTGCTGGGGGAGGTTCGGCTTTTGTTTGGCCTGGAGGACTTCTCAAAGACTTAGTCCTGCACATCCTGTTATCCCAGGACCACATTTCTGACCAGGGCACCGCGACCTTTTCCTGCACTGTACTTGACAGTGAGCATAGCTTGCTGAAGTCTGACCCCAGCCCCATGCCATAGCTGAGAGAACTGAAGGGCCCTGAGAGTTTGTGACAGGCTCGAAGTCACATCGTCACATAGAGGAAGGGCCAGGGCTGGGACCCAGATCCAGTGGACCCTCAGGTGACTCCCTCTAGCTGGTGGTACCTTAGACTCTTCTTTTTTAAAAAAATAGTTTTTGGTTTTTTAATCCTCACCAAGGATATGCTTAGAGAAGGAAGAGAGAGAAGGAGGGAGGGAAGAGGGGAGGTGAGGGGAGGGGAGGGATGGAGGGAGAGAGAGAGACAGAGAGAGACAGAGAGACACATCAATGTGAGACAGCAACATCAATCAGTTGCCTTTGTAGCTCAGGTATGTGCTCTGACCAAGAATCGAACCAGCAACCTTTTGGTGCACAGGATGACGCTCAACCAACTGAGCCACTCCCACTGGGTCTTAGACTCTTTTTTTGAGTTTCCATTCACTAAGGGACTGAGTACTTCCCCTCCACCCTTACACGCACTTGGGGGTGCTGGTTGGTGTTCTTTGGGGATGTTAAGAGGAAGAGGCTTGGGACAGAGGAGGAAGGGTAGGAGAGGAGACAGTGGGCATCCAGCTTCCTTGAGACTCCATTTTCCTTTCCGAGGCCTCACTATTTATAAATGCCAGGGAAATTGTAAACAGCCGGAGGAGCTTGAGTTGGCACTGGCCTGAGTTATACAGCAGCAAAGAAGGTTTCCCTGTGATTCAGGGAAAGAAACTTTACTCCAGAATTTTCCATAGTCTTTATTACGGACTAATGTGAACTTGGAAAGCAGGCAGCTCCCTGGAGGGGAGGCTGCAGGGTTTGCCTCTCATGGCATTTCCTTCCTCCCCGCTTCCTTGATTCAGTTCTCTTGGGTCTAGTGCCTTGTCCTGCGAGGTACCAAGAACCCCTGAGGAGGACAAAGCTCTCTATCCTCAAGATACTTCCCATCTAGAGTGGTCGACACAGTCATGGGATACTGATAGTCTGTAAGAGGGGTGACTATGTCTGGGTGACCCAGGCCTTAGAAATGAGTAATAGTTTCCCAGGAGATAAAGAGATTGAGGGAAAAGACATTTTAAGAAACAGGAACAGCTTGTGCAAAGGCACTGAGGTTTTCTGAGCAATCCACTTAGCTATAATGGAGGATGGGGGAAGGGTAGAGTGATGGGAGTTGAGACTAAATAAAGATGGAACTTGATTGTAAACTAAGGGTTTGGACTTCATTTTAAAGACAGAAAGGATTTTGGCTAAAACTCTCAATCTGGTGGCTAATGTAGGAGATGCATTGGAAGGGGCTAGATTGGGGGCAGGGAGACTCCAAGCAGGGTGTCACATGGTCAAGTGAAAGAGAGTCCAGGTCTGAACCAGAGCAGTGGCCCCGGGATGGATCAGAGCGGCAGATTCTAAAAGCCCAGCTGAAGATCTCCAAACTTGCCATACATTTCATCTGAAAGCAGAAAACAGGCTTATACCTACTGGATAAAGCTGCTAAGTTATTCTGAGTTTTGCTGTGTTGTTTTTTCTTCTTTTTAAAGCAATTATATATTGTTAAAGATTCAAACATGGAGAAGAGTATAGAGTGATTTTCATCTCTCCAACCCCCTTTTCCCCCCAGAGGTAGCTACTGTTAACAGCTGTGTGTGCACTTGTGCCAAACTATTACAAGCAAGAGCAGTTGTTCGGCTGCCTTCACAACTTCTTGGCCCTCCAGTGTCAGTAGGTCACTTCCCCCTGCTCCATCTGTGTGGGTAGTTTGGGTCTTTCAGGAGAAATTGCCAAGTCATAGAGATGATTGATGCATGGTCTGTAGGCCTTGGCTGAGGCTTTGGTCTTTGATTTTCTTCAAGAAACTTTACAGCCTAAGCCTACAATCTCTGAGGGTGTAAATATTCTTATTCGAGACTAGGCCTGAGAGAAGTTAAAAGCACTGACTTGGGAGTGGGGCCACACTGTTCGTTCTTCTGAGTGACCTTGGGCAAGTCCTGGCTCTCTGTAAAATGGGGGGTGGAGCATTGATCTGCATCATAATCATATAAAGCTACCTTTTAGAATATCAACCGCTGGGACATTAATTACTTTGTTGATTCCTCACAACCATTCCTCTGAGGTCATACTATTATCCCCCTTGGAGAGGCTAAATAACATGCCTTGGGTTGTGAAACTGTTGGGTGATGATGGTACCAGGACTCCAGAGGTCTAATGATAGAGCCAGAGATCTTAATCACTGCAGACATTCTCCAGAAGGTTCCATCTCGTTCTTTCATGAGTACTGATGGGGAGGTTTTCTTGTGGCTGTGACAATGAAGATGAGTCAGTGTGCATGGCTTGGGATGCTCAGTCCTGTAGCAGAGAGGCCTGGAGGGGCCTCCCAGGGCTGTTTGTAAACACTTTTCTGTACTCTCAAGAGGACTTCAGCGGGGAGCTCACTTTTTCCTATATTTCAGACAACACAACACTGGCCCAAGGTCACCTGTTGAGTTGGGAACCCAGCAAGGATCAGTCCCCTGTCCATTTATCATTTGAGCCCATGTTCTGGAAAGGTTTCTGGGAAAGCCAGGAAAAGTGGAAGCCCCCCACCCCTGCCCCATGGTTATTCCCTGAGAAAATGCCTGCCGAAGCAGGACAAAGCAGGTCCCAGGAGTTACGCATTTTTGGGGGGAGGGAAAGAAAGAGACCAGTGTTTAGGCAGCTGGGGGATGTTAAGTAAAAATATCTCCTCTCTTTCAACTGAGTGAGCGTGTGTCATATTTCAGCCTGATGTGGTTTGTGAGTTTGGAGACCACAGACAGGCTGGGTTCCTGCTGCTCTCTGGCTTCCCCTCTCTTCCTCATTCTGCCGTTTGCCTGGGACCACAGCAGCAACTTAAGGGCAGAGCAGAGAAAAGCGGTGAGCGTGGTCCTGGTTTTGCCACTGACAAAGCGTGGGTGACTTGTGCTAATATGTGCCTTTCTCTGGGCCCCAGTGTTCACTCTGCACTAGTGGGGGTGGACAGGGTAATGTCAGGCTTTCTGGGTTCTGATGGCCTTGAGTCATAGGGCTTTATGCTCAGTGCAGGAACATGGGACCTGCATCTCTGGGAGCACAAAGTGAGCCCACAGCAGTTGTCTGTGTTTAAGTTACTTGTGCCAGCGCCAGCTGGAGAGTCGGCCACTATTCATGAATTTGGTCTTTGTGGACTGAATTGGTTGCCCCATTTTGCAGATAAGGAAGTTGAGGTCTGATTCATTTATGTGTCCTATTCCCTGTTCTACAAGCAAGAAGAATCATGGCCATCATATGTATGTAGCATGCTTACTGTGTGCGCTCACCTTTTGTCTATACTGTCTTGTTTAATGTTTTAACAGCCCTATGAAAGAGGTGATAATGACTCAGTTTTACAGATGAGGAAACTGAGGCGTGGCCTAGAGAGATGAAATGATTTACTTTCTCTTCTTTGAGCCTCATAGGAGCCCTGAGGTTGTCATTATGGGCCCCATTTTACAGGTGAGGAAATTGAGGCCCGGAGATATGAGTTCTCTTGCCCGGGCCACATGGCCAGTTAGGTTCCTCCCCTGGCCCTCCATCCAACTCCTTCCTGCTGCCTTGCTTTTTCTGCCTTAGAGGGAGCCTCTGTGCCCTTGCTTTCAATGCTTGGACTAAGGGATAACAGTTTTCTTCCTGGGCTGTAAAGCATCCCTGAAATTTTCTCTTCCCAAAGGGACTCCAGAAACGGTTTGAGCCATGGTGTCTCTCAGGGAACTCTGATGAAGGCACCACACCAGTGGGAATGGATTTGTTGATACTGCTGTTGAGCAAACAGCCTTATATCTTTCCAGCCTCAACAAGGATATCATGTGGGACCAGTTTATTTGCCAAGCAAAGAAAATTTTTATGATATATGTAAGCTTTCAGGGTGGAGCCTGGCCCTTCATTTCCTTTCTATAGCGACTATGGCTGGGCTGGGCCCTTGGTAGGTACTGGGTAAATACTAGTTAACTTTTTGGGGAGTAGCAAAGTGCAATGGGTGGAATACACATGGAATATGGGGCGCTTTTTTCTCCCCTCCTCCAAGAACCTTTTTTTCTTTTTCTAATTATAGCAAATGCTGATGATAGGAAATTTGGAAAATAAAAAAGTATAAAAGATAAGAACTGTCTATAATTCTGCCAACCAGAGATAATCACTGCTAACATTTGAGCGCGTTTCCTTCCTGATGTTTTCAGTACTTTTTTTTTACCCTCACATAATTGTGGTCATACCACATTTATAATTTCCTATTCTGACTTTTTGTTTCAACAGTATAACATAAATATTTTCTCATGTTTTTCAGGACTCTAAGTTTAATTTTTGTTGTTATTGTTGTTAATCCTCACCGAGGATATTTTTCCATTGATTTTTAGAGAGAGTGGAAGAGAGGGGGAGAGACAGATAGAGAGAAACACCCATGTGAGAGAGGCACATTGATTGGTTGCCTTCCGCATACGCCCAACCAGGGCCGGGGATTGAGCCTGCAACCAAGGTACGTGACCTTGACTGGAATCGAACCCGGGACTCTTCAGTCAGCAACCTGACGCTCTATCCACTGAGCCAAACTGGCTAGGGCTGTAAGTTTAATTTTTAAAGGATTTTTAAAAGTATACTATACATAAGTAGATAAATGCATGTCTATTGCTATTTTAAATCTTTTGTTCCAATAGTCCGGGGATTAAAGAAGTGAAATTATGCATTTTATTTGTAAAAATATCAGGTTTTACCTTTTTATTATGAAAATATGTGCTAATCTGATTTAATCACTCTATAATTATATTTAAGGAGTGAATATACTATGGTTCACTTAACTGACCCTCTATCATTAGGCATTTAGCCTGTTTATAAACAGTGCTGCAGTGAACATACTAGTGCTTACATTATTCTTTTTTTATTATTTCTTAGGAGGGTACCCAAGAATTGGAGTTTCAAAATTGGGTAAAAAATGACGTATTTTACAGGTTTTGCTACATTTTGCCAAATTGCTGCCCAGAAAGGTTGCAGCCTTTGTGGGAGCCTTGGAAGCTGGTTATCAAAATTCTAGCTCAGGGACCATTTACGGAAATACTATATCATACTTCATTCATTCATTTAGTAAATACGTTTGCACAGTTCAGCATCAGTAAAATATAATGGTTAAGATCCAAGCTGAAGAGGTAGAGAGACGCTGGTTCTCATTCTAGTTTCTGCTTGGCACTTGTCATAAGACCTTGAGCTTAAGCCAGGTCACTGCTCTACCTCTATACTTAGAACGGAAGGGCTTGACTTTGTGTCACCTTGACTTTGTTGTGACTGTGGTGACCCTCAGCTGAAGACCAATCTCCTGACTCCCTTCTCTCCTCAACACAGTTTCCAGACTCCAACTTTTAGAGTTTGGACCTTGGAAATCGCCTGACCCCAACCCCTTACTTCATGACTGGGAACAAGTGAGTTTCCTGAAGCACACAGCAAAAACCTAACCAGTTTCCCTCCACTTTGCACAGGAAGAGTCTTAAATCCCTGTTCAGGGCTCAGACAAGACCACAGATCTCTCTCTCTCTCTCTCTTTTAAGATAGTGATCTTCTTTTTTTAAAAAAAATATGTATTTTTATTGATTTCAGAGAGGAAGGGAGAGGAATAGAGAAATAGAAACATCAATGATGAGAGAGAATCATTGATCGGCTGCTTCCTGCCCACTGGGGACCAAGCCCTTCAGTCTGCAGACCGTCGCTCTATCCACTGAGCCAAACCAGCTACGGCCCCCAGATCTCTTAATGTCTTATCTTTGAGGCTCTTCCTACCCATTGTATGTGCCCCCCTCCTTTCTTCTCACACTGAGTCAAACTATTTGGTCCACAGCTATGAGTTTCTAGAATCTGAACAGCCCTTGAAATATTTTGCTGCCTAATATCTCAGCAAAGTTGGGCCAGCTCTTCTCTAAGAGAGTGTGACTCAATAGGAAGCCATCTGAGGGGGGAGAATTATAGCTGTAGGACCTGGCATTTGGCTTAAACATTTCCACCTGAAGTTTTTATATTTAAGACTATAAACACCAATTTCAACCTATAGATTGCAAACTATAGCCCTGGGGAGCCCCTAGATTGTTTTTGCATGCCTCTGAACTGAGTGGTTTTTACATTTTCAAAAGGTTGTTAAAAAACACACACAAAATAAAAACCCAAACCAGGAAAAATATGCAAAAGAGAAGGCATGGGGCCTGCAAAGCCTAAAATATTTACTGCCTGACCCTTTACAGTAAAAGTTTGCTATCCCCGGATCTAGAGTAATCACAGCTTTATGTTTTTCTCTAGTGAGCAAGAGGCCTGGCCTCATCTCTTGAAATTTAGTGAGACCAAGATGTAGGGCAGGCAGCCTGACTTGGTAGGAACTTTTGCCCAGACCTTAGCTGTGTGACTGTCAGCACATAATTTCACTTCTCTGAGCTTTGTCTGTCCTTCACAACATGGGGACAATGATATCTGCCTGGCACAGTTATTGTGAGGGTGAGAGATGATGTATGTCAGAGTTTAGCACTTGGCAAGTGATCAGAAAATCTTAACTGTTCTCATTGGGTGGCCCTTTGAACCCTTCTGGCGTTAATGGTCAGATACCATGTTTCTCCCACCAAATCTGAAGGTTCTCCCAGTGAGCTGGGAGCAGTCTTTTAGGAGAAAAACACATCTGCTCCAGTTGCCCCTAACCCACACCCCAGGGCAGAAAGCTCCTCTGCAGTCACCTTCTAGACCAGGGGTGGGCAAACTTATTGACTCGAGGGCCACAATGGGTTCTTAAACTGGACCGGAGGGCCGGAACAAAAGCATGGATAGAGTGTTTGTGTGAAATAATATAAATTCAAAGTAAACATCATTACATAAAAGGGTACGGTCTTTTTTTTCAATAGTTTTATTCATTTCAAACGGGCCGGATTCGGCCCACGGGCCGTAGTTTGCCCACGGCTGTTCTAGACAGATGGGGTTCCTGGTAGCTTGCATACTTTCACTAATGGGGAGCTCTCTACCTGAAGACCAGCCTTTGCACTGGTGGGCAGCTCTGACTGTTAGAAAGTGCCTCCTCTCCCTGTGCTCTAAGATGTAATTCAGCAAACAGGCACCTAGCAAGCCTGGGCTGGGATCTGAATGCCGGAAGGAGCCGCTTCTCTTTATGGCTCTGTCTGGAGTGTGTGGGCGATGTACTAGAGTCAGCGGTTTGTGGACCTTGTTTTTAAGTTGCTGCAGCTTTAAGTCTAAAATGGAAAACAGACCAACTTGTAGTTAGCTGGGACTAATTCTAATTCTAAACCCAGCCAATTTTAAAACTCCGGGGCTCCCTGCGCCCACATCCTAGAAAAGAGTGCAATGCTCTTTCAGCCTATAGATGGCAGCACCTGCTCTCTTAACCAGCTCTATGTGAAGGTGTGCATGAGTGTGTTTACACATGTGTGCACACGTGATTCACTAGTTTCTTCCTTTAGTGAATCTTGCGCTGTTGTGGCCCCAGCCCTAGGCTAGGTGTTGGGATACAAGGGAGCAGATCTTAGTCTAATGGGGGAGGCTGACTTGGAAACAGACCACAATACAGTGTGACTGGGAAGACAAGAGGCCTGTGGATCTCAGATGAGCTCAGCCTAAGGGGAAGGGGAGTCCAAGAAGATTTCCGGGAGGAAAGCTGGGCTTGATCAAAGTGGAAGAAGAAAAGAAGAACAGGGATGAAAGAGTTCCGAAACGGGAAGCAGTCTGTGCGAAGATTAGACGAGGACTTAAGGAACAGAGTGCAGCTGTTTGGCGGGAGCTTGGAGGGGTGTGTATGTGTGTGTGGGTGTGTGTGTAGGGGTGGTGGGGAGACAGGAACTGGTGAGAATTGAGGCTCCAGCGGCTATGAGGGGGTGGGGGGAAGATCATAAATGATGTCGAAAAGTGTGTTAAAGATCTTGGACTTTATCTAGGGGCCATAGGGAGCCATGGTGGAATCTGAGCCAAGGAGTGACATGGTCTGGGCTTGCTCTGAGGAGACTGCACTTAGGGAATGAGAGAGGAAGTGGAAGGACCAGTTAGGAAGCATTGCAGTCATCCAGGTGAGAGGTGATGGTACTTGGACCAAGATGTTGGCAGTGGGGGGGAGGGTGGGGGAGAATAGGATGCAGGGACTCAATGGTGTTGGAGGCAAGAGTGACAGAGAAGGGGAGGTTGAGAAGAGTGGTGCCCTGGTGTCTGGCCTGGTGTGGATGGTGGGTGGTGCTGCTGCTGCTGAGATGGGGAACACCGGGGGAGGAGCCGGATGCACTTGAGAACAAATGTAGCACCGCCAGTGAGGATGAAGGTGTGATTTGGAGGTTTGTAGAAAAGAGGGGAGCTGGATTTGAAAGTCTCATTCTCTCACAGAGTTAACAGAAGGTGAAAGGTCATTAGTCATTGGCAGGAACAACAAAACCCAGCTCTGCTTTGATCTGTCCTCCATGGAAGGCCCACAGAGGTAGCATTTAACACCAGCCTCCTTCCAGATCCCCTGCTGTGCACCTGTGCCACTCACAATGCAGAAACCCACCAGGAATGTCTGGGCCATTTAATGTCAGCTGAGAACAGGGCCCATTTGTGTCTGAATCCCAGGAGCCTGTAGGGCCTTGCTCCATTTGGGAACCTGGACTCTCTCTCTGGCTTGGATGAGCTGGTTTGGGCAGAGAATTTCTCCCGTGTAGGCAGGAGCCAGCTTACTTAGCTGTCCCTGGATGCAGATGACTGGGACTGTGGGGAGTGAGGTTGTCCCTGAAAGGTGTGTGTGTGTTCTGGGGGGTAGAAGGAGGAACTGGAAGGCTGGGCTGCACAACCCTAGGACCCACATAGTCTGGCCCTTCATTCAGTCACTAGCATATAGCCAGTGGTCTGCAGTTTGCCAGGCCATGTGCCAGGGCTGAAGCTTCAGAGGCAAAGCAGTCTGATGGAGCTCACAGTCTGATGGCAGAGAAAGACCTGGCACCAGGTACTGATAACACAGTCTTGCAAGAATAGAATGATACTTAGCCACCCAGGTGGGATTATGGCATGTAAGCAACTTGGGTCCCTGAATACACAAGTACAGGATGAGAAAGATACACATTCTAGAAAAAGACTTAGGATTTAATTAATAATCAGAGTAAATATATGCACTGTTCAAAACCCTTGACATATTTTATCTCATTTAATCCTTATAATGACTCTGTGTGTGGGGGGAGGGGGGTTCTAACATAATCCATTTTTTACAGAGAAGGAAACTGAGACTCGGAGAGGTGCAGTAACTTGGTCATGTTACATAGTTAGTTAACTGAAGGACCATTGTGTCTACCTCCAGAATCCTCAGCCACTGCTCTGAAGTTGATTGTAAGGGTTATAAGCTGAATTCATTCATGCAATGGGATTACCTTAAATGCTAATGGGACTTTAGGCTGGATTAATAGAGGCATGATATCTGGAATGATAGAGGTGAGAGTTCTGCTTGCTTGCTGTGGATAGAACTCATTAGAATGTCTAATTCTGGGTCTTTTATTATTATTATTATTTCAGGAGAGACAGGATTCATTTGGAGTAGATTAGGGAAAGGGTAAGGGAACAGGACACCCTGGTCTCAGGAAAAGCTGGAGGAAAGGGACTGTACAACTTGTAGAAGACTGAGGGCTCAGGACCACTGTTTTCAAGTCTCCAAAGAGCCTTTGGGAAACAGGATGACAGACCTGTCCTGGGTCACCACAGAGAGAGATTTTAGCACATCCTAATGACAATTTTTTTTAACCAGCCAAACTCTCCAATAGTAGGTCTTGAAGCCTTGGCAGGAAGTGAGTGCCCCACAGTTGGAGGTGTGCAAATAGGGGCTGTGTGACCCTGGTAGTGGGGCTGGAGAGAAGTGGACGCTTTTGATTTGACCAGATGACCTTGAGCCCTTGACACTGAGAGTCTTGGTTCTTTATTTACAGGTGGTGCTGATACCTGCTCGTGCAGCTTCTGCCGTGGTCCCAGCACCTGCCCCTGGAACACCCCCTTTCACCTTCTGAGCCCTGCAAGGTAGGTAGAGCAGTGCGAACCCCGAGTCCTCCTAAACTCGGGAAGTCTGAAGAGGACAGTGGAAGCAGCGCCAGTTGCCATAGTGGATTCAAAGGTAGTTTCTGAGGCGTTTCTAGTTAAACTCAGAGTACATTTCTGCCCGTTACCTCATTTGCTTCTCACCTGCCCATGACAGGGAGGCCGGGCAAGGGTGATCCTGTGAGAAAGAGGCAAGGACTGACTAGCCTGGGTGCCAGGGTGCCTGGGCCTCCACCTGGCTGTGCTGCTTGCTGGCTGTGTTACTGTAGGACAGTTGCTTTCCCTATCAAGGCCTCTGTTGGCTCTTTTGTAAGAGGGTGGATTTCCCTGAGGAAAAAGGAGATGCACAGATTTTCCACAGGAGGTGGGAGAATCTGGGGTGTGGCTGCCAAGTTTCTGCTTGTTGACTGGAGGAGAACCTGAGGAGTGTGAGTCATGGGGAAGGGGATGAGTCAGCGCCACCTGGGGATGGCTGGCAGGGCTGGCAGGGTGGGGCCACCTGGCTATCAGATTCCCAGGTGACCCGCTGAAGTAGGCTCAGATCCAAGGGGTGGGGTGCCGAGTCCTGGGCTTTTTCTGCCTCTTCTCCAGAAGCAGGAGACCCTGGTTACTTCCCAGCTTGGGCCTCAGTTTCTCTGCCTAAAAAAAGGGTGTGTGGCTCTCCCTTGCACCCACCTTGCAAGTTGTCGTGAAGACTGCACAAGCTCGTAGATGCGGAAGGGAATTGTGAGCTGTGAAACGGGAAGGATCGCTGCTAGGGAACTAACCCAGCGTCTAACGCTGGAAAGGAAATGAATTTCTAACAGCAAGGATATGGAGAGCCTGGAAAACACCCTCCAGCTCATGACATCATCCTTGGTTCCAAAAAGAGAAGGGGCCGAACGCCTATAGGCTTACTCATTGGTGGCCCAGCTGGCTTCAGGGGGTGACAGTGACCACAGACAGAGCTGTTCCTCTTTCCCAGAGCTGAGATGAGCAGGCTTCTGATGGTCTTCAGAATGCTTTGTCCTCAAAGCCAGGATTCCTAGAAGGCCCGCCAGGCCCAGAGAGGGGACTTGTCCCACTTCAGCCGAAGCCTGTTGTTCTGCTGAGCAAGGAGCAGCCCTGATGCTGCCCGGAGTGGAGGGATGGGGCCAGTCTTGGTTCTGAAGCTCCAGCTTTTGGGACTGAGCCCTGACCACTCCAGCTCCTAAAGCCGAATTGCCTTTAACTACTCTGTCACCAAAGGGTATTACTCTCTGTTCATGCTGTTGGTGACAATGACACAGACCTGTCTTCTGCTTTCCCCATTTGTGCAGCCCTGCAGGGCGAGGCTGGCTCAGGCCCAGATGAGTACCTGTTAACTAAGCTTGGCTGGCTCAGCCCCTACACTGTGCCCACCTCATGCCCACTTCTGCTGAACTTGAGTTCAGCTCCTGCTTGTCCAAATCCCGTGGTATTTCCTCAGATCTCCATGTACCACCTCCTTGGAGCAGTTGAGAACATTCAAGAAGTTCTCTCCCCTCTTTGCTTCTGGGAGACTGCACCATCCAGTTTATCTCCATTTCCCCGACCTTCTCTGGACCCTGCTTTTCTGCCTTTAATGTTCACCAGGATTCTGACCATCATCTTGTCTTGAGTTACATTGTAGGTTCACTCGCTCGTTCACTTACTCATTCGTGGGTGCATTCATTTAACAGATATTGAGGCCTTGAACTGGGTGTTGGAGAGCAAGGTTTCCCCATCCCTCTTGGTCTTGTAGTCCTGGGTCTTACAGTAAGTCATTACACACATAACAAATTTATTTCTTCAGCCATAAAAGAGACAACCAGGGTTATGAGCGCATATGGAATTGGGTGGGTGTGATGGAATTCTATCTGGACAGATGAGGGAGGCTTCCTTGAAAAGCCCAGACCTAAAGAGGGAATAGAAGGTGCTGTGTGAGCAGGGAAGGGAGCACCCAGGCAGCAGGAACAGTATGCCGAGATTCTGAGACAGGAGGTCCCGTGTGGAGTTGTTGGGGATCTGAAGGAAGGGAGCATGGTAGGACAAGAGCCTAGAGACCAGATAGCACCTTAGTTATGCAAACCCTTGGGGGCCTTGGTTAGAGTTTCGATTTTATCCTAAGCTGCTGGGGAACTACTGGAAATTTTTTTTTTAAATATATTTTATTGATTTTTCACAGAGAGGAAGGGAGAGAGATAGAGAGTTAGAAACATCGATAAGAGAGAAACATCGATCAGCTGCCTCCTGCACATCTCCCACTGGGGATGTGCCTGCAACCCAGGTACATGCCCTTGACTGGAATCGAACCCGGGACCCCTCAGTCCGCAGGCCGACGCTCTATCCACTGAGCCAAACCGGTTTCGGTGGAAATTTTAAAGTAAGGTAGAGATTTGCCCAAATTTCATTATTAGAAACCTGGAAAGAGATAGACCCTCCCATGCTGATAAACCCCAAAGGTGTAATGTTTGGTCCTTCCACACTGTGGCGTCCTGACGCTGTGCCTCAGATGAGGCTTGGTCTTGGGCAGTCCTGGCAAATGTGCTCTTCCCAGCATTCTCTGGGCTCCTTGCATTTTTTTCATTGCTGAGCTTCTGAGTGGAGAGGGGCGATGAATCAGACCTGCCCTGCCCTCGAAGATCCAGAATTGTGGTGGCTGAGCCTGGAGTCCTTGTGATAAGTCTCAGAGGAGCCAGGGAGACCTTTTCCTCTTGAGTCAAGCACTGGCTAAGGGCGAGTCGGGCTTTCAGGCAGAGTCACATGTGCAAAGTTTGGCCACTTGGAGCCACTGTGCTTGGGGACTAGTGAGCAGTGCTGCAGCAACAGGAGTGTGGGGTTGATGTGGGGAGTGGCAGGAGATAACGGGGAGGGCAGGGCTAGGAGAGGCATTGAATGCCAGGTCTCGATCCTCTGGGTGCCAGGAAGCCATGGACACATTTTCAGCTGGGAGTGGCTTGATTGACAGGATTTGAGCAGGGAGGGAGGATTAGAGGGGTTAACGCTGTAAGCTGGTTGGAAAGAATGAGTATCACTAGGTGAAACCTTCTTTGTCACTCACACTCACCTATACACAAACACAGTAAAACACTCAATCCCTTTCTGTCCCCAGCCCTTGTTGGGTTGTTTCCCCATTGGCTAAATCATGGGAGCTGCCCCATGTTGTTTTACTGAGCACCGGGGTTTGGTTATATACTGGGCTCCAGAAGCAAACAGGGTGAACCTGAAGCATCACTCTGGCTTGACTTGCTCTGTGCCCCTTGACATGTCTCTTAACCCCTCTCAGCCTCAGTTTCCTCATCTGTGAAATGGGGGGTGACCACAGGGTCATTGAGGATTGAGTGATGGGGAATTCAAGTTCTAAGCATATGCCTGATGCATAGGGATGGCTGTTTAGCTTTATTTCCCTGTTGATTGCTAACGGTCCAGACCATGTCATAATCTGCTCTTTGGGGAGTCTTCTCTGCAGCCATAAATCTGTAATCTGAATTGAGAACAAGGTGTTCCCTGCAGCCCTGAAGGAGGCCTCTAATGGGTCTCTGAAGGGTTTGGAAATGCCTTTACATTTCCCCCACTGGGTCTGGCCCGGCTGGGCTCAGAGGGCTGGATGAGATCTTATTTGTCTCTTTAGCTGTAGCTCTCAGCACAAGGCTGGCCTATCATGGTTCTCATCAACACTAAACAAAACAGTTTTAAATTTAAAAAAGTCATAGACTTTGGGCATCATCTTGCCGGCACCTTTATCTCATGGCTGGGCCCAGAGAAGGACAGTGACTCACCCAAGGTCAGCCAGCCCTTTTGTGGCAGGGATTGGACCTGTTCATTTCTCCTGGCTCCGATCTGTATTGCAATTCTACTTTTTTAAATGCTGATAATTAAAATTTCAAGTCAGCTGGGGAAGGGGTAACAATGGAGTGGGCATTTTGGGTTTAGAGGCTCCCCCTAGACCAGTGGTTCTCAACCTTCCTAATGCCGCGACCCTTTAATACAGTTCCTCATGTTGTGGTGGCCCCCAATTTCATTGTTACAAATTGAACATAATTAAAGCATAGTGATTAATCACAAAAACAATACGTAATTATATATGTGTTTTCCGATGGTCTTAGGCGACCCCTGTGAAAGGGTCGTTCGACCCCCAAAGGGGTCGCGACCCACAGGTTGAGAACCGCTGCCCTAGACCATTCCAGAGAGCATCCTGACTACAAAGGCCTTAAGGATATCATCCAACCGCCTTAGTTTACATTTTGGGAAACCGAGGCCCAGAGAGAGGTAGTGGTTTGCTCTGGGTCCCCAGACAGTGGGACGCAGAGAAGCAGTCACAAGGTCCACTTTCAGTAATAAGCAGTAGGTGGGCGGCTCTTGCCCCAGCCCACTGCCTCATGTTGAAATGTAAAAGTGGAGTGTGAACAATGGTTTCCTGAGGAAGTCTTGGTTTTTAATTGTGTCAAGGAGAAGGACATTTCCGGAGCTGTGTGTGCCCATGTGATGTCTGTGGAGTTGGGCCTGGCAAAGCTATTTCAGACTAAAGCCACAGGCTCCTATTTATAGGCCGATATGATTAGGTTGATGTGGTCGGGAGAGGCCTGCCTGCCCTCGGCCCAGCCCAGCTATGGACGGGGAAGAGGCCCTTGGGGGCAGTTCTGACCCATGGGTGAGTAGTGAAGGATCTGGGGTGGTCCCTGAAGCCTGCTCGGAGGTGGGGCTCCAGGGAGGCCTCAGGGGAAGTCCCAGTCCTGACTCCCAGTTCAGCTGCCTGCAGCAGGCCCTCTGCAGAGATGGAACCAGTTCCCATCCTGTTCTCTCCCTGTTTAAAAATCCTCCCTGTCTGAGATCAGTTCAGGACTCCTAGCAGTCAGGCCTTCCTCACCCACACGCCCAGGTCTCCACCCTTCAGTGTTTGTATTTCCAGCGTGAGCCACATCTCAGCCTTTGCTGTTCTCCCCACCGGACTTGCCTGTTCCCAGTTTCCCAAAAACAAACCTTCGCTCATTCTTTGAGGCTCTGCTCAAATGCTCCTCCTTTGTGGCTTGTCAGGTCCTGGGTGCTCCCTGCTTGTATCACCTGAGTGATTACCTGAGTTCACGTGTGCTGTCCACTGGGCCAGGAAGTCCTGAGGCAGGACCCGACTCAGAGGAAGAAAAGGAGCAAGGCATTTGTGGTTGAGCACCTTCTGTGGTCATTCACTTGACATGTTTAATGAAATGCAATCTGTATGCCACTCTGCGAAGCACATGTGTTTCAAAGGTGTGTAGGCATGAAAGTAAGACTTCAAGGTCAGATAGTCCTAATTCATACTTTGCCCTGCACTTTCTAACAGTCATCCTTGGTCTGAACCTTTAGAGCAGTGGTTCTCAACCTTCCTAATGCCGCGACCCTTTAATACAGTTCCTCATGTTGTGGTGACCCCCAACCATAAAATTATTTGCGTTGCTACTTCATAACTGTAATTTTGCTACTGTTATGAATCCTAATGTAAATATCTGATATGCAGGATGTATTTTCATAGTAACAAATTGAACATAATTAAAGCATAGTGATTAATCACAAAAACAATATGTAATCATATATGTGTTTTCCGATGTTCTTAGGCGACCCCTGTGAAAGGATCATTCGACCCCCAAAGGGGTTGCGGCCCACAGGTTGACAACCGCTGCTTTAGAGCTTGAGTTTTCCCATCTGTAAAATGGGAATGATGCTACCTGTGGGTTTTGGGGAAGCATTGTCAACAAGACAAAGCTTGTAAGTACTTGTGTTCCCTGGTCCATAATGAGCTTCTATGTGCAATATAGGTATCATTTACAGATGGGGAAACTAAGGCTCAGTACAGGGAAGCACTGTCTCTAAGGCCCCACACAAGTCAGTGCCAAGAGGAGGGACCAGGTCTTGGTCCTAGCCTCCAGCTCCACCCTGTGTTCTCCTCTCCTCCCTCTCTTAGCCTCTTGGGCCTATTTTGTTCCCCAGATCAGGGAAAGCTTTGTTTGGGGATTGTTTTTCCTAAGAAGTTTCCTCTGTGGTGCCACTGGTTGACTCAGCCCTGAGTCACCCGAGGAGGCTAAGGGCCAGGATGGAGTGGGGGAGAGAAGAGGAGGGGAAGGAGAGGAAGGACAAAGAAGGGGGTCCCAGTTCCTGCCCTGGCTCTCCCATTGCTTGGCCTCAGTTTCTGTGTGAAAGGAGATGTTGGGCTTTGGTAAGTGGTTTCCAGTCCAGGCTGAGCCTCAGAATCCCAGATTTCCTGGCCCCCACCCTGACCTACCCTCCGAGGCTGGGCGTGGGGCCTGGGAATCTAGGTTTTCCGGAACTCCCCGCGTGATTCTGCTGCACACCTGATCTGCAGAGGTGTTTGGGCACCCAGCTGCTCAAGGCCACCCCCGCCTGGGCCTCAGAGTGGTTGCCAGCCTCTGCTGACCATCTCCACTGACTCACAGAGCCACACCTCGCTGGAGGCTTTGTCGGAGTGGTGCATAGGAAGTGCCTGAGCTTTTTTCCTTTTTAAAACAGCTTTATTGAAGTGTAATTTACATGAATTGGTGAAGTAAACTTATGTATAATTTATGTAGGTATATTTCACCCAGTTTAATTAATTCAGTGATTTTTAATAAATTCACAAAGTTGTGCCTCCATTTCCACAATTCAGTTTGAGAACATTTCTACCACCCCTAGAAGAAGCTGTGCCTACTTGCTGACAATCTCCACACCCACCCCAGAGCCCGTCACCAGTCTGTCCTGTCTTTCTGAATGCCCTGTGTGCACCTCCCAGCTTCACCTTTTCTGGCTGTTTGACCTCGTGCAGATTATTGCCCTCTCTGAGCCCTGGATTTATTCTTAGTAGGAGAGGGAAAACTATCCTCCTTAAAGCTTATTGTTTGAATTTCACTGGTGTGGTAGAGTGTGTGATGTATGGCAGGAGCTGGGGAGTGGGAGCCTGGCATGCAGTACCTGGACATAGTACAGGTACCAGAACACCGCACTAACAAACATTTTACAGACTCACGCTGTGCCAAGCACTGGGCTAAGCGCCTTAAATGCACCATCTCTTTTAATTCCCATAACAGCACTTATTAGATGAGTGCCAATGTCATTTTTATTTTATAGCTGGAGAAACAGGCATTGAGAAGGGAGGTAACTTTTCCCAGCTTGCATAGGTAACGGTGGGTCAGGGTGGGCATCTATCTCCAGGCTTGCCTTCCTTAACTGTCACCTGAAGATGGGAATCATGGCTCGAGAAATACCATTTGTGGGCCCAGGACAAGGTTCAGGGCACACACTTTCAAGGGATAGGACCTGATACAGTGGACACGGGATTCGAAAGATGGCATGTAGTACAGAGTGCATCATGTACCAGAAGTGATATGGTGCATGGAGCATGATCCAAGGAATAAGTGACATGGGACACAGGACATGGAACATGCATCAGGGTAGTCATGCACACAAGGTATGAAGAACCCATGGCCTGGTATGGGGCACAGAGAGCATGGTTTATGTGATGGCTGGCAGGGTATATGGGGACATGGTACCCAGGGTATAGCGCTTGAGCTTCAGCAATGGACACAGAGCCCCTTTTCATGTCAGTGCCTGGGGCCCCAGTATGCAGTGGCAGGATCCAATTTTCTCCTCTCACAAACACCCGTCTATGTTTTTCCTCCTCCTCCCTGTCTCTGGATGCCAAAGAGTGTGTGTCTCCCAGAGGACTGGGCCCCAGAGTACATCCCACCACCCCACCAGCTGAGACAGAGCTCCAGGCTTGGGGCCAAGTGCGTGGCTGAGAAAGAACCTGCCAGGCCCCCAGATCCTTGTCTTTTAGAGGCAGCTGGGCGCTAGGGCCAGCGCTGGCCTGGACCGAGCCCGGTAATTTTCCTGTAAACCATCCTCCCTCCTCTCCCCTCCCTGGCTGCTGCTGCTGGCTGTGAACGCTGCATTCCAGTGCTTAGGAGAAAAAGCTTAGCGGAGAGAGCCAGCAATGCCGCTGGGGTTGCTGGGGTGGAGGTGCAGGGGGAGGCAGTGGGGGTGAAGGTGGAGGGAGAAGGCAGTGTTTAGCAGGCTGGTGGTTCCTGAGCCTTCCTGGCACTCACTCCTTTATTTTGTCTCTTCTCTACAAGTGCCCCCAATGAGACTGAGGCTCAGAGAGACCAAGAGCTTGCCCATGGTCACATACAGTCAGAGGCAGATGGAGTCTAGACCTCAGCTCTCCTGGAGGCAGGAAATTGAGGATGTGTAGAGGCAAGGTTAGGTGGAGCGGAGGCTGTTGATGGGGGATCAGCAGGTGATGGGGCTGCAAGATGCTGGGGAGTCTCAGTATGTCTGCTTTCTGTATGCACTGGGGACTGTGGAAAGGTCTTGTGTAGGGAATAGTGCAATCTCTAGGGATAATGGGAGAGTCGGAGGCAGTGAGAAAGCTGGTGCAGTGGGACCAGAGGAAAGGTGGGGACCCAGAAACAGGACAGTGGCTGGGTTGTGGGGTGGGAAGCGAATGTGAAACGGGGGGTGTGTGGGGTTGAGCATCGCGGCTCTGGCCTCAGCCCTTATGTGCAGTCCTGGTGGGCTGACTCTGGTTAGGCCCTGCCTCTAAGAGTGTTCCAGAGGGTTCTGGAATCCCCCAGAGGTTCAGGCACTTGGACACCCAGAGGAGAATGCTGGTGACTGGTGCCTGCATGGAGGCGAAGTGGAAGCACACCTGGGGAGAGAAGACCACACGTTTTGGAGTCCTACTGTGTGCCAGGCTTGTCTTGTGTGCCGAACGTGTACTTCGTCCATCTGGATGTGATTGTCCTCTGAGCTTGGAAAGGAACAAAAGCATTCCAGTGCCATACTTCTGTTTATATTTAAGAGGGGAGAGTACTTTAAAATCCTACTAAAAGGAAAAGGATTAGTAACAATAACAAATATCTTTGAAACTCTGGAAATTCTACTGCAGTTAAGAATTTGAGAGCAATTACAAAGAATCTCTAATCATGCTATAACAGTTGGAGTTTTCCCATAACTGATTTTTACTAGTATCCAGGGCTGGCAAACCTGTGACATAGTCTCATCATTCTTTACCCAAGGACACAGGCTCAGAGAGGTTGAGTCACTTGCCCAGGGTCACCCAGGTAGTGGGTGGCAGGGCTGGGTTCAGATGGTGACTCCAAAACCTTTGTTCTTTTGGTTGCGAGTAGACCGGAGGAGAGGATAGGGTGTCATCTGGAGAGACTTGAGGAGGGGATGGGAGGCAAGGCAGGCTCCTTAGATGCTGGTTTGAGGTTCTCTCCTGAGATGCCTTCCCATCCCTGACACCAACCACTACCCTAGGCTCTGGGCTTTGGCTGGGACCCTCCAGCCTTCCCCAGCTTTGGATACGGGAACACAGAGGTAGAGGTCAGGGGTGGGTATGAGGGGTGTGACCTGTATGTGTGCACAGCCTAGGGGCTTACCTTTGGATGTTATGGTTGTTGAGAGCCTGCTGTGTGCCAAACACGGTGCCCAGGGCTCCCAGGCACCCCACAGGGTAGGAATCATCGCCCCATTTTACAGAAAGGAAATTGAAACTCTGCAGAAATGCTGTTTGCCAAGTCCCGCATCCCCCATCCTAGGTAGGGATTTGGGCTCTATCCAAATTCATCCAGACGTTCCCTGTATTCTCTTGGCTGGAAGGTGAGGCACTCCTCACCCTGTTGGTCACTTTTGGCATCCTGAGCTTACAGAGGCTCAGCCCCCTGCTCCTGGGGAAGAAAACTGGCATTTTGAACATCTATTTTCTGCCAGCCATGGTCCTAGGATTTTTCACATTTATGGTCTCATTCAATCCTTTCCTCTTGCCTTGGAGACATTTCATACCTAAGGAACTTGAGTCTCAGAGAGAGAACTTACCCAAGCCCCCAGCTAACAACGATCATAGTTTCCTTATAGGTGCATACTCTGCCCAGCTCTATGCTAAGCCCAAATGTATTTACCTGGTAAAATTCCCACAACAAGCCTAGGAAGGCATTATAATCCCCATGTTACAGACGAGAAATGGAGGCTCGGGGAGCAGAAGGGACTTGCTCAAACCACACAGTTAGAAAGTGGTGGGTCAGGCAGGGACTTCAACCCAGATTTTCCTGGAGGGAGCTCCTTCTAGTCATGCACATTGTTTCCTCCCTCTTGGAAAGCCCTTCCTCTGTGGCGCAGGGAGCTGCCTCCTGGGCTCCTGCTCATGCTGGCTCTGGCTGGGGCATCTTAGGCCCTGACTTCCCAGGAGGTTTGCTGGTGGAGATTCTGGTCCGTCTTCTACTGGTCCTGCAGCCACAACTCCTGCATTTGGGCCTCCGTGTCTTGCTGCTGATGTGTTTGTGTCTGGGCTCCCCTATTGGTGGGCTACAGGGTACCAGAGTGGCTAGGCTACTTGTTTGAAGCTATTTGCAGTGCAGCTGCTGGCCCAACCCTCCCAGGACCAGTTCCTCCCCCCGGAAAGGGGAGACAGAATGTAAAGTGGGCCCTGGCAGGCAGGGTGCTGGGCTTGCACCCATCGCCAAATCTGGCTGCTTCCAGGGCACAAGATCAGGAAGTGGTGGGGTCTGGCCTCCTCTGAAGGTCTTGCCCTGGCTCTCAGCACTATGTGGAGTTGCCTCCGGAAGCTGGGAGAGGGCCAATGGCTCTGGTCCCTAGGATAGTTGGCTTCCTGGAGGTGGCTTGAGCCAAGCCCCGCTGGCTGTCCCCCCGACAGCTGTCCACACCCAGAATAGACTGTGCCAACACAGAGGTCCAGCTGGCCCTTCCAGTGAGCCCTATCACATCATGGAGACAGGCCTCAGCTCTGGCCTGGTCGCCAAGATACTTGAGTTCTAGGTCTGCTCCTCCAGGCACTTGCATGTGACTCTGAGAAGTCACGCTCTCGTTCTTGGTGTCATCATCTACAGAGAGAGGATGGACTAATGCTGCTAATGAGTCTTACTGTGTGTAGTGGACTCCAGAAGTCTCTCTCCAGAGCTCCCAACTGTCCTGCAACTGGGCATCACTATAGCTATTTACAAATGAGTGGCCCAAGATTCAGAGAGGGACAGTAATTTGCTCCAGGAAACACAGCCCAGACCTGATCTCAAGAATCTCACTGTGAAGTCTAACCTTTCTCCTGCCCCACTGCTGTCATGTGGTGTGTCAGTGCTGAACAAAGGCCTCTGCAAAGAAAGGGGACTCACTGTTGGAGAGTTCATACTGTGTGTCTGGCCTTGGGCTGCCTTGCTGCACTGTGAGTTAGGCATTATTCCCCCAATCCTATATAATAAAGAGGTAATATGCAAATTGACCATCATGCCCTCGCACAAGATGGCCACGCCCATGTCGTTACAAGATGTCTGCCACAAGATGGCCGGCAGGGGAGGGCAGTTGTGGGTGATCAGGCCAGCAGAGGAGGGCAGTTAGAGGTGACCAAGCCAGCAGGGGAGGGCAGTTGTCGGGGGGGGGGGTACTAGGCCTGCAGGGGAGGACAGTTGGGGGCGATCGGGCTGGCAGGGGAGTTGTTAGGGGATGATCAGGATGGCAGGCAGAAGCGGTTAGGGGCAATCAGGCAGGCAGGCAGGAGAGTGGTTGGGAGCCATCAGTCCCGGATTGTGAGAGGGATGCCCCAGATTGGAGAGGGTGCAGGCTGGGCTGAGGGACAGCCGCCTCCCCCCTCCCCCCCCCCAAGTGCACAAATCTCATGCACCGGGCCTCTAGTTTATCGATAAGGAAACAGGCCCTGGTCACAGAAACTAAGTCTCCCAGATTCTTAAACAAGCCTCCTTTCAAGTCCATGGGGCTCTCCAGACCTCACTGAAGTCCTGTCCAGTTTCACTGGGTTTCATAACTGGTGTCTCTGTTTACTGACCATTGTCCTAATTAGCAAAATCCCAGCCAGACGGGCGGGAGCACCCAGAGAACAGCCAGAAGGCAAACAAGCTCCGAGAGAGGGCTTCCCATGAGTGACCGGCTTCTCAGAAATCAAGAACAACAGTGTTTGGGGTGAAGAGAAAAGAACAGGGCGGTGTCTCCTAGGCTGGCCAAGACTTTCTGTACACTGTGCCTGGGGGCGGAGGGTGAGGCTGCTGTTTCCAGGCTCTTGTAGCTGCCTTGGGAGGCCCAGAGAGACCCAGAGACAAGCCTAAGGTCCCAGAGGGTCCAAGGCAGGAGCTAGTTGTGGGGGTCCTGGGACCAACTACAGGGGAGGGATGTGGGTTGTACAACTCCTCCCTGTGGCATATACTGAGAAGCTGCCTACTGTGTGGTTGGCACTGGGCAAGAGCCAGGAACAACCAAGATCAGAGGTGAAGGGGACCTCTGAGGTCCAGAGAAGGGAAGGAATTAGGATCTGCTCATATAGTGAGTCCTGGGAGAGCCAGGCTGCCTCCCAAGACAAAAAAACACAAAAACACAAAACTTTACCCGACCTGTGTGCCAGGAGTGGCATAGAATATAGGTGCCACAGTCCATCTTCCACTCAGTGGCCACAGCCTGGGGACCTTCCTAGGACATGCCTTTGTGCTGGGTGCTCACATGGGTATGTGGGGGGCTAGAGAGCTTTCCTGATGCAGCCTCCTGCCCTGATCTGGGAGGTGTGGTGGGGACGGCTGCCCCTGAGACTCCTGGCTGCCAGGCTTGGCTTGGGCTTCACTGGTTTAGCAACTGTAACCCTTTACCTGGAAAGGACACTGTGCTCCCTGCCTGGGCCGGATGGTGCCAGGAGGTCCTGCTTGATCTCCCCAGACCTCACTGAGCTTGGGGACTGGAGCCAGCCACACTTGTGTTTAGATCTCAGCAATGCCTCTTTCCGGCTGAGTGGCCTTGAGCAAGTAACTGAACCTCCCCGAGTCTTGGTTTATGGGAACTTTAATGCCCGTTTCCCCTGCTATGAAGAGGCTCAGTCTTGGACCCCCCCTCTACTTTACTCCCTCTCTTCTCCCAGAGATGTCTGGGCCCAGAGGAGAGGTGGCATGCTGCCACTGGTGATGTGGTGCCTCCTGCAGGTCAGGGGTTCTTGATCGTCAGGTTCAGAAGGACCTGTGGAGGTGACCTGGTCCCTCACCACTTTACAGATGGGAATCCTGAGGGTCAGAGACATGTAGGTTCTGGACATGGTTGCACAGCCAGTCTCTGGGGATACTGAGCTGGGAATAACATAGGGGCCTACCCCATCTTTACAATGGAGACCCTGAGGCCCAGAGGAAGATAGTGACTTGTCCAGAATCACCCAGGAAGTCAGTGGTGGAGCCAGGCCTAGCCCTGGGGCCTCTTCTTTTACATCTAGGGATCTTGTTCTTGCACCCAAATCCCCTCCACTCTCCTGAGTGCATCCTCTTTCAGGCAGGGGGCAGCATAAGACCATGCTGCCCCCATCACAGGCTCCACACATCACTGCCCTGGAGCGAGAGTTAATAGGCTGCGGGCTCTCTGGGCTGCCAGGGCTCCTTCACCAGGTTTCCAGTGCTGAGGGCCCAGGCTCCAGAGCTATGTGGCGGACAAAGCTGCAGGGCCTTTGTGATCATTAACCTGAGAGCCAGTGACCCTGGGCTGCTTGTCAGACCCCTGGGGCCAAGGCCAAGCCGTAGCAGCGCTCTGTTAATCACCAACTGAGGATGTCAGGGACACACTGCTCCAAGAAGGGGCTGGGCAGCTGCCCACTCAGGTCAGTCCGGGGACTGGGATGACAAGGACATTTCTTCCTACTTGTTTGGATTTTCCAAATTGTCTAATGAGCAGGCATAACTTTAAGCACATTTTAAAAAGATATTTTCTAGATCAGTGTTCTGATAAAAAATAAAAACCTAGTTGAGTCCAGTATATTGAATACATACTTGTAAATAGTTTTTAACCCTACAGCAAGTTTTTTTTTAAAGCAAGTATATTGAGGTATAATCTACATACCATAACAATTCACCCACTGTAAGCAAGCGTCCAGCACTCTGAAGTTTAGTAGATTTTTTGGTTCTGTAATCATCACCATAATCCAGTGTTAGAATGTTTCCATCACCCTAACATGTTTCCTGGTGCTGACTCCAGCAATCCAGCCACTCACTGCAGCCTCAGGCAGCCTTGGCAACATCTGAGAGGGAAATTCTCCCCATAAGGATGATTGCAAAAACGGATACCCTTATAGAAAAGAGTAGAGGAGCCAATAGTTGTACAATTTGCTTTTTGCCCTTGGAGATCTCGCCATGCTTATTGAGTGCCTACTATGTGCCAGGCACAGTCAGAACTAACTTGTTCTGTTTTCACAGCTGCAGAGTGGCCCATTGTATGGTGGCTCCATAATTTATTTGACCAGGCAATTTGGGTCCTTTCCAGTTTTCTGTGTTCCTTTGTAAGTCATTCTGAAGGATGTGGATCTGTGGTTGCTTTGTGTGTTTGGAATTTGGATAACCCAACTGCTATCCAGAGAGGTGAAGCTGGTTTATGTCTTCATCAGAATGTATGAGAACTGTGGGGTTTTTATTATCTTCTGAAATGCCTATGGAGATGGAAGAGCTCTCTGAATTTAGGCCTGAGTTGGCCTCCGCAGGCCCTGAGAACTCAGCATCTCTCTGTGACACCCACTACCACCCCACACACTGGGATACAGTTTAGAGTCTTCTGTGTGGCAGACATGCCCGTGTGACTCCTGCCACCCTCTCCAGCCTCATCTTCTCTTGCTCACTGTGTTTCAGACTGGATCCCTCCGTTATTCGCTGCATGTGCTCTGTGTTTGCTTGCCCTTTGCCCATTCTGTTCCCGCTCTGAAAATGCCTTTTCTTCTTAATTTCCCTCCTTCCTGTCCTTCAACACCCAGGTTACAAGTCCCTTCTCCGTGAAGTCTTCTTATAATCCTTACACTCCGAATCATCTGTGTGTGTGTGTGTTCCTTTAGCCCTTTATCTGACCCACAGGCCCCCTTAAGTACAGGGAAGCTATGGTGGATGGAGGGCAAACCTGAGCCTGACTAAACAGAAGCTGGGATCCAGGAGGAGCTGGGACAGGTGGCTATAGCTGTGGGGAAGGGGGACGGGAACTCCCACTTACCTCATTGTCAGCCAGGCCATTTTCACACATTGAGACTGATTTAATCCTCAGCAACTACTCTACCCCTTTAGTAGATGAGGTGACTAGGCATAGAAAGGGAAAGTAACTTACACACAGTGGAGGTGGGAATCAAAGCCAGGTCTCCAACTCCCCAGTTCTCTTTCTTGTCATCACACCAGGCTGTTGGGAAAGGAATTCTGGGAGGCATAGAGACCTTGGAAATAGAGAAATTGAGTCCAGTAGGGTGGTGAGAGGGAGGAGAGTGGTTGGCGGGACTCGGTGAGTCTGAACGGCACTTCTAACCCAAAGACTGTATGCCTCAGGAGTGGAGGCTGGAGGAATGGGAAAGGGGCCTGGGAGTGGGGAAAAGGCTTAAACCTTGTCTTCTCCAGGTTGTGTGTGTGTGTGGGGGGGGGACAATAGATAGAACCTAGAACAAACAAAACAAAACAAAACGCCCCCAAACAGATCTCACTCATTTATGGATAATAAAGACCATTATAAACTGATGAACAAAAATAGATACAGAGGCAGAGCAGCATTAAACAGACTGTCAAACTACAGCAGGAAGGTTGGGGAGGGTTGGTGGGAGGAGGGCGGGGGGTAAGAGATCAACCAAAGGATTTGTTTGCGTGCATATAAGCATAACCAATGGACACAAGACACTGGGGGTAGGGGAAGCTGGAAGAAGGTCAAGGGGGAAAAAAAGGAGACAGATGTACTACTCTTTGTAATATTTTAAGAAAAAAAAAAAAAAGCCCCCAAACAAACCAAAATTAAAAAACTAGAAAAAACAACTATAAGAAGCAACAGGGGTTGTTACTTAATACATGAAGGTTAACCTTGAAATCATCAGCTAAAGGGGGGTGTAGGTGTGGTTGGCCCTGGGGAGAGGTAAGTGGGGTTGAGATGGAACAACTTTGTATAAATATGTGACTTTAAATCTTGATAAAAATTAACATTTTAAGAATAAAAACTTTTTTGATGGTCTAATCACTATTTTGTACACCTGAAACCAATACAAAATAATGCACACACACAAAAAGAATAAAAACGTTTCAAAAAGAAGGAAAAGGGGTGTTCTTGAGTAAAGTAGAATCTGCATTCTCTGGAGGTGAGAGGTTGGCCCACCCCTCCCTGAGTTCTATTGGCTCAGGGGTCCAGTCTGCCCTGGCTGGTGTGAGCCTCATGCTGCCCAGGTGGGCAGGCACCAAGGCTGCCTGGGTTCAAATCTTGGCTGTACCATTTCCTAGTAGGGTGCAGGTTGCTTGACTATTATGCATGTAATTTGACTCTGTAAACTAGGATAAAGGATGTTTTGAGGTGTCAGCCTTCATATAATGTGTGGAAAAACTTCAGTAAATACTGAAGATGTTAGCTGCAGACATGAGAGGGGCCTTGCATGGGTCACACAGGAGCCTGAGCTGGGCTGCCTGCTATTCCTGAATGCATGCGCCCATTTAGTGTGCACCGAGTTAGCTCCTGCTGTATGCCAAGCCCTGTGCCTGGTCTCCAGCCCAGAGCTGGGGTGAAGGGGTGGCCACGCCCAGTCAGTTCGGTCCCGGTGGAACCCCAAAGTCTCCAAAATCCAGGCCAGATCCCCGCCCCTGCCGGGCGCGCAGGGACCGGGTCCTGCCCACGCCCTCCCAGCGGGGCGGTCCCGGCTTGGGCGGGATGGGCCAGCAGCTACTTAAGGTCGGCGACCCGGAGTGGGCGGCTGTCGACTGGGTCTTCTGCTGTCGTCCTCGCTACCATGGCTCCGCAAAGCTCCGTGCCGGCAATGCTCGGCGCGCTGGTCCTGGCGCTGTGCGCGCTGTCGTCGCCCGCTGGGGCGGCCACCGCGTCGCGAAGGGCGACCCAGGCACCCGCGACCCAGGGGCGGGTGAGTGCCCAGGGGGCTCTGGGGCTCCCGGAGTAACTCTCTATTGTCAGTTCTTTCAGATACAGCGCTAGGAAAAGGGGAGTAATTCAGGTCTAGAATGAACAAACTGTTTTGTTGTTTTGTAAGTATCTCTCGCTGTTTCCCGGGCTTCTGTGGATGGGGGTGGGAGCCGTGCTGACCTGGCTGTTTCCCTCCCTAGAGGCTAACCTCACCTTGGACCGATTTTTCCTTCACCACCTTCTGATTTCTTACCCATCTTGCCGCCTGGTTTCTTCCTTTCCTTGTCTAGTGTCTCCTTCCCTCTTCTAATTTCTTCCATTTCAGATTCCTCTCTTTCATCTGATTTCCCTCCCTCTCTAGTATTTTCTCCTTCTTTCTTGTATGATCTCACCGCTGTCTGCTTATCATCAATATTGTTTCTTCTCTCTCTCTGATATCTCCTCTGCCTTGTCTGGTTTCTCTTCTCTCCTGTTTCCCTTCTGTGTTTCTCCATCCTCTTCCTGAGTTCTCTCTGTCTGGTTTCTCTGACTTCTCCCATCAGATATGTCCTCCGGCCAGGTGACCTGTACGTGCTGACTTCTGACCTTTGGCTCCAGGCTAACAGTCCCACTCTGCTCCATCTCTAGCCTCCTGCATGTCTGACGGCCTTTCCCCCGTCCTAACCACCTTGTCTCCAACAGGTTCCCGCAGGCCCTGGCTGCATCCTCTCTGCCTTTTACAAGAAATGGAAATTGGGGTGGGGTGCTGGGGGGCAGGAGGGAGGAGGCAGACAGCACAGGAGACCACTTGGACTAAATCATTTAGACCCCTCTTGGGGGTGTGATGGTGACATGATTGGGGCATGGAAAATAGTCCCACTTCCTAAGAGCAAAAGCAAGCAGACTGTGTGACGTTGGGCCAGTCGCTTCCCCTCTTTGGGCCTCAGTTTCCCTATCTGCAGAATTGGGTTGGATGATGATCTCTTTTAGGACCCTTCTAGTTTTAAGAGCCCCTGAGGATGCTGGAAGGGAACACATTGAGTTCCTGGGGATCTCCAGGTTTACCATTTCCATCTGAGGGTAATGATCCCAGAGTCCATGCTCTTAGAGCTGGGGGTAATTTCTGCTACATCATTTCCTAGCTGGAGGTCCTTGGCAGAGTCACTTCACCTCTCTGTGCCTCAGCTGTCTCAACCAATTGGCACTAAGAAGGAAAGAAAAGAGGTAGAGCCCTTTGTCCCCCCATCACTGAGCTGAGTGGGAGAGACAATACTGACCAAGGAGCCTAAACTCCACCTGTTTGCAGGGGTTGGATGTGCCTTGGGGGTGGGCAGAGTTAGAGGCTCAAGTGAGATGCTCTTGGTGCTAGAAACCACCCTCCCTCGTGCCCAGGGTCTCGGGTCTCTCTCCCCGCCAGGGCCTCTGCTCCTGCTCAGGCTCTGCCCTTCTCTTCCAGTCTGGCAGCATGGCCGCAGAACACCCGGAGTTCCTCAAGGCAGGGAAAGAGCCTGGCCTGCAGATCTGGCGTGTGGAGAAGTTTGACCTGGTACCCGTGCCCCCCAACCTTTACGGAGACTTCTTCACGGGCGACGCCTATGTCATCCTGAAGACGGTGCAGCTGAGGAACGGAAACCTACAGTATGACCTCCACTACTGGCTGGGTGAGGCCAGACCCCGCCCCCATCAAGCACTCAGAACTGGGGGTGACTTGGGGACCCTGGACCCCCTCTACAGCTCCCCTGGCCCAGCTCCAGCCAGGTCCTAGTGTACCCTTCTGAGTCGGGAACCTGAAGTCCCCGTCACAGCTTTGCTGTGTGACTCTGTAAGTCCTGCCCCCTCACTGAGCTTCAGTTTCCTATTGAATTGATGCTCCCAGGCCTGACTTCATGCTCGGCAGGCTTGAGTGAGTGCAGGGGAATGGCTAAGAGGTGAGTGTAGGGGATGTGTTGGAGCTGGGAGGACTCTTAGAGACCATGGAGTCCAGGCCCCACCTCCCCCATTATATAGATGGATTAACTGAGGTTCACAGAAGGCAAAGGATTGGCCAGCTTTTATAGCCAGGCCAGTGCAGTGCTGGGGGCTCTGGAAGCCAGGCTTATGCTGCTCTGACATCCCCTAGGCAATGAGTGCAGCCAGGACGAGAGTGGGGCGGCCGCCATCTTCACTGTGCAGCTGGATGACTATCTGAACGGTCGGGCTGTGCAACACCGCGAGGTCCAAGGCTTTGAGTCGGCCACCTTCCTCAGCTACTTCAAGTCCGGCCTCAAATACAAGGTGGGTCCCGAGCGGCAGGGATAAGTATGCCAATGGCAGGGCTCATTCAGACTCACTCTCCTTTCAGCCTTGTGGGGTGATGTGGGCAGATAGGTCAGAGCTCAGCCTTTGGAGCTGGCCAGCCCTGGGTTTGAGTCCTGGTCCCTTCCTAGCTCTGTGACCTTGAACAAGTCACACTCCCTCTCTTAGCCTCTGGTTCCTTATCTTAAAATGGAGAGAAGAACATTGACCATCACTTCACAGAGTTATCGGCCATGGGTGGAAACCCAGCCTCGCGCTTGTCCTGGCCTTGTGCTGTGTCCTATTTCTGCATCCCTTAGTTCTTACGCCCTGTCAACAGAGGGTCCCATGTTAGGTATTTGAAAGGACATCCTTGATCACATTCCTCTTTCTGTTCACTAGAATCCCCCTTGACCTTGAACTCTGAAGAGTCTGAGCCAACACAGATCTTTCCTCCAGCCCCCAGCCAGGTGGGGCTGAGCAAAACCAAGCTAGGAGCAAGCCTTGAGAGGCTGTGTCCTAATATGCTGTGTGACTCCTGGCAAGCCAGTTGGCCTCCCTGAGCCTCCCTTTCCTCTTTGGTTACATGAGAGCCAGTTACACCTGCCCTTCAGGCCTGGGGAGAAGATTTGGTGAAGGTGTAGCTGGGTAATGCCTTGCATGGGGCTGGGCATCTTGAAAGGGCTTAGAAAAAGCTGGAGTTTTGCAAAGCAGGGGTTCTCTTTGGTCAGGATAGGGAGGGGGTCATAAGCTTTGATAGCCAGATGGGCCTTAATGTCAGAGTCCAAAGCTCTTATTTTCAGGGATGGAGTGGAAACTGTGGCACAGAATGATTAAGCAACTGGCCCAGGGTCACACAGCAAGTCAGTCTCAGAGCTGGGACCAGAACCCAGATCTCCTGACTTCCAGCCTTCTTTTCACTACACAGCCTGCCTCTCCAGCCAAGTCTGTGTTGCTGATGTGTTGTGTGACTTTATAGAAGTCATTGTCCTGTTCTGGGCCTCAGGGTCCTCTGTGTCAATAGGGTGATGACCCTGTCTGCCCAGATGGGGCACAGGGAATTGGATAATGGGAAAGTGCTAGTGAGACTGAGATAGCAAAGGGCAGGGTGTGTCTGGTGAACAAGGCCTCAGCCCTAGGCTGGGTGGAGTTGGGCTGGATTCCCTGGAACTTACTAGCGCCCCCTGTCTGCCAGTTCACCCGTGCCCCCAGCTCCTCCTGCTGAGCTTTCTGGCTCTACCTTCTTCCTGCACCCCGTTCTGGGGCCAGGGTGCCCAGAAGAAGGAGAGGTGAGGAAGTTAGGACCCAGACCACTGACCTGGAGAAGTACCTGGCCTTTTTGCAGTTCCTGGAACAGGAAGTGGAAAGAGCATTTGACCAGGAACCAGAGAGATTAAGGTTCCAGTCCCAAGGCCACCCCTCTAACCGCGAGGCTTTGGGCCAGTTGTACAGTTGTATGCCGCTGGGTGTGTGCTCTCACACGTTCCCTATTTGGCATTTATTCAGCAAACATTTATCTATTATGTAACAACAGTCAGTGTCTGCTTATTGATGCTGCCGTGTGACAAGTCAAGCAGCTTATATAGCTCCTAAGTGATGGAGCTGGGATTCAAAACCTAGATGTGAGGGGCTAGCACAGAGCTGGTTCAGAGTGGACATTTCAAGACCTCTGGTCTACGATCTTGGCTCAGATGAGCCCTAGGAATTGGCATGCTAGCAAGCCTCCCCCACCCTCTGGGTTTTTTTTCAGATGTTCTTGGGCTGTACTCTGAGGAATGGGTTCCCAACCCAGGCCCAGATTTAGGACTTCAATCCTGAAAGGCCCTGGCTCCTGGTGCAAATGTGAGGTCCCAGGCCGGTCCTGTTTTCCACCTTCTGCAAGCCCTCCTGCTGCCCCGCACAGGCCAAGGTTCTTGGCCTGGAGCCCTCATCAATTATAGATCCCAAGGAGCAGAGCTTGTTATGCAAGACTTGTTCCTGTGAAAGCCTGCACCTCAGTGCCAGTTCTGTCCCTGGGTGTGTGAGAAGGGGCAGGGAGGGGACAGCAGCGACTACAGAAAGGGCTGTCACAGGGCCTGGCTAGCTCATCTTGTTCTGCAACCCCCAAATCCTTTTAAAAGTCACTGCACTTTTCAGAATCTGGTGATCCCTCCTCCTTCTCCTTTTTTTTCCTCCTCCTCCTTTTTCTCCTTGACTCTCAGACAGAACCCTAGAGACCCCTTGGGGCTGGGTTATTTGAAACCCTTTGTTCAAACAGAATCTGGGCCTGCTGATCCCAGAAGCCCCTGGCCCCAAGGAGCACAATGGGAAACAGAATCACTTGAAGCCTTTCTGTCCTCCTTCCCATTTCTCAGATAAGGAACTCCGTGCCTAATGGGTGGAGGTGACAACCCCAATCACCACATTTTTCTTTGTTTTATAAACAGTTTAACATTTTAAAAATGTAAATCTTTATAGGTTTTGTCCTTCATTTGTCTATAAGAATGATGCAAGCTTATTGTAAAATGTCAAACATTATAGAAATATAGGTTTTCAAAGTAAAAGCCCCCTATGATCCTACTCTTGGAGTTATATATGTATATTCATATAGATGAAGAATTATCTCTATATATGATATATGTATCATTACTTTAATTTGGAAAATGGCTTTTAAAACAATTTATCCTATTACATTTTGTTCAAATAATTTGATACCAGTTGCTACCCACCTAATGGTTAGCTCATACAAAGCAGTAATTAATACTAAAGATTATAGTATAAATAGTAAAAATTTCAAAATATTCCTGCCCTGTGTTTGTAGATCCACTGTCTTCTAAGAGCTTGCATATATATATATATATATATATATATATATACACATATATATTATATATTATGTATACATAATATGTACTTAAAATCTTTATTGTTGAAAGTATTACATATGTCCCCCTTTCCCCCCCATTGACCCCTTCTAGCCTGCGCCCACCCCTTGCCCCAGGCCTTCACCACCCTGTTGTCTGTGTCCATGGGTTATGCATATATTGCTTTTATTATTTTGTTAACTCATCTCTTCAAGTCTAATTTTCTAGATCAGAGAGAGTTAATCAGGAAATGCATGCCCACAATAATTAGAAATCAAGTATTCCTTTATTTTATAAATTTATATACAGAGAATTTATTGGAACCAAGATTTATTACACAAAACCTTTTAAAAAAGAGAGGCCTGGATGGGGTGGCTACATCTCTGGCCTTTATAAAAGTGCTTCCTCCTCTACCCCATGGGACCCTTTTCTTGAAGAATGTCTTGGAGCTAGGATGCCTTAGAATATCCCTTGGGAAATGCTGGTTTTGAGAAAGGAATGTTTGCAGCTTTTGATCCAGGAAAGTGGCCCCAGAGGTCCTGTTAGTGGAGTGTGAAATTCAAAGGGGTGGCAGCAAGGTGCAATGGTATGGCATCTGCTGGAAGGTTCCTGGTCCACAGGTCAGAATTTCCTTCAACTGAACCTGATTCCTTTCCCCCATGTGTGCTGCCCTGGGCCCTCTCCCTGGACTGATCCTGTCTCCTTGACCCAACAGAAAGGAGGCGTGGCATCAGGATTCAAGCACGTGGTACCCAATGAGGTGGTGGTGCAGAGACTCTTCCAGGTCAAAGGGCGGCGTACGGTCCGTGCCACTGAGGTGCCCGTGTCCTGGGAGAGCTTCAACAATGGTGACTGCTTCATCCTGGACCTGGGCAACGTGAGTCCTGCCCTGCCTTTTCCCAGGGGACACTGAGGTACTCCTGGCCTGACCAGGCCTGACTCTAGGAAGGTAGACAAACCTATGGTAACACATGCAAAGACACCAACAGGGAAAACAACAAGCACATGTGCTCTATCCATGAATCAGACACACCTGCAAAGACTCAGATACAGGTGTACCCAGCACTCATAGACCTCCACACATGTAGACTTAAGGCCATCATGCCATGGACACAACCCTCCTGCACAGTGTACTCGGACATCAATTGACATATAGATTCCTTGACATCTTGTGTTCATATGCACATCTTGTGTACCTTTTTACATATAGTCCCTCACTTAAAAATGCATGGCAGGCATGTGCAAAAATGTTAGGCTCTTGCCCACCAAGCATGGAAATGGCACCATTATCAATGTCTACACACATAAATTTGGGTGCATTGTTCAAGGACCCAATATATATGTGACAGACATGCAGCTGCACATGCATTCTTATATATGGCAATGTGTGTGGGACACACTTACCCAGGCCCAACTTACAGATGTGTAATGCTTTGTACCCATTCACCCCAAACCCATGGGCCCTCATACCTGCAAATGAACGTGGACAGACATTGCACCCAAACCTCATGTTTACATGTGGTGTAATGTCCATGCACATGTAGGCACACACTTATTTAAAGTATAATAGGCACACAGAAGAGTGTGTGAGTCATGAATGCACAGCTCTGTGCATTTCACAACATGAACATACTGTGTCACCAACACCCAGATCACCAGCCCTGAGAAGGCCCCTTCTGTCCTCCTCCAGGCCCTTCACTCCCAAGGATAACCACCATCCTAAACCCGCTCAACAGCACAGAGTAGTTTTGCCTCTTTCTGAACTTGATATACATGGAACCATTCATTTTTATGTTTGACTTTTGCTCAACATTCCATTTCTGAGATCCATCCATATTATAGATTGATCATTCTCCTCATTCTATGAGATTCGATTGGCTGGATATGTCAGTTTATTTATGCTTTCTGTTGTTGATGGGCACTTGGGGTAGTTTCTGGTTTGGGGCTATTCCACCTGGTGCTCCTCTGATATTTTTGCACAGGTCTTGTGGCATATATCTGGATACACTTGTTGGGTATAGCCCTTGGAGAGGGATCGCTGGCTCATAGGATATCGATATGACCAGATGGTTTTCCAAATTGGTTGTACCCATTTCTGCTCCCACCAGCAGGCCAACATTTTTATACACATGCTCTGTGTAGTTGTATCTGTGAAAAACTCATATTCTGAGTCATACACTCACATATTCTGGTGCACTCCGGTCACACACGTTGTGCTTGATGTGCACCTGTGCATGCTCCACCGGCCCTCACCACGCAAACAGAGACCAAGGAGAGCTTACACATGCCCCACAGTGTCCTCCTGACCTTGTCACTGGGCAGGGCTTATACGAAGGCTGGGGCATTGCCTTACCTGGGGTCCCTGTCTTACAGGATATCTACCAGTGGTGTGGCTCCAACAGCAACCGATTTGAGAGGCTGAAGGCCACCCAGGTGTCCAAGGGCATCCGGGACAACGAGCGGCATGGCCGGGCACGAGTGCATGTGTCTGAGGAGGGCGCTGAGCCCGAGGCGATGCTCCAGGTACTGACTGACAGCCACATCCCAGGAGTGTGGGGTGGGAGCTGAGCATGTAGACAGGATACTCTTTACTTTCTTCCATTTAGTAGGCAATTTTGAGTTGAATTTACTTTTCTGTCCAGCTGGATTTCTTTAGAAAATTGGGAAGAGCAGCTTCCCAGACAACTCCCCTGAGAGGTGGGCTGGAATCCACCACTTGGTGTTTGCTGGGGTCGTGAGCCACACCCTCCAGCTGAGAGGGCCAGGTCCTCCAAAGTAGCTGAGGAAGCGGGTCTCGGCCTCCTTGAGAGCAAGCCCGGTGCTGGAGCCAGGTGGGAAAAAGTCACCCGAGACCCAGTCCTCTCTTTTCTGCCCATTCCTGGTGGTTTATGGCCTGTTTAGTCAACTGCATGATATAATTGTCAGCTATTTTGCTTTGTGAACATGTCAGTAGAGGCAAAGTTTACCAGGAAAACGGGGGAGACCATGAGCCCTGCTCCATCCACTTAGCTCCTGCTCATCTGGGGGTGTGGCATTTTGGTTTCTAGGAAGAGCAGGAAGTGATTATGATGAGGGGGAGCCTGGGAGGGTTGGTAGCTGGGGCGGTTGAGGCAGTTGAGGCTGGTGTGGCCAGGATGGAGGAGTGAAGCAGGCTCTGCAGTCACAGGTTCAATTCTGCTTGGCCACTCATAGCTGTGTGCGTAAGTCGCTCCATCTCTTCATCTCTTGGGACTTCTGTAAAGTAAGAGTGATAAGCTGTGTCTCCTAGCATGGGTGTAAGCATTAAATGGGGTCTACTAAAGGCACTGGGTGGAAGGTGTGGTCAGGAGCTGTAGTTATTGGGCTTAGAAGGCCTAGGAGGAAATGGTAGAGTAAATATCTGAAGGACCGTCCTGGAGGCAGAGGAGCAGGGGTCCTCCGGAGCTTTCAGAGACAGGGTGACAGGCCGATGTGGTTGAGGCATGTGAAGATGCAGGCTGTCTCTGGAGGGGTTTTCCCCTAGCTGGAGGTTCGCTATGGATGCCTGTGTAGTCCTTGCCTGCCCAGGAGGGGGCTCTGTCAGGAGTCCAGTTCCCTCCTGTGGGAGGAGGCTGCTGAGAGCTCACTGCCACCCTTTCTTCCACCTCTCCATCTCTGCAGGTGCTGGGCTCCAAGCCGACTCTGCCTGAAGGTACTGAGGACACAGCCAAGGAGGATGCAGCCAACCGCAAGCTGGCCAAGCTCTACAAGGTAAGCCTCAGCTGCTCTGTCCCCTGGGGTCATGCCAGGGAAGCGGGGGACTGAGCCTTCCTGAGCTCCACTGTGTGAGGCCTTGAGCTGAGCATGCTTGTGGGGTGTGGTGGGGGCTTGGCTTCTGCCGGTCTCCAATGGGCAATCTACTGCCTTCGCTTCCTGCACCAAGAATAAGAGAAAGCCATTGACCTCAGACACATCTGTGTCATGTTCATCTAGGGGGTCTTGGCAGTACCTGTCCTCTCTGGGACTCGGTTTTCTAGTCTGTAAAAAATGGGGAGAAGGGCAGTAAAGTGAACTTTGTAGAGTTTCTGAGAGTCTACAGAGTAAAATGACAGGAAAGTATTTTAGGAAAGTACTTGGGGAAATGCTACAGAAATGGGCATGTGGTGGGTTTTTTATTGCATGGGGAGGGTTATGGTTAATGACTTTATTTATAATTTCTTCTTTGTGATTTTTAAAAATGAATTGAGGCTGCTCTTGAGCTAAGGAACTTTGGCCTGGTGGCTGAGCTCCAGGAGAAAGTCCTACGTAGCTATGACACTCCTGTTGTGCCCTGGGCTTAAATGGGGCACAGATGTTCATTACCTCCAAAGAAAAACCACATTCATGATTCTTTTTTTGATAAAGTAATGCATGTTCACTATAAAAATAAAATAGCAATACTCAAAAATATAAAAAGATATAACATACAGATCATGTCTTATAGAATTGACAGTTAAAACCTATATAATTTTATTAACCAATGTCACCCCAATAAATTGAGTAAAAATTAAGTAAGTAAATACACACACACACACACATATATATATATATATATATATATAGAGAGAGAGAGAGAGAGAGAGAGAAAGAGAGAGAGAGAGAGAGAGAGAGAGAGAGAGAGAGAGAGAAAGGAAATAAAATGTCCTAGTGGACTTGGCTCAGTGGATAGAGTGTTGGCCTGTGGACTGAAAGGTCCCAGGTTCGATTGTGGTCAAGGGCACATGCCAGGGTTGCGGGCTTGATCCCCAGTAGGTGGCATGCAGGAGACAGCTGATCAGTGATTCTCTCTCATCATTGATGTTTGTATCTCTCCCTCTCCCTTCCTCTCTGAAATCAATAAAAATATATTTAAAAAAAGAAAAAGAATCTCCTTAATCTGACTGGTTTACAATAACCAGTACTATTTTAAAATGTATTTTAATTTCAAAAGTAACAATATGCAGTTTTTTAAAAATGGCTCCCCTCCTCCCCTCTCCATCGGTTACCATGGTTACCATTAATTGGTGGGGGGGTCCAGATTACATGTTTCTGCATCTAATTATATACTTTTTCCATCTCTACTTGATACACATAGATCCAAACTATTCATGCTGTTCTGTGGCCTTCATTTCTCCCCTCAATGTGGCCACGAATACCTTTGTAAACTAGACCACATGCCCTTTATGGTGGTCTATTTCAGGAGCATAAGAGTTTCAGCATATCCTTAATGATGGACATCAGCGGATATTTCTGCCTTTTCCGATTGCAGACAGTCCGATTGCTCTTGTGCTAAATATGGCAGTAGAGCAAGTTCCCAGACATGGTCACAGGCTGAACAGTGGGTTGGTGATTGAAGATACTGGTCTGGAGTCAGACTGCCTGGGCTCGAATCCCAGGCTGGTGCTGTCTAGTGTGCAGGTCGCTTCACCTCTTTGTGCCTTGGTTTCCATGTGAATACAATGGGGTTAGTAGTAGAACTATCATAGGGTGTGGCAAGGATTAAGGAGTTCTATAATTATGTAAGTTATCAGTTACATGAATTGCTTCAAACAGTGCTAGCACATACGAAGTACTCAGTAAGTACCGAACACTCATTATGTAAAGTTCGGACACATAAAATTGCCAGGCTGCACTCTGGAAGAGCTCCAAATAACCCTTCCCGGGGGGTTGAAAGTGCTTGTTTGCCCAGAGCCTTGTCCATACTGGGTATTGTCAGTCTTTTGAATTTTGATTGGTATGGTTCACTTTAAAAAAAAATAACTTAATGAACTTTTTATTTTGGAATCGTTTTTAGGTTTTCAGGAAAATTGCAAAGATAATACAGAGTGTTCCCATAATCTCCTTCATCAGCATCTTCTTAATATGTAACATAACCCGGTACATTTGTCAAAACTAAGACATTAACACTGGTCCCACGCTAGTAACTAAACTACAGACTTTATTCAGGTTTCCCCAATTTTTTTATTCCAGATTCCAATTCAAGCTACCACATTGCATTTACTTTTACTTATTTATTTTTCCTGATGAGATTAACTATCTTCTCAGCCCATTGTACCATTCTTCTCCTACGCCGCCTGCATTCCTGCATTTTATTCCCTTGCCCTTTCCATGTTCCACCTGTGTGTGGGTCACAGATACGACTGTGACAAAGCAGGAAAGCAGAAAGAAGACCTGAGTGAGCCTCAGAGCCTGAGGACGCAAGCCCCGGCATTACTCTGCCCTGTGGTTGTGACAGGGGTTGGGATGTGGACCTGTGTTGGGCTTGGGGTGCCCTCTGGGCAGGCGGAGGTGGTGGAAGTTACTCACATCTGGGCTCTTCTCCTGTCCCCTTAGGTCTCCAATGGTGCGGGCACCATGTCAGTGCTGCTGGTGGCTGATGAGAACCCCTTCGCACAGGGGGCCCTGAAGTCAGAGGACTGCTTCATCCTGGACCATGGCAACAACGGGAAAATCTTTGTCTGGAAAGGTACTGGGGGCTGGGAAGGGCTCTTCACTAACTGGGCCTTGGTGGGAGCTCCTAGAGCCTGGCAGCCACTCAGTTCAGGAGGGAAATAGAGTGTGTTCCATGGACCCCGAGGCAGTGGCAGGCTCCTCAATGGACATCGGGGGTCGAGCTAAAGCCCTGACTTGGCAGTTGACTCACTGTGTGATCTTGGGTAATTTACTTGCCTCTTTGGGTCTCAGGCTTCCTATTTGGGCTAAAACCAGTGTTTCCCAAATGTGTCCTAACACCAGTGTTTGAAGAAGTTAATTGGCATCATATAAAAAATACATAAAAAATTTATATATGGCTTTGTGGTCAAATAAGTTTATGGTCAACACTGGGTGAAATTACTTATGTTCACAGGCTTGTTTACTGCAGGACTTGTCAAGTGCCTTTAACTTGCTGATGTATTGGGGGCTTTTCATAAAGGTGGTCTGGTTTCTGGTGGAGAAATGCTGTGCTGGGGGTCGTGGACTCTTTGTGGACTGCCTTGGGTGCTGATTAAGGGAGGTTCCTGGAAGACGCTGGCCCAGATGTTTCTGAGCAGATGCATCAGCACTGTCCTCAGATGCTTTCTCATCAGTCCAGGGAAGAGGACAGCAGGGGAGGGAGGCAGTGGGTGCAGAGCATGGCAGAGAGAGGGAGAGAGAGTTGAACACATGTGGCCGCCGTCGTCGTCGTCATCGTCATCGTCATCATCATCATCATCATCATCATCATCATCTTGGCTCCTCAACCTTGGCAGTGAGAAGGCTGGGGGCAGGAGCTGTCCAGACACCAGACACAGGGATGCTCTCAGGGTTGGGAAACACTTCAGACTGTGGAGTTGGAGGAAAGATGGCCCAGGGGAGAGTAGGAGCCCGAGTGTGTGGTATGCAGGCTTCCGAATCAATGGGGCAGCTAGAGCTTTCCCACTGGCTGAGTGGCTGTGGTCAAGTCGCTTAACCTCTCTGAGACACAGGTTCCCTTATATGTAAATGGGGATGAGATAAAACTGATCTTTATCACCTAGGGCAGTGGTCAGCAAACTGAGGCTCGCGAGCCACATGCGCCTCTTTGGCCCCTTGAGTGTGGCTCTTCCACAAAATACCACGTGAGGGCGCGCATGTACAGTGCGATTGAAACTTCGTGGCCCATGCACAGAAGTCGGTATTTTGTGGAAGAGCCACACTCAAGGGGCCAAAGAGCCGCATGTGGCTCGCGAGCCGCCGTTTGCCGACCACTGACCTAGGGTCATTATGTGGATTAAATGAAAATACCTATGTGTAGTCCTCACCAATTGTTCAAGACAGTGGCTGTGGTTGCTGACATCAGCCAGGACCCCTGCTGGACTGCAGGGGATCTAGGAATGGTCAGCTCTGGGAGGGGGTGTCTCTCACCTTGGCTGCCCATAGTCTAAGAAGAGAAGGGGGGAGGTCCGGCTGCTACCTTCTCTGGACCATGGAAAGTTAGGGTGCAGCCCTGACCCCAGGTCCCTTATCTTCTGTCTGCCTATAGGCAGGGGGGCCAACACTGAGGAGAGGAAGGCTGCCCTCAAAACGGCCACTGACTTCATCTCCAAGATGAACTACCCCAGGCAGACCCAGGTGAGTCTGGAGTCAGGTAGGAGAGTGAGGGTGGGTCCAGTTTGGCTGAGAAAGGGCTGGTCTGGGGTGGGTGTCCCCCCTCAATGTGGACTGGTAGCCTGAGGCTCCTAGGACCCCTGCTGTCCTGGGGGTCCCAGCCACATCCTGCTCTTCCCTGACCCCTTCCAGGTCGCTGTCCTTCCTGAGGGCGGTGAGACCCCACTGTTCAAGCAGTTCTTCAAGAACTGGCGGGACCCAGACCAGACGGATGGCCTGGGCTTGACCTATCTCTCCAGCCACATCGCCAACGTGGAGAGGGTGCCCTTCGACGCTGCCACCCTGCACACTTCCACTGCCATGGCCGCCCAGCACGGCATGGATGATGACGGCACAGGCCAGAAGCAGGTACCTGGGCCTGGGGTGGGCGTGTCCAGGCCCCTCCCTCCCTCCCTCCTAGGCACATCTGGCCCATGCATGGCCTCCTGCTTCCCCGTGGACTTTTCTCTATGGGGTTTGGACCACAGTTCTGGTGGATGAGATGCTTAATTTTTATAGCTAGCATACTCTAAGCACCTACTGTGTGCTAGGCCCTGTGCCAAGTGTCTCAGGACCCACCTACCTGTGAGAAGTGCCTGGCCTGGGAAGGGAGGTGACCATAGCTACAGCTGATTGCTCAGACCTGTGTTGTCAGTGGAAGATGGGAGGCCAGCAAAGGGATTATGGGAACAGAGGAAGACAGTGAGGGAGGCTGGTCTGGGAAGTCTTCACAGAGATGGGGGCACCGGGTTGGGTCTCAGTATGAATATCGATTTGCTGCCAGAGAGGAGCAGTGGGCCTTACAGGAGGCTGGAAGCTGTCCCAGAGCCTGGTGCTGAGGACATCCTCAGGGAGGGTGTGGACTTGCCCCTGCAATGTGTGGGTGCCGGTGATAAAAGCAGAAATGTGACAGGCTCCATTCTGTGCTTTCAGAACTCTGTGAAAATGGATTAGAGGCAGGAAAATGAAGGTAGAGACCCCACGAAGAAATTGTTATGGTAGTTTAGGAAAGAGAAGATGACCTTGAGACCAGGAAGGTCACAGTGAAGATGGAGAAGAGTGGGCTGGAGTTTAGAGATGTTTATGAGATAGAATCTGCTTCTAGCAAACATGGATCCCATTCCACATAATAGAAATAGCAAAAAGGTTAATTTTTATTGTCATTTGTATCATTGGTATCATTCATTCATTCATTCCTTGAGTGGGAGGAGAGGATGCAATGAAAATGTTCAGGGTAGGGTAGTGTGGAAAGAGCCCTGGCAGCCTGGCTGTGTGATGTTGGGTGAGTAACTTAATCTCTTTGAGCTTCACTTTTTTTACCTTTAAAATGAGATTTAATCCCACTCCATCACCTTCGAGAATTTTGAAGGTCCAGAGACTCTGGGCTTCTGTTTCCTGGGATTTGCAGGACCCAGAGTCTGTGCAGCACCACCAGGTGGCGCTGCAGGGCCTCATGGCCACTGGGAAAAACCCTGTCACCAGAGCTCTGAAAAGAGATCTGCCAGCAGGGATCATTCTGAGGTCACCGAGTGATGGCCCTGCCTCTGGAGGCGATCTATAGCGTCCAGACAACTCAATAATGATACCGTTAATGGCAAACTTAGTAATAACAACAGCAATAATTCTTATAATAAAGTAGCTGCCACACTGCAGAGCTAGCACTCTGTGCCAGGCTCTGTGCTAGACTTTCATGAATAAACTCACTTGATCCTCACAACAGCCTTTCCATTTTTCAGATGAGGAAACTGAGGTTCATAGAGTTTAAGCAAGTTGTTCCAGGTTACAACCTCTAAGGGGGTGGAGGCTGGTCTGGGTCTGGGTCGTATGTTGATTTGTGCCCTCAGCTCTCACTGTGCTATGCTCACTAAAAGCCAGCTGCCAGTGCCTGTGCTGATCCCTCCGAGGAGGAAGTACGGGATGGGGCGGGGGGGGGGGGGGTTGGGGGGAGGCAGGAATTCAGAGAACACGGGTTTGAATCCGAGTGGTCCTGTGATTTGGGTGAATTATTTAGCTTCATTCTGAGTCCAGGTGGAGTCACCTATCAAAAGCTTGTCCCAGGGGGAGTCACTGTGGTGGGGCTGAACTGGGGGGTGGGGTTCCGCACCTTGTTGAGTCCAGCTTTGCTCTGGCAGATCTGGAGAATTGAAGGCTCCGACAAAGTGCCCGTGGACCCCGCTTCGTATGGGCAGTTCTACGGTGGGGACAGCTACATCATCCTGTACAACTACCGCCACGGTGGCCGCCAGGGCCAGATCATCTATAACTGGTGAGGTACTGGGGCCACGTGCTGTGGGTGGAATGTGGGAGCCCCAAGGGCAGGGGGCGAACGGGGCTGAAGGGTATGTCTAATTGTATGTGAGCCCGAGATGGGACAGCACTCTGCTGGGAATGGCTCTCATGCAAAGAGCAACACCACTTGTCTTATTTCTTGGAAGGACTTTTAAGGGGAATGTTCTTATAAAAACATTCCATGGCCATTGTAAGAGATGTGGTGAGTAGGGATGGAACAGGGGGAAACAAACCCACAGAAAATCTCTCCCACATTCCACTCTAAGTACTGTGCACACAGGTGTTTATTCTTCCACCTGTTTTCTAATGAAAAATTATTTTTAATTTTTTAAAAAATAGATGACACATTTATGTAATTCAGAAAATCAAAACAGAAGTAAAAAGGGTGTATTTAGAAATCTTGTTCCCGGTCCTGTTCTCCAACTTCACCCCTCCATAGGTTACTGCTTTTATTAGTTTTTTGTATAGCCTTCCAGTAGTTCTTCATGCAAACACAAGCAAATATGACCCTGTATTCCTAGTTCTCTCCCTTCTTTACACAAAAGATAGCACACTTTGTATATTGTCCTTCACTTTGCTTTTCTCACTTATGCTTCCTGGCGACCAATCTGTGTCAGCGAGTTTCGTTGCTCTTTTTGATAGCCGCATAATATTCCAGGGTGTGGCTGGGCTGTAGTTTAACAGATTTCCTGCTGATGAATACATGGATTATTCCGGTCTTTTGCTATTATGAACATCGTGTGGTTGCTGTTCAGAGAACCCCTTGTCCTCTCTGGTGTCAGTTTGATTGTCTGTAATCTGGTGATTTGTGGGTTTCTCAGGCTCAGGTCCAAGGAGAGACTCAGGTCTCTGTGTGAACCACAGTACTATGTATCACTTCCTCCCTCTTCTAGGCAGGGTGCCCAGTCCACCCAGGATGAGGTTGCTGCGTCTGCCATCCTGACTGCACAGCTGGATGAGGAGCTGGGAGGTACCCCTGTTCAGGTGAGCCCAGTCCTGTGCCTCTCTGGGCCACATTCTGGTCCTTGTCTATCTGTTCACTTATCCATCCATCCATCCATCCATCCATCCATCCATCCATCCATCCATCCAACAAACATTTAGGAGGACTCCCATGTGCCTGGCACTGTATCTGTAGCCATGACACACAGACCTGCCCCTGCCCTGATGGGTTTCTAGTCTAGGGGACAGAAAGACGTTTACCAGACATGTACACACCCGGGTGCGTAATCACACACTGGAGATCAGATCACATGCTATGACATGCAGTGAGTGAAAACCCTAAGACGCTGTAGGAGAAAAACGGGAGAGCAGCCTGGCAGAGCAGCTTAGAGCATGGGCTTGGTGGCAGCCTGCTTAGGACTAAATCCTGTCTTCACCTGTGGGCAACCATGGGCAAGTCACTGAGCCTCTTTATACTTTGTTCTCAAATTGTGGACAATAACAGCACCTATCTGGTAGGAGTTCTGTGTAGATGAAGAGTTAGTATTTGTAAAGTATCTAGAGCAGCGGTTCTCAACCTGTGGGTCGCGACCCCTTTGGCGGTCGAACAACCCTTTCACAGGGGTCGCCTAAGACCATCCTGCATATCAGATATTTCCATTATGATTCATAACAGTAGCAACATTACAGTTATGAAGTAGCAATGAAAATAATTTTATGGTTGGGTCACAAATGACGAACTGTATTTAAAGGGCCAGAAGGTTGAGAACCACTGATCTAGAGTGATGCCTGGCCCATAGTAGTCCCCTTATACATGCATATTAAGTGTAAGGATATAGATCCCAGCTAGGATGTAATTGGATTAGAGAAGGACCCCTATCCTCACCCTCTGGAGGAAGGGACTTGCAGCTGGGGCCTAACGAATGGGTAAGAGTTGGCCAGGTAAAGTGTGAAGGCAAGCACATTCCAGACAGAGGGAAGAGTTACTGCAAAGGCCCTGAGGTAGGGGAGTGGGGGGACATTGGATATTAGAATGATAGGAGTCTGGAGAGATGCTCAGAGAACCCAGAAGCCATGGTGAGGATGTTGACCTTGATCCTGAGAGCAAGGGGATATTGTTGAGGGATAAATCTGATGGGAGGTGATTTGGGGGTCTAATAGGTTGTTCTGGCTACAGTGTGGGGCCCTGGAGGGCAGCAGAGCCAGGTTGGGAAGATAAGGGGGAAGGAGACAGAATTCTCCCTCCTCTATCCTACACCTGGAGTGGGTGGGGCTCTAGGTTGAGAGCCAAGGTTTGTGCCCTGAACTTTGTGACAGTGGTGGTCTCTGGGTGCCGGGTACCCAGTGGGATAATGGCTGTCTTAGCTCATTTGATCCCAACAACGGCCTTGTGGGTAGCATTCTTGGTCTCATTTTACAAGGAAGAGCCTGAGAGGTTGAGGCATGGGCCCAAAATGTCACCATCAGAGCGGTGCTGGGATCTGAGCTCTAACCCAGCAGTGGGGGGTCATACTGGGAAGTGGGCACAGTACTGCCAACACACACATGAGATTTCCTCCTAGATTTAGCTCAAGGGGCCACAACTGGTATCTGAGTGGGCACATGGGCAGGAGTAGATGTGATGTATCTTGGCCTATACCTGCCGCCTGCATCTGGGGCGCACTGACTGTGCGGGAGGGCTCTCCAGATCTGAAAGGTTTGCTTCTCACCACCACTGGCTTTTGTGCCTGGAGCTGATGTCACCGTCCTGGAAACATGTCCACGAACAATCCCTGTGCTTCCATTTAAGGGAACATTTGCAAACATGGGCTCTCTTGCTTCTTGGCCTAGACTCAGGGTCAGGTCAGCAGGGCAGGTCCTCTTGGGATGGGAGAGCGACTGAGGCAGTGCCCGGGGGACCTTGAGTCATACGGGTTTCTCCAGTTTTCCTAGAACTCCCCTTGTCCTGCCCAGCCCTGTGTGCTGTAGGGTCAGCTCCACACCACACACACACACAAGTGTGGTGGCCTCGTTTGGGAGGTTGGCCTGGGCCATGCTATCCAGGGAGGGAGGGTGGGCTGGTGCCAAACAGAAGGAATGATGCCCCCACTTTTCTGACTTGCTCTCTTGTCTTCCTACCAGAGCCGTGTGGTCCAAGGCAAGGAGCCTGCCCACCTCATGAGCCTATTTGGCGGGAAGCCCATGATCATCTATAAGGGTGGCACCTCCCGCGAGGGTGGGCAGACGGCCCCCGCCAGTACTCGCCTCTTCCAAGTCCGGGCCAGCAGCTCTGGAGCCACCCGAGCTGTTGAGGTAACTAACACCCAGACCCTGGACCCCAGAAGGGTGTGGCCTCCTAGAAACCTTTAAGGCTTGACGGGCAGACCTCTGGGTACGGGATTGGGTGAGGGGTTAAGAAGCAACTTTCTGTACCTTCTTGCCCTGGCAGCAGGATTGTATGTCTTAGACTTTCCCTTGTTCAAGGATGCCCAGGGCCCCTTGCACATCTTCCATAACAGGGAGCTCACTACTTGCAGGGAGTTCAGGCTTTACCATCTGGGCACTTTCCGATTACCTCTCAGTTGGCTACTGTCCCTTTCATGGTGGAAGGTGCACACCTGAACATAATCCTACAGAATGGTCTGAGCAGCTTAAAACAGAATAGGACTATCACTTCCTTTATTCTAGGCACTCAACCTCTGTTATACATCCCAGAATTCTGGAATCACCTTGGCTAGCCACAGGGCGTTAGTGACTCCTGGAAGTCACCTAAGCCCCTCAGTGTCCAACGTCTGTGCCCACAGCTGGGATGGGCTGTGCTCATCTAAGTCCCCACCTAAGGTGGTCCTGCTGCAGTGTCTCCTGGGCTGTGAGAAGGGGGCTGAGGGCATTTTGTCTGGTTTCCTATTAATCAAACGCTGTCCTCCCAGATAATGCCTAAGGCTGGTGCACTGAATTCCAATGATGCCTTTGTCCTGAAAACTCCCTCGGCCGCCTACCTATGGGTGGGTACAGGAGCCAGCGATGCGGAGAAGACAGGGGCCCAGGAGCTGCTGAGGGTGCTGCAGGCCCAACCTGTGCAGGTGGCAGAAGGCGGCGAGCCAGGTAGGAAGGACCAAGGGGCAGAGAGCCTGCTGCTCTCTGTGGACTGTAGGTTACCCTACCTTCCTTCTCTTTGCGGGCTCTATATCCTCACCCTTTCTCACTATCTCCAAAAGTGTGGTAAGTAAACGCACGTTGGATGAAAATGAGGGCTGTGGTGTGAGAGAGAAGCATCTAGGAGTTAGAGAAGGGAGAGCTCAGTGTGGGCTGGGGCAGCCAGGGAAGGCTGCTGGAGGAGATGGTCCTTTGCTAGGAAGCCTTGAAAGACCATAGGCAGGGGCAGCGGTCTCTCCTAATCTTTAGACTCTGCACCAAAGTGCACCTCTGTTTCCAGAACACAAGTCAGGACCATCTTTCTGTGCCAGCCCTCAGCCTCTCTGCTCTTCTCTTAAGCCCACTCCCGCCTGCTTGGTGCTTCATAGACCTGGGAAAAGAGCAGCGTGTCTGGTGGAACCTTCTGAGATGGTGGACATGCTCTTTATCTGCCAGGTCCAATTTGGTGGCCACCAGTCACGTGTAGCTAATGAGCACTTGAAATGCCACTGGTGGGCATTAGTGAGCATGAGGAACTGAATTTTTCGTTGTATTTCATTTGAATGAATTTAAAATTTAAAGTCACATGTGGACAGAGTAGGGATAGTGGCAAGACTATGGGGATGGGAGTCTGAAAAGATCTGCACCCTGGCTTCACTCGCGTACTGGCTGTGTGATTGTTGCTGCATGTCTCTGAGCCCCAATCAGCTCATGTGCTGAGTGGGAATAATTGTCCCCATCCTGCCCTGCTGTCGTGCATTTACTGCCAAGTCTGCCCCTCCGGGCGCCGTTTCATCACCTTCGAATCTCTCAGGCCCGTCCCTCCTGGGCCTCCTGGGATTTTAAGATGGAGGGTGGGAACTGAGAGCGGTGGCTGCTCTAGGGCAGGGCTTGTTCCAGTCTGATGAGAAGTGCCAGGGAGGCAGTGGTGTCCGATGGCAATTTGTGTGGCCTCCCCTCCCAGACAGCTTCTGGGAGGCTCTGGGCGGGAAGGCCACCTACCGCACGTCCCCACGGCTGAAGGACAAGAAGATGGACGCCCACCCTCCTCGCCTCTTTGCCTGCTCCAACAAGATCGGACGTTTTGTGGTGAGTGCCTTCATGCCCGGGGCGGGGGGGGGGGGGGGGGGGGCGGGCGGGCGCGGAGGTTGAGGGGCATGTTTCAGAGAGCAGGGCCCAGGGCAGCAGGGGCAAGAGAAGCAGATCTGCTGGCACGCACAGAGGAGGGAGCCCCCTGCTGGCCAGAGCCGGCTCTGCAGCTCCCTCCTCTGTGCTGTGGGCAGCCTTCCCAGGGAAGGAAGAGGGCTGGCTGTGCGGTTTGTTTCACCTCTTCCGTTCCTTCCCAGATCGAAGAGGTCCCTGGCGAGCTCATGCAGGAAGACCTGGCCACCGATGACGTCATGCTCCTGGACACCTGGGACCAGGTGGGTCAAGGACAGAAGGCGAAGGCTCTCAGGGCCCGAGGGAGCGGGAGGACCTAGACTTCCAGCTCTAAGGTGGTTGACAGAGGACTTAAAAGAGGCAGTGCCAGGTGTTGCTGGAAAAGTGCATTTCAAATCCTAGTCATCTGTGTGCTCTGCCAGCTGAGGGTTTGTCCAGACCTGCGCCTGGAACCTCCCTTCCTCCTCCGGCAAGGAGTTTGGCCAGCACCCTCATGCACTTTTATTTCACATCTCACCTCCAGGTCTTTGTCTGGGTTGGAAAGGATTCTCAAGAGGAGGAGAAGACGGAAGCCTTGAACTCTGGTGAGGACCCAAGTCTGCCTGTGGGTGGTTTCACGCGGTGGGGTGGGAGCAGCTTCCTTAGAGTCTGGGAGTTCATGACAGTGGGGTGAGGACTTCCTCACCCATGGTCGGTCCCACGGGAGCCCTGCCTGGGGTGGAGAGAGAACAGCTCAGCGCCTTCAGAAAGCCTCAGGTCATGCTAGGAGCAGAGAGCAGCTGCTCGAGTTCCCAGAATGCCCAAGGACTGATCTTACTGGGGTTTCTGTGATGGAAAGCAGAATGGACCTGATTTGGGAGCCGGGACCCCCAGAGCTGGTTCTTTAACCTCTCCCATTAGGGGACAGCAAGAGAAAAATGAGGCAGGAGGTTAAGCTGTAACCCTCCTGGGTTTCTGGGCGGGTGGTGGGAGAGTCCTGTGAGTATCATTGCATTTAAGGGACAGTGGTGTCCAGTGCAGAGATTGGGCATTAGGGACAGTAGGACCAAAAACCATCTAAGGTAACTCCTATTCTGAACCCTCTCCCTGGCGAGGGAGGCACTGAGGATTTCTGGTTTCCTTCTCCTGCATGTGTGTATGCAGCTAAGCGGTATATCGAGACAGACCCAGCGAATCGTGACAGGCGGACCCCCATCACCTTGGTCAAGCAAGGCTTTGAGCCCCCCTCCTTCGTGGGCTGGTTCCTCGGCTGGGATGACGACTACTGGTCTGTGGACCCCTTGGACAGGGCCCTTGCAGACCTGGCTGCCTGAGGAAGGGCAGGCCCCACCCCTGTCACTGGTCAGTGCCTTCTAGAACTGTCCATCCCTCATAGTAGGGCCACCCTGATGTGCGTGTGTTTTTTTATAGTAGCCAAAAACAGCCCTGCAAACATTCGGGGTCCTATCAAAATTGTCTCAAGAATCAGTGCTTTTGGGAATTGAATTCAATAAAAGCTTTTCTGAAGTGGGTTAGCCTGCTGTGGCTCCGTGTGTCCTGGCAATTACTCTGAGGGTGCCCAGGGAGGGGCCTCACAGGTGCCTGGGTACAAGTGCAGCAGCTGCATTCACTCTGCGTGTTAATCCTGGTCCTTCAAGAAGCAGGCGCCAAGGTGAAATGAAATGTGCACAGGCTGCTCTAGGGGAACTGCCATGTGAGGGAAGTGGAGGGAACTGGGGAAGGCCTGAGAGCCAGCAGACCCAGGTGCAAGTCCATCCCAAGTGAGGGAGAGGGAGAGAAGCGTACATGCTGGGCCGTCCAGGGAGGTTCGGCAAAGCTCTGGGGAATCCTTCAGCCCAAGTCCAAAAAAATGTTTTTAAGGGTACAGTCCCTTTTTCGTTATTTGTGTGGTAAACTATACATAACATAATATGTATCATTGTGACCACTTGTAAGCGTACAATTCAGTGGCATTAAATACAATGTTGTGTAGCCATCCCCGGACATCTATATATATAAAAGGCTAATATGCTAAGTGTCTCTCCTACCGTCTGACCAGTCACTATGACGTGCACTGACCACCAGGGGGCAGTGCTCAAAGCAGGAGCTGCTGAGCTGCAGTGACTTGGCAGCGGCGATTCTTGGGTGACACATCCTGGAACCAGAGAGGAGGGAGCCCGGTTCCTCCCGGGGCCACGCAATTCCACCGTTGGCCATGGGCTATGTTGTTGCTGGGGCACTGTCGGGCCGATTCTGGTTTACTGCACATTTGCGTTTGCGTTCCACACCCTGTACGACAGCAACTTTGCAGAGTGCCCTCTCGCTCCAGGACCCCTCAGGGGATGTCAGAGAGCCGGTTTCGGCCCAATCCCCGCAGGCCAGGCTGAGGGGCCCCACCTGCCGGAGGGACCCCGCTCACTCCACAGAAGCCTTTTGAGCCACAGCGCCATCCCAGGTGCAGCCGGCCAGAAAGGGACCGCGGGAGGTTGGCTCCAGTGCGTGCCTGGCCCATCTGTCTCTCCCAGTCCCGCCCCACTGGCCACCTTCTAATTAATTTCCTTTCAATGTGCATGAATTCGTGCACCAGGCCTCTAGTTTGTCATAATCCCCAACATAAAATCTGTGTCCATTAAACAGGAATTTCTTATTCTCCCATTCCCCACCCTGTTCCCTTAGCCCAGTGGTTCTCAACCTTCTGGCCTTTTAAATACAGTTCTTCATGTTGTGACCCAACCATAAAATTATTTTCGTTGCTACTTCATAACTGTAATGTTGCTACTGTTATGAATCATAATGTAAATATCTGATATGCAGGATGGTCTTAGGCGACCCCCTGTGAAAGGGTCGGTCGACTGCCAAAGGGGTTGCGGCCCACAGGTTGAGAACCGCTGCCCTAGCCTGTTTAAACCTTTATCCTTTATCTCTCCATGAATTTACCATTCTAGGTGCCTCATATAAGTGTAATCATCCAATGTTTGTCCCGTGTGTCTGGCTTATTTCACCGATTCATACATTTTGTAGCATATGTAAAAATGCCATTCCTTTTTGTGACTAATATGCCATTGAATGTATATGGGTAGGCCCCTCTTTCCAAAAGATCCCGTTAGCCTCCTCCCTTTTGCGTAAGATCAGAATTAGTATAGTAACAGCTTTTATGTAAAAAATCTTCGGATTTCCTTTGGTTAGCAAAACCAGGTACTAATGTAGGTCTTTCACAAAAGCAAAGTGGTACAACTGCACTTTTGTAAAGCAGAGGATACTCTTTGCTTGATGCCATTTCGGCTTATGAAAGGTTTCATAGGAACACTCTCATTTCCGACAGCATGGTACACCACATTTTATTTTTCCATCGCTGGACATACAGGTCCTTTCCACTTTTGACTATTTGAATAATGCTGCTGTGAACTTTGGTGTACAAATATCTTTTTGATTCAGAGTTGTTAAGCCTAGGACGGAGAAAGGGGATAACGAGATGATAGGTAGACAGTTATTTTTTAAATATATTTTATTGATTTTTTACAGAAAGGAGGGGAGAGGGATAGAGAGTTAGAAACATCAATGAGACAGAAACATCGATCAGCTGCCTCCTGCACACTCTGTGCCCGCAACCAAGGTACATGCCCTTGACCAGAATCGAACCTGGGACCCTTCAGTCCACAGGCCCATGCTCTATCCACTGAGCCAAACCAGTTAGGGCAGGTAGACAGTTATTTTGCTGGAGACTTTTTGGGGCCAGATGCTGAAAAGAATTACTAATAGTAATGGTTCCTTCAGTCCTGGGACATCTAGTAATTTTAAGAGGTCTTAATTTCCAGCCTGTTCACCCCCTCCCCCCCCACTTAATTTTTAGGGGAAGATTCCTAGCCTCTATTGTGGTGACTAACTTTCTAGAGTTTCCCAAAATCTCAGTTTTCTTAGTGGTTTCAATTTCCTTTCTTAACAAACTCTTTTGGCTATAGGGCAGATTGAAAAGATTTCTTTATCCTATCAGCACATGTGAATCCTTTTGGCAAATCCTAGCCTGATCTGAGCTCAGAGCTGCCGAAATTTAAAAAGATCTTAGAGATTATCCAGTTCAGGGGTTCTTAAATCTTCTGACAGGCAGAGTGATGGGATCAGCACAAATTTGTATGAAATTGAAGTTGTATGCAAATTTGTGCTCTATAGCTTCCAACACATTCTCAAAAGATCTGCGACCCAAACAGGTAAGAGTCCAATTGCTTATTTTAACAGGTGAGGCAAATGAGGTCACATTACAAGTTCCCTGATGTAGTGGGAAAGCACTGAAGAACAAAGGTTTTAAACTAGGCTCTGTAGAATTCTATGAGATGCTTCAGTGATTTTATGACTATTTGATTCAAATTCCATTTTTAAAGTGATAATAAATAGCACAGGGCCCTTGAAACAAAATGGAGGAACTAAGGGAATGTAGAGCCTGATTTAAGGCTCTAATTTCCTTTTATAACTTCAATTATTATTTTTGTTTTTAAAACAGCCTCATTGATTGACATTAAGTAAATGCTATAAATGTGAATTTAAGAATTTATCCTGATAAGACACTTCAAATCTTTTACCAGTGTACAGTTTCCTTTGGAAAAAAAGAGGATGGAGTTTCTGCTAAAAAGTTTGAAAACCACTGGTTCACTATTTACTAGCTGAGCAACCTTGGGAAGACCCGGTGTTGTGAAGATCACAGAAATAATGTAGTTTAAAGGGCCATGGAAGCTTAAAGGTCCATGGAACCCGGGTATCCTCCAGCTCAGGCTGGTGTTGTAACATGTTATGGTTACAAACCCACAATCTACTACCCTCACCTGGACTGAACTTTGGCCTAGCTCTGATGGCCCAAAATGTAAGTTCAAATTTAAGGCCTGTTTGGGTTGGAGTGCAAAGTTTCACTAATCAAATGAACTGTCAGTCTTGTGAAGGTGTTTTCTGTATAAAATGACTGCTGCTGGTCTGGTGTAAACGGGGGTGGCGGCGGCAGGCACTGTCCCTGTCCCACGGAAATGCATTTAGACACCCTGAGTCTTTGGCATTAGACAGTTCCATGTTTGATCCCTCCTCTGCTCCTTACCAACCATGTGACTTTGGGTAAGTTTTAACCTTTGAGCCCCAGTATCCTCATCTGTAAAATGGGGACAGTAAAGTATCTTCATCAAGCTGTTGGGGTAAAATGATAGAATGTATGTACAAGTATTTGAGCAGAGAGCTGGGTACTTGGTGCTCCACAAATGGAAGCCACTAAGTCAAGACAGTTTTTCAAAGGTTGAATGTTGCAGGTAACACCCAAATGATTAATCTCATATCATTTATTTGTCTCTTTTTAAAGTAGACGGTATGCCTGTGTGATTAGCTGGGTGATGGCAAGAAGTGAGTTCTATCCTGTTTGGATTAAGGCAAAGGGAAATGAAAGCAGCCAAGGATTCAGGGGATGCCTGGATTTCAAATTCCTGAGGGAAATGTGTGGGCAGGTGCAACAGAGGGAGAGATGGCAGATGGACTACGGTAGCCTCTCCTCTTCTTCCTGCCCTGGAAGAGCACGTAATAAAGCCAAGACAGGCAGCCCAGGATGGGAGGATCTGCTGTGCCACTTCTGAAAAATGAAAACCACACACACTAAATGCAGGAAGAAACAGCTCGCACCCAAAGAAAGTTGGGACAAGCTCGCTCTTTATTACGTACAGCATTGGGAGGGGAGACTGCTTGGAACACACTCTTGCACTCACACTCATCCTAGACCTCCTCCCTCCCAGGCGATTTCATTCCAGACTCTGGGCTTTGAAGACACAAGGCAGAAAAGCAGAGACTGCTTGGTATCTGGAGACAAGGAAACTCAAGGAACAGAAAGCATTGTTACTCTAAGTCCGGGAAGAGATTTTGAGCAGGTTGTTTTCTGGTCCTCAGTGGTCAAGGGTGAGCCACGACCCAAAGGAGATAAAATCATTATTTTCAAATTACAAATGCCAGTTGAGTTCAATCATATATAACTCATAAACTAAGCCGGGAATTAGGATACACGGTGGTTCGAGGTTTTCTAAAATAAATGTGGAAATGGAGTGTAGGGGAGGGGACCCTCGCAGGCTAGGATTGACAGTGATCTGGGTAAGGACAGGTATGAAGAGCGGCTCTGGGTAAGGAAGCAGCTATTCTTAGACTTCTCTAGGTGAACTCAGCCCCAAAGAGGAGGTGACACAAATGTCACCAGCCGGAATTCTAGACCAGTAAGAAGAATGCAAGCTTGCTCAGTCACAGGTGCTTGTGAAATAAAAGGTGCCTCCTAATATCACAGATTAAGCAACTGCGGTTCAAAAGGGCTAACCACTTCCTTCTTCAGCATCAACATACATGATAGAAAAAGAACAAGTAGGCAAATGAAAAAGATAGACATCTATATAGATATCCTCAGTTTGACAGGGTTTTCCCAAGCTTATTGGACATGACGTGCTCAATATATTGTGAATTCTTTACACATTTAATGAATGAGATAGATAACTGAGATATTTCCCAGAATGCAATAATTAATAGCATGCAGAGAGTAAAATACAATGGTTTTCTGAAGATTTTTTTTTAAAAAAGTATTAGTTCTTAGGCTAGTCAATTGGCTATAAAGACAACTATTTGTAGAACTCAAATTTTTATTTAAAAAATCAAAACTATTTAGGATCTGATATATGAAAATAGGCAAAAGTGAGAAAAAAGCACTTGCGTGACAGGTATTTAGCTAATTTGAAGGGCCACATTATTTCAAAGGACCCCTATTATAGTGGATTTAAAAGTCTTTCAAAGGTTAGGGTAATCATTTTCATTGATCTTGACCTTCCTCCAGAGCTGACAGGTACTGGCAAGAGAATGCCTAGTCTCAAGTGAGGATTATTTTGAAACATGGTTTGGATTTAGAAAGTAAACGGATGTTACAAAATTGCCTGAAGTAAGATTCCCCGGAAGTAAGGCACATGTGGCCCAGAGAAGCTGGTTGTAGCTTAAGGTCACTGTCTTTTGAAAGCATTTGTCCAGCCAAGGGTGTCAGGTGGTGGTTTCCTTTGGCCCGGCTCCTGATAGAGGGTGTAGAATAATTCCATGAAAGTCAAAAAAAGAGGGCGTTAACCTAGTACATAATGATCTAAAAATGTGGAGTTCAATATTTAAAGAGTAAGAGATTATCTTATATAAATCTCTCTCACATACAGTATTTACAAGCTGACAATCTTTACCTGTTGCTAGGATCCCTGTACATTCTAAGAACATCACTCTCGATATATGGAAAAGGAAAGGGAGAGAGAGTAGTCAGGGTTCCCACCCTGCCCTCTCCCTAGGGGTTAAAGGCTAATTTGGTCCCCACATCATCCTCGAAGGGAAGAGCTCATCTCTGTGTTGGCCTCTAGGCCTCACTGCTTTCCCCTCATCATGCCTTGCAACATATCTATGGGCAGAGGGAAGACAATGGTGGAGTTTTTCTCGGCAGCGATGGTGGTTAGTGTCTGAAGGTACCGGAGCTGAAGGGCCGCAGGAGATTCACTGATGACTATGGAGGCTTCTTTCAGAGCCCTGGATGCGTTCATTTCTCCCTCGGCTGCAATGACCTGTGGAACAGCAGAAGGAAGGATCAAACTGGAGAAAACAGCAGGTGCCAAGCAGCAATCGCAAAACTTTCCAGGGAATAGGCCAGAATAGTTTTAAAGAAATCCACTTCCAGTTACTAGTTTCCATGTTCTTTTTCCTGTAACTGAGCATGTGCCTGAGGTCAAGACATCCTTTTTTACTATTGCCTATCTCCCATTTTCCAGGGCACCAAACAAAGAGACAATTCAAAATACTGTGTGTGGGTTGAGAAAGTGAACGACTCTTATGACTACATACACATATATCTGCAAGTCAGAGAGATCTCCAATTCTTGGATTTCAAAGAAAGGAAAGAAGACCTTATCGAGCTGAAAAATGCTAGACCATTAAAAATATTTTTGTGTGTGAAAGATCACTGTATTATTTTTTAGCACATAAATTCAGAGGCAATGCCAAGAATTGCATGACATTAAACCTCCACTTTCATCTATTTATTTATTTAAACAAGTTTTCTTAGTCTTTATACCTATAAAAATGAAAAGTAATAAAATTGATGCTGAGTCTTCTCTCATTCTAGCAATAAGTAACGGCCATCTACATGAATTCGTTTCTCATTCATCTCATTAAGAGAAGCATTTCTAGTAAAAACTTATGTATTTAGGAGAAATTCTGAAACATTTATAGTTTGTAATCAGAGGAAGTAAAATAATTTTAACTTATAGACTAAATGTGTTGCAGTAGGGCAATAAAATAATTCATGAATAAATAGATTATATTAGGAAAAGAAATTCGTGGTAGTGGTGAAATGGAAATATAAGTTCAAGGAGAAAAATGAACCATGAAAAATTCCTGGTTGTTAAAAAAGAGCTTATTCACATATTTTTAAATAGATGATGAAGTCATTATGTTATTTAAATTTCGCTGGATACATTTTTAAAAATGATGTTAGCAGGTTATTTTTAAATATCAATATTTAAAACATGCCAGGAATTACGCACTTGACAGTATATAAATTTAAAATGAGAAATGTTATATTCTATTTAAAATGTGTGATGAAACAACCGTTTTCCTAAATTCTTTTAGGATTACATGGGAAAAAATGTTTAAGGTTCTGAAGTAGTGGGGAGAGTAGGGCCTTTGGACTTAGATGAACTTGAATTCACATCCCAGACCTCCCCCTTACTAGCTGAATGTCCTCGGGTTATTTAACATTCTGAGCCTCAGTTTCTTATTCTTAAAATAGAATAACACCTACTTTATAGGAGGAAGACAGAGAAGGTATATTAAGTGTTGATGTATGAACAGAAGCTATTCTATAGGAATGGCAAGTGACAAGTCAGGACTTGATTTTTGGATCTATTCATAAAAGATTCAAAAGCCAAATCAGCCCTGGCAGTTAGCTTTAATTCATAATCCTAAGAGAAGAGGTATAAATATACCATAATCACCAATATTAAGAGTACAGTTTCACTAGGTTGTTCTCATGGATCTAAAAATATTAGTGGTTTGTAATGTTCCTGTGAATATCAGAACAGAAAGCCATGGTCTTATGAGCAGTGAAATTTCATTCTCTTCTCTAGTAAACTTTGGGGGCCTCCTAGGTGTCAAGCCCCATGCAGGGGCTAGGGACAAAGCAGGAACTTCCTTGCCTCCCTCAGCTCCTGGACAAGTAAGGAAGACAGCCATGGAAATAGGTCACTTCACTGCAGCGCGGCAAATGCTGACAGAGATCTGTATGAGGCCCAGTGCTGCACCACCAGGACAGCACTTTGTGCAGAGGGTGAGGTGGTGAGGTGATAGAAGTTCAACATTATAGAATGAAAGCACTGTTGTTTGGATTAAGATGAGGTTTGCAAAAGCTGGTGTATTCCAAAAAAACTCTGAGTGCTGAATAGTGCATGAGGAAGAGGGGAAAGGTAGGGGGGAACGGGCAGGATCTGGAGTCCGGTGGAGGCCAGGGCATTGGTCTTCATTCTACAGGCAATGGGAAGCCACTGGAAGGTTTCATGTAGATAACCTCATCAGATGCAGGTTTGAGAACACACCGACAGATATCTGAGGGTCGAAGGGAGGAGACTAAAAGCTGTTAGTGGAAGTGCTTCAGGGTGGTTGGTGCAATGCACTGGTGTTGGGGACAGAGGAGGAGATGGATGGGGGCTATTCAGGAGGGAGAGAGGATTCTGGAGGAGGACTGTGTATGGGGAGGAAGAAGGCACAGAGGCCGAGTCCCAGGTTTCTAGGTTTCGGCCGCCTGGATAGTGCTATTCAGTGAGAGAGGGGATACAGGATATGGTACTTACTGAGAGAAAGGACCTTTTAGAGGATAAAGAGCTTAATCAATCAAGACAAACCATTATGTCCTACCTACGTCTGTGAGATGGGGCACGTGCCAGATGTGCTCAAAGAGAATCCTGTAACGCACAGTAGAGAGTGCACAATACACCTGCCACGCGGTCAGCGGGCTCTGATTTTTTTCCATGTCATCTCAGATGTCCAATTAGGTACTTTTTTTTTGTCTGGACATAGACCAACTGCAAAGATACCTCATCTCCCACTATCAATCAATACACGATCTCTTGGCAGGGAAGCCAGACCCACCAGGATGGACACACATTTTGTTAATAGAAAAGCTGCTCTGAGGGAGCTGCCAGAGATGTGAATCCAATACCACTGGCTTTGTCTAAATATAGGCCAAGTATACAGTGTGGATAGGATCTTAGAAAGTGAAGCAAGAAGCATGTGGGGCTTTTGCCAAATGCACAGTAATCCCATGTCAATAAACACTTTTTACTTATAGACCATCATTTTAAAATCTGGTATTTTCAAGTATGTGGGATTGGTACTGCTGCCTCCTTCAGCAGCCCAGGTGGGCTGGGCTGGGAGAAGGGCAGAGAAAGGCGATCTGTATTTTTGCACTCCACCCTCTCAATTAACAGATGACCAGGCCAGGAAATAGGAGCTTGAAAGCACGTCACACATTTTTCTGAGGGTCGTGAAAAAGGAAATAAGGAAGAAAGCAGCATAAAAGAGATTACATTTCAAGCCATTAGGAGTTGATCTAAAAACTTGAAAGAGATTCAGCCAATATATTGTAAAACTGGTGGGAGAGTCTGCCTTTTGTGACTGGCTCCTTTCTCATTATTTTCAGGAGCACGCACTTGTATGCTCATTCACTTTGTTGTATAGTATTCCTTCATTCCAATAAACCATACTTATCCATGCAACTACCAATGGACATTGGGGTAGTTTCCAATATTCCTAGCAGAACTTCAATTACAAAGTTCTGAAGATTCTTAGAGCCAATTCCAAGCAGTTGAGGATTGTTGCCTAGAGTGCTATAGAAGGTCAGGTCTAAGCTCAGTGGAAAACAGTGCTGTGGTTAATTACTGGCATGGGAATAGGAGGGCAGAGCAGCGGCTTCTGGGCCAGGTATTTGTCACCTTCAGAAGATCATCTCTAAGGGCCCTTTGGGCTGATAGTCTATGTAGTCTCTGTATGACAAATTTTGATGAGTTGAAAATGAGGCTTTTGGTTAATGACATATTCCAGATATAGGTGATTCCTAATTTTCAAAATAAGTAGATTCTAGTAGGGCATATGTAACATTATCACAAATATAATTTAGTCTTATGTGATGAGTTTGAGAGGAAGCACTTGGAAGTTCTGTTGTGTCCTCAGGTTAGCATCACAAGCATCAATGACCACATTAGAAAAACATAAAATGTCTGGTTAGTAGAACATTCTGGATATATTGTGTCAAATGAGCTACTATTCTATTTGGGGTTGGCTAAGGAATTACAGTGACCCATTTGTGGCTTAAAGGGCATTCTAAGAGAATGGCAGGATTCTGTAGTTAGCCAGTTATACCAGCTACTGCTATTTTTCCAACAACAATGACAAATTGGTCTGCTCCTATGTCTTGGGAGCTCTGTCAAGTCCACAGTAACGCCTCCTACCAAAACTCTCCTATTCCTCCACACCTTCACAGGCAAGGGGCTCTGCGACCTGATTAGCACCTGACTTTACCCTGTGACCCAAGTTGGACCAAAGATAATCCTCTGCCTTGAATCTGGAATCAGGGCTGGTCTGTCTCCGTCACTGTTCAACTGGAGCCAGACAGTCTCCCCTTCAAACCATCTGCAGTGAGATTCGGCTCAGGAAGTGAAATGACTCACTCCCTTCAGTCTTGACTCCTTTTAGTTCCCTGGCTCCAATGTTGATGAGGCTCAATTCTATTTCCTACCCTTGGGTTTGGTGAGATATCCCTGGGTCCTTATGCATTATCCTCTCAATGGATCCTCTTCTTTAGCTTAAGTCAGCAAGTATTGCCTTTAGCACCTCTCAGAGGGTCATGTATCGATGCAGGGTTCAGACATAGGCAGGGATGATGATGAAAAGAAAGAGGGGAAAGAGCAGACACCAAAGAAAGAAAAGTGAAAAATAAACAAGGAGAGAGGAAGAGGAAACAGGAAGAAGAAAGAAGATACAGAGAAAAGAGAGAATGAAAGAAGACGAAAGAAATGAATGGTAAGCAAACCGATGAGGTTGCCCATTTGCTCTGAAGTCAGAACTGTAATCTGTCCTTTATAGGCAATTGGGAGACTAAAGTACAGAAAATGGTCAATAAAGTAATGAGATAACTGTGTGTACTGCTATGTCCACGTGATGTGAAGCAAAAAGAGCAAGGTGCAGAGCAATATGCATAGTGTGACCTACTTCTGTAAAACAAACAAGCCAACAGTCTATCAACCTAGTCAGATAAAACCCAAATAAACCCCAAATAATAACCGGAAGTGAATACACTAAACTGTTAAGAGCGGTCACCTCTGCAGAGATACCATTTAAAGTGACAGGGAGGGGTTTTATCTTTACGAAATATTCAGGATTATTTCTAATTTTTATAACAAACATGTTTTGCTTTTTGTAATTAAAGAAAATTCAATAGGAAAAACAAACTAAAAAAAAAATGACCTTGGCCCGGGCCTCCCGGGATGCTTCCGCTTCGGCAGCCATAGCCCTCTGGAGCTGCACAGGGAGTTTCACGTCCTTAATTTCCACACGCTCCACCTTGATTCCCCAGTCATCAGTGGCTTCGTCCAGGGTACTCTGATGGGAAGAGAGAAGGCAAGCTAAAGTGTTCAGCCCCAGTCCAGAGGCCCAAGGTCGCTGTATGCATTGGGACTGGGAGCAGATAAGGCGCTGGCTCACTAAGGAGCTGACCCTGATTGTGTTACTAATAAGCTGATGCAGGCAAACTTTCTCTAAAAAGACCAGATAGTAATTATTGATTCTCAGATCCTCTGCCACAACTATTTAACCCTGCCACTGTAGGTCAAAAGCAGCCATGGGTAATACATCAACCAATGGGTGTGGCTGTATTCCAATAAAACTACTTCTTAGAACTAGTATCACTTCTAGTATAAGTATTACTAAAACTATAGCAGCACAGTATTACTCCCAAGCTAATGTGACTCTGTGCAAACCATGTTACTTTGTGCTTCGACTTTCTCCCTTTACAATGGTAGGAATGAAATGATACTATCTATTTCCTATAGTTATTGTGGTTATCAAATCAGATCATAGATTTTACACACAATGAAGTCTAAACAAATAGTAAGAGTTTAGATTTATAGTGCTTTTGAACAGGTCAGGTTTAATTCATCATCTATTACTCATGCAACATGGGAAAGCATAAGACTTGCCAAGGAAGTCATGGGACTCACACAGAGAATACAGCTTTAACAGCACTCGTGCTATGCAAAATGGCCTCGGAACTATTATGCTAAAGAATACTAATTCTGGCCGAAACCGGTTTGGCTCCGTGGATAGAGCGTCGGACTGCGGACTGAAAGGTCCCAGGTTCGATTCCGGTCAAGGGCATGTACCTGGGTTGTGGGCACATCCCCAGTGGGAGATGTGCAGGAGGCAGCTGATCGATGTTTCTCTCTCATCGATGTTTCTAACTTTCCATCTCTCTCCCTTCCTCTCTGTGAAAAATCAATAAAATATATTTTTTAAAAAAAGAATACTAATTCTGGAAAAAATACACACTGGAAAGAAAAAAGTAATGCATGCTTCTGAGTGTTATCACCCATGAACTATTTGTGCGAAAAACATCCCCCTCCACCAAGTTTGGGAAAACCTTTCTACGAGGAAAAAAGGCTAGTAGCTCCCCAACTTGAATTGGTGAGTTCTCAATCATTGAGCCTTTGCTTCCATTTTCAATTTCTCGTGAGGTACAGCATTGGCGCACTCCTCACCTGCATGTTGTGTGCAATTTCTTCTCTGTCAGAGAGGATCTGAGCAAGATTCTTGGTGCCCAGGACATTCCTCAGAGTAGTCTGTGCCAACAGACGGGTTGCCGAGTCGGCGTTGGTGATATTTGCCACAGCCAGGATTGCATTCTGAACGCGGTAATAGACCACACCATCCACACTAACTGTCACAGAATCCTTGGTGAGGATCTACAATGTAAAGGAAGCAATGTTACATCTGTCAGCCAGCTCTTCCTTTAATGTAACTGCAAGGAATGTTGTTCTATACAACTTCTTATAATGCTAGCTGATTTCTTTAGAAAGTTCTATCGACTGAATGTTTGTGTTCCCTCAAAATTCATTTGTTGAAACCTAATCCCCAATGTGTTGGTATTTGGTTATGGGGGTGATTAGGTCATGAGGGTAAAGCCCTTATGAGTGGGATTAGTACCCTTATAAAAGAAACCCTGGAGAGCTCCCTCACCCCTTTTGCCACATGAGGACACAGGAAAAGACAGTCATCTATGATCCAGGAAGCAGGCCCTCATCGGACACTGAATCTGCTGATACCTTGATCTTGGACTTCCTAGCCGCCAGAACTGTGAGAAATAAGTTTATAAGCCACCCCGACTATGTTATTTTGTTATAGCAGATCAGATGGCCTAAAATAGGAAAGCTCAGAGAGTCTTTAAAATTTTTATAAAACACATTCAGTTATTCAGTAATTCCATTACATGACTCAATCATTGAACAAATGAGACACCACTTAGTAGTAGGCAATGTTGTATGAACCAAGGTAGGAAAAACCTTGGTTCCTACTTTCTTTTTTTTTTTTTTTTGTTAAATTTTTTTTTTTATTGCTTAAAGTATTACAAAGGGTATTACATATGTATCCATTTTATCCCCCCGCCCTAGACAGTCCCCTAGCCTCCCCTATCCCCCAGTGTCTTATGTCCATTGGTTATGCTTATATGCATGCATACAAGTCCTTTAGTTGATCTCTTACCCCCCTACCTCCTGCCCCCCAACCCTCCCCGGCCTTCCCGCTGCAGTTTGACAATCTGTTTGAGGCAGCTCTGCCTCTGTATCTATTATTGTTCAAAAGTTTATAATGGTCTCTATTGTCCATGAATGAGTGAGATCATGTGGTATTTTTCCTTTATTGACTGGCTTATTTCACTTAGCATAATGCTCTCCAGTTCCATCCATGACGTTGCAAATGGTAAGAGTTCCTTCCTTTTTACAGCAGCATAGTATTCCATCGTGTAGATGTACCACAGTTTTCTAATCCATTCATCTACTGATGGGCACTTAGGCTGTTTCCAGATCTTAGCTATGGTGAATTGTGCTGCTATGAACATAGGGGTGCATATATCCTTTCTGATTGGTGTTTCTGGTTTCTTGGGATATATTCCTAGAAGTGGGATCACAGGGTCAAATGGGAGTTCCATTTTCAGTTTTTTAAGGAAACTCCATACTGTCTTCCATAGTGGCTGCACCAGTCTGCATTCCCACTTGGTTCCTACTTTCAAAGAGGCTGAGGAACCAAGGGAGACTTTAAGGAGCAAAAAATGAGCAGTTGTGGGTGGCAGGAATGGTACTTGAACTCAGTCTTGAAAGAAGGAATAAAAGTTTTCAGAGGGTGGAGGGTAGAGTGAAAGAGTATTCAAGGCAGAGAACATAATGTATATGGGAGAGCCTGGGTTTATAAGTATTACTAGAACTATAAGTAGCACAGCATTACTAGAACAGAATGTGAATGGGGAATGTTTTTACAGGGCGAGTCAGGGTAAAAATATCTTTACAGCATGCTATATAAAAACACTTCATTGGACACAACGTGCCAATGTTTCTTACCCCCTACAGGGCAAAGTCCTTAGTTTGGTATACAAGTCCCTTGATGCCTGGCCCTTTGGCATTTGGCTCTCTGGCCTCACTCTATCCCACTCCCTCCTGCCCACACTATACTAGAAGAGGTGCAGCATGTTCCATGTCCCCTGGCCTTTGTGCAGATGTCCCCTCTGCCTGGATGTCCCGTCCTCTCTCCCTCATCACATCAGACTGGCACATTCTTACTCATCATTCAAGACACGGCTCCATGTCCTTTTCTCTGTGAAACTTCCCTGACCCACTTGGCAGAGTATGCCCTTCCTTTTGCATCTCACTGCAGTGATACTATTTCTCTATTAGACTATGAATTTCTTGAGGGCAGTTTGTCTCTGTATCTCTATCACCAGCAGAATGCTTGATACCTAGCAAGTCATCAATAAGCAAGAGATGATTTAAATTGAAACATGTTCTTAGGAATACAGTGATTGATGAGGAGCACGGGAGTAAGAGTTAGGAGACCTGGAGTTTCAACTCTGCCTGTACCTCTTGGTGATCTCTAGCTTTTAAATGGTTTGACTTACAGCCCCCAGCCAGCTTGGCTCAGTGGTTGAGCGCCAACCTATGAACCAGGAAGTCACGGTTCAATTCCTGGTCAGGGCACATGCGGGCTCGATCTCCAGTGGGGGGCCTGCAGGAGGCAGCCGATCAATGATTCTCTCTCATCATTGATGCTTCTATCTCTCTTTCCTTCTCCCTTCTTCTCTGAAATCAGTAAAATATATATATATATATTTTAAAAACTATTTGATTTACAGATTCCTCATTTGTGAGATGGGGGTAATAATACTGCCCAATTCTACATAAATTTCTTTGAAGATCAAACAAGAACATGTTTGTGAAGGAAGCCCTCTTGAAAGTGTTAAGAGCTATGGAAATAGAAAAGAGTAATGACAATTATATTACAGAGCTGTTTAGCCCTGCCAGATCAAAGCAGTAATCCTTTTTTTAGGAATCTAAATATACTTCTAACTTGAAAGAGAAGTGGGAGATTTATAAATAAATGTATTTACAACTGGTATGTACATTACCATCTTCTGTGAAAGTTAATTCTTTCCCATGATGTGATGGGAAAATGTGTATCATTCCTAAACAAATTCTTGACAGTGACTTTGCCACAGTGGGAGCTTTCTAACGCTGCAGCCGCTCTGCCTGCTGTTTACCATAGCAGCGTGTTTACCTCCCTCACAGTAAGTTCACAGGGGATCGGAAAAAGGCCTGCCTGCCAAGTTCCGATCCGCTCTGCGTTCAGCAGCTGGCAGGAAAGCAGAGGGCGAGCCTGCCAGATGCCTACAACGTTTATAGAGGAAACAGCTACCCTGAAAGGGGGGGGGTCCTTCTGAGAATCAGACTTTCCTGAAAGATGGGAAAACATGCAGAGAACACAGTAATGCTCTCAATCTTGTTCTTGGGGGCAAAAATGATTTCTGATGTCACAACGTATGTGTGGATTATAAGGTCTGACCTCACCAACTACTTGGCTCTGTAGCAGCAAGGAAGTTCCAAAGCTGGTTTCTGGATTTTGTGACAAGAGAAGGCAGCATGGCCAGGCTCCACCACCCTGCTGGATACCTTGCTTTTGGCCAGGAAATACTGACAGTATTTTTCTGTGCCTCACTTCATCATGACGTTAGGCTTTCTGTCTGCAATAGTTATTATCCTCCTTAGACATCAGTATCAGCATGGCCACCTCTCCCTTAAAGGGCCACCAGGGGGCTAATGCAGAATGCATTTAGCATGGAGTTATGCACAAAGCACCAGACAGGGAATACAAAGAGCTGGCTTTCCGTCTTGCTTCTGCCACTGTAATCTGGAGGAATTCCTTTGTCTTACAACAACTATATACTTTCTAGGGATTCTGCTGTTTCAGCTGTGATAGTATTTGTGAAGTAGTTTGAAAAAGCATGAAATAATTACTAATCTAAAACATTATATGCTTTATTGAAAATGCCAAATAAGCAGTTTCTAATTCTTTGGTTTTTTAACCAATTTATCTAGAATAAAATCAAGAACTTGAGGAAGAAGAATATTATACTAAACAGGATTTTCTGCCAGAAAACCCAGAGAGGAGAAATGTGGTAGTAAAAATGACAATGATGATGTTAACATTATACTTACATTCACATTACACTGTGTTTTATAAGTAATAAGCACTTATATAGCACTTAACTGTCAGCCACTATTCGAAGTGCTTTACATATAACTCATTTAGTTGTCACAAAAACCCTATATAATAGGTCCTGTTATTATAATCTCTATTTTATAGATTAGGAAACTGAGGTTCAGAGAAATTAAAAACCTTTTCAAGGTCACACAGCTAGAAAAGGTCAAAGGCAGACAGGCTCTAAAACTATGCTCTAACCACTACACCTGCTGCCTCTCACTGTCAAGCCCTTTCACACATGGTATTTCAGTTACTCATAGCAAAAGACCACCTTACCTCTTGAGGAGGAATATCAAATGAAATAATTCTCATGTCCACTTTGACAAAGGTGTCAGTGCACGGCAGGACAAAAAACAAACCTGCAACAAAGATCCATAGAAGATTACTGAGAGATACCAGCTTCTAAACCAGTGATGGCGAACCTTTTGAGCTCGGCGTGTCAGCATTTTGAAAAACCTTAACTTAACTCTGGTGTCGTGTCACCTATAGAAATTTTTTGATATTTGCAACCATAGTAAAACAAAGACTTACATTTTTGATATTTATTTTATATATTTAAATGCCATTTAACAAAGAAAAATCAACCAAAAAAATGAGTTCACATGTCATAGGTTCGCCATCACTGATCTAAACGGTCTACTTCACCCTTCAATTCTAATAGCAGCGGAGAACCAAGATGGCGGCATAGGTTAACGCCGGAGTTTGCTGCTTTGAACAACTACTTCAAAAGTGAAACTAAAACATGGAACGGACATCACCCAGAACCACAGGAACGCTGGCTGAGTGGAAGTCCTACAACTAGGAGGAAAGAGAAACGCATACGGACACTCAGAGGAGGCGCAGGGCTGAAGTCAAATTCTGAGGTGCGGAGTGCGCGGAGCGGGCTGGCGGCGGAGGGCGCGGTTGTTGTTTTCAATCGGGAGGGAGTCGCAGACTCTGAGCTCCAGATCCGGGCGAGTCTTTAGGGACCCAGACTCAAACGGGAGAAGCAGGACTGTCTGGCTTCGGTCAGAGCGAGTGCAGCTTTCTCTCCGAGCTTTGCAGCGGGTGCTGGGACTCAGAGAGGCAGAGCCCCTGGGGACAGGACTGAGAGCCGCCATAACTGCTCTCTCCGGCCCACCCTGTTGATTCTGTGCGACCCGCCCTGCCCAAGCCCTGCACAGAGGCATTTACCGGATAGCCTCAGGCAAAGGCTAGATTAGCACCTCCCTAGAGGACAGAAGTTCTCTCACTGCTGACACAGCTGATTCTCATAGCCACTTGGCCTGGAGGTCAAACCCTCCCTGGAATTAGCTACAACAATCAAGATTTATCTATAAGACTTCGAACAAAGACCACTAGGGGGTGCACCAAAGAAGCATAACAAAATGCGGAGACAAAGAAACAGGACAAAATTGTCAATGGAAGAAATAGAGTTCAGAACCACACTTTTAAGGTCTCTCAAGAACTGTTTAGAAGCTGCCGATAGACTTAATGAGATCTACACGAAAACTAATAAGACCCTCGATCTTATATTGGGGAACCAACTAGAAATTAAGCACACACGGTCTGAAATAACGAATATTAAACAGACGCCCGACAGCAGACCAGAGGAGCGCAAGAATCAAGTCAATGATTTGAAATGCGAGGAAGCAAAAAACATCCAACGGGAAAAGCAAAATGAAAAAAGAATCCAAAAATGCGAGGATAGTGTAAGAAGCCTCTGGGACAGCTTCAAGCGTACCAACATCAGAATTATAGGGGTGCCAGAAGATGAGAGAGAGCAAGATATTGAAAACCTATTTGAAGAAATAATGACAGAAAACTTCCCCCACCTGGCGAAAGAAATGGACTTACAGGTCCAAGAAGCGCGGAGAACCCCAAACAAAAGGAATCCAAAGAGGACCACACCAAGACACATCATAATTAAAATGCCAAGAGCAAAAGATAAAGAGAGAATCTTAAAAACAGCAAGAGAAAGTAACTCAGTTACCTACAAGGGAATACCCATACGACTGTCAGCTGATTTCTCAACAGAAACTTTGCAGGCCAGAAGGGAGTGGCAAGAAATATTCAAAGTGATGAATACCAAGAAACTACAACCAAGATTACTTTATCCAGCAAAGCTATCATTCAGAATTGAAGGTCAGATAAAGAGCTTCACAGATAAGGAAAAGCTAAAGGAGTTCATCACCATCAAACCAGGATTATATGAAATGCTGAAAGGTATCCTTTAAGAAGAGGAAGAGGAAGAGAAAGGTAAAGATACAAATTATGAACAACAAATATGCATCTATCAACAAGTGAATCTAAGAATCAAGTGAATAAATAATCTGATGAACAGAATGAACTGTTGATTATAATAGAATCAGGGACATAGAAAGGGAATGGACTGACTATTCTTGGGGGGGAAAGGGGTGTGGGAGATGTGGGAAGAGACTGGACAAAAATCGTGCACCTATGGATGAGGACAGTGGGTGGGGAGTGAGGGCGGAGGGTGGGGCGGGAACTGGGAGGAGGGGAGTTATGGGGAGAAAAAAAAAAAGGAACAAATGTAATAATCTGAACAATAAAGATTTAATTAAAAAAAAAATTCTAATAGCAGCAACCTAATGGACTATAAGTCACCAGTTCATCTCAGTGAATGAGCCAGAAGCTAGAAGTGTTATTCTTTACTCCTCTTGCTCAGTTCCCAATCCTAACTGTCCCTACCAAGGCAGTGGATTTCATTTCCTTACTCCACTGTGACTGTCACTGTTTTCACTAGACCAATGCAATTGATTCCAAGTTATCTTTCTATTTCTTCCAGTGCCTCTCCTCCGATCCATTTTCTAAGCTGCAAGCAGAGCAATCTTTCTTGAAATACAAACTCCTGAATGAGTCACACAAGGTTCTGCATGACCTGCTCCCCTTACCTCTTCATTCATTCCCCTCTCCTCATGCCCTCCTCTCTGGCTGGGCTAAGCGACCTGCAGGTCCTGGAACCTGAAGTACTCTTCTCTATATGGCTTTGTACATGTTGCTATTTCTGGGGGGAACGCCTCCCCTAATACCTTTCCATGCCTCAAGACTCAGCCAAACTGTCACCTCCAGGAAGCCTTGTCTCATCCTACTAGTTCGGGCCAGTCACTCCTCTCTGGGTTTCCACAACTACCTGGATCATAATACTTATCACAAGGGACTGTAACTATCTGTCCCCTTGGTATCCCACCACTAGACAGTAAGATCCTTGAGGGCAGGAACTGTGTTATAGTCTCCCGTGAATTCCCAGAGCTTGGAACACAGTAGGAACTTAATCGAAATTTGCCAAAAACAATGACTCAAAGCCTTTATTTTAGTAGGGATTCTCATGCTCCAACTTCCACTGCTGTAGCTACTCCTAGCCCATGATAATCTTATCTCAAATGGGAAGGGGAAGGGAGACGAAGGAAAAGGGTAGTTATATCAAGACTGTCTAGCACCTCTGCTATTGTTATACAACTTTTGTTATATGAAGAACTCTTTTCTAAGTCAACAGAGAAGAGAAACTATAAGGGAAATCACATCAATAAAAGGAAGAATGTCAGTCTTCAAATCTAGAATCTGAGTACTGACCAGGTCCTTTGGCTCCTCCTTGTAAAATGCGACCCAATCTAAAGATGATGGCTCTTTCATATTCTTTTACGATCTAGATTAAAAACACAAATAAATAATAATTTAATATGAACAGTACAAATATTTATATGCATAACTTTTAAAATATATATTTCTGCTTTAAGCAGCTTACATGTCTCTATTTTGTTTTCTTCTCTATAATCCAGATTATATCTACAAATATGTCCAATGTTTAGTACCTCCACTAAGTATGATATTTATTTACTTAATTTTTTACTAATTATAAAAGCAAAAGATATTCATTGTCTAAAATCTGGAAAGTATAGAATAGTATAGAGATGCAAATCTATCTATAACCTCACTCATCAGCTGTTAGTTAACATTATTGAATATTACCTCCTGCATTGTTAATACAGGAAGAAAAAAGATGAACTTCTCATAGTTTGTCTCCTGATTTCTTAAATTATGATAATAAACTTACCTGAAAATTCTTGGAGCACATTTTGATCATTTTAGAAATATGTAAATTGTAGTCATTTATCAAAGTATTAATAACTTTATAGAAAAAATAAGCAGCATTTGGGAAGCACTTATGTGCCAACCACATTTAATTACATTAATTCATTTGATCTTCACAATGGCTCTATGGAGTGAGTGTTATTATTTCCTCCCATTTTACAGGTGAGGAAACATAGTAAAGGTCACACCAAAAACAATGGAGCCAGCAGTCAAACCTCAGCATCCTGACTGGAGCAATTCTCATAGGACCACCCCATATCCAGTAAATGGTGATTTTAAACTTTCGGGAAAGACGGACTAAACTATGGCTGAAAAGAACCTTTAAGATTCTAATATAATAGGTGACCAGAGTGAATTTTCCAAAAGAGAGATGAAGGAAAAAGAATTATAAGCCAGTATGGTCTCTATCTCTCTTAACACACATGCAAACACAAAGTGGGTTTATGTAGTTAGGAGTTGACACCTTCCCAGATGTAGATGAAATATTCTTTACCTTTATGCACATCCATATTGATAATGGGAAAGTTATAATTGTTAAAAAGAATGAGACATACACCAAAATCCATCCACAAATTCCAAGGCCTGTATCTGGGCTATCTGTGAAAACAAAAAATACACAGCTCTTACCATTGTTACCAGCACAATCGCCACCATCTTCATTCTTATTCACTGAGCACCTATGCCTGGCATTATACTAGATGTTTTACATGAATTTTCCCATCTAATCCTCATAACAACCTGAAGTGTAGGTGCTACTTTCCCTAATTTACTTAACATGACAACACAAGTATTTTTTACATTATTCTTTTCTTTATCCAGCACCTAATATTGATTATGCCCTGTACTTTGCACTGCAGTCATAAAAGTGAATAAGACCAATTCTAGCTATCAAGGTGAAAGTTTAGTGAGAAAGATAATTAGATTATAAAACTAGATGGCAAACGCAAATATAGAGTATCTGCTCAAAATATTTTGAAAACACAGATTACGGGTAACACAATTGGGATGGAGGTGAGAGTGGAGCGGGGTCGGTGGGTAAGTGATGATGGTTGTCACAGGGCCTTCTTGTGGGATGTAATGGTTTGGGAAATACCAATGAAAAGAAAGTGGAAAGAAGGAAAAGGACATTTAAGCTGAGGGTATAGCATAATTAAAGGTGAAAACTATACATGAGGATAAACTCACTTAGATCATCTTTTTAAAAATGACACTAAAATATTTCACTAGGTATATGAACCATAGTTTATGAAATATTTACTGATTAAACAGTTGTTTTTGATATCTTAGGATTATAAACATGCTGTAATGAACATCTTCGTACATAGTTTTCCTCTCACATTTCTAATTGTTTTTTTCTGTAACATGAAATAGCTTTTTGTCTGATTATAAAGATAATTTATATCCCATGCTAAAAACTCAGAAAAGTATAAAGAAGGGAAACATTACATAATCCAAAGATAATATTCTTCTAAACCTTTTCCTTGTACATGTTCCTATAATAAAATTTGTAACCTATTTTTCTTCCCTCTAGATATAACCCTAACCCTCAGCCTTTATTGCTATGCATTCATGCTTTTTCTGTTTTAGTTTTTTTTTTTCATCAGTTATACTTGCATCAAGTTAAAAGAGTCAAATAGTTCTACAAGACTAACACAAAAAGAGAGCAGTTCCCTGTCCACCTCTTCCAATTTCTCTTTCCTCAAAGGCAACTGCTGTGGGCTATTTTGGTATTTACCTCCAAGTTTTCAAATAGTTTGCTTATTTTGTTACTTCTTGCTTTTTCAAGTTTTGAGCATTATCTACTGACTTTCCACTATGGAAGAGAATTTAGTTCTTTTTCCTTCCCTTCCCTATCCTATATAATGAAGAGCTAATGTGCTAATGGTTGTGACACCCTCACGCTGTAATGACCGATCAGCAGGAGGCTGTGTGTGCGGCAGGCATGTGGGTGGGCGGGGACATGACACTGTCCCCGCCCAGTGGGGCTTAACAGAGGTGGGACTGGCTGGGTCTGGGTCTCGCCCAATGGCAGTCGGACATCTCCCAAAGGGTCCCAGATTTCGAGAGGGTGCAGGCCAGGCTGAGGGACCCCCGCTCCCCTGTGCATGAATTTTGTGCATCGGGCCTCTAGTATAAATATAACCATCCTTTCAATAACATCATAATTTTGATTAGACCAATATCAAATTTTATATTATGAATATCAAAGTGCAATTCAAAGCTAAGCCATGTTGTGAAGAATAGTTTTCCTTTCCTATAAACTCTCCCCCACCCCCACCCCATCCTCCGGAGTCATTGTGTTGTTTTTTCCCTTTGCTTCGTTTCCCCCCCCCACCCCCCCCCCCCTTTGCTTAGTTTTCAGGTGCTCATTAATTTAACTTCAAACTTTTCATCAAATGTGTAAATCTTTCAGAAGGGTCAGGAACTCTTATCAATTTCATCTTTCGAGAAAGAGTCTCTCTTGGAGCCAAGTCTGTACTCATTATCTCAGTTGGTGTGCTTAGCTGTCACTGTGATTGCCTTTCACTATCATCCTGGAAAATTCCCTTTACTTCCTGTATCTAGTGTCTTCCTCATTTTTTGTTTGTTTTTCTTTGTTTGTGAAGAACAGAGGGAATGAGTAGGCCAAGGGATACTATCAATTTTCTTATCAACTACAGAAGGCTCCTGCTCTATTTCCAGCAATTGTTTTAATCATTGGAGGGAGATTGGCAAGAGGGGAACAGGTATGCCAGTCACTGCTCAGGGCAAAGATGGCAGAGACAGAACTGAATAAATAGGAGGCCAAAAAATAAGCAAAGTTAAGGCTGGGGGCATGGGAGAAAAAGAGAGACACAAGTTACATCCAGGTCAAGTGCTCCAATACACAGAGTACTTTGGTCATCTATGGCTTCGCAGTATTCTGATCCTGTGTCATAGTGTGAGGTAAACATCCTTATGCATGTTTAATAAAAGTGATCTGACTTAATCCTGGAGGTTTCTAAGTTGTAATTTTGGGGGGTATACACATATTCACAGAGAGATTATACCAAGAAGGCCACATACTAGTAATAACACCTGATAGAGGCTTGTGGAGCAGCTGCTAACAGGTGTTATTATGCAATCTCCCTTGCCCTTTTTAAATGGTTCATTATACACTAGGTGCACTGTATTAAATTACTTTAGATGTATATCTCATTTACTGCTTACAAAGCCCTGTGAAGTATTTTTTTAATTAAATCTTTATTGTTCAGATTATTACATTTGTTCCTCTTTTTCCCCCCCCATAACTCCCCTCCTCCCAGTTCCCGCCCCACCCTCCGCCCTCACTCCCCACCCACTGTCCTCATCCATAGGTGCACGATTTTTGTCCAGTCTCTTTCCGCATCTCCCACATCCCTTTCTCCCCCAAGAATAGTCAGTCCATTCCCTTTCTATGTCCCTGATTCTATTATGATCACCAGATTATTTAATCACTTGATTCTTAGATTCACTTGTTGATAGATGCATGTTTGTTGTTCATAATTTGTATCTTTACCTTTTTCTTCTTCTTCCTCTTCTTAAAGGATACCTTTCAGCATTTAATATAATACTGGTTTGGTGGTGATGAACTCCTTTAGCTTTTCCTTATCTGTGAAGCTCTTTATCTGACCTTCAGTTCTGAATGATAGCTTTGCTGGATAAAGTAATCTTGCTTGTAGGTTCTTGGTATTCATCACTTTGAATATTTCTTGCCATTCCCTTCTGGCCTGCAAAGTTTCTGTTGAGAAATCAGCTGACAGTCGTATGGGTATTCCCTTGTAGGTAACTGAGTTTCTTTCTCTTGCTGCTCTTAAGAGTCTCTCTTTGTCTTTTGCTCTTGGCATTTTAATTATGATGTGTCTTGGTGTGGTCCTCTTTGGATTCCTTTTGTTTGGGGTTCTCCGCGCTTCCTGGACTTGTAAGTCTATTTCTTTCACCAGGTAGGGGAAGTTTTCTGTCATTATTTCTTCAAATAGGTTTTCAATATCTTGTTCTCTCTCATCTTCTGGCACCCCTATAATTCTGATGTTGGTACACTTGAAGCTGTCCCAGAGGCTCCTTACACTATCTTCGTATTTTCGGATTCTTTTTTCATTTTGCTTTTCTGGTTGGGTGTTTTTTGCTTCTTCGCATTTCGAATCTTTGCCTTGATTCTTGAGGTCCTCTGGTCTGCTGTTGGGAGTCTGTATAGTATTCGTTATTTCAGTCCCTGTATGCTTAATTTTTTTTTTAATTTTTATTTTATTGAGTTTTTACAGAGAGGAAAGGAGAGAGATAGTGAGTTAGAAACATGGATGAGAGAGAAACATCGACCAGCTGCCTCCTGCAAACTCCCCACTGGGGATGTGCCCGCAACCAAGGTACATGCCCTTGACCGGAATCGAACCTGCGATCTTTCAGTCCGCAGGCCGACGCTCTATCCACTGAGCCAAACTGGTTTCGGCTCTGTATGCTTAATTTCTAGTTGGTTCTTTATCACAACATCGAGGGTCTCATTAGTTTTCTTGAGGATCTCACTACATTTATCGGCGGCTTCTAGACAGTTCTTGAGTGACCTTAAAAGTGTGGTTCTGAACTCTATATCCTCCATGGACAGTTTTCTCCTGTTTCTTTGTCTCCACATTTTTTATGCTTTCTTGGTGCACCCCCTAGTGGTCTTTGTGCGCAGTCTTGTAGTTAAGCCTTGATTATTGTCGGCAATACCGGGGGTGATTTGACCTCCAGGCTAACTGGCTATGACAGTCTGCTGTGTCTGCAGTGGGAGAGCTTCTGTGCTGGATCTCTAGGGCGGTGCTAATCTAGCGTTTGCCTGAGGCTATTCGGCAAATGGCTCTGTGCAGGGCTTGGGCGGGGCGGGTCCCTGGGGATCTACAGGGCAGGCCAGAGCGAGCAGTTATGGCTGCTCTCAGTTCCGTCCCTAGGGGCTCTGCCTCACAGAGTCCCAGCAACCGCTGCAAACCTCGGAGAGAAAGCTGCCTTCGAGTTCCAACCAAGCCAGACAGTGCCGCTTCTCCCGTTTGAGTCTGGGTCCCTAGAGACTCACCCGGAGCTGGAGCTCAGAGTCTGAAACTCCCTCCCGATTGAAAACAACAACCGCGCCCTCCGCCTCCAGCCCGCTCCGTGTGCACTCCGCACCTGAGTATTTCACTTCAGCACTGCGCCTCCTCTGAGTCTGGGTATGATATTCTCTTTCCTCCTAGTTGTAGAATTTCCACTCAGCCAGTCTTCCTGTGGTTCTGGATGATGTCCGTTCCGTCTTTAGTTGTTTTTTGAAGTGGTTGTTCGAGGCAGCAATCTCCGGCGTTAACCTATGCCGCCATCTTGGTTTTTTATTTTTCCTGTGAAGTATTTTTAATTCCATTTACAAATGAGGTGACTGCAGCAACATGACTTTCCCAAGGTCACACAAGAGAGGACCTGGGACTCAAATACAGGTCATCTTACTCCAAAGCCCATGTTCTAAATCAACTCACTCTGACCCTTTCCCCTGAATAAAATAAAATAAATCTTCATTAAACTTTCGTGTTTGGAGCACTCTTAAGACAGTATTAAAAGTAGGAAAACAAGATAGGAGTTCTGAGAGTGAAATCTGATATTCCTACAGAGGAAGCTCTCTTAATTCCAGCCATGTCTATTTATAGAAAACAATAGTCTGAAGGCTCTTAGCCAGAGTCAGGTCTAGGTTTCCAAAATGAAATGGATTCCAAACAAGGAACAGATTGGCCTCGGTGCTTTCTAAAACACCCCTGTATTGCTCCAAGTCTCCCATATCTGTGTCTCAAATAGACTAGTAGACTATAGACTCCCTGAGGGTAGGAATGTTTATTATTCGTTTTTTATTCTCAATGTCTAGCACAGTAACGATAATATAGTGGTATGAAATAAAATCTTACCAAGCTTTCCAACTTGATGTGTTTTCCTTCCTCTGAATCTTGATAGCACTTTTTTAAACCTCTCTTATGACACTTATATTATGCCTAATACTTTAATTTATTGTGCATTCATAACCCTTATTAGACTGAGACTTCCTGAGAATATGATATGCTTCCTTAGACTGGGAGCATCTAAGTTTCCATTTAAATCCTGTTACTTCTTAGTTGTGTGATCTTTACCTCTTTGAACTTTAGTTCCTTCACCTGTAATATAAGGATAGACTGGCTTTGTAGGGTTGAGGTAGTGCTCAATAAATATGGATGGCAGTTTTCAGTAATCCTCCAAATTTAATCAAGTGTTCAAATTTTCCCAATAAAAATGGGAAAATAGGTAGCATTTACCTATTTTGATAAAAGCCTCTTAAACTGGTACTGATTTTCCCCTTACTTCATGCCTCCCTCCTGCCAGGCTAGGCTTGGACATTCCAAGACCCTCAAAAATCTCATTTAAGTATCGAATTACTGAATTTTTGAATAATTATCTACAAGAGGACAAGCCAGAATGTCTAGTCCAATGTGTGTGTGTGTGTACTCAGTTTCCATTGTCACATTATGAGTATTCAGAATTACAAATCAAGAGGAACAAGAAATTAAGCGGATATTCTGAAAACTGGGCCTGGACTTTCACATTTCAAATGCTCAGCTAGAAATAATATGTGTATACACTGGGGAAAAGTCATATCATATTATTCTAGTGCCTTTAAAATAAAACTATCCTGTTTTCAACCCTCAGAATTCTTCTTCACATGGTCATAGCTCAAAAAGTCCACAAATCACATTCCTCAGAGAGGTGAGGTTTAAATTCCACCAGGCCATAAACGAACCTTAGTCACCTAACACTTAAGGTCTAAACAGCAACATGTTCACATCTAAATATATATTTATATTTCATTGTTTCATGGAATATTTATATGATGAACATTTTGGTTGTATCCAGTTTTCTCTTACAAACCCTGCTGCATTTAATATACGTTTAGCAAAATTTCCATAACCATTATGTATACTAATTTTGCTGAAGAGATGAAATTGCATAATTCTTAAATTTCTCTTATTCTGGAGGTATCTTTTATTACTACTAATAAAAACCATTTATTGAATGCCTATCACGTCAGCCACAAGCTCTTGTTCCTTATATACATTATTTCTAATGTTTACAAAAATCTGTAACTAGATATAAAGTATTCCTCCCAGGAACCCCAAAGTAATAAAGCAAAAGACTTTCTTGGAAGAGACAAAAGAAAACAAACAAAAAACATGAAACGAGTGAAAAAAGTTGTACAGTAATTTTTGTTTGGTTAGCTTCCAGAAAAGTAGTAAAATATTCTTTTCAAGATGTTAACAGGCATGATTTCATAGCACTGTATGGTATTAATGATCCCATGTCAGTTGATTTATGTTAAGGTCTACTGAACGTGGCACTATGTACTGGCAATCACATGGAGAAATACATTCCATTTAGTAACACCACTTTCTTCTAAAATTTAAAAGATACTGGATTTCCTCTTCAGGGGAAGGCCAGAAACATGTCTTACACAATATCTGAAAGTCTGACTCAGATTCATATGCATGATTACACACAAAAAACAGAACGGATAAGCCAAGGAAATACCTAAGTAGCAACCTGTAAAGGACAATCTTTCCTTCCCCTTCCTTAGAATAAAGGTGAAACACTTGATGTTGTAAATTGCCAAGAATAGTTTGGGTGGGGAAAGAGAGGATGGCTAGGAGGTTAGTCTCAAAAATACATGCTATCTGGTTCTAACAGCACCAGTAGGTCAAAATGAAAGACTTTTTGAATTTTTCTTGAAAGGATATATGTTCTTTTTGACTGCTACTATTCTTCATCAGAAATTATATGTCAGGATTTGGCAAACTTTTCCGATAAAGGGTGGGAAAATAAACGTTTTAGGCGTGGTAGGCCATGTGTGTTGTAATTACTGAATACTCTGCCACAGTAGTACAACAGTAGTGACTGTCTATGGTACGAGGTGGGCACATGAATTATTGGAGGGAACACTTTGTGAAGTATATGAATGTCCATCTGCTGTGCTGTACATCTGAAACTAACATAAAATAGTGTTGAATGCAAACTGTACTTGAAACATTTTTTTTAAAAGGTTAAAAAAATACAGTACCTCTTCAGGGAGTTAGTGTGAAGAATAAATAAGCTAATATGGAAGATACCTAGTGCCTAACAGGTTCTAAAAAAAAAATAATTGTCAAATAAATAGTTATTGAATGAGTAGAGTGATTCTACCATTTCTTTGGGAGGAAGAAAGACTGCCTATTACCTAAGTCAAAATGAAACTACTTGTCAGCAGACAGGATCCAATCAGTTCAGTATCATCCTCTATCCCAAAGCATTGCCGTATTGCTTTCCTCAAATGTGTTCTTTTCTCTTTTTAAAATAAGACCTTTTTGCCCGGCTGGTGTGGGTCAGCAGTGGAGCATTGACCTAGGATCAAGGAGGTAAGAATTGGATTCCTGGTCAGGGCACATGTCCAGGTTGTAGGCTCGATCCCCAGTTGTGAGGCATGCAGGAAGCAACCAATCAATGATTCTCTCTCATCACTGATGTTTCTATCTCTCTCTCTCCCTCTCCCTTCCTCCCTGAAATCAATACAAATGTACAAAAATAAAATAAAATAAGACCTTTCCCACCCATGAAGTTAGAGAATTCAGAAAGGTAGAATGGGCTGAGTATGACCCATGTCTGAAAAAAATAGAAACAGTTATGTTCAGAAAAATGTGAGAGAAAAACAATTTCATAATGGTATTAAGTTAATTAAATTTAGCCTGAAATATATTAGGCCTGAAATATATTAAAACAAACCCCCTACTTTTTTCTTTTCTTTTTCAGCTTTCACTTACTAGTAGACATCTTAAAAGTATCGCTAAGTAAATTTTTCTCATGAAAGTATTTGGAGGTTACCATCATTTTAATTTTTTTTTTTTTAAAAAAAGGGAAACAGAAGCATTAAGAAACTAGATCATAAGGCTCCCAATTCTTTAGCTGAGGCCCAACAGCTTAGCAGTAGCCATGAGCTTGCTTGGAGATTTGGTGTCAGATTCCAATTCTACCACTAAATTTTCTCATTAGTAAAATGAGAAATGAAGATTAAAAGAGAAACTATGTAAAGTGCTTGCCACTTAGAAAGCATTTACTAAATAGTAGCTATTATTATTATTACCACAATTTTAAGACTATTATTGATATGGTTTATAGGAATAAACTTTTTACTAAATGAATTACCTTCTGGGACCTGCACACCATAGAGAAAATATCAAGACTAACAATCTGTGTGGGGACTCAGACCACATTGGGGGAGGTAAGTCAGAATTCTAAACTTTCTTGTACTGTCTTCATATAACTTTATAAAATTTCTTGTATAATTACTAGGCTTTCTGAAAAGTCATTAACTTTTCCCCCCCCATTAAATATCTTAATAATTTACATTTTAAAGTTGCAAGAGGACATTCAAATAAATTTTCTCATTTGATATTCAAAACCTTGGGAGATAGATATTGCAGTAAGATTACGCCCAATTACATATGAGGAATTGACTATGGGAGTTGCCCAAAGTAACCCATGTAGTAAGGGTTGGTATTGAGATCTCAATTCAGATCTTTGAATTCTAAATACTATAGCAGCTTGACATAAGTGCACACTCACAACTGAATAAGGTTGGCAAAGTTTTTATTGATACTTTAGGACAGATATTTTATTGTTTGTATCTTTAAGACTAATCTACTGAAATGTCAGGCCACAATGCTTAAGGCTCAAATTTCTTTACCAGTCTCAGAGTATACACAAAATTTTTTAAAAAATGGAGGAACAAGTGTGTGTCAATAGAGAATTGACACTTTCTTCTTTCTATTGATTGTAATATCTAACTTCTCTCTTTCCACATTTTAATTAAAAGGAGATTCTGTATTAGATACAATATATATATATTTTAACAATATCCAGACAAACAGTCTTCCTGTAATAAGAACGTATAATAAGGAACATGATGTTCACACCCTAAAATCAACAGTTTGGGTTATAATAAACTTAATAAACTATAGAAAGGAAAAATTTTCCACCAACATAAGCCAAACATGCAACAATGTGATTTATTCCACGGAGGATCTTTGCTTCACTCCTCTGTTTCCTTTATCTTTCAACCAACATTTTTACAAACCCTACTATGTACTTGATACTGAACTTACTACAGCAAAGGACATAATCTCTGTTTTCAGAAACTTTTCTGGTCTAATAAGGTGAATATGATTGATAATTATAATACTGTGTAATAAATATTATGATAGAAGTATACATAGAATGTCAGGCAGACAGGAGAGATGCTCATGTTTTCATGGTTACAATAGTTTTCAGGAATATATTTTTTCACCCCTACTTAAAAGATATATTTTTAATCTAATCTCTATCATTTTAACATTAAAATTTATTTTTCTTTAAAAAATTATTTTTCTTTGAAGCTAACCAGGAAATTATTAACTCTGTCTTTTGCAGCATAAAATTTAAACTATCAGGTGTACCTAGAACCTATTTAACCATTAAAAAATAGATAAATGCCAGCTTTTATATACTTAGTCTTCTGTCTGAGTTAACTTATAACCATTGATGGTTTAACTAGATTATTTTTTATAAAAATATTTTTTAACTAGATTAATTATTGAAGAAGTTCCAAAGTTCTCCCTAATCGGATGGCTGTAACAACTGAAATAAACAATCAGTCCCTAGCTTCTGCTTATTTTCAGGCATGCTCCCAAAGGGATTTGTTCTGTTGACATGACTCTTAATTATAATACATTTCTTTACAATCCATTTGCATTCAATTTTATTACAAAATGAATGCACTGGCTTTAAGAAAAATTAGTCTTGCCCAAGGTTTGGTCATATTTATGGTCCTACGACTAATTATCAGCAAAAGCATAAAAGGGACAGAGTTAGGGCTTTTATATTCCACTGCTTCCCTCAGAAGCAGCCCTCTGGAGCTGTCTTATTCAAGAGATCTAGATTGAAGCTAGGTTCCTCTGGGCTTGCTTTGTTTATTTGTCTCTCACCTTCAGTGAAATATTGAATAAGATCCTCAGTTTGGGTATGAATTTTGGAGGTAGCTCTAGGATAGAAAAATGGTTTGGAAAACCAGATGGCCCAAGTTTGAAACCTTGCTCTAATCACACACAGGTGTCTGTCATTTTTCCACTCTGAGCCTGTTTCTTTGCAGTAAAATATTGGATAATGATGTCATCCTTGTGGAATTGTTAGAGGATTGCAATTAGATAATGTTTGAAAGCACTCAGACTGTGGTATGCACTCAATAAATTCTATTTAGTAATAAATTCTAGTAATGGCATTCCTTCCAATGTCAGATCTCCAAGGTTTACATTAACAAAAAAAGTGCACTAACTGAAAACTTTTTCACTAATATTTTCACTGCAAAACAAGAGATTTTTTTTTAGCATTTGTAGAAGAAACAGTGATCAACATGCATGATTATTGCACTGGTAAGAACACTATTATCAACTGTGTCTCTGATGTATTGAAACAATGCAGTAAAAATAAAACAATGCATAATTTTCACTAGATTCTTAAAAGATTTCTAAAATAAAGTTAAGTGTGAAACCAAGAAAAAGAACTTGGAAGTGAACACTGGTCTGTGACCATGGCAACAACTAAAGCAGCGGTTCTCAACCTGTGGGTCGCGGCCCCTTTGTGGGTGGAAGGACCCTTCACAGGGGTCGCCTAAGACCATCGGAAAACACATATATAATTACATATTGTTTTTGTGATTAATCACTATGCTTTAATTATGTTCAATTTGGAATAATGAAAATACATCCTGCATATCAGATATTTACATTACGATTCATAACAGTAGCAAAATTACAGTTATGAAGTAGCAACGCAAATAATTTTATGGTTGGGGGGGTCACCACAACATGAGGAACTGTATTAAAGGGTCGCGGCATTAGGAAGGTTGAGAACCACTGAACTAAAGGGACATTAAGTACAAAGATCATGTTTATTCCCAAAGAACTTCTAGAACAGATTTCCCACCGCAGTTTCACCAAACTTTCAGTCTCCCACCAAAAGGTCAGGGTACCGGGAAAAGGACCTGCCCACCTTCCTATCTGTTACACTGCTGATTTGGGAAGACAACTCTACAAAACGCTCACTAGAGGAAAGTGAGGGATAAAGATTTCTATAAGTCTCCTGATACTCCTGGAACTAAAGACAAGGATGGCCGAGCAAGGGAAATGGAGCTCATATGGATGGGCGGACAAGGCTGGCTTTGGGAATAATCAGTGTAGATGAGTTCACTACGGTGTTCCTTGTGAGGGTGCTGGCAAAGCCCACCCAGCCCCCTACATTCCTTTCACTGTGCCGTCCGGTCTGAGGCTCCATCCATGGAAATGATTCCTTCGGGTCGCCAAGAGCCCCTGGGAGGGAACCAGCACTCCCGAGAGGTCTGTGGCCTCTCTTTACGAACCCCCTAAGGAGTTCGCTGACAATGGTTCAAGGTGACAGCTTTCTCAAGGGCACTAGTTCCTTCACAGGAGAACATGACTGAGCCACTCACAGTTTCTGTTTTCCAGACTGGGAAGGCCCTGCAAGGATGGGAATGAGGGAACTTAGAATTAATTCCTTGTGAGGGACACAAGCCCTAGACTCTAGGGCCTAGAGCGAGGTCATTAGGGAAAACTGAAGTGGAGGGAGCAGGATGGGGCAGAAAGTGAAGCTGGGGAGAGATCCGGGGAGGATGCCCAAAGGAGACTTCCTCCTTTCCTTCCGCAAATATGGCCCATTATATATGGGAGCTGGGGGCGAAACCTCCCAGGTCGGTTTTGCTTCTTATGAGAAAGTGGCCAAGGTTTGGGGCCGGGGCCGGGGGTGGGGGTTGGTGGAAGGGTGGTGGTGGAAGGGGCGGGGGGAGCAGGAGTTCTCTCCACGTCTGGAGGAGGGGGCTCACTGGGGGCCGGCGAAGGCTGGGTGGGAGGTGGCCTCCGAGGGGACGGGCGGGAGGAAAGGGGAGCCGGGAGGCAGGGAAGACGCGGGGTCCCAAGCGTGGAATGCAGGTTGAGCCCGCCTCCGGCACTTGCCGGCCGCGAGTCACGGGTGCTTTTCCCCGTCCGCGTGCGTGGCCGGAGATAACGAACCGAAAGCTCTGGCGCCGGGCCTGGCATCTGGCAACCGCCGGATAACGCGAGCCCGCGATGGCTTTGCGCACTGGAAACGCGCCCTGCTGTCGGCGCGCCCACAGTGTGCGGGGCGCGCATCGTTCACTCTGCACCCTGACAGCCCTGCTGACCCTGACCCTCAGCCCGCGAAGTCGGGTTCAGCAAGCCCGGTGTACGAGTAAAGAAACCGCGGCTTTGAGCAGCGGCCGCACCTCCACGAAACAGCGGAGACGGGCCTGGGACCTCGGGGCTGGGGCTGGTCCCGGAGGCAAGGGGTGGGGGGCGAAGGACGACCCCACGGGCCTCGCCAGGGGCGCGGGGCTCACCCTTGGTGCTGTCAGGGAGCCGCCGGGCGTGGGTGTCCTCTCCGAGCCGCTTCTCAGACATGCTGTCCGAGCGAAGTCACTGCTGTAGCGACGCGATCGCAGAAGACGTAGTCGGAGCCTCAAGGAATGGTCAGCGCAAACCCGGGGCACTGGACTCCTGACGAAGCCCCGCCCCTCCCGCGGCCGGGCCAATCAACGCCAAGTTCCGAGGAGGACACGCCCCTCAGCTCCGCCCAACCGCCCTTCTCGTGCAGACGGTGGGTGGGCGCTACCCGCCGGGCCCCTGAGCTGAGGGGCGTGGCCGGCGGGGTGAGGCGTCCCCCGGGTCGGGGGTCGGGCCTAGGGGCATCCCCCGAAAGGCGGAAGCGGGGCGAGGCTATCACAAAGCTGCGGCCGGGTCTGAAGCTATTGGGGAGGGGGCTGACGGGATGGCCTGAGGAAAAGGTGCGAATAAGAAAAAGGCACTCTTCTGGGCCGACGAATGAGAGAAGAAAATGGCGCCTTCCCTGGACGGGTGGGTCCGAGTGGAGGGGAGGACGCGGAGGGGCACCCGGTGGGCAAAGCGAGGGCGCCGAGGTCACCCCTGGTCTGTAGGACCGAGGTTGTGAGGGGAAGGAACCGACGCGACCACCCTCCGGTCCTGGAAGTGAGCTCGAGTGAGGCGCGTGACGTCCTGGGAGAGCACCTGCCGTCTGCCGGGCGGCGTGCCCGTTGGTGGGTCCCGCGGGCAAGGCACAGCCCGGGCGCCGTCCTCGCGGCGTTTATAGCCTGTGGACAAACGGGTTCATTTGTTGAACAAACTAACCGAGCCATTGCCCGCGGCGAAGAACGCGGTGCTGCGAACGAGGCACCTAGAGAACAGCAGTGGCACCTCCTTCAGTTAGGGGACGAGGGGAGCCGTGGCAGGAGGTGGCACGGAGACCTGCCCTGCCCGGTGGGAAGGTGCCCGCCTTGGGGCGGGGCGGGAGGCCGGAGAGGCTCTCCCAGGCCGGCGGGCAGCGGGTGCGCGTGATTCCCCAGCGCGGGCGCCCGTGGGGCTGTGGCTGGAGCCTCACATTGGGAAACCAGGCTGTGTCTCACCCTCCCTGAGCTGTCCCAATGCAGGTTGTTCAAAGTGCCATGTGGATGTACCTCGCAAGGTGCGCTTTTAAAGACCTTTTAGTTTGAAATGAATATCGATTCACCGGACGTTGCAGAGAGATCCTGTGTGTTTCCCTACCTGGTTTCCGTCCCCCCCCCCCCCCCCCATAGTTACATCAAGTAGTTTACACGGAAGCCAGCAAACTGGCAGTGGCATAATGTGTATGGACAGTCCTACACCATCTTATCTCCCGCACCGACTTGTGTAATTACCACGGCAATCCAGGTGCACAGCTGTTCCATCGCCTCCGAGATCTCCCTTGTGAGGATTCCTTTCCTTTCCTCCCTCCCTTCCTCCCTCCCTCCCTTCCTCCCTTCCTTCCTTCCTTCCTTCCTTCCTTCCTTCCTTCCTTCCTTCCTTCCTTCCTTCCTTCCTTCCTTCCTTCCTTCCTTCCTTCCTCCCTCCCTCCCTCCCTCCCTCCCTCCCTCCCTCCCTCCCTCCCTTCCTCCTTGTGGTCAGTTGCCAGAGACCAGTTCCAGCATGTCATAATTTCAAGAGTTTCATCAAAAAGTTGATGAGACTTGGGGACTCAACGGGGTTGAGTCACACATGTAATCACCTGTTGGGAATGGCTGAAGGCATTTCCCCAAACCTGAATAGGATACATTAAATTGATTGTGGCCGCCAGACAGTTAAAGGGCATCTTAATCTACATGTTATTGCCTCCTGCTGGCCAAACACCTGAACAGCGTGGGCTAATTCCCCCAATCTGACAATGGACTCTGTACCAAACCCTGACCCTTTGAAGTGTATATCTCTGCCTCCCCTCAGGACAATTTGTGTTGATAAAAAGCGTGGGGTCCTGGGGACAAGGAGAACCCAAGACCTTAGACTTTAAGACCTTAGAACTTAGCTCCTTTAGCTAAGCTCCTCTGACCCCCAAATGCCTTTCGAAATTATATCTCGTCTCCGGGATCTTTATTAGTCTCTGGACTCTTTAATCTACGCACGGCCTTGTCCAGATTCCTGAACCCTTCTTGATGCTGGGACAAGAACCCCGGCAGTCAGTATGTGGCTGTATAATTCCTAACCCCGGCAGTCAGTATGTGGCTGTATAATTCCTAACCCCGGCAATCAGTATGTGGCTGTATAATTCCTAACACTTTGTGGAGTTTGGGTCATGTGAAACGGTAGGCTCTCTGGTTTTAGCTCTGGAGCCCTGTGGCTGTCCAGGGGAAACGAGCACACACAATTGTGACAGGTGTCGAGAGCAGCTGATCGCCATTGCTCTGGGGTGCAGACTTGACTACTAGTATGTGATAAAAGCCTAATGCAGAGCTCCCCAGGTGACTTCCAGGTACTTCCTTAACTTTAGATACAAATGCGTTTATATTCATGAGGGTGAAGTACAGCTTGTATCATCCCTTGGTTTATCAGCCTGCTGGATAAGATAAAGAGGGCAGTGTAGTGATTTAATTGCCTTTCTTTTCTAAATCATCCTTGAGAAAGTCTACAGCTTCATTTTTTTTTTTTTTCCCATTTGCCATGGAAAAGCCCCAGAGGCATGAACTTCCTGTTTATGCTGTGGTTCCCAAGAAAGAGAAGCAAACATAGTAGAGGAGAGCTTGGTTGCAAATTGCATATTGTGAAAAAAAAGTATTTAACTTTTATTTTTGCTGGAAAGGAAAATACTTCAAAATGAACTTCATGTTTGTATTCCTCCTACCTGCTGCCTTGGCTCAGGCCTCTAAGCAAGCCCAATAGCATCACTTCTGGAGAATTGGAAAAGAGGGCTCTCCCTTTGGGGCAAAGACTTTGGTAAACCTCTGTTGGCTCTAGTTTTAGATTGCATCAATGTGGGAGCTGATCCCAGGCTCAACACTGAAAAAAAGTTTTGATGTGATTTTTCAATTACTTTCAGAATGGATGAGAATTTCCAGATTTTGATTTCAAAATGCTGACTTCCACTTGCCCATGAAACTGGTGGATTCTGGCTTTCTCATGTATATTCTATATAAATGTATTTATTAAACATACTTTAAGAATAAATGTTAGCGTATCATCCTCTCCCTTGGGGGGAACTTCTAACCTTAAAATTTCTTCTTGTAATTATTAGAAGTTAGAATGGATTTTGAAAACTTTATGCTTTAGAAACAGAGACATAAAATTACAAATAATTTGAAGAGAGAATTACTTATAACCTCTACAGACCTGGTATAATTATGGTGATTTTTTCTTCAGCTGTTATTTAAAGGCTGTTTACATATAAGTTAAAATCAGAGTACTTTATATATTCCATATTTCTTTTGTGTTTTATTTTGATGTCATTACCCTAGCATATTCAAGATACCAAATTAAATATTGATTGATGGTGATAGTGATGACGTTAAGACATGGAAATCAATTTGAAAACAGACATGCACCATGAATCCATAATTGAATAAGTCAGAAGGAAATTTAATTAGTCTTTTTTCCTGTGTCCACACAAGAAATGCTTTAATAAGAACAACAGGAAACCCTTTATTTTTTTCTTTAAATTGTAAATCTAGGCTGTTCTTTTTTTTTTTTTTTTTACAGTAGCAACATTACAATTATGAAGTAGCAACGAAAATAATTTTCTGGTTGGGTTAGGCTGTTCTTAATATCTTTAGTGAAATCAGCTAACCAGATACTTCTGAGGGAACAGCAATACCAGCAAGTTACATCTGTGTGTGGTATTTTCCCCAGGATGGGACTAATAGTTCTGATCTGTTTCTCTATGTGGGCTAATTTACATTTATTGTATTACAGCTGCTTTTTTGTCTTCTTAGTTGTTCCCATAAGGAAGTTACTCCAGGAATTGAATCATAACAGGAGTTTCACCAGAGGATTTTTATAGATTTGGGCTGTGGTGGCAGATGAATTATACCACAGCACTTGGTCAGAGCCCAGGTTCTCAGGTGTTATGAAAACAAAAAAAAGCATTACTGAAACATTGGTGGTATTTAATAGAGTCATCTAAGGAAGAATTTTATTAATTTGCTTTATTTATTAGTTGACTCAGCAAGTATTTATTGAACACCTACTATATGTCAGGCATTGTTCTATGTGCTTGAGATACAGAAATGAACAAAAAAGACAAAAATTCCTGCCCTCATGGTGCCGGGAGCCGGTCCATGCTTGCTGTTTCAAGGGACCTGGCATTTATGGCATACTGTTCTTAATATGTTTGCTCACATTCTTGGCACTATGTGTTTTAACCAAGGTCTCTGAGAAAGGTTGTTTCCCCAGATAGGGATTTTTCCCTGAAGTTAGGGAGGGGATGAAACTCCTTAACTAAGTGCCAGGCGGGTAGTTAATCAATTTAACTACAAACAATCATGCTTAAGCTACATAATCTTTACTCCCTGGAATGGAGATAAGAAACGCCCTAACCTTTGTAATAGAAATTGACAGGATTAAAATCAACTGGTATAAATACGGATGTAACAAGACAATAAACAGCAGAACCTCTCTGGAGATCCAGACCAGAACTTCGCTGGAGATCCTGGCTGGAGATCCTGGCTAGGCTGCTGATCAACTGAACACTGTCTCCGTGTCCTTCCTTCTTCGCCGACTCCATCCACACCTTTGGGGACCCCTGGACCTGCTGGGGTTGGACCCCGGCATCATGGAACTTACGGTCTATTCCTTTTCACATGTATTGGTTTGCTAGGGCTTATATATCAAAGTACCACAGATTGGATGGCCCAAACAATAGAAATTTATTTTTCTTACAGTTCTGGAGTTGAGAAGCCCCAAATCAAGCAAGGTTCAGCAGAGTTGGTTTCGTGTAAGGGTCCCGAAGAAGGATCTATTCCCGGCCTCACTCGTTGACTTGTAAGTTGCTATCTTCTTGCTGTATCTCTTTATGCGTCCAAATGTCCTCTTATAAGGACACCAGTCATATTTGATTAGGGAACCACTCTAATGACCTCATTTAAACTTAAATACCTCTTTAAAGACCCTATCTCCAAATACAGTCACATTCTGAGGTACTAGGCTTTAGGACTTTAACTTAATGAATTTTAGAGGGTATACAATCCAGTTTATAGTATCACATATGACTATGATGTATCCAAGTCTTTGTCCTGCTTGTTTTCTCATATCTGCATCTCTGAGATATTCAAAGCCATTTATTCTTCCCTGACAAATGTATACAGGTGACCTGAAATTATGTGTGATTATTTTTCTAGACATGATTTGTTTGTAATATATACTGAAGTAAGTTCTTGATTAGGGAAGATTACTCTCCTTGAATGTTGCTCCATCTAGTGTTTACCATATTCTACTATTTTTGTCAAAGTTATACAAATGAATAAAGGGGAAGTATGTTGGAGGAAGGATTCTTTATTCAACAGGTTATTATTCTCAGGGCACTAAAAAATATACTTTCCAACATTGTATGTGGAAGGATAGAGAGGCTCAGATTGAAAGAGAAATTTCAAAGATTTTAGCTGACTAGTTGAGGGAACCAAGAGAGCCTGGGTATTTCATGACAGGTAAGGAACTTGACCTCTTGCAGAAGTTGGCATTACATGGATGGTTGAAGGGCCAGTTTTCTAATCCACAAATAGGATATATCTCTTCATTTACTCAAGTCTTCTTTTATGTCTCTAAGTCCTCTGTGATATTTTTAATGATAAACACTGAAATTGAACTAAAGATAAATTAAAAGTTTATTCCTGATAGAATCCACATCCCCTGAAAAGTTAAAATGGTCTAAATATAAGATTTTAAAATTAGTACTGAACATAGGGGTGTGGTTACTAAAAGTCAAAGCATATATAGGAATTACAGAAATGATTTTTTCCTTTCATTTTTACTTTTTTCTTTGAAATATAAAAGTGATGTTTTATCTCTTGTAAACATTGGTTTCTTGATAATACAAAAATATAAACTTTTTCTACTAGAAGAAAAGAAGTTAAGAACTATTGCTGTGTTCAGTTCTATTTTTATTATTTATTAACTAAATCTACATAGACTTAGAGGAAAAGAGTAAGACTATACACTAAATCATGTCTAGGAGTCTTTGTTATAATTTGCATTTTATAAAATTAAACTGATTTTATACAAATTTCCTCAAACAGCAATAAAGTTAAATTATGCTTAGCATTCAACAAAGTGATTGTAATTCAATATAGTGGAACTAGAGGCCTAATACACGAAATTCGTGCAGTGCGTAGGGGTGGAGGGAGGGGGTCCCTCAGACCCGCCTGCACCCTCTCACAGTCTGGGATCCCTTGGAGGATGTCTGACTGTCGGCTTAGGCCTGCTCCCCGCAGTCGGACATCCCTCTCACAGTACAGGACCCTTTGCTCCTTACTGCCCACCTGCTTGCTGCTCCTTACCACTCGGCTCGCTGCTCCTTATCACTCAGCTCGCTGCTCCTCAGCCACCGCCACTGTGCTCACCAGCCATGAGCCCAGCTTCTGGCTGAGCAACGCTCTTCTTGTGGGAGCACACTGACCACCAGGGGGCAGTTCCTGCATTGCGCGTCTGCTCCCTGGTGGTCAGCACGTATCATAGCAACTGGTTGTTCCGCCTTAACAGTCACTTAGACTTTTATTATATAGGTTATTTTTTAAAATGTAAATGCTACCATGTTTATATAGACTGACAATACAGTATTTCATAAAGGTGTTTGATTGTGTCGGTGATTTTATTTTTGCCCCCTAGAGTAAAGCTAATCAGTTTATGCTCTGTATGTGGTCATTGAGTTTTTTAGGTCTAATTTATTCAGGTGATGAAATCATCACAAAACTTTTCTGAGAATTCTAAACCTTCCAAAGTGACAGAAAGCTATGTTTTGCCTCAATAGTATCAGGAGGAGAATTGGGTATGCACAATTTTGTGGCTGCAAGAAAGGTGATGGTATTCAGTGGAGTTTATGTTCGAAAGAAGCCTTCTCTCAGGTTCCTTCATGTAATTCTTAATTTAGGCGCAGATGGATTGCAGTGCTAACCAGAGAGCAAGGAGTGAAGTGTAGAAGCAAGAGCAAAAGATGATGTTTTCTAAATCCTGAAGTGATGCTAGGCAGTTTGTAAATTGGTGCATTTTGTTCTTTTATAACTTTTACCTACCTCTCTTCTACTTCATAGTGCTTGGTGCTTATTCCCCTAATCACCACATTGTCCCACATCTAAGCTTGTTTTTTCTCCTCAAAGTTCTTTTGCATAAAAATTACCTACCTTCCTCTCCTGGGTATCTGTGATATTTTCATAAAAAGGACCGTCATTGAATTTATCCCCCCTATTGAGTATACAAATTATTAATAACCAACCTTTTAACATTTCCAAATATAATTGCTATTTTTAAGAAGAATGCCTATTTACACCTAATAAAGTTACATTTGAAAATTTCTTTCATTATAAGGATGTAAAAAGAAATTCAGGCAGTTTCTTTTACATGTCCAATTATTAAGTTTAACAAAAAAACAAGGCAGGCTTGGACACCTCAGGAATCAGTTTGGGTCAATTGGCCAGGCAAAGAACCTGAACTGACTGAAACTAGCCAAAGGCAACCAAAACTTGAATGGGTAGAGAGGGCAGTTAAAATATACACTATGGTTTCTTGACCAGTTGTGTAAATGATGAATATAGCCCTCTGTATATTTGCTCTCTTTCTCTTGTCCTCTCGTCTTTCCCTTTTTATATAATTTTTTTTGTTTAATCCTCACCTGAGTATTTTTTTTCTCCCATTGATTTTTAGAGAGAGTGGAAGGGAAGAAGGGAGGGAGGGAGAGAGAGAGACAGAAACATCCATGTGAGAGACACATCAATTGGTTGCCTCGTGCACGGGCCCGACTGGGGGCCAGGTATGGAACCTGCACCCCAGGTACATGCCCTTGACTGGAAAGCGAACCCAAGACCCAAGTGTGTGGGCTGATGCTTTACCCACTGAGCTATACTGGCCAGGGGTCACTTTTTTTTTAAGAAAAAAATTTTAGAGCGGTTTTAGGTTTACAATAAAATTGAGAGGAACGTACAAAGATTTCCCATCTACTCCCTGCCCCCACGCATGTATAGACTCCTCCATTACGAACATTCCCCACCAGAGTGGTATGTTTTTACTACAGACAAACCTACATGGGCACATCGTAATCACCCAAAGGGTTCACTCTTGATGTAGTTCTGTGGGTTTGGACAAATACATAATAACATGTATCTATCATAATATCATACAAACTATTTCACTGCCCTAAAAGTCATCTGCCCCACGCATTCATCTCTGCCCCCTAACCCTGACTACAACTGATCTTTTTATTATCACCATAGTTTCACCTTTTCTAGAATTTAGTTGAAGTCATAAAGAGTGTATTCTTTTCTCATCTTTTGTTTTTCTTACAATTTTATGTGTGTATTGGTATTGATTTTGTTTTCCAATTAGTGACTAGGTTGCAATTTTTTCATTATATGCATTATTATAATTTTTATTACTTTTTTAATAGATTATGCATCTATGTGGCTCAAAACCAAAACAATATAGAGCCTATATTGAGAATTCTCTATCCTGTCTCCATCTACCTTGTTCTCCTTTGTCCTGCTCTTATTAGTAACCGCTATGATTAGTTTCTTGTGTGTCTTTTTTAATGCAAAAACACACATGTTCTTTCTTCTACTTCCTATATGAGAGATCACGTACTATTTATACTATTCTGTGCTTTTTTTTTTCAGTGAATAATATATATTAGAGCATAGAGAATTTCCTTGTTCTTTTTTACAGCTCTGTTGATGTCCCAATGTTTATTTAACCAGTTCCCTATAGAGACTGACTTGGGTTTGTTTCTCATTTTTGGCTTTGAATAACCTGTACAACCCTCATTCTGTAGGTGTGTAGGTATATTTGTATAAACAGTTCCAGAAGTGGGAGAGTTGCAGAATATTGAACTAATATTACAATGCACATAGAGAGGGATTAGCTGTCATCTGTTTTGATAGTCAGGGACAACCGGGAAAATAGCAACTGCTTCTAGTTTTTGCAATAGAGAAAATGTAATTCAGGGAAGTGGTTACCAGGAGATAGAAGAACTGAGTGCTTATTGAGAAAGTAAAGCAACCCGGATATTAGTAACAGCAGAAGAGCCACTGCTTGTAACCTGGAAAGACAAAGATAAGAAGGCTGTGTTACTGAATCCCAGAGGTGGGGGCATCTGTTGGAGGCTAGGAATTCTAGTGGGAGCTATGGCCCCTAAGGAGTTAGTCACTACCAAAGAATTCCCTAGAATAGAGAGGGAGAGAAATATCCTGGTTTATTCCTTCCCTTCCTGGTTCTCCAACCTTTCAGAAAGCAGCTGATAGTGAGCCAGTTAATAGAGGTAATACTATGGAGACAATAGAAAGATCAGTTAATATAGTACAGAGCAGAGCAATGAAAGGGCAAAGAATGGATTTGAGGAGATATGATATGTATCTATCATAATATCATAAAAACTATTTCACTGCCCTAAAAGTCATCTGCCCCATGCATTCATCTCTGCCCCCCAACCCTCTTCTATCATTTGTTCCATATTTCTTTGTTTTTAGCTAGTACTGAAGGGAGTTGGCAGGCTGTCTCAGTCAGGATACACTCAGAACAACAAAAAAACACATTAGGTCTTTCAACAGAGAGAATTTAATGTAAAGAATTGGTTATGCTGTTTTGGAGAACTGAAAAAGCAAAAAAGGGGATAGTGAGCTAACCCAGAGATAGGAACTATAGGATGAAGCTACCACTCCTAGCTTAGGGGAGACAAAAGCAAGCTTGAAGGAGAGGCTCCTCAGACCTCTGAGGAGGGGCTACTGCTGAACTATTGCTGCTATCTTTGATTAGGTATGATGAGGCTGACCCTAGGAATGCTCCTCCTTCCCTCAAAAGCTGAACATTATCATTGATAACTAATAGTCAGGAAAGAAATGTCTTTTCTCTCTCTCATTAGCCTTGCAGAATTAAACAGGAAGTCAACTGGCAAAGTTGAAATATAGTTCTCAGTCTGCTCTAGCATCACAAAACAGAATATAAAAGTATGGGTTTGGACCAAAAGAAAAATGGTTTAATAACTGAAACAGCTCATCACTTTGCCTACTCAATATCCATGCACAACTTTCTACATCTATTTCAACTTCCCATACGTCAATAACAAATTTCAGCTTTTCTTTAACAAGATATAATTATCCTTTGTATAAATAGGCACTCTCACCTCCCCCACCCTGCAAAATAAAAGGTCCCAACTCTGACTGGTATGGCTTAGTTTGTTGGAGTTTTGTTCCATACTCTGAGGTTTGATTCAGGGCACATACCCAGGTTGCTGGTTCAATCCCCAATTGGGGCACGTGCATGCAGGGTCAATGGATTGATGTTTCACCTCCCTCCCTCCCTCCCTCCCTCCCTCCCTCCCTCCCTCCCTCCCTCCATCCCTTCCTCCCTCCCTCCCTTCCTTCCTCTAAAAAAAATCAATGAAAAGCATGTCCTTAGAAGAGGATTGAAAAAAAAAAAAAAGAAAGAAAAGGTCCCAATTGTCATTAACATTAATCTCTAGATTAGTGGTTCTCAACCTTCCTAATGCCGCGACCCTTTAATACAGTTCCTCATGTTGTGGTGATCCCCAATTTCATTGTTACAAATTGAACATAATTAAAGCATAGTGATTAATCACAAAAACAATATGTAATTATATATGTGTTTTCCGATGGTCTTAGGCAACCCCTATGAAAGGGTTGTTCGACCCCCAAAGAGGTCGCGACCCACAGGTTGAGAACCGCGGCTCTAGATGATGTTAGTAGTTACTCCTCAATTTCAGTTAGAGTCCCTCTTGAATATTCAGTAACCTAAAGATGAAATTTTAAAGTTAACCCCTTCCATTAATTTGTAAAATTATAATGGGAAAGAAGAAGAAAACGTTAATATATATAAAAATACATAAACACACACACATACATTAAGCAAAGAAGAAACTAATGTTTAGATATAGACCTTTTTCCTATCTAGTCATGACCCTGTAGTTGATATTTGTCACTTCCTTCTTCCTCTACTCATTTCATGTTTCCTTTGCACTGAGCCAGCACCTATACCAGGTGGTGTGATCCAAGCTTCATTCCTGAAGGCTCTGACTCTGCAGTGGTCTTGTCTTTTTCTTTTCTTTTCTTTTCTTTTCTTTTCTTTTCTTTTCTTTTCTTTTCTTTTCTTTTCTTTTCTTTTCTTTTCTTTTCTTTTCTTTTCTTTTCTCTTCTCTTCTCTTCTCTTCTCTTCTTTTCTTTTCTTTCTTTCTTTCTTTCTTTCTTTCTTTCTTTCTTTCTTTCTTTCTTTCTTTCTTTCTTCCTTCCTTCTTTCTTTGTTACAGTAATTTTACACTAACTTGTACTGTGAGAATGTAGAGGAGAAAATGAATATACTTGCCACAAAGGAGTTAGAATTGACAGACTTGGTGACTGACAACATATGGAATGGGAGGAAAGAAGAAAAATCTGTACATGTGTTAACAATTTTAAACTATGGGACACAGTTCAGATAGATCTGGGCTAAATGTAGAGTTACCAACTGCCCCGGTTTGCCCTGGACTAAGATTTCCTGGAACCTAAGACTTCCTTTGCTAAAACTGGGAAAGTGCCTGGCAAACTGGGACCAGTTGGTCACCGCCTAGCCTAACATGAACTTTCAGGGCAGATTAGTGATAGGAGCTTCTTGGCATGTGCACTGAGTCAGTCATCTTCTGGAATAACCAGTCCTTAGGAAGTGAGCAATCAAGATGCCTTTAACTTGGCCCAGTAAGAGAGCCGTTAGTGATGCAGGGAAATGGTGGTTCTTAAAACTCCATGGGGCCATTCAAATATGTCCCCAAACCTTATAGCCCATGGATCCAGTACGGGTTCTAGGAAGAGAGGATGTTGGAAGTAAAATCTGTAACTGCCTCTAATGGTGCAACCCAGACGGGACAGATTCTTTCTCACCACAGCTCTGGAAACTTGAGGGCTTTAGTGTACTGGTGACTTCAGTTGAAGATAGGTTGGGGGTTTCAAAGGATGGGAGGCGGAATTTGGTAACGTACTGGCATACTGCAGAGCTGAAATAGTTGGCAGGGCAGAATAACATTTATACGCATGGGCATAAATTAGAGAAGCTTGAGTTGTACAACAAGCAGACCATCAAAAGGCTGGGGAGGGGGAGGCAACGCTTCAGACTTTTGAAGCCATTCAGTGAGGACAGGTTAGGTTGATTAAGCTTACTTTCTTTGTAATATTGCGCCATCTAGTGTTAATTCTCATGTTCTCCTTTGTTCCAGTTAGATTATAAAAAAACAGATGAATTAAAAACCTGAGGACAGTTTCCAAAGTCATCAGTCATTTTTTTTATTTGTTCATGTGACTGAATGTTTTCTATATGCCAGTTATTTTTCTAGGCATTGGAATTACAGCTGTGAACAAAACGGGCAGAAATCCTGAACTCATGGAAGCTTATATTCTTGTGGGGAGAAAGACAATAAAGAAAAATGGGTAAAATATATGCTATTCTATATAGTTATAAATGTTAAGGGAAAAAATAAATCAAGGAAGGAGTAATTGTGTTTAAAATGGGGGGGGGGAGGGAGCTCTATAATGTAGATCAGATGATCAGGGAGGCCTCACTGAGAAGACTACTTCTAAGTAAAAAAAAAAAAAAACACACAAAAAAAACCCCCAGAATAATGAGGGAGCATTCCAGGCAGAGGCCCTGAGGTGAAGGCATGTCTGAGTTTAAGGTGCAGCAAGGAAGAATATACTGAACTAGGGGAAAGTATTAGGAGATGAGGGTCTTGGGATTATAGTAAGGGCTACCCCATTCTGAGTAAGATGGGAAATCATAACAGTTTTGAACAGAGGCATGGTTTTACAAAGTAATATACAAGGTATGGGAAAAGTAGGTTGACAGTTGTGAATATGCAAAACACAGAGCTCATTTTTATATTGTTATTTATTAACTAGTAGCCCGGTGCACAAAATTCATGCACTGGGGTAGGGGTGGGGGGAAAAGGGCCCCTCAGTCTGGCCTTCACCCTCTGCAATCTGAGACCCCCTCAGGGAATGTCCAACTACCTGTTTGTGCCCACACTTTTAACAGATAACAGCTCCATTGTTCTTTCTTTCTTATGCTTAAAACCATTGGAATTAGTAGGTATTCAAAGTGTGTATACATTTTGGGGGGACACCCTGTATATCTCTAGTCAGCGGTGAAAGAAACCAACAGCAGATTTGGAACCCCCAGACAGGGAACCTCGCTCACTCCCCACATGTCTCCCCACTTCACTTTCCACCTTCATGGGCAACAGGAGAATCAACGTTTTCTCTCATTAATTTGGAAAAGCACGTCCTGTCACCCGCTGCCTGGCAGGAGTGCACTAGGCCCCAAGCAAGTGAGGCTCAGTCAGGGCAGCCTTCGCTCATGGGTGCTGGCACCCAAAGTGCATATTCCTCCTCTACATTCGCCCCAACTATCCCACTGTTTCACTGAGAGGACGGAATTCCTCTCCACCTCTGTGTTCTTGATCTTGAACAAGACTGAAGGCACCTCAGAGAGGGCTGCCTGCACCCACCAGGTGTGTCTGTCTGCATCTGCTCCCACCTCAGCACCTGCATTAACCCCCTAGAGGTGATCTCGTAGCTGCACTGGCCTCCATGGGAACAGGGCATCACCACTCCGCCCTCTCACTGTCATCTCACAGGCGCCCACCCTCAGCACCCAGAACACCCACACACTCTCCAAAGGACGTGAGCACATCAGAGGGGATGTGTGCACATCCTGTGGGGGTGTTAGGCATGATGGGTTGATGGAAGTGCGGTTGGGGGTGGGGGGGGGAACTTGTGCATGCCTTGGTTTGCAACTGTTGCAGGCACGGGAGGGTGACAGTGTGCTGGGGGATGTTCGCACGTTAGGGGGGGATATGCACACCGGAGGCCTCTGGCTTTGCAGACCCACAAACCCCCGTGGTGCAGCCAGGAGGATGTCAGTCTGGCCTGCCACGGTGGCTGTCCCTGCGATCCTGCACCTTCTGGGCCAGGAGGCGGATCTTGCGCAGCCACTCCTGGGTGCTGATGGCCTGCAGGCGCTACTTCAACTCAGCCTGCAGGCTCCGCTTAGCGCGCTCACAGCTGTCACCACCGCCATGTGGGGAGTATAGGCCGCCCTCTGCAGGCCTGCCTCTTCTGTCCAGAGGCTCTCTGTGCTGCTCACCTGCCCAGAGTGACTGGGGCTGGGTGGAAGCCAGGCGTCCTGCCCTGCCCAACCCTGGCCGATCCGCCCCTGTGCGAGCTGCCGCCCCGCCAGGAAGGTTCACGGGTCCAGGTCCCGGGACCGCGGACAGCCTCAAGCACTGCCCCCTGCCCGCCAGGGTCACAGATCCGTGTCTTGGTCCCGTGGACAGCCTCAAGCGCTGCCCCCCCGCCTGCCAGGTCATGGACCCGGGTTCCAGACCACGGACAGCCTCAAGTGCTGCCCCCCGCCAGCCAGGTCATGGATCCGGGTCCCAGACCGCAGACAGTCTCAAGCGCTGCCCCCCGCCCGCCAGGTCACAGATCCAGGTCCCGGGACAGCGGACAGCCTCAAGTGCTGCCCACCGCCTGGCAGGGTCACAGATCCGGTCCTGGACCGCGGACAGCCTTGCCCACTGCCACCCGCCTTCAGTATGCAAATTAGCTGCCATCTTGTTGCTTCAGGGTGGGGGTCCCCACTGGGGTGCCTGGCCAGTCTGGGTGAGGGGCTGAGGGCCGTTTTTAGGCTGCCCACACCCCCTTCAGGGTGGGGGTCCCCACTGGGGTCCCTGGCCAGCCTGGATGAGGGGATGATGGCTGTTTGCAGCTGGTCACACCCTTTTCAGGGTGGGAGTCCCCACTGGGGTGCCTGGCCAATCTGGGTGAGGGGCTGAGGGCCGTTTTCAGTCTGGCGGGCAACTGAAGCTCCCAACTTCTCCTTTTTTTTCCTATTCTGGGATTTATTTACCTTCTATGGCTGTCACTGGAACTGAGAGCCGGCTTAGCTCTGAGGCCCGGCTGCAGCTCTGAGACCTCGGCTACTGAAAGCAGGGATCTGGGTTTGTTTGGATTCTATAATTGTAATACTGTTGCGATCCTGCTGGCTGAAGCCCGGCTGTCCGAAAGCAGGTTTCTGGGTTTTGTTTAACTTCTATACTTGCAACATTATTTCTTAGACTGTAGCTCAGAGCCCAGCAGCGGCAGGTGGGGAACCTTGGCTTCCTCCTTCACTGGAGCAAGCAAAACCTCCTGTTCGCTTCAGCTGCCTGGCTGCCGGCCACCATCTTGGTTCACAGTTAATTTGCATATTGCCCTGATTAGCCAATGGGAAGCATGTCGGAGCTACGGTTAATTACCATGTTTGTCTATTATTATATAGGATTATTGTATTATTTTCCACACAAACAATGTAAACCTATTTTTGCCCCACCCTGTATAAATGATAGCCTGTGAGATGTGTCCTTCCACAGATGTTTTTTTGCTAAACATTATTCATTCACTCAATAAATATTTTTGCTGAAGTTTCCTATTTTTCATTTGTTTTGAGATAATTTGGAATTGCTTATAGTAACATTTTTGTGTGACTATTCATTTTGTGACTATGGCTGTTCATTTTAGCATCTGATTTATCTCTATATTAGCATCAGTTGATTGCCTTTTCTTGTTTGTATTGTGATTTTTCTGGTTTTTGGTATGATGAGTGATTTTTTAAAAATTCTAACATTTTGAATATTAAGTTTTAAGATCCTATATCCTATTTAAATCTTTTATTTCAGCAGGAGAAGTCACCTATTTATGTTTAGTCCATAGTTCTTGGCTTACTTTTTTGGGCTGTGGTTCCAATGACAATTTAGGTTTCAGAGCCTATACTACATTATTCTGGTCCACTTTGTTCAACTGGTGCCACCAGGGCTCCAGCTTGGTCCTGCTAATGCTGCCTGCAGAGGTGAAGTACACTTTCCCAGGCAGGTCCTGCTAGGTGGAGTGTGGGAGATTCTGGGCAATGGGGCAGTGAGTGCTTCCCTGAGCCTCTCTGGACCTCCTGTTCTTTGGGCCACCCAGTGCCTGCCTGACCACTGCTGGAATTGCCTGAGGGGATGAAAGGTGCTCTCCTGGGCTCCCCATGCCAGTGCCACTAGGTGGTGAATGGACAGAAAGTGTCTCCCATGGCCTTCTCTCTAGGTCACATGGTATCAATGGGCTTCTTACTGCATCTCTGCCAGTGCTGCTGAGTGAGGAAAGCATCAACCTGGGCCTCTCTTTGCTGCTGGTGGTAGTGGTGGGGGTCACCCTTTGCCACTGGATGGAGCCCAGGAGATGCTGGACATAGGTCTTCCTCTACTACTGAGTGGAGGGTCAAGAGACATTGGGCCTGCTGGTGTTTCTAGATGGAATTCTCTGCCAACTCTTTGGCGGTACCGCTAGTGCAGGATATACGCACCCCTATGTTTAATTTCTAGTTGGTTCTTTATCATAACATCGAGGGTCTCATTAGATTTGTTGAGGATCTCAATAACTTTATCGGCGGCTTCTAGACAGTTCTTGAGAGACCTTAAAAGTGTGGCTCTGAACTGAATATCCTCCATTGACAGTTTTGTCCTGTTTCTTTGTCTCCGCATTTTTTATGCTTTCTTGGTGCACCCCCTAGTGGTCTTTGTGTGCAGTCTTCCTGTAGTTAAGCCTTGATTGTTGTAGTTAATACTAGGGGGATTTGACCTCCAGGCCAACTGGCTGTGAGAATCAGCTGTGTCTGCAGTGGGAAAACTTCTGTCCTCTAGGGAGGTGCTAATCTAGCCTTTGCCTGAGGCTATCTGGCAAATGGCTCTGCGCAGGGCTTGGGCGGGGCGGGTGGGTCGCACAGGATCAACAGGGCAGGCCGGAGCGAGCAGTTATGGCGGCTCTCAGTTCGGTCTCTAGGGGCTCTGCCTCACAGAGTCCTAGCAACCGCTGCAAACCTCAGAGAGAAAGCTGCCTTCGAGTTCTGACCGAAGCCAGACAGTCCTGCTTCTCCCGTTTGAGTCTGGGTCCCTAGAGACTCACCCGGATCTGGAGCTCAGAATCTGAGACTCCCTCCCAATTGAAAACACCAACTGCGCCCTCCGCCGCCAGCCCGCTCTGCGTGCACTCCGTACCTCAGTATTTCACTTCAGCACTGCGCCTCCTCTGAGTCTGGGTATGATATTCTCTTTCCTCCTAGTTGTAGAATTTCCACTCAGCCAGCCTTCCTGTGGTTCTGGATGATGTCTGTTCCGTCTTTTAGGTGTATTTTGATTTGGTTGTTCTAGGCAGCAATCTCCGGTGTTAACCTATGCCGCCATCTTGGTTTTCTCTGAGTAATACGTATCTTTTATAGAATACTTACTAAGCCTCAGTTTTCCTCCCATAAAAGAGGATTAAAATAATAACTTATTGTGACTTTAGACTCTCCAGTTTTTATGACTATGCCATAATTCATCACTAATTTATGGAAACACAGTCAATATGATTATATAAATGTTCTTATAGAGGTGATTACTCCCTTTCCTAAACTACCATGACATTTTAATCATATCTTCCTTATGAATTTTAGCACTTCTACACTTGCAGAAGAGGTATTTATAGTTTTATTTCCCTTGCTAGACTGTAGGCTTCCTGAGGGCAAATTATGTATTTTTTTTTAATTTCTATCCCTCCCTGACTGTACCTAGAAGAATATCATGGATTTCAGTAGATATCTATTTTTTTAAAAAAAATAAAATTCCTGTAGCATAAGAAAAAACAAAAAACTCAATATCTCTAACAGTAAAGTAAGATGCATATTTGGTAGAATACTCTAGTTCATCTACGTTCAATTAGATATATAGAGATCAAATGCTATTTGAGATTAGTCATAAGCAATATATATCACAACACTGAAAAACAGTAAATATTTAATGAGTGAGTGGATGACTATTTATCTTTTTTCTTGCATATATCCCTTTGACATTTTGTGGGTATCTATCTGTATTTTCAGAAATAGAGTCTGGGTGTATGTCTTCATAAAACATTCATTTTATACCTCCAAAAATATTTCCACATTATTTATAATATGTAGATAATAACATTACTGTGCACTAACATTTAATTAACCATTTGTTCAGCATAGGTAGATTTAAAATTATAAGGAGAAAACATTATTTTGAAAGATCACACATTTTGTTAAAACACTGAAAATTTTAATGTTTTATTTTTAAGTAATTATTATGATTCACTTATTAACCCATGAAGCTAATGATATAACAATCAAATCCCGGTTGACTGCCATGCTATCTTAACATGTTTAATTTGTGGAGGAGTTCTAAAAGTTGGATCCCAATTGTATTCTGGTGATAACAACTTAGTAGGCTTATTGACAAAAAAATACTTGTTTAGGTGGCGTTCGTATGTGCTGCTAAGTTCATTTTCAATGTCATGAATTACTCCTTTTTGATATTCTGCAGTGAAGGTTAAAACCTCATGAGGTGTGCCACCAAAAATTGCACTATGATAATAGAAATCTCCCTTTCCAAAAGGGATGAAAGCCGCTGATTTAGGGCTTCTCTCATAAGGGAATTTTTTAACATTCTCAAAATACCACCATGCATGAAGTAGAGCTACAGATTTGCCCAGGGTTTCCACTCCAAAGTTACTCTTGAAGATCTGGTTTATACTCATACTGAAGAGAAAGTCAACTTCATACTGGATGTGTTCTATGATGTACGCATTTAAGTTCTTCATGTGTAGGACATTAAAGTCTTCCAAGAACTTTTCTCTTAATATAGGCAATACTTTAAATGTTCGAAGGGGACCTAACTCTATGGGAGGTACGGAGAACTCGTCCATCAAGATGTAAAAGATAACATTGTAGCCAATCATAAAGTGCTTATTAGCAGATTGGATGAACTGTTTCAGGTACTGTCCTGTAAACCTGTAAAACATGAAAAAAAAAAAAACGAACACAGGAAAAACTTATTTTGCTAAAAATCATCAGGTGAACACATCATTTAAACATGCTGTCATTATTTATGTCATTATTGCTAAAGAACTGCCAATAGGTAAGGATAGAGAAGTTGGGTCTGTATCTTAAGTCTGTTGGTTAGTGAAAGAGAATGTAGTGATTTGGGGGCCTGAGAAGAACTACAAAGTTTGTTGTGAAGAAAGAAAAAGAGAGCTAAATGAATATTAATGAAAAGATTTCCAAGTAGTGTCAACGACTCAGCCACAGTTGGAGAAAATAGGTACAATAAATAAATAGACATACAGGCCAGCCAGAAATAATGATTGGGGTTAATTATGAGTAGCTCTTTGAGTGTAGAGAATCCTTGGGTGCTTATCTACACTTTTCCAAAATAAAAAAGGATGAATATTAGTAGCACCTACTTTCTAGTAGACCATACAACCAGGCCTATGGTAATGTTCAGTCTTTTATAATATTTTTCCAGGACCTGTCTATTGTAAGTTTCTTCCCATATGACTGGAGCGAGCCAGTCAGTTGTTGTTATTACATCAGGACGTTTTCTGTTGAACAAACAAGAAACAAATTATCAGATTCCACTTAATTATGACAGCAGAAGTTATTGTCCAAGTGAATATGCTAATTATTATAAGGTACTTACTATGTGCCAGGCACCATTATTTAGTACTTTGCATTACTCATTTAACACTTGCAATGTCTTATAAGTGCTATTATTATCCCTGTTTTTCATATGGGGAAACTTGGGCACAGATTGGTTAATAAATGGCAGAATCAGAATTCAAGCTCAGCTAGTTTGGCTACAGAATCTATGCTTACTCATTATACCATATTGCCTTTTGAGCACAGGGATTTTTTCTTTGAGCTCTGACTGCTGTTTAAACTTAAGTAGCCCAGGGTTTGAATATTTCTCTAATTACTAGCTAAAGCAGACAGCACCACTGTCTCCTTATGTTTTTCCCGTCCCCTTCTCCTTTTTCTTTTCCTCCTTCCTCTTTTCCTTGAAGCTATAGAGCACTCTCTTTTCACCTTTTCCCTAATGCTTTAGGCCCATCAATAAAATCTGTAAGAAAATAAAAAGTCCAGAAAAGGGAGGATGACATTAGATTTGCTTCTAATAATAACAATGTGACAGCAGAAGTAGCAGCATTAATAGTAATAATTTTGCTGGAATCAGAGTATTAAACTACTGAAGCAAATTTGAACTTCATTTTGGAAGGAAATGCATACAAAGTGAGAAGCCATTTTGCTATTGATAATTGCAGGCTTTATTACAAATCCAGACCCAGACAAGAGTAGGATTTGATAACACTTAATAGTACTTTAATAATAATATACAGTAGTCCCCTCTTATCTGCAGGGCACACATTCTAAGACCCCCAGTGGATGCCAGAAACTGCAGATAATACTGAACCCTATATATTACTATGGTGTTTGTTTTTTTTTAACTGATGGGTGGGTAGCACGAACAGATTTCATACCTTGGATAAAGAGATGTAACATCCTGGGCAGGATGGAGCAGATCAGCTCAAGATTGTGCTAGTCAGAATGACATACAATTTAAAATTTATGAATTGATTATTTCTGGAATTTTCCATTTCATGTTTTTAGACCACAGTTGACCATTCATAACTAAAACTGGGGAAAGCTAAACTGCAGGTAAGGAGAGACTACTGTAATAACAAAATCTTCAAAGGTACCTCCTATTATTGTTATAGGGATTTCTTTAACTTATATATTTATTTGTATACATTAATTTTAAACTCTTCTTATACTTAGAATTTATAGTTATATATTTCTGTTTGACTCACAAGTCTTAAACTCTACCTTAAAACTGGCCAGGTGTATCCTTGCCACAGTGATGGTGCTTAGAAGTTATGTACATTGCAGATACTAATCAATATCTATTTGAGAAGATGAAAGGGTTTGAAGATTATCTCTCTTCCCTCATTAGATCAGATTAATGATTTGCTTCCAGAGTGGAAGAAAAAGTCTCTGAAAGCAAAGGCAATTACAAACCTGTGTTTACCCTTATCGGTGATAACATTGGCAAATATGTTCTCCTATGCAGTGGCTTTTCTTGTTGTTTTGTTGATGGTTTCTTTTGCTGTGCAGAAGCTTTTTATTTTGATGTAGTCACATTTGTTTATTTTCTCTTTAGTTTCCAATGCTCTAGGAGCAGTATCAGTGAAGAAATTGCTTCAGCATATGTCTGAGATTTTGTTGCCTTTGGATTGCTCTAGTATTTTTATGGTTTCCCATCTTACATTTAAGTCCTTTATCCATTTTGAGTTTATTTTTGTGTACGGTGTAAGTTGGTGGTCTAGTTTCATTTTTTGGCATCTACCTGTCCAATTTTCCCAACACCATTTATTGAAGAAACTGTCTTGACTCCATTGTATGTTCTTGTCTCCTTTGTCAGATATTAATTGAGCATATTGGTTCAGGTCGAATCTCCAACATTTATAGGGAACTCATACAATTTAACAAAAGGAAGATAAAAAATCCAATCAAAAAATGGGCAAAGGCCCTAAATAAATACTTTTCAAAAGAGGACATTCAGCCAAGAGACATATTTAAAAATGCTCAAAGTCACTAATCATCTGAGAGATGCAAATCAAACAACAATGAGGTATCATCTTATACCTGTCAGAATGGCTATCATCAACAAATCAACAAACGACAAGTGCTGGAGAGGATGCGGAGAAAAGGGAACACTTGTGCACTGCTGGTGGGAATGCAGACTGGTGCAGCCACTATGGAAGACAGTATGGAGTTTCCTCAAAAAAGTCAAAAATGGAACTCCCATTTGACCCAGTGATCCCACTTCTAGGAATTTATCCCAAGAAACCGGAAACACCAATCAGAAAGGATATATGCATCCCTGTGTTCATAGCAGCACAATTTACCATAGCGAAGGTCTGGAAATAGCCTAAGTGCCCATCAGCAGGTGAATGGATTAGAAAACTGTGGTACATCTACACAATGGAATACTATGCTGCTGTAAAAAAGGAGGAATTCTTACCATTTGCAACAGCATGGTTGGAACTGGAGAGCATTATGCTAAGTGAAATAAGCCAGTCAGTGAAAGAAAAATACCACATGATCTCACTCATTTATGGATAATAAAGACCATTATGCCCTAACTGGTTTGGCTCAGTGGATAGAGCGTCAGCCTGCGGACTCAAGGGTCCCAGGTTCGATTCCGGTCAAGGGCATGTACCTTGGTTGCAGGCACATCCCCAGTGGGGAGTGTGCAGGAGGCAGCTGATTGTTGTTTCTCTCTCATCGATGTTTCTAACTCTCTATCCCTCTCCCTTCCTCTCTGTAAAAAATCAATAAAATATATTTTTTTAAAAATAAAGACCATTATAAACTGATGAACAAAAATAGATACAGAGGGAGAGCAGCATCAAACAGACTGTCAAACTACAGCGGGAAGGCCGGGGAGGGTTGGGTGGTGGGAGGGGGGGTAAGAGATCAATCGAAGGACTTGTATGCATGCATATAAGCATAACCAATGAACACAAGACACTGGGGGGTAGGGGAGGCCAGGGGAATGTCAAGGGGCTGGGCGGGGAAGGAAACATACGTAATACTCTTTTTAATACTTTAAGCAATAAAAACAAACAAACAAAAAAAACCCTGTGTTTAGAACTTGTTTGATAAATAGAAGAGGAAGAAATAGAAGAGACTTAGAGTCATTAGATTTAAATGTTAGCCAGAAGACATGCTCTGCAAAAGAGGCTCTCAGAAGTCAGGTGGACAAGATGACCTATCCTTTCGATGCCTTGCTTAGCCTCTCTGTAGCTGGCTTAGTGTCTGTGTACCAAAGTGGCTCCAGCTACTTGGAGTCCAAGGAGATTACGCATGGGCTCAATGACACAGACATCCCCTTACTAAGACTGAGCTATTGGCCAGTGCTGCCAGCAGCAGCGGCCAACTCTGACCCTACAATAGGACACCGTTTCTGAGGGGGACCAGCCATCCAAGTGATGGCTGCTTGATTATATTAGACCCCACCATGAAAGGGGCAGCATCTTTTCCTCCAGGGAATGTTTCATGTTCTGGGTAGGGATTTGCTTTCCCTGCCTACAAATCTGACAGCTTTGTTGACTTGCAGAATATCTTATTCATTGCTATTGTGTCACACATAATATTGCCTCCACCCAAGGTACATATTTTATGGTGAAAGTAGTGTGGCAGGTGGCTCACTTCCATGAAGCTATCTGGTCTGACTATGTGCATCACTGTCCAGCGGTAGCTGACCTGGTAGAAACTGGAATGGCCAGGAAAAGTCTCAGTTTCAGTGTTAGTTCAGAGATAATTTCCTGAAACATTGAGGTACTGTTCTATAATACACCATTAATGCTTTGTATCAATTAACAATGTGAGATACCATTTCTTCCAAAGGTATTTACAATCTATAAAGCAAGGTGGTGGTGGGGATGTTCCTGCTTATGATCATATCTGATAACTCACATACAGAGTGTTTACTTTCCATTGTTGTGACTTTAGGTTCAGTGGGTTTAGAGTTCCTAGTTCCCAATGGAGGAGTCCTTCTTCTAGGCCCTAGAATCTAGGGAATAAGTCATGGTTTTTTGAACCTGATAGCAGGTCACTTGGAGCTAACAGGCAGAACATGGCATTATTGCACTGGCTGGTGTGGCTGATCTTCATCACCAAGAAGATATTAAGGTGTAGTTGCATAATGTTGGCAAGGAGGGCTACATATAGAACCCAAGGGATTCTCTAGGGTACCCCTTAGTACTCCCATTTCTAGTAATAATAGTCAATGGGAAGTTGTGGCATTCAATAAGATGGGATGTTAAGGGAATCAGACTCTTCAGGAATGGAAGTTTGGATCATCCTGTAAGGTACGAACTCGAAGGGGTTATCAGAGGATAAGGAAACCAGGAAGCAGTGATTATCAACTACTTCCTTGTATTACCAATCTCCAGAATAGCTACAGAGGTAATATTGTAGCCATGATTTATTATGTTAATTATTTTCTCCCCTTTCTCTGCCACCTTATATGAAGAATACTGGAGATGGCTAATGTTACCATTTAAGTTCTAGATGGGAACATGGCTGAATTGTCATCACCTTGATGATTCCCCGTAGCTGAAAGGACTTTGCGTTTCTCCTGATTGGGGAACATGAGCTTTTTCATCTAAGTGAAGGTGGAGAAATGATGCTGAGTGGCAAAAATTATGGGTTGGGCTAGTTTTTCTCCATTTATCTTTTCTCTATCCACCCTCAGCAGTTCTCTACCTGGCTGTAACCTTTGGGAGCAGACTGATCACCCTAGGTCCCCTGCTGTATGGTTTTCAGTGGGTTCTGCTAATGGCAGGCACCAGCATAAGATCAGAGGGCAGGAAGAGAGATTATATATTTTCCTACTCTCTCTCCAAGTTTTATTGTGATCTTGACAGTGACTGTGTCCATATGCAATGGCAACTTCGGTTGGCGACTATTTCATAGTTCCAGAAATCCCTGGTCTCCAGGAGCACCATTCCTTCACTTGTCCCTTTATAGGCCTAAGGTGGTTGGTCACAACTTCCTGCTGTGTAAGCCCCTTGGCATCTCCATATCCATTGTCAGATCTCTTAACCTTACCCAGATCTCTGCCAACAACCCCGTTATTAAAGTTACTTCATCTTACTTGAGTTGTTTCTTTCATACTTAGATAAAGTACCTGAGAAGCTTAAGAAACAGCTCATGAGGCCTGAGCAGAGGGTGTCCAGTAGGACACAAAGTGACCTGATTATGAAGTATATGCTTACAATGGAAATTGCTTGAAAGAAAGTACACAAATAAAATGCTACAGTAGTAATAATCCTGTAGACTATCAGAGGTGTGACATAGAAGGAAGCACAATGATGACACAGGAAAATAACATATGTGACCTAATATATTCACATTCTTAGTAAAGGGAGAATTAAAATTAATTTCTAAAAAAATATATCTTTATTGATTTTAGAGAGGAAGGGAGAGAGAGAGAGACAGAAACATCAATGATGAGAGAGAATCACTGATTGGCTGACTCCTGCACTCCCCCAATAGGATCGAGCCTGCAACCCGGGCATGTGCCCTGACCAGGAATCAAACTGTGACCTCCTGGTTCATAAGTTGATGCTCAACCACTGAGCCATGCCAGCTGGGATAAAATGAATTTTAAATGATTTCAATGCTACAGGTATCACTAAGATTCAATGATATATGATTTATGATAATAATAAGGCAAAATATAATATGTCCAAAAAGTGTACCTGGAGAAGAGAGGGTAAGGACTCTTTCTGTAAGTTAAGGCTATATTGACTTATGTCTAGGTCTAGCAAACTGAGCACGAGTATAAAAGGAGTAAGAAGTAGAAGTGATATATTGGAAAGAAATATACCATAAATTGTGCCCTTTTCTTTTTCCCTCTATTTTTATATAATTCTGTAAATAATATGTATGCAATATACACACATACACGTAAATATATATGTATCCAGACTTTTAAATCTTGTTTATTTTACAGTAATGAAATAATGCACACATTCCTGCACCTTGCTTTTCTCATTCAACACAACCTTATGGAAATCCTTCCAGGTGATCTGGACTAGTTCTTATTCATTCTTTTCAAGATGTTGGACAGTTTGTTTAGACATTTCCTTATGAATTGGTGTTCATGTTATTTCTGGGGTTCTTTTTAGCACTATGAAAAGTGATACTATAAACTTCCTTAATTTTATATCCTTATGTGTTGTCACTGTTATTTTTGCTGGATAGTCTCAGGAGTAGGATTGCTGTATATATGTATGTTCACTTTTAATAGATGTTAATAGCAATAATACCTCACATTTCCATGAGCACTTTCCCTACACTATTAGACTGTAGCTTTTATTTTGATTAGAGAGAGAGAGAGATTTGTGTTCCACTTATTTTTGTGTTCAGCAAGTGGTTGATTCCTATATGTGTTCTGACAGGGATCAAACCCGCAACCTTGTTGTATTGGGATGATGCTCTAACCAACTGAGCTACCTGACCAAGGCTATCTTATGTTCTTTAGCATCATTTAAATTGTCCAACTGAAGAGAAAAAGTCTGGAAATATGAATATTACCTAAAATAACTTAAAAGCAGTCTTTAAAAAAATATTTTATTGGTTACAGAGAGAAAGGGAGAGGGAGAGAGATAGAAATATCAATGATGAAAGAGAATCATTGATAGTCTGCTTCCTGCACACCCCACACTGGGGATTGAGCCTGCATCCGGGGCATGTGCCCTGACTGGGAATTGAACCCTGACTTCCTGGTTCATAGATCGTCGCTCAACCACTGGACTACACTGGCTGGGCTCAAAAGCAATCTTAAAGATTGTTGAAAAAGGGTTACAGAACTGGCCCTTTCATTTTGGAAGCCAATTACAGAAAAAAAAAATAGACTGTAGCTTTAAAAAAAAAAAATCCAGTTTGATGGTATAATAGCTCATTATTACTTTTTATTACATTTCTCTAATTTCCAGTGAATTTAAGCATCAACACTAATAAAAGAGAAAAATGGTAATTGGCATACGAGCTACCCTTTTCATTGGCTAATCAGGGCTATATGCAAATTAACTGCCAACTAAGATTGGCAGTTAACTGCCAACTAAGATTGGCAGTTAACTGCCAACAAGATGGCGGTTAATTTGCATATGTAGGCACAATGCAGGGAGGTGAAAGGGAAAGCAGGAAGAAGCCCCCTGCCACTGACAGTGATCGGAAACCCAGGGGGGAGCTAAGAGCTGGGGGGCAGGGCAAAGGCGGCCCTGGGGCCGCCTTTGCCCTGCCCCCCAGCCATGATCGGAGAATCAGGTGCCTTTGCCGCCCTGGCCAGTGATAGCAGGAAGTAGGGGTGGAGCCAGCGATGGGAGCTGGGCATGGTTGAAGCTGGCAGTCCCAGGAGCTAGGGGTCCCTTGCCTGGGCCTAAAGCGAAGCCCACGATTGCGGGGCCGCTGCAGCTGCGGGTCCCCACTGCCCGGGCCGGACGCCTCAGCCAGAGGCGTCAGGCCTGGGCAAGGGGCCGATCCTGCGATTGGAGGGTGATGGGGGTCAATGCCTGAGGGCTCCCAGTATGTGAGAGGGGACAGGCTGGGCTGAGGGACACTCCCCCCCCACACACACCCAGTGCACAAATTTCGTGCACCGGGCCCCTAGTCTTTTCATATGCTTGTTGGCTATCTCAATTTAAGCATCTTTTCATATGCTTGTTGGCTGTACTGCTTCATATTTTTCCATTGAATTGTTAATTTTTTTCTCAGCAGTTTGTAAGAGTTCCTTATAGTTAGATAATTATTCTATTATCTATATTATAAAAAATTTTCCCCAGATGTTTTTCTCATCTATTAAATTTTGGTACTTCTTAAACCAAATAAAAGTTTTTTAAATTTTATATAGTGATATATATCTTTTAAAATTACGTTTCTAACATTAATTAAGATGTCCTTCTTACCTAGATTTTTACATGTTCTCTTACTGACTTTTTAATAAGAGAAACATGTTTATTTTTTACATTTAATCTTTTAGGAATTTATTTTTATATATAGCATAGGATGGGGCTTCGTGTTTTTCCCACTTAGATTGCCAGTAGTACCAGCATCATTTATGAAAGAATCCATCCTTTCCTCACTGATTTTTTTTAGCCATAAATATTTATTTAAATAGAAAATTTCAATCCACCCCCCCAATGAATTAAATCTATAATGCATTTTATGAGTGTATTACAATGAATTTTGGTAATAAATTCTAGGAGCTCTGATAATTGGGAGGGAAGCTTCATAAGAGCTCTCTCAAGCATCTGGAGGACTAGGAGAAGGCCTTTGTCTTTAGGAATTCTTTGTACTTAGTTCATAACTGTCCTCACTGATTTTTAAAATACCATCTTTATTATATATAAATTTTCACATAGTATTCTTGTGCTCTAATTCTGGATTTACTATTCTTCTGATCTATTCCATGTTGATTTGATCACAATGGTGTTAGAATATGTTTTTATATTTGTTAAGGCAAATTTCTCTTATTTTTCACACTTTATTTGGCTCTTCTGAGATATTTATTCTTTTATATTTACTTTAAGCTTATAGTTTTTTCTTCTTTATTTTTTATTTTATTTTTTAAATATATTTTTCTTGATTTCCAAGAGGAAGGGAGAAGGAGAGAGATAGAAACATCAATGATGTGAGAGAAGCATTGATCAGCTGCCTCCTGCATGCCCTCTACTGGGGATTGAGTCCACCACCCGGGCATGTGCCCTTGATCAGAGTCAAACCCAGGACCTTCCAGTCCATAGGCCAACACTCTATCCACTGAGCCAAACCAGCTAGGGCTAGTTTTTTCTTAACGAGAACAAAAACTGAGCTTTCCCCCAGATATCTCAATATTGAAGAGATCATTTTATTTTTTAAACAAAAAGACAAGAGAGATCATTTTTCTTTCCTCTAATAAAACCAGGAATGTTAAACCAGATGATAGCTTTCTCATTCTGACCCTTAAATGCCTGACTCTTTATAAATAGACCCTCGTTTTGTACATAAAAGCCTTAAAGACAAGAACTCTAAGTCTTGGGAGCCTCTCAGAATAGCTACAATTTGATTATGGAGAAAAAATTTTCCTGTTAAAATTGAGTTATACTATTATTGTTATACTAGGAGCCCAGCACACGATTCAAAATCGTGCAGCGCTGCCCACCCTTGAGTCGCCAGTCCGGCCCTGCCTCGCTCCCTGGGCCCTGCAGCAGGTGTGTCTACTGCTGGTCCGGCCCTGCCTCCCTCTCTGGCCCTTAAAGCAGCTGCGCCGCTGCTGATCAGGCCCTCCTCCAGTGCAGGCGTGCAGAGGCCCCTGCTGCCCCGCCCCTGCTGCTGCACATGCAACCTCCTCCTGTCCGTTCAACCCATTACAGCGTCCCGGTTAATTAGCATATTTCATATATATATATATATATATATATATATATATATATATATATATATATATACACACACACACACACACACATATATCAGAATTTCTTGTCCTTACTTAGGAGTAAACCAGTCTGATAGCCGAGGTTCTTCTGCTTCATGATCCCTGGGTACAAAGAGAAAATCAAGTTAAGAGTAACACACTCATGCAGCAAACATATGTTGCATCTCTATAATATGAAAGGCACTATTTGTTGTTTCTTTGGTAACTGTGAACATTTAGATCAGCTCCTGCCCTCAGGAAGCTGATAAACTAGTGGGAAAGACAAGATTAAATAGATAATCATAGTACAGAGTGATAAGGGCTAATAGGGAAAAACAGATCTCCCTAAATTTGGGCTTAAGGGAAACCAGATGGAAAAGAAATATGTAAGCTGGGTCTAGGATAAGAACTAAAGAGGGATAGGGTGAAGAGGTCATGACCAAAGGCAGAAAGGCAAGGAACAGTTTGGTTTATGAATGGGGGACATATTTTAAAAATTAACAGAGCAGCTTGACTGGTGTAGCTTAGTGGTTGAGCACTGACCCATGAACCAGGAGATCACCAATTCACCATCAGGGCACATGTCAGGGTTGCAGCTCGATCCCCAGTAGGGGCCATGCAAGAGGCAGCCAATCGATGACTCTTTTTCATCATTGATGTTTCTCTCTCTCTCCCTTTCCCTTCCTCTCTGAAATAAATAAAAACATATTTTAAAAATTAACAGAGCAGGAAGAATCAACACTAATAAAAGAGAAAAATGGTAATTGGCATACGAGCTACCCTTTTCATTGGCTAATCAGGGCTATATGCAAATTAACTGCCAACTAAGATTGGCAGTTAACTGCCAACAAGATGGCGGTTAATTTGCATATGTAGGCACAATGCAGGGAGGTGAAAGGGAAAGCAGGAAGAAGCCCCCTGCCACTGACAGTGATTGGAAACCCAGGGGGGAGCTAAGAGCTGGGGGGCAGGGCAAAGGCGGCCCCAGGGCTGCCTTTGCCCTGCCCCCCAGCCATGATCGGAGAATCAGGTGCCTTTTCCGCCCTGGCCAGTGATAGCAGGAAGTAGGGGTGGAGCCAGCGATGGGAGCTGGGCAGGGTCGAAGCTGGCAGTCCCGGGAGCTAGGGGTCCCTTGCCTGGGCCTAAAGCGAAGCCCACAATTGTGGGGCCGCTGCAGCTGCGGGTCCCCGCTGCCCGGGCCGGATGCCTCAGCCAGAGGCATCCTGCAGAGCCCGCGCGATCGCGGCACCCCCCGCTGCCACTGCAGGTCCCTGCTGCCCGGGCCGGACGCCTAGGCCAGAGGTGTCAGGCCTGGGCAAGGGGCCGATCCTGCGATTGGAGGGTGATGGGGGTCAATGCCTGAGGGCTCCCAGTATGTGAGAGGGGGCAGGCTGGGCTGAGGGACACTCCCCCCCCCACACACACCCAGTGCACGAATTTCGTGCACCGGACCCCTAGTAATGTATATTCAGGCAAAAATGCAGATTTAATTAATTCATTTATCAAACAGTAGCTTACTATGTGATAGATACTCTGTTATGCGTTGAAATGAGGGGGTTGAAGTAGGGGCTCAGATATTCATCTTTTTAAAAAATATATTTTTTATTGATTTTTTTTTTTTTACAGAGAGGAAGGGAGAGGGATAGAGAGTTAGAAACATCGATGAGAGAGAAACATCGATCAACTGCCTCCTGCACACCCCCTACTGGGGATGTGCCTACAACCAAGGTACATGCCCTTGACCGGAATTGAACCGGGACCCTTCAGTCCACAGGCCGATGCTCTATCCACTGAGCCAAACAGGTCAGGGCCAGATATTCATCTTTGATTTTCATTTAAAGAGGACCCACCTAAGGGTTTGTTGTACTTTTAAGCTAATTATTTAATTAGCAAGGTCATGAGGGAATTTCCCTTTTATAAAACAGGGATATTTTATAAAATAACTTTAAGCGATTTCTGCTTCCAGAAAGATGAAATAGTACTATTTTTCCCTATTACTATCACTAAGTATAGCTGAAACCCCTGAACATCATATATAAAGACTCTGAAAGGTGGAGAGAAGGCAGATCAGGTAGGCACCTTGGGACTCAAAGATTGACATGACAGTGAATTCCTTGGGTTTTCTGCCACATATATGCCAGATTGGGTACTAGAGAAGCCAGCAACCCAGAAATGCCAATGGGTACAGACACAAAAAGAGCCCCGAGAAAAGCCTGCTCTTTACAGCTAAAGGACCAGGAAAATGGCAAGCTAGGAAGGATAGAACACTTTTAAACACCATTCACTGTACTCCAGCCCAATACCACAGAAAAACTGTCCATCCTTATAGCAAAGGCACGTAGAGAGCTCAGATTCCCATCCTCTATAGACTGTAATGAGGCTCCCTCACCTCCTCCCTGGTGTAGAGTTAGAGGAAATTAGTGGGGGTTAGAACTCCCACCACTGCTCAGCAATTGTGGCCATCCTCCTGCGGTTGGTGTCAGCAGAGACCATGTAGGGAGCCTGAATATCCATCCCTGCTATTAGTAACAAGGAGCTCCTCCCCAGGTTTCAACGGAGGCAGAGATAAGAACTTGAAATTTTACCCCTCAATTGACAGTAATGAGCAGGTGCTACCCATGTCCCAGCTTGAGCAGTATAAGAGGATGCCTATGAAAATTCAATATTTAAGTGAGATACAGAGCCTCATAATACCCAAAATGTCCAGGTTTCAATAAAAATCACTTACTGCCCTAGCTGGTTTGGCTTGGTGGCTAGAGCATTGGCCTACGGACTGAAGGGTTCCAGGTTCAATTCCGGTCAAGGGCACACGCTCGGGTTGCGGGCTCAATCCCAATAGGGGGTGTGCAGGAGGCAGCCGATCAGTGATTCTCTCTCATCATTGATGTTTCTCTCTCTCCCTCTCTCTCTTCCTCTCTGAAATCAATTTAAAAAATTTATTTAAAAAAATCACTTACTATATCAAGAATCAGGAAGTTTTCATACTAAGAATCAAGAAGATCTCTGAATGAGAAATGACAATCTGCAAATGCCATAACACAGTTGTTAGAATTATCTGACAAGGATTTTAAAGCAGCCATTGTAAAAATGCTTCATTGTGCAATTACAAACACTTGAAATAAATGAAAAAACAGAAAGTGACAGCAAAGATACAGAACGTCTTATCAAAGATATAGAAGATATAAAGAAGAACCAAATATAAATTTTAGAACTTAAAAAATACAATAACTGAAGTAAAAACTCAATGGGTAGGCTGAATAATAGCATAATGGAGAGAATGGAGGAGAGAATCAATGAACCTAAAGATAGAATAATAGAAATCACTCAGTCTGAACAACAGAGAAAAAGAATGGGAAAAAAATTAACATAGCCTCAGGGAAATGTGGGACTATAACAAAAGATCATGCAATTGGAGTACCAGAAGGAGAAAAAAAAATGGGTGGGACTGAAAAAGTGACTTAAAAAGTGGCTGAACACTCCCCATAATTTGATAAAAGACATCAACATACAGATTCAAAAAACTGAGTAAACAAACAGGGTAAACCTAAAGCACATGGTAGTTAAATTTCTTTTTTAAAATATATTTTATTGATTTCAGAGAGCGAGAGAGAGAGAGAAAAACATCAATGATGTGAGAGAATCATCAATCAGCTGCCTCCTGTACGCCCCACACTGGGGATGGAGCCCACAACCCGGCCATGTGCCCTGACTGGGAATCGAACCCTGACCTCCTGGTTTGTAGGTCGACGCTCAACCACTGAGCCACACCGGCTGGAGGTAATAGTTAAATTTCTGAAAGTTAAAGAAAAAACTTTGAAAGCAGTCAGAGAGAGAAATGATTCACCTATAGGGGAAAAATAATTTGAATGAATGTGGGGTTTCTCATCAGAAATCATAGACCCAAAAGGAAGTGGAGCAATATTTTCCACTGTAAGAAAAGAACTGTCAACCAAGATGTCTCTCAGCAGGTGAATAGTTATATAAACTTTGGTACATCCCTTTGTGGAATATTACCCAGCAATAAAAAGGTATGACCGCCCTAGCCCATTTGGCTCAGTGGATAGAGTGTTGGCCTGCGGACCAAAGGGTCCCGGGTTCAATTCCGGTCAAGGCCATGTACCTCGGTTGCAGGGCCTTGGTCGGGGCTCATGCAGGAGGCAACCAATCCATGTGTTTCTCTCACATCGATATTTCTCTCTGTTTTCCCTCTCTCTTCCACTCTCTCTAAAAGATTAATGGAAAAATATCCTTGGGTGAGGATTAAAAAAAAAGTATATGACCTATTGATATTCACAACAACATGGCTGAACCTCAAGGGCATTATGCTGAGTGGAAAATGCTTATCTCAATAAATAGATCACATACTGTATGATTCCATTTATAAACACTTTCAAATTGACAAAATTATAGAGATAAAACTAGATTAGTAGTACTAGGTGTTAGGGAAGGTGAGAGAAAAGAGGTTGAGTGTGAGTATAAATGGTGGCTCAGAGGATGTCTTTGTGGTTAGGGAATAAATAGTTTTATATTTTGACTGCTGTGGTGGTTACACATATCTATACATGTAATAAAATCTCATGTAATTATATACTACATTGTTCCATCATCAATTTCTTGTTTTGATATAGTACAACTATGTAAGATGTAACATTGGAGACACTTGGATGAAAAGTACATATGACCTCTTTGTACTTAATATTTTTGCAACTTCTTGTGAATCAATAATTTTTTCAAAATCAAATATTTATAAAAACTATTAGAAGTCCATCCCTTTTTGACATTTCAGAGGCATTTTTAGTCAAAGATATTTTATTATAGAGTTGCCCAGGCCTCATGCTTATTCAAAATCTAATCATTCATGCTGAACTCCATTAAAAATATACAATGACAAATGAAGAATTTTTCTAAGATTCATATTTTTTTTTACTAATTTTGACTAAATTTCACTAATTTTTCGGGTCCTACACAATGGTCAATAGTAGAAAACGTGGTTGACTAATGAGAGCTATCAATTATATCATCCTGGATGGAGATATTTAAATTATAGCAAATGTCAAAAACTTATCTGGTATGTAAGCAGGTGAATGTGTCAAGTGAGAAAACTTTGGAGATGGTCACATACATACATATACATTTATATTGTGTGTGTAGAATATTTATGAACTGATACCCAAGAAATTTGTCAGTGGTTGCCTCTAGAGAATTTAGTTATTTTTCTGTACTTTTTGATTGCCATCAGCATTAGGACCCACTTGACTCCAACCAGTTTGCTCTCAATACAGTTTGTAGAATAATTATGAAACACAGATTCTTACCAGCAGAGACTTATCTTCTGTAGGCTCTTCTTTATTCTTTATAAATGAAAAAAATGCACTTGTGTTAAATTTGAACAAATCCCTACTGCAATTAGAATATCAGAAAATCTAGAATTCAGATTCATTCATTTACTCACTTGTTAGCCAGATAATTACTAAACACCTACTATATGCCAGCCAGAATGCTACAGAATATATGGAATATATGGCATCCAGCTCTGACATGACATTGGTCCTTTCGATGAAGGCATATTCCCCGAGAGGGCAAATAACATGTAGAATATGATACCAAAGCAAGGGGGCTAATTTTAAAACATTAGATACCACAATATAGCTAATTTTCAAATAGCCTTCAGTTACAATGCATTGCTTATTAAAAAACAAAACATAAGGAGGAAGGTATGGCTGAGATAAGAATTTGAACTTATTTATGTAAGAGAATTCTAGCAGGTTAGCAAATTTGTTTTCCAGTACAACTGTGATTCTACAACAGTTCACTTTGAGTCTTGTTCCTATTAGATGGAACTTTGATGTAATTTAAAATATATCTAAAATAGCCCCCAACACTTTCTATCCTGTTATCTTGCCTTACTTCTTTCTTCATAGCATTATTATATATATAATACAATGCTCCTGATAATATATTACATATTTCTTTGCTTATTGTCTATTTTCTTCGCCTAGACTGTAAAGTGTCATAGGAGCAGTAACTTTGTTTGAATCAATTTTTTTTCCAGCACCTGGAACAGAGCCTGGTACCAAGAAGGCACTCAATAAATACTCATTGAATGTTGAAAAATGAAAGGATTAGTATATTTATGATTTGATTTATTTCCCAAAGAGAAGATAATTTTTGATTAATTTAGGGAGTGTTTATTAATACTTTTTGGGAAAAACTCAGTATTTTAGATCAACTCTGCCAATCACTAAAGATAATGATTCATTAATTTTTTAATATTTACCGGAAATGATGCTTAATCAATGTCAGTGATAAAGCAAATGAAACCAATAACAGTATTTTCCATTTAGAATTCATTCTCTGCTGCAAAAAAAAAGAAGGGGAGGAGGAGAAAAAGAGTGGGTGTTTTTGGAAAGTAAAAAACTTCCTTGCCATCTTCTAATAACAAATTAATTTATGAAAATTTGTCCACCAACCCAAGTGTCTGATTCTAGGCTGCTCAGCTGTAGAAAGAAGGTAGACTTGAATTATGGAAACCACCTATATTGTTTGAAGTGCCTGCAAAAATCTCCCTTAGATGCCAACTGATCCTTTTTAAGTTAGGTACAAAGTGTTGGCGACATTCCTTTTGTGTACCTTTATCAAAGTCCACCATGACTGCATTAAGGAAATTTAATAAAACAAGTTCTATTTACTTGTGCTTCTGTGAAGATAAAAGGAGATACCCATGAGGACATCCTTATGCACTGAAATGTATTCTTTCCCCAAAGTTGATGTTTAAATATTTGTTCCTAATATATTTATTCCAAGACTAATCATTTATTCAAAGACTATACAACTAGTAACCTAAAATTATATGAGCTGTCTTAAAGGTAATTTCTTGTAAATAGTAATTAAAAGTCTAAATTAAAGGCATTAAACTCTAAAATGGAATATTGGCACCCTAGCAGGTTTGGCTCAATGGATAGAGTGTCAGGGGCCTGCAGACTGAGGGGTCCTAGGTTCAGTTCGGTCAAGGGTATGTACCTCAGTTGCAGGCACCCCAAGGGGGACCCCCTCCCTGAAGGGGCTGTGGCCACCCTGCAAACAGCCCTCAGCCACTCACCCAGACTGGCCAGGCACCCCAGCAGGACCCCCCACCCTGAAGAGGCTGTGGCCAGCCTGCAAACAGCCATCAGCCCCTCACCCAGGCTGGCCAGGCACTCCTTATATAATAAAAGGGTAATATGCAAATTGACCCTAACAGCAGAACGACTGGGAATGACTGTTCACTATGACACACACTGACCACCAGGGGGCAGATGCTCAATGCAGGAGCTGTCTCCTGGTGGTAAGTGTGCTCCCACAGGGGAGCTCTGCTCAGCCACAAGCCAGGCTGATGGCTGCCAGTACAGCGGTGGTGATGGAAGCCTCTCCTGCCTCCTCAGCAGCACTAAGGATGTCCAACT